>NC_134171.1:77261083-77880927 GCF_964188355.1 Buteo buteo | reverse complement strand
TCTGTTCTGGGTCTACAGGAATATGGTGTGGTTTATATTCCAGGTGTCCTCAGTGCTCTTGCTTCACTCCTGATCTTAAGAAGTTCAGTCTGCAATTTGTTCCGTCCAGGTGGACAAGTGCAAGCAACAGAGTTACGCTGATTGTGACAAATTAGTTAATTTGCTTGCAATTGCTGTCAAGTATTAGTTGGAGGCTGAGAGAGTTGGAAAGTGGAACAGCGAAGATTTTCCAAGTAAATGGCAAAAAACTGCACACACAAGCATGCAAAATCTCAACTGCAAGGTGGTAGTAGGGGACAAACTGTTATCCAAAATACTGAAAACAGCTAGGGCAAGGGCAAGGACAAGGTCCTGTGTCGAAGAAGAAAATCTGGGGGGAAGTTAAGACTGAGATTCTCCTGGAAGACCTAGCTCTGCCAAGGGCTCTGTTTGAAGTGGGCAGCTGGTAAAGAGTGCTTGAAGTGAAATACAGAAATGTCATAAAATCACTTTATTTTGAATAATTACACTTTTCCCACAAAAACGACGGTGTTTTTAATGCAGCAGGCGCTGCTACATGCCAAACCAAAGCAAGCCAAAATCAGCAAAAGCCCATAAGCTGCTTCCTCTGAGAAAGGCAAGATACGGCTTTTCGTAACCCCGTCACCATCATCCAATCCCTCTGAAGGCTTTGCTTGTTTCGTCGGCGTTTGAAACCCTGTTCTCATTTCAGGCACAGCCTGTAGGGACAGAGCGAAGGTAGCTGTGCTACGTGGCCATGGTGTGATGCCAAGGCACTGCTTTCTGTTCTGCCGCTTGATTGTTCAGCCCCTCGCTGCTGTACACTGATATTAGGTACAGAACACGTACATCGACTGTGAAGTGTTTCACAACGATGCCTTTCATATGCTGGTAGAAATTACATCTGCGCTAAAGCTCCTGACCCAAATCCATAATCCTGATCTGAGTTGCCTCCAAGAGGAAAAAAAATGTTTGCATAATAAAGATATGCCTCACCTCAGATCTTAATCTGGAGAGACAAGAATCAGAAGGCAGGGCTCTGGGATGACAAGAACTATCTTATATTCTCATTTCTGGTAACAGCTCACTCTGTGACCTGAGGGAGTCATTTCATCCCTGTGTACCTTGCTTTTCCATGTAAACAGAGGTAATAATGCTTACCCTCGCAAAGGTAATTTGAGGTCGATCACCAAAGGCTGCTATACACATTTATAACTGCCTGGGAAAGTTTGTGTTTTCTTTCCTAGAGAATAACCAGGATATGCAGCTTCTAGTTTTGAGAGTTTTGAGATGTTTACATGGGGCTGTCCAAATCAGCCCATTGCTAACACAGATCTCATGAGGTCTTTGGGAACCTCCATATATTTATTGTCCTTTGGTGCACGCCATAATTAAGCTGCAAATACAGGAAGAAGCTGCTGTTTGGAGCTTCTACCACTGTCTCTCTGTTACAGTGAATTTCTACACCGGTTGCCCTGTTGCAGCATAGCAGACATTCTGGGGGAGGAGGAGGAGGGAAAGAGAGATCGGAGCAAAGACATAATTTCTCACAGCCCTGCTACATCCCTCTGGGAACCAGGCCCCTTGGGGCAGACCCTTCTTTTCTAAAGGGACCCTGAGATCCTCACCATCCCTCTTCATGATGCCACCCGGGTACTGGCTTGCTGTCACCGCTACCCGCTCTTCCAGCTCAGCCTTGCTCTTTTCTGCGTGAATCTGACCTTTCCATCTCAAAGAAAACCCCACGCATCTTTATCCGGGGGAATATTATTCGCCTGGCAGAGAAGTGGGCTGATGTCTGTGGCAGCCCGTTGTGGGTCGGCTGCTGGTGGCGGCTCCTTGCAGTGTGTTAGTACAGTTAGCCCCGTCTGAGTCACTAACCCCAGGCTGGATATACAGGATGCAAACCCTTCATTACAGGAACTCCGTCAGCTAGATACACGGTCTTTCTTCTTTCTCAAACTTTGAAGTGGTTTTGCGGTCGTACAGAAGCTCTTTAGTCAGCACAGCTTCCCTGCCGGGCAGCAAAGCAGTTCCTGGGATCAGAGATGGAATGTCAAGAAAGACAGAAATTACACTTTTGCATTCATTTGGAAATTATACATTCATCTCTTTGTATTCCCGCAAGGTGGGAAGCGTCTCAAAATTCACCTAGAAAAGCCACCGTCTTCAGTTGTTCCCATCTTGAACTTTGAGCGCGGGGCTGACCCCAGCGCCTGTGCCCACCGCTGGAAGGCAGAGCCGAGCCGAGGAGCTGCAGCTGGGGGTATGGGCTACCAGCACACCCAGCAGAGCCTGCTTCCCCATTGCCTGCCCTCCACTCTGCAATAAAAAAGATCCCACACTCCAGTTTCCAGGCCCTGAAATCGGTTCTGCCTGTGGAAATCGCCTCATCCTAAGTCTCACTGCATTACGGATGCCACTGCTTCCCATTTGAGGGCTATCTGACAACGCGAGCAAATAGGACAGACTGTCTCTGCAAAGGCTTTGCTACATACAGACACTTCTATCAAAGTCACAAGGCATATGCAGGTTACGAAAAAGAAACAAAGCCTGCCTGGAAAAGCATTTTACTAACCCTGAACACCCATTGAGTTCAGAGCAGTCATTTCAGAGGATGAGTTTCATAGACCTCCTTACTCACTCTCCACTTTTTGCCTACCTCTTATACTGAGATAGATTCCCTCTTTCTAAATTTGCAGTGCCTTTCATCAAAGAGGGCACAGTCCCTTCAGGGGATCCAGACTTTGTTTTCTGGGAAGAAAAAAAGAAGGAAATAAAAAGGGAAAAGCTTTTTTGCATAGATGCATTGAGAAATACTGGTGCATTTGACTATGTGGTGTTCCAGGTTCATAACTCTTGATCTCAAACTCTAGTTCACTTTTGTAAATGTTTGTGAGAAGTTTAGTCCAGCAAGAAGAGAAGAAAAGAAAAGGAAAGCAATCGAGTTGCCTTGTCAACATCCTGCTCACAGAGCAAGAAGGAGCTTTTAACCTGAGGAAAGTCTCCAGTTTTCTGGCTTTTCATCTAAACGTAAGGCACCATCTCTATCTATAAAATTAATATTTATTTGTAGTATTGTATTACTTAAGGATTGATCCATGGATGAGAAATGCTATGTAGTTCCTTAGCAAATATATGCGGAACCACAGAGTTGGTTGTTGCTGCAAAGAACTGATCTTAAAGGCTCAGAGAAAAAAGATGAAAAAGCAAAAAATTTATTCCCAGTCTAACTCTCTTTTAACTCAATCATTTTTCTAGTTTCAGATGTTCAAGAAATAGTCTCCTGTTTTATATAGCCAATTAGTCAGTGCTTCTGCTGCATTATAATCTGTGATTTGATGTAGATTTATATATGAGAAAGCCGTACTTTGCACAGTCTACGTGTATGAAAGCTTTGAGTAGTTTCATTTACCTCAAGAAGATCGCATTGGTCTAACAAGTACACACTGACAAGAAATTCATTCCAGTCAGATTTTTACACATCATTTTTTTCCTTCTCGGGTTGGCTTTTCTCTGCTTTTTTTTCTTTCCTCCCTCAGTTCATTAGCCTTACCCTTTCCCTCCTCTCTCCTTGTCCTTCCCCAGTACAAGCTATCGTCTCAGGTTTTCCTATTTGATGGCTGAAATATATCAGGGAGCAGCTGCTTTTACTGCTACTTCTGACAGTACAAGCATAAGCAAAAGGGTGACAAGGCTTCAAATAACAGCCATGAGTGCCTGTAAGTTGATTTTTTCCCCCCCCACATTTCTCTTGCTTTGGAATTAAAGGGAAACCAAACAGCCCAATGCCTCCCCTGCAATACACTAAGTCCCATGCTGAGCAAGGCTGCGTGGCATGCAAGGGTTCAGCCTTAATTACGGAGCTGCACAAGTAATGTCGTGTCCTGAGGGTTGGACAAGACCCAACCAGGGTCCCACTCCCTGTCTGATTCACGCTACCTCTTCTTTAGAGTTATAAACGAAATCTCTGCTGAAAAGCAGACTGGAGTTTTCCTATCCAAACTGAAAACCAACCAGGTTTTCAATGCCAGAGGCTGGCAGGTGCCGTTCCATACCTGCATGGTACTGAGCCGAGCCGTGGTGGGACAGCTGGTGAGATAGTGCTCACTGGCTCCAAAAGTTTAAGTCGCCTTCTTCACCTTAGAAGTCGTCTTGTGAGATGTATCTCTTCGTAGCAATATCATTTCTTCTGCTATGAAACCTAATTATTACTTCTGCTCCTCTGATTTGAATAGATTTACACTAAAGAATAAAATCCCTTAAAGTTTTAAAGCTCTAAATGTGCTAAAAAAAGACAAAAAAGCTTCCTAAAAGATAAAAATTTTGTCCTCTGAATATTTTTTCCTGGTATCCAAAAGAACATAGTGGTTGTTAAAATTCAGCATCCTGGAGGTTAAAGCCTTCTGCTTGCCGGCTGGAAGAGCTGGCAGCCCAGAAGTTCTCTCACGTGGCTCCACCAACGCTCTTGGGGACACGTCTGAACGCGGCAAACCTAGTTGACAAGATGACCCAGCATGGCTATCGCTGTCTTCAAACAGCAGCTGCCCTAAACCAGTGCTCTGGTTGAGAGCCAAGGTCCATCTGGTCAAGAGCTGAGGGCCATTTTTATGGGGCAGAGCCCTGTACCCCTGCGGGTACCCTACCGGCCTGCCCTCCCAACTGATTTGGGTGAGGAGGTTTGGTTCAGGGTTTGCTCTGCTTTAAGCGGCTGATTTCAGCAACGTCTCTTCCCTGGTTTCGTTTTAAACCTGTCTGAAGGCAGCTACTGTGGTTTGCCCCCGTGCCGCAGAGAGGATGCTCAACCCCAGGGGCGCAGCACGTAACGGGGATGCGTTTGAGCATCGACCCGGGACCTTGCCCAGGTACCGCTCTGCCTTCGCTTGTCCCAGGGGCACAAACCTTTGGTCATCCTGGCCAGTGGATTTTCATGCAGAGAACTGGCCCCGGGGCTCGCCTCTGGCAGGCAAAATGCTTCTGGGATTTCCAGCATCTCTGCCCCCGCGGCTGATGATCTTCCTACGGCAGCCAGCCGCTCGGCGCCGGCTGTCCCGGCACAGCTGTGGGGAATTATTTTGTATAAAACTGCAGTTTGGAAATGCTCTGGATGCATTCTTTTCAAGCCAAGGAGGCTACTCTCCTTCAAACAGGACTTTGAATTGTAAATAATGTCACTTGTCTTTATAGTAAAAGATGACACTCAGTTAATAGGATGGCAAAGTTCATACGCTACCCTATAATTAAAAAACAAGGGGAAAGACAGACCACTTAAAAGGGTTTCCCGCTGTGACAAATTCTGTGGATAATAACATTTTCGCACTGCTGTGAAAAGCTACTACGCTGGCTGTAAATTCTCCAGCAAGGGTAATGAGTAGTATAGTTCACCTTTCATTTGTTTTGTAGTCTGATGCCCAATCTTTTCTGAAAATAAAAGCACAATGCTTGCATCCCTTGATCAATTGATCCAAAATATATCTTAAAGAAACAGCTTTGCTTCCCCTCCAGTGCCTAATTTCAGTTGTCTAATTAAAGCAATATCGTTTGCATTTCTGAGGGACGTGACTTCTGGTCTGCACAAATAAATACCATGTCCGTAATTTAATTCTGGTATTTTTTCTTTAGTGGCTCACTTTTCATATCTGTCTGTACATTGGCTTCAATTTATTTTATTTTTTAATATTATTTTTATTTTTAATTAAGTGTCTCAAACACTCCCATCCCCTCCTTCCACCATAAATTTTTGTGGCAGGGACCAACTTCTTTCCTTGTTTGCCAGCAGTCTCTTAGCACAAAACCCTCGGTGAAGCCCACTTCACAGTAGACAACATTTCAAATCTTAGTGGGCTCAACCTTCGAATTTCTTTTGCACCTTTGTTCACCTTAGAATATAGCAATTTCACAGCTTTTTCTTTTTTTTGTCTAAAGTATAATGAGAGAGACCCCTCCTCCCATCCTCCTATTTCCTCCTGAGATTAATTGAAATGCAGCCCTCTAAACCTCCACTAATTTGTTTTGAAGCCAGCTATTTCCTCAAACAGTTGCAGAAGATGAAAGTCGTTGATAGGAGCTGCAAATTTTTTTTTCTGTTCCATTGCTACGTGCCGCTTAAATCCCTGGCTTTGCTCCCGTATCTCTTGACACATGTATCTGAGCCACCATGGATAAAACCCACAAGGCTCAAATACACATTCGTTTGACCTGCGGGAGGCTTGGTTCGCTTTCTCCTGCACAGTTTGGTAACGGGCTGTGCGCGCAGAGGCAGAGGAGGTGGGAGCAAAGAGCAGGGGGTTTAGAATTTAAGGTTATCATTTCACATGCTACTTCGGGGGTCAGATTTTTCCAGCCTTTCCCAGCCCGAGCACTTCAAAAGCACACAGCTGCTGAGCCAACGCAGGCAGGCAGCATGGAGGGCTCTCCGGTTCAACTTGCAAAAAAAAACCAACAACTGGATTACAAGACACATTTATTCGAGCACTGGAATTCAAGGCAGCGGAGGGACTAATTTTACCAAACCATTGAGAGATTAAAACTCGCCTTTAATAACGTGCGTGGTAGCACTAGCGAAACCTATTCTCCTCCTGAAGGCTACACATAACTGGGTTGTTCAGACAAAGCTCTTGCTCCTTTTTTTTTGTCGCTGCAGTTAGCTTGATTTCGTCTGAGTCATTCTCATTCTTCGCATGGCATGCTCTGCGTATGCTTGCTGCCAAATTTACATCCTAAGTCGGTTGTGTCAAAACCTTCTGTACAATTAAGGTTTTTTTCCCCCCTTCTCAAATGTAGATGTTTTCTTTCTGGGCCTGAATCCCAGTTTCCTTCTGTTTATTGTTGTCCTTAGTTTTCGGCTTGTTTGGGGCGGGGGGTTTCCACAGTCCTCTTGGTGTAGGGGGAAGCTGAGCTGCAGTTGATCCAGTACTTGACTGATGTACTATGTTTCTGTTTCATAAGCTTTCCACACAACCAACCATAAAATTAAACGTACGTTTCTAAAGCCTTTCAGAGAGCTGTAAAAATTACCCATTATGCTCACTTCTGTATGGGGTTTTTTATTTTATTTTATTTTTTTATGCCGGTCTACTACTTTGCATCTCAATGTTCCCATTAGTAAAAGATAAAAGGGGCATCGAAGGGCCACAGATGCAGGGAGACATGTAGCCACCAGGCTCTGAATCATGGGGTTTTTTTCCCCGCTTTTGTCTCCACTGGCATTGGCAGTGTTCGTAGCCCAATAGAGTCTGTAAGAAAATGTCTTCAAAGTGCAATTCTGTTGCTGCTTGACTGCGTTTGTCTATGGGTTTTTTGGCTGTCACTGAAGCATTGACTTAAGAATTACTGAAAACTACCATCAATTTCTAATGAGTAAGACTTTACCAAGCAGGTATTTAAACAAAGAACAACAAAACCCACTTTTCTCTCCACCCCAGCTGCTTTTGATCCCATTGAATGCTGTCAAATGGGTTAGAGTCATGCGTGAAGTTTGTCACTCCTGAGTTGCTGACAGTACCTACCTCAATGTACTACATGCTATGAATTTTAAATGTTTTTATTGAAATAACCCAAAATTTATTGAAGTATTGCCATCTGTTATGTAGCACTATTCTTTCCACTGGCAATTGGGAAAAACAAGACAAAGTGGCTGCATCTTGCCATTAGATGTTTTATTTCTGGGAAATATGAACATTTCAGTTGCTGAATAAAAGTAGTCACTATACCATATTCAGCCCATCTATTCCAGCACAAGTTTGATATTCCTACTTAGGGCTGGCTGTGCTTTTACATACCTAAATATGCGACAGGAATAAGCTTTCTGTCAGCTCACAGTGATATAAAAACTTAATAGCAGGCAAAGACGGCCTCCTTGTCTTCCAGCTTTCTAAAGGACACTCTTCAATGTGCGTGTGCCCTCTCTGTTTCTCAGCATGTTTTTATCAATGCTGAAGGACCATGCACAATGACTGTTGCACATCAGACGATCCATCACGGACCCATCCGTGGGTCCAGACAACAGGAGGTATAACGACTCACTTAGGGACTCCTTCAGTATCCAAAAGACTCCTTGGGGTTATATTTAGCGATGTACTGAAGACTTTTCCTGAGATATCTTTTCTGCAGAGGAGAATAATCAAGCAAAATACTAGATTGCTTGGCAAAAATCAAGTTTGAGTATCAGAAATGTCTTTATCGATTACTCTGAAGAACACTTACTATAAAATAACCACCCCAAGCCCCACAGTATCACTATTTCATCATATGGTTTAGATCATTTTTCCAAGAGCCATAAGTAAGAAAATGTATTCACTGGAAATGGCATCCCTGTGGTAAGATATTAAATGAAGTTACTTTTTGTTTTGTTTTCAAACTTCAAAACCACTACAAAGTAGGGCATCATATTAAGTGGTGAAATGGAGAAGGTCCTTTTTAATTTCGTCTCTCTGCCTGATCCACACTAGAAAGCAGAGTTATTTTCTTAGGAGACCAATTCTTCGATAAGATCTGTCTGTACCCAACTATCTGATAAGCTGGGAGCTAGAGATTCAATGTCACCTTTTATTTTATTTACTTATTTATCTGTCAGTGGTGCAGGGATCTGGGGATATGGTCACTCCAAATTTTTCAGAATATTTTCTTAGCCATAATTTATAAAATAAATCCCCACCTAACTTTTTTTTTTTAAATTGCAAATGAAATATGATTTGAAAGGAGGGGAAAACCCCAACATTTAAAATGGTTTAAAAGGTTTGAAAGCTGTAAATCAGATCTCCTAGGGATATCTCTTGGCATTTGTAGTCCAAATCATAAGGTTTGGGCATTACTATTCAGAGGCCACCTGTGTTGTACTGGCCTAGCATTTTGACTAGATAAGTAATAAATCGGTTAGATTGTTAAAACATTAACCAGGCTAACAAGCAGTTCTTAATGCCGTATAAATCAGTAGTTACCTCTTTTGCTCGTAACAGAATTTTGTGTGAAACACCTTGGCCTAGGATTTTGAGATGCACCTGTTCCCAGGCTTTGTATTTTGATCCGTCCACCTGACTGTATTTTAACATTTAATGCTCTGTTTTGAAATTCAGGCTTGCTACTTCAAAAGAAAATGGCCTGGAAAGATGATTTAAATAACTAATGATCAGTCATTTATTGTTTTTCAAGGGAGACTGCAATGTAGCATGTATTTTAACACCAATGGAGTTTATATAATGAAATTATTGTACTAGTAATGTAATTATGGCAAAACCACAGTTTGGGGCTATTTATTTATTTTCTGTTACTGTATATGTATATAATGCAAGGCTTTCCACAGATCCTCTGTGTGGCTTTTTTGTAATCTAATTTGATTCTATCTTGCTTTCCCTGATTAACGCACATTGATTTGCAACTCTTTTAGTATTTAAGCTTCAGCTGCAAAAAGGTTGCCTACTGCCTCTGCGAGCATGCCCACTCCAGGCCTTTTTATCAGACAAAATCATCACGAAGGAGGAATCGCAGGAATCCCACTCTGGGCTCTGCTGGCCATTAAAGCTTGACCTGTGACTCTGTGGCATTCCTCACATCTCCTGTGCAGTCATTCCTCTGCTGCTACAGAAACTCCCAGTTATTACTGGTAGCAATGGCCAGCTGCTTTGATCACCTGCCTTGCAGGGCACGCTTGCGGTAGAGGAAAATTACGTACACTCTTCCGGCACAGCTACAAAGGCAAAACTTAGTGTTTTCCTCAGCTTCTTCCTAAGTCAATAGTCCCTAAAATAAAAATACGAGAAGTTTAGGCATTATTTTGACTATGTCTGCGTGGTGAGGAAGATGCTCAGCTTCTTTAGAAGGATTGCTTTAGAGGCACGATGACTGTGAGCAAAATGAGGATCTGCCTCATCCCTTCTTGCTGGGGATTCCCTGTACTGTGTTACTACTACAGTTTAGTTGGTCATGGGAAAGGTGGCCATTATTTTTTTTTCCTTAAACACTGACAACAAAAAACTTTATTTTCATTCCTGGGCTATCACCTCCTAGTGAATACATCAGCTTTATCCCCAAGCTTGTTCCTTATCTTGTATTAGGCTTTTCACATACTCGTACTTTACACTTTTCATATCCTTTATATAGCTGCATGGATATTTACGTAACCATATGATAATTTAGGTTTTCATATACATTTTGTTTTCATTATTTTTTTTTATGTTGCTCTGGTTCACTTCATTTCATGAATACAATCTTATAAATGCTACTGAGAAATAAAGCAAAACAAATTTCAGATGGAACAGAGTCTTAGTAGTGCCAAGATTTTCTTTTCTGCGTTGCACACACAAAGTTTTTCTAGTTAATTAAGAACAAACACGCACACAGCACAACTAGCTCCTACAACATGAATTTCATTTCCTTGAAGCTAAATAAAGACCAAACAAAACCGTTCTTGTTACAATTCCGATCTTCAAAGGAGTTTATTTATTTCCTTTTATAGGTCTGGACAGCCTTGAGCTCTCTCTGTTTAGATTAAATCAGCTCCAGAATCCTCCTGTCCCTCTTAGCTGTAAACAATGCTGAAATGGGAATGATACCTCAGGATTAAAGCTGAAATCGGTGGGATTAAGTCGAAAGAGGTTGCCAAGAAGCAAGAGTAGCCCCGGCGTAGGCTCCCACGGTCTGGAGCCCCTGCAGGTCTCTGGTGCTGGGCTGGAAACAACACCATGGTTCCCTCTTTATTTACTGGAAGGGGTATCTATTCAAAACACACTCTCCAGCATACTAGAAGTAACACTTTAATGCACATGAATGTTGGTGAATCTGTATGATGCATTCAATAACCTTCTTCATTTTCTGTTTCTTTGTCTTAAAACTGAGAGCTGCACCTCCAAATTACAACATTTAAACTATTTTTGTCCACTACATTCTCATTTGTAAAGGGTTTACATCCCCTGCAGATAGCTAAAACATAAATCATGGCAACAAGTCTAAATTTTTTATTAGCCACAACTATTCCTAATTTTTTCTTCACAGTATTCAGAAAACTTTGTTGAACTTTTAAGCTGCCCATAACAAAAGAAAACAGTGTCGTTTCTTTTCCCTAAAAGCTCGGGTTTGTTATGTTGATGGTGGAGCTATGTAGGAGAAATGAAGCCCACGTAGGAGTGATAAATGCTGGATGTCTGGTGGAGCTGTGCTGGAGCATGATGGCGTAAAGTCACCAGAGGGAGGGGGACCACAGTCTAAGAGGTCACCTGGCATGTATTTCTTGTTTAAGCAATAGCAAAGATGTGTTCGGGATACTCTGGTGTGCAGAAACTTTGCCTCTAATAGGTCGGTTGAGGACAGGCAATTGTATGAAGGCTAGAATCAAGGAGTATGGGAAGATTTATTTCAAAGCGTCATAACTTCTTGTGGTCTGCTGGGATTGTTTAATCGTTTTCGATATACATTTTAAAAATAGCATGGTATGTGAAAAGTTCAGTTTTCATTGCAAGGTATAGTCTGTACAGAATGTACTTCAGTTCAGAGAGAGGGTCCCTGAAACTTAATAGCCTTGGCCCTCCGTCCTATAGCTCCTGCCTAGCACCAGAGCGCTCATTTCCATCGCCGCTAAAAGCTCAACTGTTCACCTACAGCAGACCATCTGGCTAGATGCTTGTAAACTCAATTTTCATGATTGGATAGAAAACGTTACTCAAAATAATGCTATTTACAAAGCCCTTTATTACATTCTGGTTGTTTCTGTGCTGTCACTTGAGAGACTAGCTGAGATTGTCTTTGATGGATGAGCAGCGGTTTATAATCCAGGGTCTACCTTCCCTCTCAGGTTTGAAAATGCCAGCAGTGAAATCTCCCTGGAAGCCAGTGGAGCCACCACAGATTAATATTAGAAAGGAAATTACAGTATAATACAATATTTCAATATAATACAATATTGCAGTAACCCCACATTACCACTGCTTATTCCTAGCATGTTACCACTGCTGTTTCTTCCAGTGAGGAGCAATTGTGTAGAACAAACTGCTGCCTTGTCTCAGGTATAAAACACCCACGGTGAGATCTCCCTTGCCTAATCCCAGAGTTTTCCAGCCCAGTCCCTGGCTTCCATCATTTCCCATGAACAATTGCCCAGTAAAACTGAATTGTTGAATACTCACGGAAAGCAGTCACTGTAGGGGTGTAAACAGGACTGAGACAAAATTGTTATATCTTGGGGTGAACTAATGAAAAGAGGAATTTACGCCTGTGTCTGTTGTCATGACTGTGCATAGCAATCAGACTGACATGGTATACGTGCACCCGTATCTTGGCTTATCTGGGAAAAACCCATCCTACTCATAAAAGAAATGCTTTATTGGGGGTCAAATGAAGACCTCACTGTCTGCCCAGACCTGGTGCTATCTGGGAGAAAAAGTGCCCTTTGGGGGACTTGTGTCCTTGTCCTTATCCTCCCCATGGCTGTACCAAAAATGTTACGTTGACTCGGCTCTTGATTTAAGTCTGACTCTAAGAATCAGGGACTGCTCCATGTTCCTCGATCTCCTTTAAGGCTCTACACATCATCAGAAATGCTTTCTACGATCCGATCCTGACCTTGCCCACCCTCTGGGAAGTCCTGAGCTCAGCGTTACTCCAGAGGTCAAACACCATGATCACAGTGGTCCCTCCTGGCCTTTTAATGGACAGGTCAATGAGACTGGTTGTGTGAGTACTCAGATGGGTAAAAATAACAATTTTGAGTGTTTGAGCAACTCTAATTCTCCTTCTGATATATTAGATAGAGATTCTTAAAATCAGAATAACGAGATCTCCTGAAAAAAATACAAGAGAGTGGTTATGAAAATGTGGTCTAAATACTGACACAGGCTTATAGGCTCGCTCATAGGAATATGTGCTTGTATGAATGTATATGAGCATATGAAGCAGAATGTATACCCTCTGGTACGTATGGCAGCTGATGTCTCATACCCTCGGCTGCTTGGAGAGACCCACCTCAGTGTAACTGCGGTAGCTGCTGGTGCTGAACCTTCGCATGAGGTGGGGCTCAAAATTTTCTCCCTTGCCAGTGACAGCAAGAAAATAATCTAGTTTAAATAATTGCCCGATAGAACACAGGTCATGCACAAATGACCTGCTGGCATACTTTCATTAAACTGCTTTTTATGCAATTGAAATAAATGAATAATAAATAAATTGGATTGCTAGTAGTAAACAGCAAGCAAAACAGTGTTTATCAAGAAAATTATGATGATGAATTATTCACTGAACTCTGGTTAGGAGAAAGAACCCCGTGATGAAGAAAATGATAATTTTATTTGAAATGAAGTTTGGCTATCCATGCAGTTTAATATTTTTTGAAGTTGTTCTGGCAAAAACAAGATTACCTGCATTAACGTATATTGGATAACTTTTCAATTGTTAAAATAAACATTCCAATTAAAATAATATGAAGTATGGTGAAAACATGCTATACCTAAACTGTATATAGAGCCCAAGAACTTTTTTCCCCTCGTTGAACAGGCAACTATGTCTGCCACTGCTCTGTGATGAACGCTGGCTGGAAGAAACAAAAAACTCGCATCAGGACAGTGCCGTGCTGAAAGTGCTGCGCTTAAAAGAACAGGAGGTTAATGAGATCCTTGATGATATTTCAGTACTTGAGAAGAGCATACTACTCACGGAAAACTTTTTAAGTTATTTATAAAGTATGTTAAAAACAGACTAATTCTCCTCAGACTACACCAGTGTGTGAGGAATTCTGTTCTGTAAAAGCCAAAAGCCATTTCTTCTCATGAAAGTGATGCTTAATTTATACAGATAGAATCACTTTAGAACACTTTCATTTCCATTTATCATTATTACTGTCACAAGTAGCTGATCTTCTGTAGTATTGAAAAGCCAGTAAAGGCGAACATCTCTACCAAGCTTGTCACTAATTTATATCATACTGGGCATGTTTCACAGGTTGTCTGCCTCTTAATCTCTTGTTATAATTGCAGAAATAATTGTACTTGCCCTCCTTTGCACAGTACTTTCAGATCCAGAGGTGAAACTACTATAAAAGCATTAAGTGTTATCTTTCCAGTGGCAAGTATATTAAAAATTACTTCAAAACTTGCAAGGAGAAAATGTTGCCAAACCCAAATGTAATTTTTATTGCATCCTTTTCATATTACCCTGGCAATAATGTATCTGTAATAAAGCTGAAACACACGACTTTTTTTTTATTAGATGTAATTTTGCAATTAGTTCCACGGTATAGCTCAGGAGACAAATGAGACCGATAAAAGTATTTAGCTGTTTCATCTTCAGCATGCACGACAGTTCAAACATTATTAAACTGAATTTGCAACCGTCCTCTGGGATTGCAGATTGGCCACGAGTTGCCGGTGCGGTGCACCTTCCCTGGAGAAGTCATCCTTGTTTTGCTTTGAGCTGCCCTCCCCACTCCTTCCCCTTACTCTGGGGGCTGTGAAAGCCACATAACCCACCGGTGAAATGGGCTGCTTGTTTTTTTCTACTGCTGAAAAGCAGGAAAAGTCGGATGTGGACGGGAAACATTTCCAACAGACAAAGTTAGTCACAAGGAAGGTTTCAGCGTGATAACCCAGAGGAGGAAATCCTATCAGTGTGAGCAAGAGCTAGAATAAACAAGTCACTACAAATACTTCTTTCCCCTTTAATAAATATTTGACTGAGGTCGTCAACCTTGCCTGAACTGGACCCGTATTTGATAATGCAGACCATTCCTCTGCCTTACAGCTGAAAAGTCGTTTTGCTTGTTTTAGAAGTCAGAGCTTGCAAATTTGTTTGCACACAGGCTTTTCTGCCTTGTAAATCAGCAAGAAATCAAGAACTATTATTCGGTAGATTATAAAAATCCAATCACACGGCCTCTATTATTTTTAAAGCTGGCAAGTGAATACTTATTCTTTGTCCCTCTGCCCCAGCACACCACTCAAAATTGTTTCTGAAAAGTGATGCTGATCACGGCACCCAGAGCCATATGCCCATGAGGGACAGACAAACCCAGCTTTGGCAGTTTACAGCCATGCCATGCTGGTCACTAATGATTCAAAAGAGTTTAGGCGACATATCCCTCCACTTTATTTGTCTCAAAGACACTGTTTGGTCTATAGGGAAGAAATAATTCAAGTATTCCTCCAGTCCAAATTTCTCATTTTATGTTTAGGCACATCCAGTTTTATTGTGCTTAGTTACAAAAGATGAAGAATGGGAAGAAACCTGAGAAGCATTGAAAACAGTTATTATCAGTTGCAATGTATTCCCATTCCCCTTTGCTTTCTGAGCTTTCTACCTAAATATCAGGCCCCCACCCTGTGGCATCCTAATTACCTGGTATTGCAAAAGCTCTCTGGCCAGCAGAAAGCACTGGGATCTTTCCAACCTGCACTTCGCTTTAGAGTATTTTCACAGAAATCAGTTTCTTTGGCATTTGCTGCAAGATTATTTCCTTGTACCATGTATCTGTACGTACATGGTCTCACCGTACAAATGTACAAGTTATCAAAATATTTGAAGTCCCAAAGAGACAGCAGCCATCATCTCAATTTTGGAGGAAGATCTGTCTGATTTCAGAAACTAGCATGGCAATTCTTTCTCAAATCCTGCAAGTTGACATCGTAATTAAGCAGAACGTGCTCCGCTTTGCTCTCTAAAACACAACGCAGGTGATAGCTTGCAAGGAAACTGCCTGGATTCCTGGTGACTAGAAACTACAACAGCCTCATTTTCCCTACGCTGGTGCTGCTGGAGCACCAATGTCTAAAAAATGTAGTGCTCCTATCTGTAAGGCAGCGTTTCACGTAGCTGAATATTTCACAGAAAATGCGGCAAAGCTGTTGTAACTCTATGTGAGAGATTTGGTAAAATATATTATGTCCTAAAGGCTAAAGAAAACATTGCATAAATTTCTGAGCTGTCTGAGAGCCAAGGTGTTTAGTAATTTTCTTATCTCAAACTGTGTCCTCTAAATTGGGCATAAAAAGGACTCGGACATCAGCAGAGTTTGCAGCTTAAAATGCCACCACCATTTATTGTAGCTGAGGAAAGGGTGTTACAGGCTGGTGCTTCATAAGGAACCCAAGGGGGAAATTCTCAGGCCCCAAAACTTTGTGCTTGCTGTCACATCTGCCACCTTACCGTACGCAGCAATTCCCAAAGTCTTTGGCTTTGCTATGGGCGTCGATGTTCACAAATCTCCATCTCCCTCACACCAGTCATGGGAGCAGAGCAGGCGAGCTCCCAAAACATGAAAGAATATCTGCAAATATACAACTGCAAACTTTCACTGAGTCATGCATACCCCAACCACTGACATGTTATCCGTATGGTCTGGCCTCCTCCGAGCCATGGCAGGATGCCCACGACTGTGCTGGTTTGCTACTTGAGCCACCAGTAATAAAAATACTGAAAAACGAATACCTGTATGTTCATATAGAGACACAGAGGTATGGACCTAGCTTGCTTTTTACTGAACTCAAGATACACATCAGGTTTGACTTCCACAGCCTGTGGCACATGTATATATCTGGATGTTTAAGAGGAACAAGCTCTCTCAAGCATTTTTCCACTGCTCTATTTCTTCTAATATTATTGTAATCTCTTTCTTAGTGCCTTCCCAGTACATCTAAAGAACAAGAGCAAAGTCTTTCTGTGGCTAATCTAGTGACCATAAATTCTCAGACCATAGTGAAAGCTTGTGTGACCTCATGGATAAAGTGTTTGCTTCATATTTTGAAGGCCATAAATTCAAATCCTGTTAATAGTCTCCTTTTATTAAATGTCTCATAGCTTATTTTCAGCAGTATAATTACACACTAGGTCGGTTAATTATTACTGAATTCCTCCAGCAACAACAAAAAGGGCAAACTACCCACTAAAAACAACTTAGAAAGTAATACTTACAAAATGATTAGCAATTTAAACAGTCCAATTAAATGAAATAATTAAGTTTAAGTAGATTCCTCATTAGAGTAATGTTCTGTACTCATAAGTGTACAAAAGTCTTATAAGGCTTTTTGGGAGCTGGGGAGCTTGATGTATTTCCATGAACCTATGTGTGTCGTGACTGAGGCTCATATGTATGTATCTGATGAAAGAATTTGGCTGGGGGAATTTATAAACACACATATGGGAGCTCTCGGTCAGAGAAAGATCTATTTTCTTTAATAGAATCTTGTTTAACTTATTGAAAGACATACCACAGGCCTTTCCTGAGTTTATTGAGAAGAACGGCCCTATTCCATACTAGAAGAGCAAATGACACCTTGTTTTGAACCTATATTTCTTGGAGACATGAGAACATAATACAAATAAAAACAGCCTTCTGTGGGGCTTCACGGTTGTATATCAAAATGAATGTGCTGCTTCATTAAGTAGCTGTAACGTTTTGCGTGGAAACACCTTGCCTTTCCTGACTTGGGAGAACATACATTTGTTTTCAGGGCTCAGTGGCAACGCTTTTGCTTACCTTGAATAATGCTTGACAGAATAAATAATAAGCCAAGGAAAATGCTTGTGATAGAAAGTACAGCCATGTGTTAGAAAGTCAGTCTGTGTCTTTTAGTTATGTTTTAGGGTGTAAAAGAGATTTCTGATTACTAGTTGTGTTTTATTCCTTGATGCCCTTTCTTTATAAGCGTTGGATAAATGCAACGGTCCCAGGCAGCATGGAAATGACAAATTATTTGAGGTGCCCCTTGGGCAAGCTTGCTCAGGGAAGGCAAGCCTGACCTGTCCACCGCTGGCCATGATTTCTGGGAGCTGCGGACAAGACCCAAAGAGCTCCGCGTTCGCCTTCAGGCGTGTGCCAAGAGAGGAGTACAAAGCTGGGGAGGAAGAGTTGTCATTGCCTAGAGGACTGCAGCTCTGCCAGCGAGACGTGGGGCGAGAGGGCTGAGGAACTCCTTGCTGAAGGAAGGGAGCCTTCGGTGGCTGCAAAAGCCTAGAGAAAACCAGCCCCGAAGGAGTTCTTGTACCTGTACAGCAGTGTACAGGTTTGTATTTAAAGAGTAAGTTTTGATGCGACAATTTTATCTTAACATGTCAGGATTTAAAAAGAAATAAAAAGTGGCATGAATAAGAAAATAAATGCATTCCTCCCAGAGGTGACTTTCAAACTAAAGCCAGGACCATTTGTCTTGAAGCTCATTTCACATTAGGACGTGTTTCTTACAATGTTAAGCCCTAAGGGGATGCTAAGATGAAAAATGAGTTTTAATTATTTTGTATGGGTTAAATAAAGAGACTTGAAACTTTATCTCTGCTTTCTACAGCCATCCATGCATGAAATGAGAAGATTCTATAACACACAGCAAGAGAAATAAAGTAGCAACAGTACAAAGAGGTTCAAATCCGGCACAGACCTCAGCACTGGGGGAAGAGGGCAGCCGCTTTTCTGTGTAGAAATAACCCCACAAAATTCCCTGGTAAGGTTTGTATACGTGTATCTTTGCAGATAGGTCATCTTGTAAATTAAAGATGAAAATAATTGTCGGCAGCAGATAGGTATTTATGAGAGCAAGTGGAAGTTATCAATGGTAACACACAATGTTACTGATTCTTCCACAGGTGAGGATTTACTCTCCCTATCTATGATATTATATGAAAATACTTAGTTATCCCCATTATGTTGAACATAATATCCGAGGCAGGAAAAGAGGTGCTATGAAATAGCCTCACGTGTGCTCTCCTTCTCTGGGGCAAAAATGAACCCCTGTCATAGTCTAAGTTTATCTTCCTGCATGGCTGCAGCCAAAGGAACTAAATATTTCCTTCTTCCAGACTCCTGGGCAGTTTGGCAGTCGGGATTGACCTTATGCATACAGCAGAGGATGAAATAACACTTCAAAAGTGTTCAGTGATGAGGAATTCATCATGCTGAGCTGTGCTACCAGGACTCCGAGGTCTTGATTTGAGATCCAGAGATAATAGGAAAGAAATACCAATGAGCTGAAGCTACCAAATGACACTTCAGAGTGCTGCTCTAGGAGGAGAAGAGCTATTTTTGCACATCTCCATACTGCCATGCCCAAATCTGCAATCAGTAAAGGTAACCTTAATGTTATATTTTCATTGCAAATTTAGAAACACCTGTTATATCCCAGAGGTATAGGACACAGCCTGTGTATTTGATGAAGATTTATTTAGCTTGTGCACTAACACGCTTTCTGATCTTTTCAACTTAATTAAAATGTAGCTTTATCAATGACTAACTTATTCACAAAACCTACTGTCACAAATTTTAATTTACAGCATGCTACTTATCAAAGAAATTTTCTTTGTTGCTTACATGATTGAGTGCCAAGTGATTGCTCTTTAGTTTCCAGAAGATTATTATTTTTTTTTAATGGAAGAAATTAGAGATTATAGCCAAATAGCTAAATAGTGTTCATGAAGAACAATAAAACAGAACTGTGCATTAGAATACAAGCTGGGAAAATTATTCATCTAGCTGTTTTATTGGACATTCAATTACAAAAACTATATGATAATCTTTATTTTTGTTCCCGTGTTTTATTTCTCATTTCTTTTTTTTTTTTGTTGTTCCCTAAACCATAATTCAGAAAGGCTGAAAGGAAGAAAGTTTAGTTAAAATGGTACACAATCATATATATACAGAAACATTTTTAACTCATGTGGGTTTCTTTAGTCTTGGCTTGGAGGATCTTGACTGAGGTTATAAAATATATTAGCCAGTGCCAAGAAAGAATCCTAAACACTGTAAACTGAGAAAATGGCATTCTGCCCTTCTCCCAGCTTCAGAAAACCCAACTAAAATCTAAAGCAGCCATATTGTCTTATGAAGCAAAAGTCTGAATATTGGTCCTATCAAAATCAATGATTAAACTCCTCTGTCAAACTGGGGCCATGATTATGGCTCCCTGAGAATAAATGTATTTGCAGTTTCGCATAATCTGTGTTCATTTTTTAATTCAGTTTGAATTCAATGAATGGTTTCAAAGTAATGAAAAAATAATGAAAAGTTAATTAGCCCAAGCAGTGGAGAAGAGCAATTAGCACTCCACGGCTCCTTGCAAAGTGACAGTGCATCTTTGGAAAATACAGAAAAATAGCAGCAAATTGGGGTTTCTAGCATATTTACCTTATAAGGACAGAAAGCATAGTTAAAAAAAATACATTAATGTTGCAATTCAAAGAAGCATTGCATTAGGCTTTCAAGCTGTAGTTCTTCTTTATTGTAGCTGATATTTACTCTGTATCCACTAGTGCTTTTGCCAGTCATAGTAAGATGCAGAGATCAAAGTTAGCAGGTTGATATGCAATGCAACACGTGGAAGCAAAGAAAAAACATATGAGGAGAACAGGAGCAGCCAGCTTTATTGTACTTGCATGAATAAAGTTAGACACATGTGTGTGCATGTTCGGGCCCAGATACATACCTTGCTGTAAAAACACTGAAATGAATAAATACAAGGAGTTCATAATGCCAATTATTGTGCACCGAGTAGAGGTTTGCTCAGGATAGATAGTTCATAGGTTTCAAGTATTTGAAAAGCTTCACAGACGCCTACCATTAGTTGTCTATCTTTAGACAACCCTTAGCACTGTGTGTATTTGAACTGTTTATTTGGTTTGTGTTTTGTTTACATGCTCTGTTTTGCTACTGTGCCACCCGTAGAAATCTCTCATCTGCCGTCCCCAAAGAACAAATAGCGCAGCAAAGTAAATACACAACATGAGAAGGAAAATACAAAACTGGGCGAGGCCACAGATGTATTTGATATGACAAAAAAGGGATCATGAGCTGAATTTCAGTTCAGTGAGAGCACTGCTCGCCTGGTAATTACCTCGGACCCATTGCATCAGATTTTCAGTCTAAAAGCTGCCACCTTTCAGATAAACCAACCTCGAAACGTACTACTGAGTAATCACAGAATGCAAAAGTGAACCGCATAAGAGTTTGTCTCAAATAACAAATGAAAAAGCAGGATTGAAGTGTGCAAAACAAGCGAGAGGCAGGCAGAAATGGGAAAATCAAGTTGTTGTGGGCATCAAGTCGGGGCTGCATGCTGGACTCCCAAAACTGCAGATGAAGGTTTTAGAAACAGCCAGAGACTTCTGGAAGGATTTGTACTGTGTCAGCTAAGGCTCCCCACATGGACACCTGCTCCCCAAACCCTCCTGCTACCAAAACTCCCAGCAGTTTCCCTAGGTGTTTCAACAGTAAGGAAAGAGCAAGCTCAGCTGCTCGGGAAAAGAAAAATCTTTGTTCTCAGGAAAATGCTTCAGGACACCGAACAGGGTGATACCAAGCATGGGCTTTTTTTTCTAGCCTCAGAGGTGCAGTGAATTGTGCATTCGGATAGAAGAAAAATAAAGCAGGGAAAGCACTCACGTAAATGGGCCCCAGGAACAGCTTAAAACCCCGCTCCTGCTGAAATCCATGGGCACGGGACCACTGACTGCACTTTGGACAGGACTCTGCTACTAGCACAAGGGGCTTCAATCCACTTGCTGACATGAAGACTCATTTTCAATTATGCTGCTGTTCACTGGACTATTTATAGAAATAAGGCATTTCAGGTAGTTTTAATTAATATCATTCAGAACGAGTGCATCCTAAAGCTCCCTAGAAACTCACAGTCCTAACTATTTAAATCAACAGGAGTCTTTAATTGCAACAGAGTTCTCCATGGCTTCCAGACAGGGAAGATGGAAGTTTGTAGCAGGAAACAGTATTGACATTTTGTAGTCACTGCATTAAAACGTTCAGTAATGGACAAATAAGAGAAATCAGGGTAAACAAAAGAGTGTGCATTTGTAGAGGTATATACAACATCCCTCGGGGTGCCGTGAGCACAGAAACAAAGTCCAAGTGACTCTGCATCCAAGACAAGCACATTTATCTTTGGGACTGGACACATTTGTTGTTCTACCTGCACAGGGGCACATTTTATTAAGAACAGAGTATTAGGGTAGAAGTATTTACATGTCTTAAATGTATACAGGCCTTTTGTTTAATAAGTATTTAATTGTTTTCATGTCAACGGCATGTACAGTTACTCTGTTAGTATCGTCATTTGTCTCTGTGGTGATCTGTTCAGAGTTTCAGTGTACATCTCATACAGTGACCGCAGTCAGAAGTTTAACCAGCTTCTTTATGACTCCTTCATTAACTTTTAACCTTCAGTTTCCTATTTCCTATGTAAGTGTCACAAAATAAATAGCAACTCCATGGCCACTTGTATGCAATAATCCTGGAACCCTTTGGTGTGCACTACTGCAAGAAAAAGCAAACAGGGTTTTAACTCCTTGAGAACTGAATCATCACCAGTCTATGAAAGTGTAAACAGTGGTAAGCATGAAGGAAGAGCAAAAATGAAAAACAAGTTTGTGGAGACAGAAGTGAATACTGCAAAGCATTGAACCCGCTCCAGAGATGAGAGAATCTGGGAAGACTCACGCGTCTGTAAGTTGTGTTAAAACAACAGCATGAACAAGGGCATAGGAAAGGAAAACCAAAACAAACCAATTAAACCCAGTACCTTATATTTTGGCCTTCCTTTAATCCAGTAACATGCCAATTATGGGCAACATTGTTTTTAAAAGACGGCTTTACTCAGGAAGACTTTAAAACCTGATGTGCTTTGATAAGCAACATTCTTTTAAAGTAAACCTGAACTAACAGTTTAAAGCTAAATAATGTAGAAAGCTGAATTAAAATTCTGGAAAGGTTGTAGGTTAGGTCAAGGAGCTTACTGGCACCTAGAAAATCAGTGCTGCTTTCAGATATCTATTGCAACAGAACAAGCATGACTGTAGCTTATGATAGGATATTCTCCTAGGAGATTGAAAACAAGGCTTCCAGCCCCTCCTCCACAAGCTTTCACATTTTATTTAGTGATGATTTCTTGCAATGTGAGTGAAAAATCTTATGAAGAACAGATTTCCCCCTCTAAGGGCTGGGACCTAGACACTAACAAAATCATCTTCCTCTTTGGTTCCTCTCTAGAAGAAGAAGCCCTGAGGACAGAGCAAGGGAAGGTGCTGTTGCTGCTACTGGGTTTTTTTTAACCTTTATTAGAGCTGCTTTAACAAGAGTAGTACCACTCTTCTGAAGTTTTTGAAGCCTTCAGTACTTTCTCCCATAGTTCTACTGCTTCACATCAGCCTAGAAGTCTAGAGAAAATTTAGAGCCTGCTCTAAATATAAGGAGGACTTGAACCCAAGTTTCTGATGAAGAATGCTGTAATCACAGCATCTGACTGAAGGTACCAGGGACCAATTCTAGGTCCTTGATGTCCTTTTCCTGCAGGTATGCCCTGCCTCACAGCCCAGCTAGAGCTGAAACACAAAATGCTTACCCGTAACCAGAGAGTCAAAGCAAAGTCCCCTACACTAGAAATATTTTTTCAATTTTTTTAAGTATCTTAAACCCTATCAAATAGAAACAAGTAAAAGAGATACACTTTGCCAGAAACAAGACTATCAGCTACTGAGAACCAATATAGCCCCACTACCTGAAAGACTCCTCAGTAGCTACTAGCAAGAAAAAAAATCCCCAAATCTCTTTCTGCCCTGAACTCTCCTTTTAAGGATTTTAACAACCCTGGGCTCCACCCACCATCCCAGGTGAAGGGCATAAGTTCTGGAGTCACAGTGTGGGTGTTGTGATATATAAATAGTGCACCTGGGGCAAGTAGGAAAAAAAAAGATAGTACTTATTTCTTGGGCTGAGCTGCTAGCAGAGAAGACCTGATGTACCTTGATGCTTGAGAGCCTGCATGAAAGGGGGTAGGTGAGTTTATCTTGCTTTAATAAGAAAATAGGAGATGGTAGAGAGTATGTGAAATTAGTTATTTTAAGGTATTTTTTCTTGTGGGAACAAATTCTAGTACTAGAAGAAGAGGGGGTTTATATTTTTGATGCAATACAGCAACAAGTATTTAGTGACACTGAAGGCTGTTTCATATATTGAGGGATACCACCTGTGACTGCTTTTGAGGAAAAAGAAAGAAGAGATAAAGATTAGTGGTAGCAGAAGAAGGCTAAGAGAAATAATTTATGCAACTCTCTAAGCTTTCTTACAGATTTGTGCTAAGAGTTAAGGATGGTGTGGTACAGGGTTTGAAGACCCACTGCAGGTCTGTAGATCCATTCAACATTTGCTTAACCCACCTAATGATTCTTAGGCTATGCAGTAACTTTTAAGTTTGCAGCCCAAATGTAAAATATGAAATACAGGATTTCACTGATACAGAGAAAGGTGTACTGCTTCTTCATTGTCTTACTACTGATTCCAATGTCTCTTGACCTTATGATATTAAGCCATGAAACAGTTTCTGTAAACCAGGATGCAGATGTAGAGGAATGCAACAAAGCCCTTATTGTAAATGTAAATATCTGAGGCTTAGGTTGTGTGCATAAATGGTATTTTTCTTATGATCCCAAAGATGTATAAAAATAAAAGACAATTATGAGAAGGGACTAGGCTATTAAAGCCATATTTCTGCAATGAAGTATTTGCATAAACATGCTAGAAATTCAGTGGAATTCAAATACAGTATGATCATGAACAGTGTAATTAAATTACAATTTAAGATATGTGAACCATCTGCACTGCAATGTGAATTATAGTGCTACATTGGGAATATTGATGATGAGTTTTGTATTATGTAGTAAAATAAAATCTACCAAAGCTCTGCCTGTTTTCCTGTCCCTTCAACATTTGCTATTAGTAGAGCATTCCCCTTGGTCTTGTCTAACTTATTACTGAGTGTTACACTTCTATGGCTCCGTAATTGCTTTAAAGACCTTGCAAAAGCTGCATCTAATGTGTTTTATCTTGGGTATGCCTTCTCTAGGCTTATAGCTAAAAGGAATAGGAAAGACACTGAGAGAGCTAGGTGAACTTGCAGGAGAGAGCTTCAAGTGAAGAAATTAAAGCAGGCTGGAGAGTATTCAAAATAAAAGTTCTTTCTGGATTGTTCTTTTTGTGCTGGTAGCAAATACAGGAGAGGGTAGCAGGTTGCCAAGCTGGTGAAGAGGGCTTTAAACTAAGGTTGCCGGGGGAGGGGAACCTCAATCCATCCCACTCCTACCAGTTTGATGCCAGTGCCAGCAATAGATGCCCAGAGCCTGGAGAGGGATCACAGGTCAGCAGGAGAGCACTGAAGAGCAGCACTGAGGAGCTCCAGCCACTAACTCAACTTCATTGGGGACCCACCTTGAATGCCTCTATGCAAGTGCATGTCGCACGGGGAATAAGCAAGAGTTGGAGATGCGTGCACGCCTGCAGGGCTGTGATCTTACTGGCATCACGGGGATGTGGTGGGATGGCTCCCAGGACTGGAGTGCTGGAATGGAGGGATACAGGCTCTTTAGGAAGGGCAGGCAGGGGAGGTGAAGGGTTGTTGGCCTCTATATCGATGACCAGCTGGTGTGCATGGAGCTCTGCCTGGGGATGGATGAGGAGCTGGCCGAGTGCCTATGGGTCAGGATGAATGGGAGGACAGGGACAGGTGACATTATAGTGGGGGTCTGCTACAGGCCACCTGGCTAAGAAGACTGAGAGGATGAGGCCCTCCCTAGACAGATAGGAGCAGCCTCATGTTCACAAGCCCTGCTCCTCATGGGGGACTTCAGCCACCCCAATATCTGTTGAAGGTACAACACAGCAGGGCGTAAGCAATCCAGGAGGCTCCTGGAATGCACTGATGATCCGATACCTTCCTTCTCCAAGTGATAGAGGAGCCAATGAGGAGAGGTGCCATGCTGGACCTCACCAACAAGAAAAGGCTGGTGGGGAATGTGAAGCTCGAGGGCTGCAGTGACCATGAAATGGTGGAGTTCAAGATCCTTAGGGCAGCGAGGAGGGTGCACAGCAAGCTTGCTACCCTGGACTTCAGGAGTTTTTTGCCTTAGTCTTCACCGGGAAGATGGGAAGTTGCCAGGCAATGCTATACAGTAGCCTTCTGCTACCATTTGATCCTGCTGCAGTTTCCACATCTGATGGCTTTCAGTGGGATTTCAGGCTAATTCACAGAGGCTGGTGTAGGGGAGAGGCAAAAAAACCCACCATTAGGGGCTCTGGTAAAAAGGGAAAAGAAATTAAATGGGAGCACTCTCTGAAGGGGATGATCAAGAAGTGGTGGAAAATGCCTTTTAAATATTCTGAGTAAGAAGTAGAAGGTATAGAAGTAATTTGTTGAGCAGACTGGGCTATATGGTTGGACATTGTGTTAAATCAGAAGTGCAAACTAAATTGGTACTTTGTAGGATAGTTCAATGCAATTTCTCTTTCTTTCATACACTTTCCCCTTAAGAATGACCATAGGAAGACTTTGCTTCTTTCCTGACTAAGGTAAAGGGAGGAAAACTCTTAATTGTTTTGTATTGTATGTATTTTGGTGAGATAATGTTTCTTCCTGGACTGTGACATGAACTACTTGTCTATTTTAGCTCTCAGATTCCTGAAAATCTGAGTACATTTAGGACTGGACTTGCCATCCCGTGTTCTTACAAACTTAAACAGAGGGAAGAATTAAATGCTGGGAGGAGGGGGCAAGGGCAGATGGTTTTCATAAAGAAAAAAGCTTTTGCAAGGAGAAAAAAAAGGCAAGAGTGAAGAGTTGGCTTGATTTTGATATTTGATGCCACCTAATTTTAAAAATTAAAAGATAATAAAGGGTCAGGACCCTAGAGAACACTTCACAGCAAAGCACAACAGGAAAGGAAAGTCAACTAGGCTTACGCAGGAGTGAGAGTTTTGTTTTGTCCCATACTGTTTAGAAGTGTTTGTAAACTTGTTTCTTCAGGCTTAAGTTACCTTATAGATGCAAGGGGAATTTGAACCATGCTGTATGTGCATACAATCTTTTCCAGTCACTCCCATCCAAAAGACACCAAAACTACCCTGGAGAGATCACTGCTTCCATGTCCAACAAGACCTTCTTTTCCTGACTCTTCTTGAAAGGCAGGAAGGAAAGAGTTTTTACAGGCAAGCTCTATGTAAAACTGTAATCAAAGTGGGTTAATTTAAAAAAACAACCAACCTCATTAAAAGAAAAAAAAAAAAACCAACCAAAAAAACCTCAAACCAAAGCATTGGAAGCTGGTGCAGAATTGATACTGCATCAGGTATCCCTAGATGTTATGCAATAATGTTACAGGGAAGTCTTGATGAATCAAGAAATTTAACACCAAAGCTGTGACAGCAGTCCTAGATGGCTGATTCTCTCAGCTGTGAAGACTGCATCTGGATCAAAATTGTATTTCAATTTAAAACCTATGTGAAAGATAAATGATACTCTAGCCAACCTTCTTCCAGTAAGTTTTGAGTACACTGAGTAAACTTAGTCAGGAGCAGTATCTCACTAAAGCAAGAAAATTGCCATAAGATACTGCTGGTCTATAAAATCCATTAACAGTGATGCATTTCTAGTCTAGTTCCTGCAGCATATTACTGATAATTGGCAACTCCAGCATTGCTCATGCTGAGGGGGTTCCTGTTACCTATATTAACTGGGGACTGTGATCCTATGCGGCCAGAGAGCTGTGGTGCTCCTTAAGCTAAGGATGTTCGTGAAGAGTACTTTTGGACTGGATCAGTAAAACACATGCCCGACAGAGAAAGTCTAAAATATAGTTGTACTGAAAATCCTAGATAGATAACTTCCTTTTTATAATCAAAACAACAAATTACAGAGACATAAGTTGCTAAAAGGAATATAATAGTTATTGTTTCTTTCTTCCTGTAGACTAGTGTGCTGGCATGAGAGTGTGTGGTTTAGGTAGTTTATTTTTATTAGTTAATTGCAGCTGATGTTTCATCTTTTGTATGCATTTAGAAATATTTGCTAAGTGACAATTTCCTTACACCTAAATGATCCTATTTGGGCTGAATAAATATTATTTCCTAGGACTAGGAGCATAGAGTAAATCCCTTTAATGTTGTTTCTTTTGCTACAACAAACCTAAATTTGCCTTTTACCAATTCTTAAACATAGGTCACAGGCTATTTATTATTCTTAACTTGAGAACGTTAAAAAACCACCCCAAACATCAACTGCCTGTTCTAAATCCTTCTTTCTATTTTACATGAAGAATAAGGAAACAATGTCTTTTTTTGGTGTGAAATATGGAGATGTTAGACCGATTTTTAATCAAATTTATTGTTTGTCTGGAACAATTATACTTTCCATAGCTCATTGAGATTATCATGCATGATTTGCATGTCTAATAAATAATGCATATTCCAACTAGTCTCTGTTGAAACTCCTGGAACAAAGATGATGAACTCCCAAAGGACTGCTGGCAGATATAAATTTAATGTAAAATACATATAAATATGTCTTCACTTACCTCCTTAGACTTTAATTGTGGTATCTGAACAAGGTCCCTACATGCTGTACTTCTTCCTGTTTTTCAGATCTTGCCTTTCAATAGTTCTCTGAGCTAAAGTAGCAATGTAATATAGCTTTACTTGACAGAAACCATCTTTCAAAATTAGCACAGTCTGGTTTTGCTACATTTAATATTCAGCATTATATTAAATCATGTAATGACATCATCACCAGGTTGGTAAAAATACAAATGGAGGGAAGGGGAAGAGAACTGGTATGGGACAGTCTTATGACCTGTATTCCAACCACGAGCTTTTGTTTTTCATCTCTGGGATATGAACCTCCAAAAACCGCAAGAAGCAGGCAATTGTAAATACCTGGCATCCTGGGTAGGTCTAAAAGCATTTTCCATATCCTGGGTGGGTTTTCATATGCACGCTCATGTCATGTCTTCCTGCAAAGCCCAATCAGAGCTGGGACATTCAGTTATAATGCAGTGCTCTCGTACCATTTTTTTTTGGCCAAGGCTGTTATTGCACCTGCATAGGAAGGCTGCTACATCAAAGGCAACACATGAAAGGGAGAAAAAACCCCAGTAAATTTAGGGATTTGATTATTTGCGTAAATCATCATAGATATGGCATCTTTCTTTGATGTAGCCAGCACAGCAAAAGGTTGGAAGGTCATACTTAAATTTAAACTGCTTTCCAGCTCCTGCATTTGTCCTCCAGAGTGAGATTTTGGTGCAATAGTTTCCCCCTTTCTTTCCCCCCCACCACTTCCTACTTTCCATACAGAGTGATTGCTCATTCATTATTTATGCAACTAGCGGAGAGAACACTACCAAAAGTCTTGACATATAGCCCAGTCTCCCTTTTGGTATACTGAGGTCTTCAAACTAGCCCTCCAAGTATGGATTATAAGAGGATATTTCAATGAAGCTGAAATCTGCCTCCTGAAATCTCCTGGAAACCAGGCTAGAAGCACCACAATAAAGTAATGGTTCTTGCAAAACCAGGAGACAGCCAGGTTGGGAAGATGCTCTGAACCTGGGAGATGCAAACTGGGCTGCTCTCCGTGCTGAGAAGTAGCCTAATGCTTGCTGAATGTCACTGAGGTTCCTCTAATCCTCAGCCTCACCCATAGCGGGGTGAGAAAATCTGGTTTGCATCAATAAATGGTAAATTAAAAAGCTTACTAGTGTTCAGAATCTTATGTAAAAAGTATTTGCTGTTTCAATCACACTTGATCAAGATAACCGTAGCTCATTTGCTTAAGCTAATTAGCTGGGATACTGTTATCAGTGTCTGCCAAATAGCATGGAGTTCTATACAGGCAAAGGTCTCCGTTAAAGGAACTAGGTAAAATCTCACATCATTGGTCCACGCAAAAAAAGCATGGCTTGACTTGGCAAGTTTGGTGCAACTATGTTTACACGAGCTGCTAATTTCTCTTTGTCATGCGTGGCATGCGGTCCACAAGGCAGGTTTGCCATGGGAACCCTAGCAAGCAGAGATTTCAGATTACAGCTCAGGCATACTTTGAACTCACTCCTGCAAAGTCCTACTCATGAAATAAATCTCAGTGAAGTCAGGAGGATTTAGTGAAACACAGACTTAACAACAGTCTTTTTAAGGTCTGATCCTATTCTTGCATCTGAGTAATTTCCGACACCACAAGCCATCAGTCTTCCTGTGCTTTTAACTAAAAGGCATCTTTCAAATACAGAAATTCAAGGCCATTTCTCTCCTCAGTATGAGGAAAGGTTTTTAGGGCTGTGAACTTGAAGAATAAAGATGTTCCTAAAGTGGAACTCTTTGGCCTCTTTGATGTCGTTATTATTCTACAGGTGTGGATGAAGTATCAATAATCGCTTTGGGGAAGCAGTATGTCCAAGCTCAAGTCAAATTGTTTCTGTGAATTGGGGAGACAACTGGAGAAAAGCATAGATGTACTAGCAAATTACCCACAGGATATCACAGTGATCTATCCCATGGGGCTGTTGAGTGGATTAATTAGTAATGCTTGGTGAAATAGTCACAATTAATGTATTTTATTAGCTCGATTTTTTTTCCTTTTATTTTTCCCCCATGAAATTGCCTACAAGAAGCCTATGGATTTTTAAAAATGCATGTAATTGGGATAACAGTCCGTCTGGATTTCAAGTGCTTACCCAGCAAAGCAACCTTCCTGGCTGTTCCGTCACATAGAGATTGTACAGACTGCGGTCCCAAAATGATGCTGAAAATGTATCCTGCTGTTTCTTCACCTGCCTTCTGAATCTGACAGCTGATGGAGGGAGCTGCCTCCCACCTCTCTGCGACTATAACACCTCCAATTCTGCCCAGCTCTAGGACACCCAGTGAGTATGGGTCTCGCTATGAGAAAGGGTGGTGGTTCACTCACCCTGCAGAGTTTGTTGTATAATGTTCCACTCCAAAATTTTTGCCATCAGGCAACAGTGATGTCCTTCAATAGCTTGTGCATCAGAGACTGAATTTTGCCTTTAACATATCACTGATAAGCTGCTGCAGGCAATGACCTAGCTACTTAACTCAATGAAGATGACCTGAAGAAAAAAATACCAGTGGTGATGACTTTAGGGGGAAAAAAAAAAAGGCACATTGTTAGGGTACTATTTGAGCCCATACTATTGAGGGAAACAGATGATCTTTCAGATCAGACTAATAGCGACTTAAAGATACTTTAATGTTTCAATCCAGAATTCCAGACAGCTCTGAGAGAGGAAACTGCAGTTTCCTATGCCATAATAATGCATTATTACTTTAAAAATACTTCAAATGCATCCCGAGGCACAGAAAATTATCCTACATCTTGAATACAGATTATGCGCAGAGTGCAGGGGATAAAACAGGAAAAGTGTTTTCTGAAAAGCACATTTCAGTGAAAAAATGGATTCTCTACTCTTCTACATCAATTTTAATTGTGCTAATCAATGCGGACTGGAATGCATATGGAAGCCTCTAGTGAGGTAGAGAAAAATACATTATATTTTCTTTATATGCGCATGGCATTCTAAAGCACAATAATAAGAAAGAAGGCAATTACATCTACATCATAGATTTTGTATTTCATAGCAATAAATTGCACTTTAAGTCTCATGTGGTGGAGCAATGGATTAAATAATATGCATGAGAGCAGACCAGTCACTATCATTTCAGAGAAAATATCCCTCAATGATTTCAGAAGGAACCAGGCTTTTTAACACCGATGGGTGGGTGGGGAGGGGAATTAGAGTTCTCATGAGTCAATTGCTCAGGATTAACTTTCAAATTCCTTGAAAATTACATCTAGGAAAAATGTGATATGGCATGTTTCTTTATTTCTGGCAAAGCCATTTATTCTCATGTGAACATCTCATTAAAGGTAAGATCCAGGTGTAATTCCCAGAGGGTTGAAACGGAACCAGCAGCAAGTGAACTGCCTCGCGCACACGCTCTTCCCCAGCCCCGGGAAACAGCAACGGGGCATTGAGCGTACACATTTGAAATGCTTCTTGCTTTCATCAAAAACCATCTGATTAGATTCATCATGGGATTAAGAGAACATGTTAAGAAAGCCTATCATAACATGGAAGCGGTGAAGTCTTTGAACATCTGTACGCATAGCGAGAGCGTCGTTTTTCAGCCGAAGTCACGTCGAAGGAAAGGGAGCTAACCTCTCCGTGATGGCAGCTGCGGCATTTATTCTGGCATAGACTTTGCGCTTATGTATGGGGATCCTTCATATCTTGGCACGGTTTAAGTTAGCGGTGCTAATTGCGACAAGGTCCCCAAACCTTGGAAGGGGGGGATGCTGCTCCAGCGGACGGCTCTCCAAGCGCTCCCGGAGAAAGCGTTGGCTTTGAGATTGCCGGTCTGCCGCTCTTCTACTGCACACTGCTTACACTGATTAGTTTTGATGGATGAATTGCTTCGGAAATAGTATTATACAATAGCGCGCTCCAAGCGAGTCTTTCATTCCCTTACGGACGTGATTATCCTCATCCTCCTTTTGACAGCGTTTTCTCGGAGAGGAGAAAGGCAGGAGAGGGGAAGCTGAAGGCTCGGCCCTCGCGAGCCAGCGCGGCTGGAGCTGCCGCCGTTCGCCGTATTGTGCAAATCCGATGGGGCTGACAACATCAAATAAAAGTATTGCAAATTACATTAACGGTACTCGAGGTAGCGGCTTTTGAAATATCTGGTGACTGATGCGTATGAATGACTAAAACCATTAGCTTTTCATACTAATATTTCCACTAATGATTTCCAATTGGTTTCTGTAACAAGGAAAGCCACACAAGGGAAGTGAAAACAAAACCATTTAGTCTGTGCTAGGTAAAGCTCTTCAGCTGGAGAAAAAGGTACAGTTTTAATAATTGGATCTTTTTTCTTTCCTTTTTTTCCCCGAAAGCATACAGGAAAATTGACAAAAGAACCCAGCTAATAATTGGCTTTATGTCAATGTTCTGTGTGTAGCACCGAAGAGACAAAAATCCTTCTTGAAAGCCCTAAGGCGAGCTGCGGGGATGCAGCATGGCCACTTTGTGTCTGCTCCTTCAGCCCCTGGGCTGGCAGAGCAGCTGTTACCTTTTGCATTTCCGAAGAAGCCTTTCCCAGCTAATTGTTTTGCATAAGCACAAAGGGTCTTTTCCCTCAAATCTCCCCTCAAAGGCAGCCTTTTAAAAGCTGGCAAGAAGCCTACGTCCGCACTGAACAGGGCTTTTTGTGGGACCCCTTTCAGCTCCGCCGCAGATTTGCTTTTACAGCCCTACCACCTTGCGTCGGTTCTCTGCGTGGGGTAAATTCGGTCAGGTAGCTCAGCTGTGACATCTTTTTGTGTGTACGTCCATATATATGTGTGCGTAACTCCGCCGGCTTCAGCAAAATGGCTTGATTGTAGGTAGGTCTGTACAGGACAGCTAACGTCCAGATTTTTTTCATCTGACAACCCTCTCCCAAGCATCTGCCCAGCTTTGGGTGAAGCCCTGCAGTCTGCTCTGCTGTGGCAGCTTCTAGGTGCACAAATAGGTTCGGCAATATCTGTGGATGCGGTCACATCCAAAAAGCTGTTCTTCCAAAGATTGTTTTACATTTGTGCTTAACAGTATCACAAACCGTGCCTTCTATTTATGCTTTGCATATAGTTATGTATGTATCCAAGTCCTTTCTTCTTATGCATGTGTAACAGAAAACTCAATTAGGACTTAATTGCCCGGTGCAATGCCGCCTTTCTGAGACAGTAGGCATCGAGTTATTTTTAAGTGACTGCAATGTTCTCTCGAACCTGCAGTTTTGCCCTGGAGAAGCCTCTGGCTCGTCTAAGGCACCCCATGGGTTACACTATGGTCTGCGCTGCTGCTTCCTCAAACTTCGGTGCCGTCAGGTTGACGGGGTCCCTTTTCCAAGTGATGCTATTTGCCCGTACCTCTCTTCTCAGCTTGCTGCTTCTGCCAGCTTTGCTGTGGGTCTCTGTGATGGTCTCCTGCAGACCCTCTGCTGACCAGGGCTGCTCTCATCACAAATGCAAAAAAAGAAATACATCCTTTGCATTTATTTTTTTTTCCCAAGCTCTCCATTCCAAAGAAGGCCAGCCAAACAGAAAGTGGTATTTAAGCACCTTATCCCCATTAGAGCAAATGTTGAAATGCTGATGTTTTCAACAGAGCTGCAGTTTTGATTTTTCCACCAGCTGTACAGCATTGACCGTATTGCCACCTCTTTGTAATTGATGCGCTGAATTCTAAACTTCGTGTCTCTTTGATCAGATCCCTATATCGCTCCAGGCTTCGTGGATTTGCTTCCCTGTGGTTCCTGTACAGACAAGGTGGCCAGATCTATTAGACACAAACAGCAAAAATGAAGGTCCTCCCATTTATGCCATGAAGCAAGGCTGTTCAGCAATTAGATAAAGGGGGCGAGATGGGGAAAGATTCAAGCGGGTGGGCTAGAAGCAGTGTCCTGTTGGGGTGGTGGCGGTCTGTGTACGGGACAGACATGCAGGTCAGCAGGACAGGAGCAGGGGTTTCCCATCTCACTGATAGCTTCTGGCTTTGCCCTTGCACAAGGTTGTGATCGGGAGAGGGGAGGAGTGTTGCAGTTCCTTCAAACTCTGCCATATACAGATAAAAACCTATCTCCAGTGGTTTCACCGCTCCCGTGGGCTCCTCTTCTCAGCCTATTTGGCAAGTTGTTTAGTTTTGCCTCACAAGCCAAAATCTGGCCTCTGGGCTGTTGCTTGAACCCTGTAATAAAGGAGTTTTTGATATTTCCCTTAGGACCAGGAGGTGGTTAGACAAAATATGCTAAATGTACGCTAGCTTGAGAGGTCACATCCACCTACACATACATAAGACTGTCTCCATCCCTGGAAATGGGTAACTAACTGTATGTTTCTGCTGTTCCCAAAGGTGCTGTGCATTGCTCCTGGCTCGGGTCAGCTGCCTCGTCGGGACGGAGGAGGTCGAACATCACCATTAGTCAGGTACTCTACAGCTGGTACTGCACTCGCTTCAAGAAGGACAGTGCTGGATAACTACAAAATCATTTTTTGCATGTCCACGTAATGGCTTTTAAGTATCAGGGTTCCTCGCCATACCCAGAATCTGCACCCGGGAGCTCCGGCCAAATGGGACCGCTGGTACCCCTTGCCCCGCTCGAGCGACGAGGTCCTGGCTCCCAGGGGCAGCCCCTTCGCCCTGGAACGAGCCACCGGCTCCTCGAGTTACCCTATTTATGGTTACGTCGCAGAGCCGTAATTTAAAAAAAGCTCAAGTAGACCTATCCAGTTAATCTGATAAAATGCCAAAATACTTCTGTGTACAAGATAATCATCTGCAGGCTTCCTACGAGTGCTCTCCGAGAATAATGGAGGCCTTGTTCGGAGAAAATACCTGGATAAAACAGCACCTTTTGAGGCAGGTAATCATCGGGAAGATATTCTGATAAAACCACCTATATATTAGAAATGAGCTCTAGCTCTTGCTGCAGGAGAACTCCCCACAAACAAATACCTGCATACCGATATCACCAAAATTTAATGAACATCCATCTCTTGTACGTAAAAACTGATGTAGACCCCTTGCCTCCAGTGCAGCTATGCCTCCTTTCACCAGATGAGGCTATGAACTGACGTAATTAGAAACTGTGTCTTGAGAGGCAGTTTTAAGCAGGGCAAAAAAAGGTGATGGGTGACTGGACCGCCTCTCCTTACATTTGCCAAATGCCTCTATGCTTATGGTTTTCATTTCTTCTAAGAATGTCAAACCTAAATACTGAGCTGAAATTTTCCCAGTTGGAGGTCAGCTTTCTGGTGGTTTTATTTACTATTTACTCCAATAGAAACAGTCTGGTAATTCTGAGCAGGAGAAAATAGAGTATTTTACCTTATTAAATAATTCTGGCGATCCTCTTAAAAAAATAAAAAACAAACCACAAAAAGACTAATTGTTCCCATTTTGAGGCAGAACGTTTATATTTAAGGAAGAATCGATCTCTGTATCACAGGAGTTTCCTGACATGGTAAACTTTTACTTTTGACATGACAACTTCAATAGTTTTATAGTATTATTTTTCATATAATATTATTTAGAACTGTGCAATAAATGGAATAACTTCATTTCCATTCAGACTGTTTCCCTTCTCTTGTTTCACTCCCTTATGGACAAAAGGATATAAGGCAACAGGGTGTGTAAGAACTGTAAATTGGAAATGAGTCCTTGCTGTAAGTCATAGCTTCAAATGTGACTTTGTCTAGTTCAACCTCAGACTAGGTTTTCATCCCACTTCTTCCCTATGCAAATTGTTAACAGTGCAACAATAGTAAAGATTTAAAAAAAGGAAAAAAAAAGTTTCAAAAAGGCACGAGTATTTTACTTCAGGAACTCCCTCTAAACCAGAGACTGCCTTGCAGGCATTTCATAATTGCCTGTTGTAGGTTTTCCTGCACCCTCGTCTCCCATCAGAGACAGGGTATGACTGATCAGAACCAGGAGGACGATTGTATTAACTTTATTTGGAAGTTCATTATGAGCTGAAGGTGGAAACTCCAGACAATCTTTGTGTTACTGAGAAACTAGGGAGAGTCGCTTTATAAAACTCTGAATTGAATTTAAGCTCTGGGCTCTTCTTTTATAAATTGTCATTTTTCCTCACCACCTCTTCTTTGTTATGAACAAAAGTTTGTAAGGTGATCACCTTTAATATACTGTAGTGATTCTGGAAGGAAGATATTTCAGTGTCAGATGTACCACTCAGAAGCAAAAAGCATACTCCAGTGAAGCTTATTTTCAAATTAAAAACAACCCTTTCCCTTGGGGAGTAATGGTTCAATTCTTCACACAGGAGAATAGCATCTATTTAGCGTTTTAGAGGTATTTATTAACAATAGATTATAAGCCTAAATCCCGTAGGATTCTCACATCTGTGTCATTAAAGATGAAATATCTCAGACCAGAGGCAGCAAATGAAGAGACTTTTCTATTTCGTGTGCACTGGAGGTTTCAGATAGTCTGGCTTAGATGCAGTTTATTCTTTTTCTTTGCAAGAAGAGCTTTCAGCTTATGGCTGAGGCAAAAAAAAAAAAAAGGAAAAAAGTTTTACATTTTTCCCATGTTGTTTTGGATTTTCTCTGTTTCCTTTTCATTACCACGGTCACCTAATTACTCCCTGTACATGTGTGTTTCCTCTTCGACCCCCCCCCCCATCTGTCTGCTGCATCCTTTCTGGGTTTCCCCTTCCATTTGTTTTCTGCTTCAGCCCCACTTCTGGGCCTACTGATCCCTATGTCCTTGTCCTAATTTCTTTCCCAGACTGAACTCATTTCCTTTCTTGGCCATATTTCTCCTGACCCAGTCCAAGCTTCCTTTACACCTGCCCAGAGCTATTTTCCTGCCAAACCCGAAATACAGTAATTGTGCTATGAAAGTCTCTTAAAAAGGCCAAACACTGGAAGATGCAGAAAATGGTTGTGTTGTATGCTGTGCTGCTCCGCACTTCTACAGCTTCTGGTGATCCAAGTATGGGTGCCAGTGAAGATCGTATCAGATATTGGGTAGCATGCGTCCCAAAAACACTTCTGAGCGTAAAAGGACAGATGCAAAATTTCAGTAAATTCGTGTAGCTCAGTTGCGATAATAAAATGATATTTTATACCAGATGTGGATTTGATCCCTGGAGGAGGAAGATACTAGAGATTATGAAATAAAGCACACTGGGTTTGCCGGTTTGTTTGTTTTCAGTGCAATAAACTTCGAGAGCTTTGTTTTGCATTACGATGACATTGCTGGCATGTCTGTACTTTATCCAGTGGAAAAAAAATTGTCCCAGCCTGTTCTGTTTTGTTCTGAGCAAGAACTTCTCCATTTACACTGCCCTTTTCTGTTTCCTGTCTCGCACTTGGAACTTTGGTTTCTTTACTCACTTTGATTTAAAAGTTCCCTAAAGGCTGGTCAAGCACTGAGCGTTAACTTTGTTAAGATCTAGGTTTGATCAGAACTTGTAAAGTTTCATTCCTCATAGCCTCCCTTGCTTTAAAATTAGCTAGTGCAGTGTTTCCTACATTAGCTCTACGAAAAAAAGCATCATAGGAAACAAGTTACTATCGGAAGTTACTTCATGGTATTCAAATTGTGAAAGAAGTCTGTAGTCAAAGATTAGCTTTTGTTTCAAATCTGGCTGAGCTGCCAGGAAGGACCTACAGAAAACGGCCCTCTACACCCCCACATACTATACTGTACATGTAATCTAGAGGAGTGGTGATGGCTACAGATGGTAATGTATGTTGCAGCCACAGTGTCTCTGGCTGTGATCTTGCCACATCTTAAAGTAATGTAGCTTTCAGGGCTGGTCTGCCTTTGGGAAACTTCCAAAGAAAACCTAAGTGTTATAATAAGTGATGTTGGTGATTTAAGAGGTGGCGCTTCCCTTTCTGTAGTAATCTTAAGCCAATGCCCCAGCATGATGCTAAAGAAAATTATGTTTCTAGAGGTGTTATGCTTTGGAGGACATGCAAAATGGTGACCCACTGCTCATGTCTTTATTTTCTGTCATTCTGTGATACCCAATGTGGAAGTTTTATTCCTTAAAAGGCAGCTTGGAGACAGTTGTATTTCTGCAATAATTCATTTCACACTTGTGTTAGGTCTTTGAAGTGCGTTAGTGCAATGTTATTTTCTTATGATATGTCATATGTACTAAATGTGGGCTATGGCCACTGGTCTTAGTGATCTTTAATGAAATAGGGAGAAACATCCATAAGACTAACTTGCAGAATGCAACGAGTATGTAACCAAGTGCTCTTGCTAACCCTACATTTTATATCGCAAGCTGAAGTCTCAAACCTGAGTTCTTGCATCATTTTCTCAAGGTATTCATATACACACATGCAAACCACGGTCCTGAATGCAGATAGGTACTTCCTTGTGCAAGTAGTTATTTTGACTTGACGCACTTAAATGGGCTTTTTGCTCAACTGTTTCAAGATGCATCCGATGGCTCTGTCTGGAAATACATCCTAGCTCACTGTGTGTATCAAGAGACAGATAATAAATAGTTGGGAAAAACACAGTCACTTGCATAAAGAGTCTAATAACTTCTCCCTGTTGGTGGTATCTATAAGATACAGATGTGGGAAACAGCAAGAGATCCTAATTGGTTGTGGTAGAGGGATACTGACAGTGAGAGAAATAAAGGTAGTTGCAAGCCAAATATTTTTTTCCCCATCTGAAAGAATGGCTGTACTACTGGAAAACACTAAATGACAAAGTCAGGTAAACACTGATTTCACACTGATTTCCCGCTGTTACATAAAATCTAACAGGGTCATGTTTTCAGTATTCCCCTCTCCCCCAAATGCATGCTGAATTTGATAGAGTATCTCCTGTTGGACTGCACATTGTCCTGTACATTTCCTCTACGACATCAGCACCTCTGTGATGAAGATCAGCTGTACCATATCCCAGCTGGTTATAGAGTGGCCAACATCTCACTCAAAACTCATCTTTCTTCTTGGCAATTGAAGGTCTGGGGATATTTTTGAAATCGCTTTCTCTCCCTCCAATTACAAATGACCAATTCTTTTCCAGCCGCGGGAAGTCATCAGTTCCTCTGGGCTGCAAGTCCAGAAAGCTCTAGTGAAGACAACCTTAAGGTATAAAACTGCTGTGGAATGAGGGATTTGTTTGCTTCGTGTGGTAGAGACTTCACCCAGCATCAGGGTTTCACTGGGTTATGGGCTACAAGCACAGAGCAAGGCAGGTCAGGATGAGGAGCACTTGCAGAGGCAGCTGCAAGATTTTAAGAAAAATAGAAAAAAAAAAAAAGAAAAAGCAGCGCTTGAGCAAAGTTTAATCCATCAGCAGGCTGCAATCACAACTGTTATGTATAAATGCAGTCTGTGTAAAATGGAGCCATGGCAATTAAGCTTGCAACTTCTTTCTTTTAATGTGGCTGGAGAAGAGGTTTTAAATCGTGGTGTTCTAAAAAAAGCCCACCCTCCTTCTGTTTTGAACACATTTTTGTTCTGAAACTTTTACTTCTTCCTCCAAAAATGAATTTGCCTCCATATGTCATAGTCATTCCCGAGGAAAGATGTCTAATAGTATTAAAAAATATACATGAAACATTTGGGCCACGATATACATTTGAATATCATATGGTTTAATGCCCTCAGTCACCGTGCAAAACTGTGATGATGTTTGGAGATGTGTGTATGGCATCAGCTGTGGCTTTGCCAGAAATCCGAGGTGCAAACATCATTTTAGTACGCTGCTCCAGGAGCAGAGGCCAAATCCTCATCTAATTTCCTTGGTCAACTGCGTTGACTCTGCAGCTAGGGTGTGTTATGGTACACTGACACAGGTCTGCTTTCTGGTGCGATTGCTGGAGGGGAGAAAGAATCCCACCTCTGCCTACTGTGCTTATTTCTCTTACAATGCAAGAAGGAAATATAGAGTAAAAAATTCAGTCTGCCAGACTATTATGATAGCAGATGGACAGGCCACTGTTAGACCCTAAAATAGACATAGAATGTGTTATACTTAATAACTAAAAATGTTATGACACCTTCTTTTTGCCTTGCCACTTCAATTTTTTAGTTCACAAAAGCCTTTACACAATGTTATTTTGAGTTCCAACCAGATTAAATAGCAACATTAACGATTACTATAAACCAAAATGTGATATGAAAGGTTTTATTGTTTCCAAGATAACATAATACCTATATTTATTATAACAGAAAAAAAAATCAAAAAGGAAAAGAATCCTACTTAAAAACCCATGGCTAAACCCAAGAAAATTCTTGATTGCTGTTAAGGCAATTCCAGATATTCACATGTCAACCTCCATTATCCTGTTTCTTAGGCTGTAGGAAATTCCACTTACATCATTGACTTCCTGCCGCTGCGGAAAATAGGTTTTGGTAATGGTTTAGAGTTAGGATTAGCCCTCATCTGCCTTGTTCCCCAGTTCTCGGCCATGCCAGTTTAATTACCCAGAAATTATTAGTGCAGTCTTTTTCTCTTTCCTCCTTTCATTCCCCAGCATTTCCCCTCTATTAAACAAAATCAAGTTTTTGCAAGCCAGAGAAAAAAGTAGGATTTAAAACATTAATGCTGTTCAGAGCAGCAACCTCCCTCAGTGTAAAAACCGTACCAGACACAGGGAAGCCCAAAACTGGAGGGAAAATCGCTGGTTTCTACCATCGAGAAGAACTGCAGTGCTCATTTGCAGAGCTTTAAGGGCCAATAATAATGCCCGCAATGCCTGAGCAGCAGGAAAGCTGCTGTTTCTCACAACTTAATCCAAAATGCAGCCGCGAACATTAGATTAGGATTGCTGCCGCTGCACGTCAGAGATGCCCCGTAGGAGCTGCCCTTTTTGCTGCCTGCCTTTTGACAGTTTCCAGAGGTATCAAGTAGCCGAGACACCAGTGGGAAGTTTCTGCTGGTTAAAGATGTGGCAGTGACCTTCAATGAACTAGTCGGGGAGGGATTTTTACTTCTTGAAGGACACGTGTAAGGGAGGCAGTGAAGCATAATGAATTAATATGGGTGAGTTTAGGTCTTGTGCTTCATCCTCCCTTCTCAGTCTCACTGTGCATGACAACATACATTTGTCGTTCGTGTCTGGCAAGCATAGGAAACAGAGAAAAGGAGATGATCCCAATGGTACCCGCAGTAATTTGTGCTTTTTGCTGTAGTTGATATATTTATAATATTATCAGGGATAATATCTTAAAGCAACACAACAGCAAGGGCAGCTGATCTTCTCCCTTTGACAGCTGAGAAGAGATTCAGAGCCTAAAATGGCAAACGTTATCTTTCCTTGAGAGTAATTGCTTTATTGGTTTTGCATTCATACCCCTAATGATGTATTCCAGGAAGGTAATGGCTCCTTACCTTAGCTCTGCAATAAATATTTGCGGCTTTTTTTAATGAGCATTTTGCAACTCCCTCCCCATTCCCAAGTGAGGGCACTTCCACGCAAGGAGGAGGAGGAGGAGGTGTCATGCTCATCCATTCCCACCCCCACTTTTGGGTTTGTTTTTCATCTGACATGCTTGCCAGAAGCTCATTCCAAGGGCAGAGATTTCCAGCTCAGGGTATATTCTTGTTTACTCAGATTATTTTGCTGAGAGAAATGCCCTGCTGTGATATCAAATGAGAAGAAAACAAAGCAGGAGATTTGATTAATGAGCTGCCTGTTGACGTGGGGATGCGTGGGCAGATTAGGCACAAGAACAAAATTATCCGGCTAAACCTGGGTGCTGAGAGGGCTTCTCAAAGCGTTAAGATATTTGCATGCGTTTTATTCTGTAGACTGGCATCTTAATTCAAGCTGTTGGATGCAGCTTATTAATAGCGAAACTGGGAGGCTTTGCAATTTGTCAGCTTACATGGGTACTAATTAGCCATTAGAGTGCAGTCCTATTTTTTGTAATTAATTTTGTGTCAAAATTTCTCTGTTCATTATCTGTGGAAAACACTCACAAAACAATCAACATCCATTTTACTGGAAGTACTGCTGAATGCCCTTGTTTTCTTCAAGCTATTCCCTTCTGATATTACCACAAATTCCCCTACTGCTTGCTATCTCCTTCACCTTAACATGCTTTGGAGGGACTGAATGAGGATGGCGTAAGTTTGAGGTCTTTCTTTTTTTTGTCATGTCTATGAATGTGCCTGAATAGTTAGCAAATCTTGTTCAGTGCAAGTAAAGAATACATAACTTTAATATTTGTGTTTATAGTCATACCTAGAGGCTTAGTGTATATCTATCTATACTTCAGGACTATCAATGACAGCAAAGCAAGGCAAATGCTTTAAACTAGCTATCTGGTTTAGACCTACCTAGATACAAAGTTTGTTACTGGTAACGTGTAATTCTCTGGGGCCTGATATACCCTGCCCTGATGATGCTCCCTTAGAGAACGTGCAAGAGTTGTCACCTTCAGACGGTGAATTGTGAAGGCGGTCTGTTGATCACATGTTGATCCAGACCACTCACCTTGTTTAATTCCAGGGGAAATAAAGTTTTGGTTGCAAGCCAAGGCTGAGGATGATGCACTGCATATATTTTTTTTTTCCCATACCCTTTGATTCTCACGGGAAAAGAACACACTAAATTCAGATTTTCAGACCAGTCTCTAAAAACAAAGGAGGAAGTGGGGTCTGTTAGATAGGACGATCACAGGCAAATATTCATGGGAGATGTCTCCTTCTAGTGAACCCCTTTTCTCACCCTCAGACATCATGTAGGTATTACACGCATTCAAGAATTCAAAGGACAACAAAACCTTTCCCTCTCCCCAACGTTATTCTTTTCACTCCCCTCTCGCCAGCTGGAAATAGGCGGATCACTAGCTTTGATGTCTAGGTGGTAGAAAAATATCCATCTCTGCAAATACAGACAGGGATGTATCGTCATAGCAATAGACAGACATTCACTCCCCCACCAGACGAGCCTTTCTCTGAATGACCACTTTACGGCTAGAAAGCAAGAATTTTACCAGAAAAGGGACTTAGCGGTGAACAAGGCAGAAACACACTAAGGGCAAGTCTAATTGACCCAAAGGACATTCTTTTTCTGCCAAATCCAAAGTGAGCTAATGAAAATCCCTCAGGAGGAATTGCACATCAGCCTTTCTGGGCCCAGGGCTCCCTGACCTGTCTCCGTGCGGAGAGCTGGGTGCTGGCAGCCAGGAGCAGGGCACACGCCCCGAGGATTCACAGTTTTGTAAAGCTTTCCCCCATTTATTCCGGATCATGTGCCGCTGCTGGGCAGTGCTTGGGGGAAAAGTTTTTAAAGAGAGAACTTTTGCATTTTTAACAGCCCCATCCACAACAAGGCTCAGGGTGTCCCCCAAGGTTTCTCAAGAAACCCGAGGTGTACTCACTCTTAAGCCACCGACAAAGGAAAAGCTTCATCCTGACTCCTGCTCTTTCTGTCCCTACCCTGCCAAGTCACTGCTCAGCCCAGAGGTGGTCCCCAAATGCTCGTATGAGAAAGCCACCGACAAGGAAACTTGAAAAACTTGAAGCTGCTGCTGTGTAAGTCCCTGGAAACTGTGGCTTAGCCTAGCACTCTCCTGGCTTTTCAGCTCTTTCCTCATAGCCTCCTATTTTCCCTTTTCATCCTAAGAGCAATTGAAAAAGGCAGAACACAGGGAATTTTTTCTCTTTCAGACAAATATATCACCTCTTTATGAAATCAAAACAGATCTCTACTAGCTCTCATCCCCCTTCATTTAAACAAAAGGCAGCTACCAGGTACAGCATTACTACTGTCCATAATTGTAAAAAAACTTGCATAGTATAAAACAAATTGGCTCCCAGGAGTCATAGGGACTAAACATAATGGTCCATCAACTCTAATTTTCTTTAAAAGTGGTTGGTATGAACTGCATTAGAGGAGGGAGTTAAAAATCCTGCATCGCACAGCTACTTGCTTGAACTGCTCTCCCAACGGACAATTATTTCCTAGATTTACACTCTGAAATGCAACAGTTCCCTCCCATACCTGTTATTTTCTTGGGCAGGGGGATGTCTTTTTAAAAAAACTTCTGATCTTTCTTTCAAAAAAAAAAAAAGCTATTTTTTCAATCATGCTAAACTTCTCAAAATGTCTTGGGACAAGTTCCATCAGTCACTGAGTGAACATGTATCTCCTTTAGAACACGGCAAATGTAAACCCCCCATCCACTGAATGCCCCTAGCCATTATTTTTGTGTTTATAAGAATGGGCAAGGCTAGCTTACCTCCTTTATTTCCTTCTTTATTCTGCTCAGTTACATGTTTTCTTTTAGTCATCGCCTCCGTAAAGGGGGCCAATCGCCTCAGTCGCTCAGGGCAGGCGTCCCTAACGCTGCATGCCCATGCAAGGGCCGTTTGCAGGCTGACTTGAAGGCACTCGTCCTGCTGCAAGATACGTTCCCATCTCCTCGTGCCCCAAACATACAGCAATTGCTTTAAAATAAGAGTATCGCGTTTGTTTGCTTCAAAGGAGCAGCTTCTTGGCTTTCTCATTTCTAAGCGTGCTCTCCCAGCCAGCCTGACATTTGAAAAGAGAAGAATCACTTCACTTTAATTGTGGCTTTTTGAGGTGAGTAACGTATAGGGTATTTTGTAAAATAGCAGAGAAGACCATAAAGCTTTAGAAAAAGGTTTCCTATTTATTGCAGAACACCTTGTTTTCCTGTTAGTGCAAAGACTAAAAGACACAAAGACCCTCTTTCCCTCTAATCAGGTTACAGCATCACAATATGGCTCTCTTTATAGGGGTCATTAGATCTTTTCTTTGGGGAAGAGAGTTCTTTCCATAGCTTTGGTGAATTAACTCTTTTGTCTGTAACAGAAGGTGCTTCCCTCAAGCAAGCTTTTTTAGGCTCTACAAAGCAATCTCAACTGCCTGGAAGTTGCGTGTTTATTTTACTCCCTTTGTTTGCAGAAATACTTTCTGAAGAAAACACTACACAAACTTCACACTACCTCAAGTGTCTTTCTTTACATAGTGGCTTGTGGGTTTTATGCCATTAGGTCTCTGAAGAAACATGGAATAACTATCACAATATTCAAGCAATGCAAAACTTTTCAGGAAGGCTGTCGATGAAAACTCTGGTGCTCATTACCTAACCTGAATTCTGGACAGCAAAGGCAATGTGTTTGAATTTCTATCTGCTAAAGCACCAATTTTAAGAAGGAATGCTTTTCAGATTAGAAATTTGCCTTCATTCAGTCGAGTGGTGTGTGTATTGGTTAATATCATATGGGTTTCTTTCTGATTTGCAGACTTCTTTTCACATAAGACTAGTTGCCACAACCTTAGCTTCCACCTAAGAACACAGCACCCTGCTGGCAGCACTCCACATAGAATCATAGAACTGTTTAGGTTGGAAAAGACCTTTAAGATCATCGAGTAGTCCAACCGTAAACCTAGCACTGCCAAGTCCACCACTAAACCATGTCCCTAAGCACCACATCTACACGTCCTTTAAATACCTCCAGGGATGGTGACTCAACCCCTTCTCTGGGCAGCCTGTTCCAGTGCTTGACAACCCTTTCGGTGAAGAATTTTTCCCTAATATCCAATCTAAACCTCCCCTGGCACAACTTGAGGCCATTTCCTCTTGTCCTATCACTTGTTACTTGGGAGAAGAGACTGACACCCACCTCACTACACCCTCCTTTCAGGCAGTTGTAGAGAGCAACAAGGTCTCCCCTCAGCCTCCTCTTCTCCAGACTAAAGAAACCTAGTTCTTTCAGCCGCTCCTCATTAGTCTTTGTGCTCTAGACCCTTCACCAGCTTGGTTGCCCTTCTCTGGACACGTTCCAGCACCTCCATGTCTTTCTTGTAGTGAGGGTCCCAAAACTGAACACAGGACTCGAGGTGCGGCCTCACTGAGCCCAGTGCCGAGCACAGGGGGACAATCCCCTCCCTGCTCCTGCTGGCCACACTGTTTCTGATACAGGCCAGGATGCCGTTGGCCTTCTTGGCCACTTGGGCACACTGCTGGCTCATACTCAGTAGGCTGTCGACCATCACCCCCAGGTCTTTTTCTGCTGGGCAGCTTTCCAGCCACTCTTCCCCAAGCCTGTAGTATTGCGTAGGGTTGTTGTGACCCAAGTACGGGACCTGGCACTTGGCCTTGTTGAACCTCATACGATTGGCCTCAGCCCATCGATCCAGCCTGTCCAGATCCCTCTGCAGAGCCTTCCTGCCCTCGAGCTGATCAACCCTCCCTCCCAACTAAGTGTCATCTGCAAACTTACTGAGGGTGCACTCAATCCCCTCATCCAGATCATTAATAAAGATATTAAACAGAACTGGCCCCAATACTGAGCCCTGGGGAACACCACTTGTGACCCACCGCCAACTGGGGTTAAGCTCTAAAGTAGACATAGAGATATAGAGAGATATATAAAGATATGTACAGGTTAGAAAAGCCCTTTGCTACAGCTTTCCACTAGGGAAATCCATAACAGAAAGTTACAGTTACCAGGGTCTTATTTGCTAGCTTTTCATGTCTGAAGAGCTCCTCTACAAAAACCATTGTTGCATTGAAAAATGATAAATGTTCTTCTGAGTTGAGATTTGCATATCTGCTACAATTAACACTAGGAAAATAAAAACTCTCCATGCTTTTTATCTTGGGGCTCATTCATTACTGAAGTGATGTTTCCCTGCGAAGCCAAAGTCCCACGACGAAGCAACTCCTTTCCAAAAAGGGGAAAAAATGATATGATTAAGCAGTCAGAGGAGGTGTTTTGAGAGAGCTGGAGTGACCTTGGACTATGCAGCAGTCTCCAGGAGGGAAGCAACCGAACCACCCTGCGAGCACGTGACTCTACGACAATTAACAGATTTTACCATCGCCCCAGATGTTATCTACAGGGGGAATAATATCTCGTTGTATTATACCCAGAGGGTATAAAGCTAGCTCATGCCATCCATGTGTATTCACTGCAGCAACTAGGGAGAGATCCAGGCTGTTAAATTCTTTGCCTGTACTCTGCTGCTGCAGAACTGGTGGGCACACCTGGATGCCCACTGACGCTGAGGAAAAGGGATGCCTGGTGGGACGTGGGTGAGGGAGATCGGTCCCTTGGTCACCCCGCTGGCCCCCCACGAGTGACCCTACAAAGGTTTGAAGAGGAAGCTAAGGAGTGCTGAGCAGGGCCAGCGATGGGGGAAAGGTCCCAGTGTAAATGCACTAAGCCAATTCCCAACCTGGAAATTGAGGAAATAAGAGAAGAGAGGAATTGGAGAGGAAATAGAAGGATCACTGCTAGGGAACACCGCGCTCCTCGTTCCCCTCCTTCTCCTCGCTCTGTCTGGCAGGAAACCCTACTGCTGTCAATCCCTGCCTGCAACATTTTACCTGCTGGCCTACGCTGGTTCTGAAAGTACCAAATGCTCTCCCTGCTGTGAAAGACCAGATTTGGATTGCAGATGTCAGTCAAGAACCTACCAACCCCTATTATATACATTACACTGTTCAGTGGACAGTTAAAAAAGGGGGTTAAATATGTCCAAAAAGAAGATGGGGAAGAAAAATTGAAGAAACGACCTAATTATGTATTATTTTTAAGCAAACAAAATGTGAGTATTAAATGTGCCCTACAAAGTATTTTCCACAAAGCCAGAGTAAGCTGGTGGCACCTAAGTAAAGGCTGAAACATTTCAGTCACAAAAATACGTCACGAAATCCCAGATGATCATGGTACGCTATCACGCGTGGGGCTCCCATTGACCACAGCCCACGCATGACCTGGACGAGCAGCCTGGAGGGAGGAGATCTTCAACCACCAGGCTGGACAGGTTAAGTTTTTGCAACCCTCACTGCTTTTTCAGGTAACTTGGGGTTTATCTGGCTCTGCTATTTTATTTTTTTCAGATTTATTTCTTTTTTTAATGTGGGTTTAGAAGTCAATCACCATTCCGTGTCCATATCAAAATGATTCTGGAAATTAGAAGAACAAGGATAATGAGAATCTACAGGACCCTCTATTTTTGCTGATAGTACTCAGCACAAGTGAAATCTGTCCTTTCTTTCCCTCTCTCTCACTCTTTTTTTCATCTACATATCTAATGTATTACCAAAAATAATTTCATAATTTTAATAACACTTTGAAAAATAAAATAAGAGTACAAATAATATGTTGCTTGAAAGTTATTCCTAGGTCATCATGAAACTCCAAAAATGTTTTAACCTTCTGAAAAGTATTGGCTGCTACTCAATATTCTGCTCAACTTTGTTATCACAAGCAGAAATGCATGATTTCTCTTCCTTGAAGCCACTCTAATTCTCCTTGCATGTTATAAGGTCTCCTTCCTCCAGGAAATTAATCTTTGTTCCACTTGTGAAGGAAATTTTCTCCTTCCTAGATCATACTGAAAAATTTTAGTGGTTTCTAGAGAATTTAAGGCTCCTGTTGTTGCACTTTAACTTGAATTCCAGCAATTCTATAGGCTTTTCTTTTCTTTGGTTGTTTTTTTAACTTGTTTGACTGAAATCTTAAAAACATTCCTTTAAGGATCATCAGGAGAGCCTTTTTGTTATTTCTCCTTACCTTCAATTACACATACCTTCAGTACAGATCTTACTATTCCCTCTACTCTTCCAGACTGGTGAGCTGCTTCAGCCTTAACCATCTTGTTCCTTTTGATTTAATTCCCACATCCCTGAATTTGCTGAATAGTCTGCACAGCCTTGTCTTAATTAGCAGCTTCTGGGTCAAGCAGTCATATAACTTAATTTATTATTCCTTGTACTTCAGGACTTTTATTCCTGCCTTTGTGTGACATCTGAGCCGTGACTCTGCTGTCCACCTTTAAAACTGGGACAAGGATGCTGCTGGGATTGCATTAAGAGAAGGAACAACAGTAACCCTCAGAAACTCCAGCTGAAGCTGGGACCCGCTGTCGGTGGTGGTCTCCATCTCTGACATGTCTTCTGTGAATGGTTAAGCAGACAAATCAGATGAGGGGACAGCGGTAAAAAGAGGTGATGTGATCAGGCTTTATTATTGTCTCTGCAAGGAAGAAGATGCCATTCTCCAGGCTCCTAATTTCGTACCAACCTTTTGATCACGCTTCCTCCTGATAATGTGTTTTGCTAGCAAACAATATTAATTATTATGTCATAATCTGAACGACCCAAAGCAAGCAGATCAAACCCAGCCTGGCGACAGAAAATAAACAAGAAAGCCATGGCAACACAACTGAAAAAGTAGTGGGCTGCTCTTCAAAAGTCTTTTCAAAACTGCTATCGCCATGCTGTGCGCATTCAGTAAGCTTTTAAAGAACAATCCTCTTTTGCCAAATATTATTTTGGCAGGAAAACTTAGGAAATAAGTTAATAAATCTAGCAACGTCTAAGAGCCTTTTGAAGAGTATTTCCTTCCACTCACATCTCCTCCTTACCCCACTCTCTCAGTTTACAATCCTGGCTTTTGTTTGTTTCGCATAATAAATGATAGGGTTAATCGGTAGCACGCTAGTAGTCAGAACTTGATACAGCACCAGACTCCTGTGAGATGCTGACTCCAACGTCTGTTGGATGGAGAACGACCTGCTTGGTCGCTGGAAGCCCATCAAAGCCTGCGTGGCGTGTCCCCTCCGCAGCGTGGGTATGGTGGCCAATGGAGGACCTTGCAGCGCACACAGTGCCAAAATAAAACCGTACACTGATCTCTTCTCCCCCTTCAGCTTGATTACCGCTGTAGTGGTTTTTCACCCGTGAAGATGTACCTGTATCATTTATTTATGGCACGTTTGATATACCGAAATATGTCAACCACAAGCCGCTGCATTTGGAGTCATCCAAGGACTTGAACTTGAGTGTGTAACTGAGCGTGCAACAAATCAGCCGACACAGAGGAATTGCACGAGCACCAGCACGGAGGCAGCGAGGGTCCGTTCTAGCTTCTGAACGTAGTCAAGACCAACGCATTTTCCATTCATGACCCCTCTGATCTTCATGATGGTTAAAAATACAGCTGCGGACACTAAGACGTACTGCTAACCTTTGTAAAGTACATAAGAACAACTGAATAACTGTTTGCCCTAAACGTAACTACTGCAACAAAAATCAGCTGTAAAGCTGTCTTTGGACTTAAAGCTATTTGGCCTACGTTTGCGCTGATGTCAATGAAAATATCCATGAGTGACGCCTGTTAGCGATAAACTCTGACAAGGCACGTGTTTGTTGGGGTAATAGCCAGTTATAAAAGCAGGAATGCGAGTGGATATTTCTAGATCTGAGCCTGATGGGGAGGGGAAGACAAGGAGGAAAGGTCTGCCTGGCTCATCCTGGGTGTCATTTTAACACCAGCACTACTGAACAGCACCAAGCCAAACAGAACTGCTCCCACCTTGGTTCCGGATGGCGGTCATCATTTTTTATGCTCTGCAATTTCATACTATAGTTATTTGAAGATGGAAATTACCTCAAGATTAATAGGTCTTCTTTCCACAGTCCTAATTCTTCTTGAATCTTGGAGAGAACGCAGAAAAAGGAGTATATTCTACTTCTTAACTGGAAAAAAATCAATTCAAACCAAAGGGAAATGAAGAGGTTTTCCTTCACAGCTGCTGCCCTCTTTCGCAGCGAGACAGCTTTACTGTTCCAGTCTGTTGAGTTTATTATATTTACTTTTTTCCTCAGATTCATTCATTATCACAGGTAACCTTTTGATGATCTCAAAACAAGCTATCAGAATACCTGGGGAAAATGGATGCTCTGAAATTACAGTGCTTCTGGTGAAATCGTTGCTGGTGTTGTCTTTACTGTTGGGTTGTTGGGGTTTTTTTGGGGGGTGGGATAGATAAAGCAAACCACTCATACAAATCTTTATTTATCTATCCATCATTTGAGTTTCAGTAATAAAAATAAAGTGATGATAGTGTTTAATGGTGGTGAACCAATCTTTCAGCTGATGGGAATAGTCATAGATTCTGACTTGTCTGTAGCTGTCCCCCTCTAAACCAACTGATGCACATGTCGAAGACAAAGGCGGGGGTAGTCCACTTGGAAGGTCACATTTTTGTGCTGACTTAATATCGTCTGTCCTACCCTTGACATCAGTAAAAACACCTAGGAAGAAGGAAATTCATCATCACCACATCAAAACTTCTGGCTCTGTAATATACCCTAGCAGTATTTTTTTTTTTTCTGTGCCACTCATCTTTATAAATCAGGGTTACTCTTTTTTTTTCCTTCTTCTTCTGCATGTGAGTCTAGAAGCAAACACTTCTTTCTCAGGCCTAGGAAAGTTGTTTTTCTGGGGGAACTATAGAATTTGGTCACTTGAATTATGACAGAATAGCTGTAGCTACAGAAATGACAATTTCTGATAATGGCTTCTTCATTATGTTGTCTTCTGTGGCATGAATACAAGATCCATAGCTTCTGTTACAATAAGAGATATGTTTGTTGATAGGCAAACAAAAGAATATCTTTAGCCTGGAAATAATATAATCTACTAGCAATTCAACAAAATGTTACACTGCTGACAGACAATCGATGCTTTGTCTATGATTTTAAAAACAAAGCAGTTGTATTAAACTAAGAACTGTGTTTATTCAGATACTTTAGGTTTTTTTAATGTTCCTTCAGTATTTGGAGCCACGTACTAAAAAAAAAAAAAAAAAAAGAAGGAAAGAGAAGTAAACTGGAAAGCTGTAAGCTTGCCAACAGCCTCCCAGACCTCAACGTTAGAATCAGCTCTCTGCAACTAGGTGACAAATAATTTATTGTCTTACTGGATTATGCAGATGTTGAAAATATCATGAGGTTTTCTTGATTCCACTGAGTCCTGCTAGGCTGCTTGGGCTCGCCTCCACAGTACTGGGATTTGGCCAGCCTGACTTTCCTGGACTCTTTGATGTTCATATGCTCTGTTGGGCTTCCTGGGATTTGCTCCTTCCTGATTAGAAAAAAAATAAGTACTTTCCCAAGCCCATCAATTTCTGGCACTTCTCTGAGCCGTGAGTCACAGGAGGCTAATTGAATCAGCGGTGCTCAATTCCCTCCAACCCAAGACCTGCCCCCGAGCCCCCGGCAGCCGGCACCGACATCAGGGAATTGTGGCTGGGAGCTGCTGATATGCCGGATACGTATAGGAAAAAAGAGAAAGAAGAAGGATTCTGTGTAAGAAGGAGTGAAATGCTGACAGTTAGGTGACACCTCAGTAAATGTTTACTGCGAAGGAGGGATAATGCATGTTTATGAGGGCTACTCTTTGGGATTTTTTTCAAACCAAGACAGATTTCACACCTCCCTGTTTGTATACCATGCCTGAGCTTGCTGTGTCTCCTATCCCTTGCCCTGTCATCCCTTGTTTCAAACTAGAAAGGCAGGTTCAACCATGCCCCACCGCAGCGAGTCCAGCCAGAGCAGCCTCGGACCGGCCACCGGGAAGCACGGCCAGAGGAGATGCTCAGAGCTGCAAAAGGCGGGCTAGGTAATACACCCGAAAAGCGAGTCGTCAGCGTCTTTCCACGCAAGCTGCTTTCCATATGTCCTGTGGTGGCTGTTAACGCTTCTCAAAAGAGAACAGAAAATGCCTCGGTGTGGAGGCTGAGCCACGCAGAGCCGGAGATCAGGCCACAAGTCTCCACCTGCCAGGCAGCGCTGCAACCACAAGGGCAGGCAGTCGTGTTCCTTCTTGCAAGCTCCCACGGAAGAGGGGAAGTACAGCCAGATTTCGCAACACCTTGGATGACAGTTTCTAAAGTTTCCAGAGAAGCCAAAACACACATATGATAGAAAACAACGGGAGAAGCTGGATCTTCGTGTTTAGCGTGAGGTTTGCACCGGAGTCATGGGTTTAGAAGGCGAACGAGACCTTCTGGAGGGTTTTGCTGGGATGTCTCCTTTTAGCACGTGTCCTCTTTCTCCTAGAAGGCCACATTGCAGGCGCTTTCTAGTTCTCAGGTAGTGCCGCAATTTCTTTATGTCGAAAAGCCTAGAGGAGAAAAATATGCCAGCTGTGACTATGTAAAGAAAAGCCCTATTGATTTACATTTAAATGCAGCTGTCACTCGCCGGTTATAGCCGGTAAAGCAAAGGCAATAGGACACGGTACTAAAACACTGCAGGGCGCTTGTACTTTCATCTGCTCGCAAATGGGTGAGAAAATGGGTGTCCTTCCAGCTTAACGCACTGTCGGTGAGGGGCACGAGCAAAACCCACCCGGCTCTGGGGGGTGGACTTGGGGGCTCCGTTTGCTTGCAGGGAACAGGGGGGAGGCTCGGCTGCGGAGGAGAGCCGGGGGGAATCGGGCAGCACGGCGGGAGCGGCAGCTGCTCTCCTGGCTGGCTCCCTCTCCCAGTGTTGTACGTCAGCGCTCGCACACATAAAGCGCTATTGTTCACCGCCGAAAAATTGCCAGGGGAGCACCGGACGGTATCGCCGCCTTACGGTATCGGAAAGCGCGCCTGTTGCCTTTCCCACCCACGCGAACACGCGGGCGGTCATCCCGAGCGTCCCGCTGACAGGCGCGGAGAGGGGTACCGAAAATCACCGCTGCCTTCGGGCTGTCCCTTAGCGAGATCCCGGGGACCGCTCAGGCGCCGGGAGGGCTGGGAAGTGATGGGCGACCCCACCGGGCGCGAATTTAGGTACTCCAGATGGCACATCCGAGGGCAGCGGTGACCGTGGAGAAAACCTGTGTGACAGCTGAAGGAATATCTGGTATTAAATGGTGGAGCTAATGCGCTACGTTTTTGTACCTCACTTGGGATGGGATATTTGATTTTTACATGCCATTCAAGGGGGGGGGGTCGAGCCCTCTGAAACACTTGTGAGTGTAGAGTGACATGTACCAACGATAAAAGGGAATACTTCCCCTGTGCTAGTTTTTAATTCTGTATGTAACAAACACTTCTTTCTTCAGTATTTCTTTCAACTCCATTTTTGAAGTTGATTTATATCTGCCTCCTGTTTTGCTCCAGTTTCAATCTTCTGGCAGCGTTCCTTGCCAAGCCAGCCTAATGCCCACATGAGCCCCATTAAGCTGCATGCTTCTGTATAGGCAGAAGTACATGTTTTTTCTGGGCTGAGCTTTGTTTGCCAAATCTGGGCCTGTTTTTACAGATAATGACTTCCTTTTTGTCCCTTTCTCCTTCTGTGTGTGTTTTTTCCACACGTGGGCTTTTCAAAATGTAATGTGACCCTCATGCATTATTTTTATCAGCCTTATAAACCCAGCATAGTACGGTGTATGATGTATGTAAATTCATGCACCTAAAGGCAGTGAGGAAAAAAATCTTTTAGTTCTCTGTCAGGAACAGAGGATACCTCTATGTCATTCAGAGTCAAGGTTTTTTCCATCTGAAACTATTAGCTACAATAGTTCTATATTTAGCATAAAGAATAGAAATACCTTCTTTTCAAGATGACATAATTCGTTTCTGCATTTTTTCAAATGGTGAGATTCTGACATTCTCTTCCAAAATCTCTTTTCATTTTGAAATGTATTTTTATGCATTGCTATAAACCCCTTTAAATCAAAACTAAAAAAAAAAAAGTGACTGACCAAATTTCACAATTTTATTTCACAAAACTCTTGGAAGCTTTAGCCTCTTTTTCTCACTCATAATGAAAAAAATATTCTGGAGAAATGCAAAAATATACTTTTGGAGTGGTATTGATCATGGTCATATTTGTTGAGTTGCATCTGTGTGCCAGATGCGGCGTTGTTACCAACGAGGTCTCGGCGAATGGACTTTGGCCGTTGAATCACAGAATGGTTTGAGTTAGAAGGGACCTTAAAGGTCATCTAGTTCCAACACCAAGGCACTCAGCTTTGCCACGGTAGCCAACCACAGTTTCAAGTTGGAAACTAATTCTGCAAGAAGAGAGTTAGTTTAGTTAGGGGCACCCTGAGAACGATGGGGAAGTTTTACCAAGTGTAAAAAACTTTCTCAGTGTGCTGTGAGAAAGCCCACACCAGCCACCAGCACCACCGAAGAGTAAGCTGTAGGACCCTGCACGCTAGCAAAGGATTTCCCATCGCTGGCGGGTCCCACAGCGCTGCACCGAGGAAAATTCAGGTCTCAGTGTTACAAAAGCACGCGGGGCTATAAGGTTTCAGTTCGTTATGTTATACCCCTGTCTATTGATACTCCCTGATAGGATCTGGGACTTCTGAGCACTACAGGGACTTTTGTAAATGAAGTCGCCTCAACGATGTTTGTCCTAGACTGAATACGCTGAGGCAGACAACTGATAAGGGACCTACAAGTTTGACATCAATACAGGGTTGTGCTGTCATAACAATACAACCTCAGCCTCTAGGTTACAACTTCTCAGAAATAAGGAATGCTCATTAAGGGCAAAGATAATTGGGAGCGGTTTCCTCGAAAGGAAAGCCACTCCAGCAGCTGCAGTGTCGAGGGCAGGCCTTCACAACAGTGGCATTGTTTAGAAGCCATTGACGTCTGCAAACAAAAATCTATTTAACTCAGTGTTACAGTCTAAGAAAAAAAAAATCAGGAATCTGTTATCCTTCTGCTCCAAACAGAGTAGATGGAGATTCAGCAAAGCTACCCACGGCTGTAGACAAAACAGGGTTATGTTTCTGAAAGCGTTAATATGAATGCCACAGATTTCCTCGGAGGTATTTTCTCCTCCGCCCGTAGATGTGTGACTAGGCTATCTTGGCAAATATCAGAAGTCATGTAGGGCCAGAGCAGTAGAAACATTTTTCAGCAATGACTGTAATGCAGAATACTGTGGTATCTTTTCACTTTAAAATATTTGTACTTAGGTTTAAATGAAAACATTTCTTTGAAATCTAATCATCATATGTCTCTCAAATTCTTCAAATTTTACAGGCAAAAGATGAAGCCATTTTTATAAAAAAGATCTACCTAGAACTGAATAAAGTGTTTAATGTACAGACAAGTACCTCTAACACACAGACAGAGAGATAGGTAATCTTTACCTTAGAGCTCTTTATTTTAAATCTAAAAACAGAGTCTGAAAGACCTGCAAGCCAAGCAAAAATATCTCAGATCTGTCAGTTTTATCAACAATTATTCTTTCCAATGCTACAGCGGAGACTGCAATCCTATTCCTTGGGCCATACCCTGCACTTGCTTAATGTCTAGTGTAATTTATCTTTGTTGACTTTTACACCGCCCAGTATTTTAGATCCTTCATTACGTGGAAGGTAGAGAACAACTTATATTTGGCTATTAGAAACTTTGTTGGCCAAATGTATGACAGACAGAACCTGTTATGGCATGTCCTACGTTCTTACAGACTGGATGAATCAGAGCATTTGTGGCAGTATACTAAATCTGTGCCCTTTTGTGTCACAGCCTGGGTCAATATTGATCGGTAATTAGCACCTCTGAGGGAAGTTTCCACCAAGAGGGCAATTACAGGGACAGCAGTTCAACCCTCCCTCCCTGATGGCCCTCTCCAGAACCTGGAAAAAACGTATTTGTGAGACCACGCGTTAACTTTTTCAATGGCATTACTTCCGTTGCATGCCATCTGTGACCACACAGACCGTCCAGAGCAAGGCAGCCCTTGCACCACTGAATTCTTCTCCTCTGCCATCCCTGCTGTTTCGGTAGAGCAACCTTCTTGCCTTATTTCTCACCTCACGTCTATGGAATTCCCATTGAAATCAAAATTCGCTCATGATTCTCTATGTGAGCTAAATGAAATTCCTTGCTAAGAGATACCAAGACAAACAAAAGCTCTTCACATGCAGAGAAGCGATTACAACTTGAGTTATGGCATCAGTATGTCTTACTACGTACACAGAGCATGCATCTATGTACGTCTACTTCATCCTTTTTAAGATAAGGTGATGTTAAATTGTCTTACCAAATGAAAAAAAAAAAAGGGTGGTGGTGGTGAGGTTTTAAATAGACCCAGTTATGTCCATATTCGTTCTAACTCCTTTTTCGCCTCTTTCTCTCCCCTACCTTCAAGAGCCCCCTCCCATACTCTCTCCCTCTCTCTCTCTCTGTAACATGTGCCCATGCACAGACATTATGGCCAAAAATGAAAAGACAGGAGTGAAAGAGGCATAAGAGACTTCTGCACGTTTCAGATCGCAAAGTGAAGACAATTTAGTGCCTTTGTGGAACCAACATCTTTTGCAGTTTTAAATTTATGAGATTTACAGGTACGCACGTGTTTCCTTGTCAGCAAAAAACCCATATGTCGCTGGAAAAAAATCCTTGATAGCCACCAGTTGCACATCAGCAGCTCCAGTATGCTTAATACTTGATGAACAGAGAGGTAGCAGTGAGGTATACGTTGTTTTGTTTTTATGACAAATAACCATAATTATGAGAAGAAAAAGTATTATGATATTTAGACAATTTTTTCCTTTTCTGTCCCTAAGGGACTTTTCAATGGCTGTTTCTGAAATGAGAAACAACAAAAAAAGAGAAAAAAAAAAAAAAAGAAATCCTTTAATCCTATCCTTTACTTTTAATCCAATCCATGTGACGCAGAATAAATTATTTTAAAAAGAAGTTGTAACTGGGGTGGCACTTTTCAGTTCTTGGTTGGAGAGTTGCGCTGCCTGTGCTGACCAGGGGTGACATTTGCCGCCGCAGTTACAGAGCACATGCCATGTCACTGCCTGACAAAGCCAGCCAGAACAAATGATATTCAGGGATGGTGAGATCTGTGCTTGGAAAAAGCATATTGTTTGCATTCTTTCAGCTTCCGTTCTACTAATTATGGCATTTTATGGACTGCCGTAGGCAAATTATGCTCCCTTTTATGAAAATTTAGATTTTATCTTCTTTTTTTCTTTCTTGGGGGGTGTTGATGGGTACAAAGTGGCAGGATTGCTGTGATGGTAATGCCACACTGGGAAACACTCACAGCATAAGTTTCTGAGCCAATCTGGATATTAAAGCAGCCCCTATCTCCCGCTGTTTCAATCCTGCTGGATTTATAACACGTTCCTCAGCCGACCATACATTATTGAAGAGTTGTCTGGGTAAACACAGCCTACTGCAGTCTCTGGCTGTACAAGAGACATTACCGAGCTGCAACTGTTGTGACAGCAGCCAACTCCTTTCTTTTCCATTTCCAACTCCTGCCTGAACCCAAAGGAAGTGCCTCTACCACCAACGCTGCGGAAGTCATGGAGAACGCACCCCGAAGACTGCAAGAGGCTTTTGTCGGGTCCAGGGTTTCCCATCTCTAGTAATGGCTTTTACCTATCTTCACTGGCTGCAAATAAATCTAAGCCTGACATTAGAATACTCTTGTATTTTTAAACAACAACCAAGAATTTCTTAAATCACCTTGTAGTCAGAAAAACCAAGGTGAGGATGTGGAGCCCAGGAACTTCTACAGCACCTGTGACAGAGAGACGGAGATGATAGGAGAAGCTCTCTAGGCTTTAGACAGCCCGCTTTTCAGCCTCAAAGCGTGGCTCAGTGATTGAGCATAATCACTGCATTTTGTTAGGCTTTTGAACAAGCAGTCGACACTTTGGCACTGGAGAAATCAATGTATCCGAGTGCCAGCCACAGCATGAAACCACCACATCTGAACCTGTGAAGGAAAAAAGGGCATGTAGATCCAGCTGGCTACCCAACGGGAACCGGGAGGGGAAACGAATAAGAATACAAACACAAATAAGCATGCATCGGTCTCTGTCTGCAAGACTGATAAAATGACTGACTTAATTTTATTTATCATTCTCTATCGCTAACTCGTCATGGACAGTGGGAAAATCATCGCAGAAGGAACGTGACTGCAGGTGTCAGATGATATGAACAGCTCAAAGGATCAGGGCAACTCTAATTACAAGTGCTCCATCCCATCCAAAGATACTTCTTTCTTTCAGCCCCCCTGCTCAGGAGGTGGAGCGATACACACTCCAGGCTACATCTCTCTTCTACATATGGCATATGAGCTAAGATACTGCAAGTTTTCTCCAGTATTTGCACAAAACAAGGAGTAAAGCATGCTGCTTGCTTATTAATTAGCATAGAAATTCAATACTGACTGGTTTACTGGCTTACAAATATATTTTGGCAATTACAAGAACCTACTGGATACACCCATAAGGTGAAATCCTGGGAATTTTTCCATTAATTTAAATAAAGCCAAGATTGACCTTGATTCAGTAGAAGGAAGATGAACATTTTATCTTCTTAGGCATCTTTCAGTATTTTGAAACCTTTCCTTTTACGTGTAATATTTCACATATGAATATATAGAACATTTTATGGTAAGCTCTTGGCTTGTTTAATCTTATCTATATTTTTTTTTTTTTTAAGTTACAGTAACTGGACATATGGAAATGCTTGGAAATTGATGAATTTGCATAAGGTCAGCGTTGTTCCAAATTTTCTTCACTTAAGAAATGATAGTAAATATGCCAGTGAGATTCGTGCTCAGATAATCTCTGGTATTCTACTACATTTAAAAAATGCAATACTCCCATTCCTCTCTGTTCACAGTACAGACATTGATTTCATGTTATCCTTACAGCCTTTATTACCAAATACAATTTGTGTTCCAGATTCTGATGCCAGATGCTATTATCTTGGAAAGCATTTGATATACATAAGCGTAACAGCCAATTCTATAAAACGTTTCATGGGTTCCCGTGTTCCCACACAGCACTGACAACATTTTGTTAATTAGGAGAATCAGGTTTGCTCAAAGAGGGAGAAAAGGTCATCAATATTAATAATGGCAAGGTCTTTCTCTCATCGTCTGAATCACACATTTCATAATAAGAATCACAAAGTGATGTTCTTTGGAGGATAGAGAGAAAATCAGTTTTGCCAGGCATCCATTGAACAAGGACAGAGAGGTGTTCTGCAGACTATGATGAGCAAAGTATTTGTTGTCTGAAGTGGGCATACGACAGCACAAGCTTTCAGACACGATTTCAGGCTCTAAGAGGAGCGATAAGGAAGCTCTGCTCTAAAATACTGGTTCATGTGGACCTAGCAGTGAATGTGAAAGGGCTTTTAATTTCTGTGATCCGAATCCAGGATGAAATTTGGCTCAACCGGATTAACTTTAAACGTGAAAGGAAGATGCTGGTGCCCAATTAGCAGACAGGCACAGGAGAGAGCTCTGTAAAAGAAGAAAAGCGATGCCAGGAAAAGCGGGGCGTACCAGCAGGGCGCTGCTCTGCAGGTCTGACACGTGCAACGCACAGCGGCCAGGGCGAGCGATGGTCATCGACGTCTTTTTTATTTTTGTTTTTTTTTCAAAGAGGAGGGTTATCAGATGATATCAGCAAGGCTCTCAGGAAATCCACTGACTTGGAAAACAGAAAGGAATCAAGATGTACTGAGGGTACGGAGCAGTGCCTTTACAAACGTCGTAGGAAATGAGTGAATAGCGGAGGCGGATGGTAAACAGGAGGGACCTTAGGGGAAGCAATTCATACAGCATTTGCTCAGTAGCACGAACAGATTTTGAAATCGATGTTGATAACAGAGCAAGCATCTGGGTTGTTTTTTTACCTTGAGACTTCTTTGTTTGGAAACAAAGGGATGCGGGACCAGCCGGGCAGCACGGGGTGCCGGCGGTACCTCCTGCGGGCACGGAGCGGGGAAAGCCTCGGCAGCCTTCCCGAAACTGCAGGCACCTGCTTCAGGGACGGAGGTGGCACGTCCGCCCAGTACACGCAAATCCACCTGCAGCAATCGCTGCCGAGCAAAATACCCTTTTAATTTGCAGCGTATCATGTTTATGCCACAAATTTATTTTACGATGAAACGACGCATGCGGGCTAAAGCAGCGCTTCCTAGCAAAAAAAGGAGTCAGTTTGCTCTACAGCAATTTTATTATAATTCAAAGATAATGGGAGGGTCCTAATCGAGGATTGTGAGCTATTTTTCTAGTAATCAGTTTTGAATTATTATTTTTCTACATTTACTCATCATTCAGTATCTATTACGTATCCTCCAGCATATCCCATTTGACAGTGGTGAGAAAGCTGGTGTGCATGGATTTTGCTCACTGCAGAATTTAATTGCGCCTTATGGGGATTCCCTTCTGTCAATGATTACTTGGACATTGATCCACATAACTGGAGGACCTTTTTATTTTTTTTTTTCTTTTTTAAATAATTGATCTATAAACAGACAATTGAAAGAAAACACACTAGGCAAGGAGAGCTTCATCTTTCAAAATTCTGCTAGTAAAAAGCCTACTAATAATCTGCAGACATCTTGGACCATGTCCTGTGCTGATGGAGAAAACTAAATATTATTTCAGGGAGTAAACTGGAGTCAGAGGCGTTGATTGGGTGGTTTTTTATTATTTTATAAGACATGCCATTATTTTTGTGGTGCACAACAGGTGCAGGGAAGATTATTCAGCCAAAGGCAGAAAGACCTAATCATAGGGCTGCTGTTCACATGGTATCACCTTGATTATCTGAATGTCATGGGGACACCGAGTGTGTTTGCAGAATTAAGGCCTTGGCTAATAGTAGTGCTTTTAAATGTAATTAATAGCTTTCTGGGGATACGATTATTTTGAAAAACAAGGAGATTGTGGTAATTGCATTTCAGATATCTGTGGTAGAACTAACAAGAGCTGGCATGAAATGAATGAAGAGCTATGTGAAATATTAATTAATGGAGAAATATGAAGTTATCATTCATTTTTGAGGATACTATCAAAACATATTACCAGATTACTTCCAGTCACAACACGTATTAAATTTAGCAGAAAGCATGAAAGCAAAATTACATTTACAAAATTGAAAAAAAAGATGTTAAGTGCTATACTAGATTTAGAAAGGCAACAGACAAATTCATTTCCTCATTTAATGAACAGTTTTCCTTCTTTGAGAGGCAGTCGTTCCCACTTTGTTTCAAGATTCCTTCCTGTATGCGTAACAGAAATAAGACACTTTCTTCCAGCACAATTTGCATTTTTTAAAATGAGGTACATGACTCAAGCGAGCTTTTATTGCCCTTTTTTTTAAGGAAAAAAAAAAAAGAAAAAAGAAAATGTCGAGTAAACTTAAGAATGATATGCAAATACCATGCAAATATGCAAAACACAGCCCCCTCTTAGAAAAGCAAGACTACACCTGCACCGCAGGCAGAGCAGAGCAGCGCAGTGCTGTTTTCGGGCTTTCCCAGGCACCAGGCGGACAAGGGCGGCCTCCAGTGCAGCGTTGGGAAATATAGTCCGTCTTTTCATATGCTCAGATCTAGGCAGAGAGAGCGAAAAGGGATTTACGTAGCTGCTCCAAGAAAATACTAAGGCTATTAGTTTTTGCAAAATCTTTACCTTTTTTTTTTTCCCCCCCTTTTAAGAAATAACAGAGAGCTACTGTACCCTGCTGAGACCAACATCTGTGCAGACAATTAAACTCTTTTAGACTCTGAGTGGGGGAAACTCAGAGGAACTGGCCCTTTTCTACTACATCCTCTGAAGGATTACAGATAAAGGAAAGATTTTGCAAATAGCTAGGCACATACATAATTACAAAGAGGTCTCGCTGATTTGTTTTTTAAAGAAATTTGGTTAACAATGAAGTTTTGTTGTCTGAAAAATACTTATTGATACTGGCACTTGGATTTGAAATGCAGCACTAACATCTCTGTTGTCTACCCCCTTTCGTAGGAAGCCAGATCTAGGATGACAGAATAAGCAGCTGAACAAATCCTTGGGTTTCATTCTTCAACTTTCACAGGAAATGGTTTATCAAAACTTGATTCATAATGGTGTGACACCAACAGCTCATTATACAGCATTCTGGTTTTCTTCTCCAAGTGTCTTTTATTTTCCTTAACTTTTTTCTGTCATTTAGCTAGGGTTGGGCAAGTGATGCAGAATATCTTTGCAAGGTATTTTCCCTAATTAAAGTTTATACCTGGGATGATAGTTAAGAAAGGTTGTCCTAACAAGGCGGGATGCCACTGTGGTATGAGTGGTTTAAATGTGGAGCCGGTTGAGTCCCTGCTTTAAAATCTAAATGAATAAGGTGAGAGAGGAAACCGAAATGAAGACTTCTGCAGGAGGAAGATGAATGAAACAGACACAACTTCAGGTACCATTTTAATGGCACTTTCTGCTGAAAAATGCTTCTGTTGAAATGATTCTGACGCAGGGCTGTGTATTCACAGCTCTCAGCGCTAATCACTGTACATACCGTTCTGTAGAAACAGAATTCCATACATTTATCAAATCACATCTCGTTCTGGGAAATGCCCACCAACGATTTCAGGTTTTCCAGGCAGACAGATGAGCTGTGGTTCTCCTTCCCTGCACCCATCCTGACAGCCTGTGCCCTCCCTTGTGCCGCAGGAGGGAACTCCAAACAACAGGTGGATGCTTTTCACACACTGATTTTGGCAGCGCTTTGGTTCACTTTGGTATGTAGAGGGAACACTACGAAAAAGTACGCTGTGGGAAATACATAGTGCCTTCAACTTGAGATGACAGCGTGTGACGCTTCCTATCATAGAAAGGATGCCTTAACAAAATGTGACCTGTCAAGGTTTAACGCCTTGGCATATACACAGTGCAAGATACAGACATTGCCTTTTATGATGCCATCTTTTTTTTTTTTTTTTTTTAAAAAAAAAAAAGCCCTGTACTAATGGCACAACATCCGGTAACGAGTTTTACGCTGTTTCTAAATTGTCAAACCCAGTACAATTCTCGGCATACAACTTCAGGTTTGTAACAGCCTGAGAAACTCCGATTGTACAGATTGCATGCAAGAACAGTTTGCCTCCTGCGCTCTGAGCAGAGACTTTCAAAACTGATTTGCCCTGCAAGGCTAGAAATGTAAACATAGCAGTTCACTCTAACACCAACAATGCAAAATTACTCTTGCAGATTTCCAATAGGATATGGAAAATGACAGGCATTAAGACAAGCCAGGCTATTTTTTTGGTGATTTTTAAGAAAACATGACCTACAGCAAGAACAGTTCAATGGTGAGAAACTCCAGAGCAAGGAAAGGAACTATCTCATCGCTACAGCACCGCGCCTGGCTCCCTGCCCCGGCAGCCTTTCCTCCCTTTTCCCAACACCCACATTTCCATGCTACAGAAATCTGGGGGCAGAAGCTGGGCAAGAACTGTGCTGTACAGGGGCTGGTTGACTACCACAGCAAGGCCACCGGGTCCGCAGCACACCCGTCTCCTCCTCCAGGTACATTCGGCAAGGGCAAGGAAGATGCGCCTAACCAAAGGCTTTTCTGCCTTCATGGGTCTTCTGCATCCCTCCCAGGCTGTGCCTCCTATGTTAAGGTCATTGCTCCATCAGGGAAGCTTACAAAAGTAAATTTGAAGGTAGAAGATAAAGTAATTCATGTTTGGGTACATCCAACACGTAGCTTACGCTCTCACCTGGCCAGCGTATACGCTGGGGTACAGCTGGATACAAACCTGAGCTGGGCTGGGGGGAGCACCCCCAGCGAGAATAGAAGCCCAGAGAGAAAGAAAGGTTTGCGTATAAACATGGGGACAAACCTTCCTTTCTGAAAGCGTGATTCTGCTTCGTATGTAAACATATACCTCAAATCCAGCCTGGTGTGCAGTAACACTATGGTATAAACGGTGATGGTTTCAAGAGGCACCATAACTGCAGCGATGAAAATGTTTCTTTCGGTGTGAAAATATGAGCTTTCCTACTGTTTAAGTATTTGTTTCCAAATGTGGCTCAGATTATAAAGACAAATATTTGAAGAGCAAATAATTGTTTCATTAAGTTTGCACACGGGGCTAACTTCATAACAAGATTTATAGAACATGTAATTATGAGTGCTCGTCTAATAAATGATCACGAGATGAAAGAACACTCCCGCCAAAGCAGAACTAGTCAAAACCTAGACACCTGCAGTGCCTCCCCACGGTTAAGCATCTGCTGTCCCTGCTCTGGGAGAGGACCCTGCTGGCCCAGGGACCCTCTGCTTTCAGGTGCATCATGTAAGAAGGAATTAGTTATGGGTTTTTTCATGAAGGGACCGAAACGTGTTGTGCCTCTTTCCTACTGTGCCTTGAAATAGTGACTCTTAAATCAAACACGAGCTTTCCAGTGACGGGCACACTAGAAAGGGGGTCCTGGTAGGTTTGCTTTGTAAGGAAGCCAATCCTTTTGGTTCCTCCACTGAAGTCCAAGCTCAGAGAGGCCAAATGAAAACGAAAACGTGGCTGTACGGTTCCAAGTGCCGCGCAGAGGCCATCCATCGCTGTTGCAATGCCAGCTTTTATTGGCTTTTGCCAGTGCTTCACAGGAATGGAGGCAGCTTTACTCTTTTCTCTCTGACTTCACTTCAGCGTGAGTTTTGTGGTATAATTCCTACCGGCTCCCAAGCCTGACATGTTCAGGAAGTATAATGGTCAGTAACAGAAAAAAAAAATAGTAACAGAAACGTCAACCTTTTGAGGGGGATTTTCATTCTCATTACCTCAACATTAAATGGAAGCAGTCAACTCTAAAACAGAGGATGGGTCAAATGTAATGAAGGGTGGCTTTTCCATATGGATAGTGATTCCTCAAGGAAGTGAAGCGGTTTAGCCTCAAATACAGCTTGTGTACAAATAAATTAAAAAACCACCCTTGCTAATATAGGTGATGCTGTACTACAGCAAAAACTTCACAACAACATTTAGTCTGAAATAATACAAAGAGTGTATAAGGCAGTGTGTAAATAAAATATTCCCTAAGGAAAATCAAGGCAGAAATTTTAGTAATTACCAGTCCAAGAGCATTTCAAATAATGAAGACACGTAAAAGAAATACTTGCTGTGCTCATTCTCCCTCTTCTGGTTTTCTGTTTGTGTTGCTACTTCATTCCTTGACAGGGACAGATGCACATATATGTACATCCATGTGAAGTTATGCGTACCAGAGAGGTTTATTATTAAGGTATCTAAAAACCCAAAACCTGGGACGTCAAAGAGCATCGGGTGGACTTTGCTCTCTGTTCAGGGGAGTGCTCCGAGGGGAGGCTTCGACTTCTTGCTGCATTTGACAGCTACGCAAGAACACGTGCTTTCTCTGCCTGGGTGCAGATGGAGAGCAGGCACTGGGGAACGCATTAAGACAGAGGTACCTGAATGCATGAAATCAGCCTCAGCATAATCGGGTTATGCTTGATCGTAGCTGTGATGTAAGGGATGCAGAACAAAAGATTCTCGTTTTATGTTTTATAAGAATTAAAGACTCTTTGCTAGGCATTTTGCCAGTTGGTGTCATACAAGGAATACGCCTGCTGGGGTCCTCCTCAATGCAAGAAACAAACTAGGGTCATTGCTGACTTTTGTGATGGAGGCTACAGCTATGGATTCAACACGTAGAGAGAAAAAGTGGCTTATAAATAGGACACAGACACAAAATCTACGTGGTTTCTTTACATTTTCTTGGCTCCGCATGCAACATTGGATTCCAGATGATGATGCCTTCTCAGCCCTTCGTTCCCTCTGGTACCCTACAGAGGATGCACACTGCTTATTCACTTTCCCAGTGATGGACAGCGCTTTCAGATCCCATTAATGTGACGTGTGTTGTCTGATCTCAGCCAGGAAGGTCACAATGAGAGTCTGAGCTGCCTTGGTCACTACCTGGGTAGTGTGGCCACTGCCCCGGATTTAGCTGCCAAATAGTCAGAGGATTTCAAGACTCCACTGATAGCTTTTCCTCCATGTTAATGAGTCAGTCTTAATACTTGTCACTGGACGCAAGGTCACTGGATCCTAGCAAAAATCACGGTGATGAATAAAATTGGGGCAAATTACCCACATCCACTTAGTTTTTGCACTCAATAACAATCAAGAATTTATTCCTGGATAAAAAAAAACCTAGCATGACAAAGGAGCTGATTTAGTATAAACACTAGTGAATGCAATGCTGGAGAAGCCCTTATTTCCCAGGAAATTCAAATCTAAATAGGTGGGAAGCAGAAGCTGCTTCAGTAGCGGACGATCCATCCTATAATTAGCCAACACCACCACACCGAGTGTCAGTACTATTTGGCTGATACGGCTCTTTCGGTAGAACAGCAAAATTTGATGAAGGGGGGGGCCTCATTCTGCATGTCAAATTTCTTTATTTCTTTCTGACATTTCAATGGCAAAGATTATACTCAAACCCAATGTTTTAAAGGAAAGCCTTAATTGCAGCAAATACTGCTGTGAACTTAATGACCAACTTGCCTTTATGTTTTCACGTAAAAACTTACTTGATGCCAATTTCTGTATATTATTGGACTTAATTTCTAATTTGGTAGACCCACTGTAACTTTCCTATGCAATCTATTTTTTATCTTCCTTTGATTTTTTAATTTTTTTTAATAATGATGCACATTTCCAAACTATGAAAAAAGTTAGCAATTTTATAGAATTTGGTAGGAAAAAAAGAAATACTTTATAATCAGTGTTGTAGTTACCAACAACCCCTAGATATTTTTTCTCTGAGGAGTACTATCTGCTGATTCTACTTAAGATATTTAATAAAGCTTGCTTTCTTCGTGTACATCATTAACCTCCCTATGAAATACATTTCTGTCTCATACTCAATCTTACATCACACATCGAAATGAGTTGGTATGGAACTCGTGAGAGGGTTAGTTAGTCAGGTCCAAGTCAATCAAGTAAATAATGTTGTAAATGTATTGGATAGGCTTTATATGCCCCAGATCAGTCACTCAGAAGGAGGGGTAAGCAGTTTCTGATGAATTATTTGCATAATTTTGCCTGTACAACTGAACAGATATGATTTAATGAAAAGCAACTTCTCAGTTTGAAGTCCTGTAAGTTAAGGCAAGACTAGCCCCAAGTACATTAAGTAATGGTAAGGCTAACTTTCCATTGAAGTTCATGTTATATTGTGTTTATTGGAGTGCTTATGTGCGTATCCAGATATGTATATGAACATCTTGAACAAATTTCAAGAGAAAGCTCTTATTTTGCCCAAACACGGGTTACTCCGTCATCTTGGTATTACCAAATTCCTCTTACGCTTCAAGGGGCAGTTCTGCACCGAAAGGTTTGAGCAGTATCTGCTAATCAGAGTTTAGTTATCTCTTCTCAGAGGACTGTTCCCAGGCACGGCTATTGGTGTTTAAGACGCAGTAAGGTGTCTGTTGTGACCAGGGCAGGGGTTGCAGGGGAAAGCGGCTCTCGACCACCCTTTGCTGGGGACTCAGCTACCCTTTGAAGGAAACGTTTCTTACCTTTTTCTTTTTGGTGAAGCTAACCTTGAAAATGCGAGTGCAAAGGCTGTCGGGCGGTTCTTCCTCAGGAAGCCCACTATTGTTTCAGGGATGTGAACTGCCCTGGTATCCCCAGCAGATATATATATTCTCTCGCTCCAAAAGCTCTGTTACAGAGGTCAAAGCATTGCTCCCGAAATCCTGCACTGTTTTTTCCCTGGGGAGAGGCTGGCACACCAACCCAGAGTGGCTCTGCCGGCGGCATCGCCAGCGATCCCCTTCCCGCTGCTGCCCTGTCCGCGGGGAGGCGAAATTGGGGGGTGCCACCGAGGCGTTACAGCTGCTTCTCCAGCCCCAGGTTCCTCATTTATTGTCACCTGCTGTGAGTTCCAGCTTCTGTTTATAATCCCCATTCAGCACTTAGTTTGTTATATTATTTTTTTTTTACCTTAGAGTAACGAAGGTACTTTTTAGGATGACATTAAGGAGTGATATAAAGTGACCATGCCTTACCCTTAGGGTCCCTTCATAATATGTTAGAATTTTAATATTACTGGCATTTTTTCTAAAAATAAAATTCTACCTTACTTAATCAGTGAAAGATGAAACGTTTAATTAACATAAAACATGATGTATTTCGCCTTCTGTACAGCCTGAAGGCTCCAAGGTTTTTCCTTTCAGTATCAAAAAGCCTTCATAGTAAATCACCGTGTGATACTAGAAATAAAGACATAAAAGTCTTGTTCTGTGTTATTCTAAGCCTGATTCAATTCTGAGACCTTTATTTTTTTTATCGAGCACAAAATACAGGAATTTGCTTTAAGGTGATGTAGGATAAGGCCTGCACACCATTTACATCTCACACACAACTCAGTACAGAGCCTGCATGCTGTTTGCGCTTGAATGCTTCACAGTTTTTCTAAGGTATTTTTTTAAAAAATTGAGGGAGGTGTGGTTTTTTTCTTCCCCTATAGAGAGTACACATTTCTGAATGTTATGCATGTGCTGTCTCCTCCTTAAATTTAGTTCCTGCTGTTTTTTTCACAGATTATTACCTATTAGCAACTTGGGTTGAGCAACGAAGTCTCCCAATGATGAGTCTGAGGAGGGAATCAGCAGGGGCTGAGCCTTGTTAGCTGCCACTGCATCAACAGCTCAATATGAGCTCATTTATTTGGGTTTATAAGCAGCTGTAAGTAAAGCTCTGTAGAAAGGGTGGAGGTTTAGGTTGTTCTAAGGCTTTTATGGGGGTTTTTCCCCCCCTACAGCATCTGACCAGAGTATTGCAGGATGCTAGGAAGCGGGAGCTGCTTTTGGATGATGCTTTCAGCTCTGCAGATCAGCAGTGCAATGACTGGTGGAGGCAGCCCTTGAAAACATATAAATTATGGTAATGTATGTCAACAATTTTTCTAACCAGGCTTTTTCCTAGCTTTTCTGCTTTATCCTCTAATTGCACCCATGCTGAAATAGCTGCCATTGAGGGCCAAATTTATGCCAAGTTTTTATTCTTCTGAGCTCCAAGTTGTTTTGATATTAGTGGCTTTGCTGCTTCAAACACTGCATTTGAAACATTGTGGGTACTTCTATTTCTCTTCCTTGAACAAATGGCATCATGACAAGAGTCAGTAAAGCACTACTTTGCATCAGGAAGACTATCAGGAAAGCTGTTGGACTCCAAAGGATGGATTTAACTTTTAAATTTGTAGATTTGCAGAGCTGTTTTACTGGATAATAGACTGTATTTCTGATTTAGAGGCAGGTTTGGGTTTTAATGAAGACTGAGTAAAAGCCCAGCAGCTTCACAGTAACCAATGTCCTAAGCTGTATTACAGATCTACTGGATTCAAGACAAATAGTCTGTTTTCTCAATGTCTCACTGTCAGTAGTTGCATCCCATTACTAAACATGTCAGATGAGAGAATGCCATCCAAAGAGTATGGTATACAGATGCTGGAAGGAGTAATGAGATGCATTCACTCACTTTTTTTCAAATAGATAACAAAGGCTAAGCAAGCAATGAAAAGCTTTCCTAATGTTTACACAGATTATGAAAGAAAAGGTTGAACTTGAGCTTCTGGAACACTAGCAAAATTAATTGGTAATTCGTTAACAATGGTATATGTTCGTGGCCCAGGCAATCGTTAACTCAGTGTAGATCGTGCTACTTCTCAGCTGAACTATACCATCTTGTGGGTTCCCAGGAAATTACAGTTTCAGTATCGAAATCATCTTTAGTAAGTTTGTCAGTCTAAAACTGCTGAAAGCATTGCTATTTTTTTATGACTAGCTGGCACACTATGAACAGAAGACTATTAAAGCTTTTCTGTAATTTGCACTTTCCATTTGTGACTTTCCAAGCCATAATGATATATATACATCCCACTTAGTCCAGTATTTTCCAGTTATTTTACAAACTTCTAACTTGATCTGTGGAAGTTTTACAGTGAAAATAGAAAAGAGGATAATGCAAACCTTCTGTTGCTATTTACGCTTTTAAATCTTGTGACAAGGAAATCAGAACAACAAAATTTAAAAGAAAGAAGCTAACAAAAAAGAAACATTAGCAATTGCTTTCAAAACCCCTTTCTTTCTGCTGGCCAGTTAAAGTGTCCTTAAGTGCCAGAGTTCCAGTACGGTTTTGTCTGGGAACTGCAGGATTTCTATTTGTTTAGGGCTTTTTGTGTGGTGTTTTTTGTTGCTTTTTTCTTTTTCTTTTTTTTAATGTTCAGAAGTGATGAGAATCTGATGGGAATCTTCTGATCGTTTGATGGGAATCTGACTTTGAGTGGGATAATGCTGAATTCAACACTTGAATTGTAGGGGATGTTTTTAAAAACCTTTAAAAATGTGGCAGCTGCTGACTTCAGCAGGGTTTCACCAACAGCTGGGCCATGTGCTATTAACCCCCCCCTTAATTTAAAAACAAAAATGCCACAGCCACGATATACAGTTAAGAGCACTGCTGAGTACTCTAGCTGTTAAAGGAAAAAGAAAACATACTGTTGCAGACAGGTGTTGAAAAATAAAACTAAGTTCAGACCAGTATATTCCTAGGCTATAAAACATGGCTGGAAAAACATTAAAATGTTTTTTTTCCAAGCACAGCAAGTCTATTAAGTGCTAAATATCAAAAGACCAATTCAGCTCTCATTAGTGTGACTGGGAAAGCAACTGAGAATTGAATCAAACCCAAAAGAGCTGACACTGCTGTCCCTATCTGGGATGACACGATCCTCAGTAACATGTTACAACTATCCCCATCTAAATTCTTTAGTGTCAGAGCAAGTAAAACTTGAACGTTATGAGGACTAAACATGGTGTATAAATAACAGGGCTCCATGATGTAATATCTATTTTGCTTTTTTTTTAATTGACGCACTCTGCTTACAGTGACATGTGAGCCATAGCAAGCTCCCTGGCAGCCTTGGTAAGAGGCAAGGGCACAGCCACAGCAAGGGAAGGAAGAAATAGCTGATTTCTGCCAGCTGTTTCTGTAACCAGTGACAAGTGGGTGTGCATGTTGAAAATAAGAACGTTGCCCATGTCTGCAGATAGGATTTCCCATATCGTATCAATTTCCAGAAAGATTTTCTGCATTGAGGTCATAGCTGTGAGCCCCATGACAGTGTTTATCAAAAGGTCCTGGGCAGAGCTGATTATGATGATGTGAGTCCCAGGGAGCCAACTCTCCCTCTCTTTTCCAGAAATAGTAGCAATTGTCCAACTTCACATTTACAGATTTTAAAAGACGTCTTTCAGCTGATGACACGTGGACCTTGGGATATCCATGAGCGACTCCTGAAAGTCCCTGTGAAAGGCAATTGTGGAAAAGCAACTGTCTTGTCAGGAGGCTTAAATTATCTGCAGTTATACCACTGCCTTGCTTGCTTGGCTACAGGCTGGCTTCTGTTATTTCTAACTCGCCTGTCACTCTACAGTTGGCCACCTGTACTCAGACCTCTGTTTTTATGCAGAATAACAATGAAAAGGTTGGGTTGAATACCTATTGATTTAAATTGACATTTTTCTGCCTCAATGACTGCTAAACTGCATCCTGAGAAAAATATTAAAATATTTCATTCCTATAACATTGAAAGAGAAAGCAATGGAGCAAAGGTGTTTTCCACTGTATCAGCCCCTAACTGAAATATAAAGTAGTGTTACAAATTTGAATGCAGTTAGTAAAAGAAACCAATGGAGGAAAAGCTTGGTAAAAGAACCAGAGAGGATTAAGTTTACCCATTCATCAAACAGGCGCTGCACACTCTTAAGAAAGAAATGTCTCAGATGAGGCAGAGGAGTAAGACAGGTAAACCCATTTTCAGGTAAAAAGCTAGGAAAATATTCTAGGAAATAAAGAAACTGAATGAGAAGCTGGTAAGAAAAGTGAGAAGCCCTTATCTTTGCATCTGTATATTTAACAGAATACAATTAAAACCCACCTTTGCCATCAAGTTTTGTAGGGGGAAATTCACAATTTTGTTATAAGACCTAGAATTGCTGATTACTGTGCTAGTCTAGGGCCTGAAATAACACTTCTGGGGGGAAAGCAGATTCCAATATATGCCTGTGATAAGCCAGCCTGAAGCCTGATCTCTTGGGCTGCTTTGAGGATGTTCACAATTCTCAAGCAATTTGGTTATCATAGCACTGCCAATAAAGTCTGGCCAGAACATAGAGATGTCACCTCTGAGGGGTTGTATAGGACAATAATCCAAGCTGGCTTGGACTGGCATCGAGATCTAGAATAGAGGCTTTGACAACAAATAAAGAATTATGAAATGTTGCTGTATGCCAGTAATGACAAGACTGGTCCTGTGGTAAAAGCTCCTGGAAAAAAAATCACACTAGACCACTGATGAGGAAAACATTTGTTTTCTTCAAACAGACAAAAAGAGAGAAATAGAGCAAAAAGCGATATTTACTGTACAAGTCAAGAACTGTAGCTCTCATCTTGGCTGCTGTAAAATGATACAGCTTTACAGAACACATGAAACCCCAGTGAGCTACGTATTGGGTAACCTACCCCGTTCTGCCTGAAATCATTCCCTCCCCAAAACTGACAACTAAAACCAAAGTTAATTCCCCTAAATAAAAGGAGCATAGACAATTGACCTCAGGCATGGACTCCTACAAATGCAACCTAAATCCTAACCTCAGTATCAAGTGCTCGTTTAGACACCTATATCATATTTTGAGATCATAAAATTAGGCTTATTGACTTTCTACTTTAAGACTATAAGGCAGCATGGCTTGAAGAAATGACCGAAATATGTTGATATAAGTATGTGCTTTAGATTTTGACTGAGGTATAATTCTGCCAGGAAAACAAATATTTTCGTTAACTGCTTTCCATGGTCTGAAAGATCTCCTCCATTCTTGGCAGCTGCTGTGGACTTACTGTATAATTTGTCTCTTTTCCTGGTATGTGATGGCTGGGTACAATAATGTCAGCAAAGCAGCTATTCTGGATTCTGTGCATTTAAAAAAATTAAAAAAAAAAGGGGGGAGGGGGGAGGAAGAAAAACATTAGAGTAATTCTTGGCTTCCAGGACCTGGAATGCTCATTTTAAACAAATCCTTGAATATATCTATGAAATACTAAAAGACAGTCAAATATTAATACTATACATTTACACAGGCTGGAGAGGACAAACTGGATAGTCTGTTGTCTATTATACAATTGCACAAGGCTCCTGTGGTGTGCAAGCACAGAATTAAAGCAATGAATGCCAAGCTGGTTTCTAACATATTTAAAAATAGGATTTATCTCAGAAACAAACAAACAAAATCTAACAAAATCAGGTTTGATACTGGTTTTGTAAGTAGTGATACTAGGATTCTTTCAAATATTTAACTTAATCCCATACGAATCCTGATAAAATATCCCTGCTCAGAGAGCAGTCTGTGTTCAATACACTAACACAGGGGGACTGATAGACCTAAAAAAATGCATTAATGAGTTATCCTCATTCTGTTAAGGTGTTTTCAGTGGCTCTGCCAGGAACCACATAGTCTTGGTCAAATACCATTCCAGATATTTATCAATGGTCTAGAAGGAAATAAAATTAATTCTGATCTAAACATCAGCTGATGGCAAACTGTGTGGTGTAGCGAAACGATAAAGTCAGTTATTCAGAGCATCTTGGAATGAAAACATAAAAATGAGTGGTAATGTCCCCAGACAAGCTGCATTATTGGTTATCTTTACCTACTGGGAAGCTGAGCTCAAACCAAAATGCATTTTAATACAGCATAAAGTTGCATGTATAGGAACAAGGAGTGCATCTTACACCAAGAGGGTAGCTGTTGGTGTATTGCTGGGACACACTAAGATTTTAAAAAGATATCTGCCTAATTTCCTGACTACAAAGCTCCCCAGCCCAGTGCTGATGAGAAATAAATGGATTCGACTGCTCCACATAGGAGTACAGGAATTTCTTCCCGGAGCCATGTGGTGACATTTCCTTTATATATCACCCTAGTGAATCTAGAAACTACTTCCTAGGAAGACCTAGGAGGTCTTCTGAATGGCTTCCCACTCCACCAGGCGCCCTTGCAGGAATGCCATTAGGCAGATGAAATGATCAAGTCCATCCTAAAAGGACTCTGTCTCCTACCATAAATATAGCTGAGGTCCGTAGGTGATCATAGAATCGTAGAACCATTTAGGTTGGAAAAAACATTTAAGATCCTTGAGTCCAGCCGTAGACCGTAATGATGTAAGTGTGGGCAAGTTTCCAGCTGCCTGCAAGGAATAGTGAAAATGCCCGATGCCAAGTCCCGCATTACTCGGGAGTGTGGTGCATCAAACAGGGCTTTTGTGGTCCTGCCCTCAGCTCATCAAATACAAAACACAAACTTACCCACCAGATCTGCTGAACTTGTAACCGGTTCCTATTCTGGCTGCAGAATAAAATTCTCTGCCTGTCTTAATATCTGATTATAAGCCCGAGACCTCTGAGGACTGTGTGAGATAACAGGTACGGATCCAATTTTCATTTAGTTTACATAGGAAGAAAATGTACTTAAAAACTAACTTTCTTCCCTATGATGCTTTTCATTTCATTCATCAGCCTTCCACTTGCTTCTCTGCTTTCCGTGCCTTCCAGCACAACATTTCAGCAGCGTCATTGGCCACTTTAGGCAAAACAGCGTTGGAAACACATTACACGTGACAGCCAAACGTGTCGATCTGTTGACACTGGACACTGTGAGGTCGCTATTAAGACTTCGCAGTGGAGTATGAGCTGGACGGTGTTGGGATTAGATTGCTTTTTCTGTATCTGGAGGTGAAAGCCTGATGAAGTGTTGGGCTGCGTTATCAACAGAGCTGTAGGCAAGACGAAAAGTGCAAAATGACCTTTTCTTCGCTTTATTTCCATTCTTATGAGTGACCGAACACTTCCTAGTGCAGCCTTAACTGTGTCTAAATTTATTTGTGTTAATCTAAAAGGGGTCAAAACTCTACCCACGCTTATGCTGATGTACCACCAGAGCAATTCCACTGACACAAGCAGAGCTGCTCCGGGCTTCGGCTAATGCGATGTGAAGTGGAAGTTGGCTTAGGATGTCTCTCTGTCATGGTTTACTCACAGGCTTTAAGAATTGCAGAGAGGAAACAGATCTACATGTAAAGTGGGCTTCAGGGAAGAACTTGGGGAGTTTCCCTGAGTTTTAAGACCTCTCTTTTCTTTTTTTTTTTTTTTTCCCCTCCCCCTTCTCTCTCTTCCTTACCCTCATGTTGGGCAAAAAAAGCTTTCTTAAAGTACCCAGAGCTTTAGCTTTTTTTGAAGCAACTCAGGTAGCACTTCCACTGGTGGTGGTCATGGTTTCCACAAGCTTTAGTTCTTTAGCAGCTTTCCTATGCCAACAAAATCTTAGGTTTGTTTTAGTTACAGTCTGAATAACAGGTCCAAACTCTGCTGGGGGGGATGAATGATTTCTCTCCTGCTTCCTAGCCCACCAAGTTCCTCGTGACTACTCTTTCCCAAGGCAAGATGGGGAGTCCTTGCTGCAGCCGGCACTGTTCTCACCTGGGCTGCTCAGCAAGACCTGGACTCAGGGGAGCTGCTGGCTGTGACCCTGTGGCTGGCAAACAAGCTTTCCTTATTACCTTTTTTTTTTTTAATTTTAATTCTGTCCCAGCCTGTCTTTTTACCACTGATATGTAGAAATAACGCAGGGTGTGTGACAGTCACATCCGAATCAGAGTACAAAAGGCTTAGGCAAATTCTGTCTCTGAAACAACCTGCTTATATTTACAGTCATCGTATTAGATCAGTGACGTAATTCCAAATATTAAATTACAAGGCCTGTAAATCAACACATAGATATTGTCTGATTTATTGTCATATGTGAGTTGCAAAATTTTGCAATGTATCATTTGTGTTATGATACATGCCCCTTGTGTTATATCAATTCTGGTATCTGATATTGACAGGCATTATTTACGAATGTCTAGAATAGCATAAACCTGGTGCTTTAAAACCTGTTGTCTAGGTATTCTCCTGTTTTCTAGAAATTCTCATTTCCAGAATTTTATGCAATTTGCTTACCTCAGATGTACAGCATTTATACGAAAATTCAACATTGGCCTTTTTGAATTTGCGCACTTTTGTAGCAGCATTTTTAGTTTTGACGTTTGAGAGAAAAGCCCAGAGGAAAGTGTAAACTGTGGCCACAGAAAAGCTCGAACAACATTAGAACAAGATTGTGTCTGTTCCATACATAAAATACTTGGTTAATGATTCATTCTGACCTATTCATTAGTGAATGGTCCGGGGGTGTTAGAATGCCCACCATGTTTTCAGTGCTGCATTTTTGACTTGGAGCTCAAATTTAGCTGGCAGATATGAAAAATCCCATGTAGCAAGAAAAAACTTTAGTGATTATGCCACGGTGAATGCTTGAAGAGTTATTCCAGCTAAGGCTGATGTTAACTTATGTTGGTAATCCTCCCTCCCCTACCCTGTATAATCTTTTTTTCTTTGCGAAGAAGGTATTACTGTTGTTTTCTGCTGATTCTAAACACCTCATCTGAACCGGGGGCATTTCCTATAACACGAATAAAGAAGCCACCTAGATAGGCAGGGCTGCCTTTCGAGAAGACCCGGTGAATTGCTCACTGCAGGCAAGGGTCGCTGCACGCCTGTAGATGGAGTTAAATATCAAAGAACTGGTGCAGACCTTAACAGCGTTATGCGATGCAGGCAGACAGGACCGATGATCCCTCCTTTGCTGTCGCGTTGGTTTACTGTCCAGCTCCTTGCAAGATGGAAAGAGGTGTTACCACTAAGAATAGTTTGTAGATAAACTGGCTATCGTCTCCTACTGAACCAACCAGTGCAGCTAGAAAAATCAGTGCACTCCCAGGCACAAAAGTCCTTCCCCAAGTCCACAGAAGATACTAAAAAGCACAAAACTAAACACAGGCTGAGGACGGCCGCGTCCGAGAGGAAAGGTCCCCCGCAATAACAGTGCTGGCCATGCAGGGAAAAGCGGTGGGCACCGGGATTCCCAACCGTGCCGGCCCTCCCGGCTGGCCACGGTGCCCACGGGCTTGGGGCTGGCCGTGGGCCTGAGGCTCCGTTGCCTAAAGGGAACGGGGATTTGCAGGAGTTGGTTCCCTGAATTATCTCTTTGTGATGGATGACAAGCCATCCAGGGATGGGTACTGCTACTTCTTCCTTACTAACCACTTCCAATAAAGGTTCCTGCTAATGTTTATTTTTTTTCTCCCTTTTTTCAGCATATCCAGGGATTTTTTTCTCCCTTTTTTTCATCATATCCAGGGATTTTTTTTTCTCCTTTTTTTCATCATATCCAGGGATTTTTTTCTCCCTTTTTTTTCATCATATCTAGGGATTATTTTTTCTCCCTTTTTTTCCATCATATCCAGGGATTTTTTTCTCCCTTTTTTTCATCATATCCAGGGATTTTTTTCTCCCTTTTTTTCATCATATCCAGGGATTTTTTTTCTCCCTTTTTTTCCATCATATCTAGGGATTTTTTTTCTCCCTTTTTTTTCATCATATCCAGGGATTTTTTTCTCCCTTTTTTTTCATCATATCCAGGGATTTTTTTCTCCCTTTTTTTTCATCATATCCAGGGGAACAGGGGGGAACAAACCGCCTTTGACACCTTACCCTCCCGCTTCTTCCGACTCCGTGTTACTCACAGGCTCCCCTCGTTTCTTTCCACCTCGCTCCTCTCTTTTCCTACTTTTCCCTGTTGGAAAATCCGCTGGCCGGGTTGACTGAGGATAAATCAACTCCGTTACTGCGGAATGGTTACAGGGCCACTCCGGATTTACCCCGTCAGCTTAATTGCTGCCTACAGCTCGCTCGACCGCCCCGTTCACATTTAAAGGTTAACCAATTTAAAAGGGAGACTTTTGCCGCCCACTCCACCAGTGGAGCCTCCCCGTCCCCCCCCAGCCCCGGTTTGACCGGGGCAGCAGAGGGCGCTGCCGGCCCACGCGTGAAGAACGGCGGCGTGGGGCCGGAGGGGGGGGGGACGACGACGAACCGGACCCCCGGGGCTGCCCACCACGGCGCTCACCGCTGACGTGACAGGCCGCTCGGAAGTTTTTTTGGCCGGGGGAGCAGCCCTCCCGTTCGCAAGAGCCGACGTCTTTGGGCGGGGGGCTGCGCCGATCCCCCCCCCCCCCCTCCGCCCTCACCTCACGCCGCGGAGGGGACGGGGCGGGCGGGCGGGCTCCCCCCCCCCCCCCCCCCCCAGGTGCGCGGGGCGGTGGGCGGGGCGGTGGGCGGGGCGGCGGTGGGCGGGGCGGCCAATGGGAGGCCGTGGGGGGAGCCGGCGGCGGTCGTCAAGAGGGAAGGGATCAATGAGCGCCGGGCAAAGTTGGGGCCGGGCGGCGGCGGCGGCGGCGGCGAGCGCCGCGGTCGGTGGATTACAAACCCGGCCGGGTATGGTGGCGGGGCGGCGGCCGCCGCTGAGGAGCGGCGGAGCGCGGGAGCCCCAACGGTAGCGGCCGGCGGCTGTTGAGGGGAGATGAGGCGAGGCGGCTCCGGCCGCCCCTCAGCCCCGGAGCGGCGGCGGAGGAGGAGGCGGCGGGAGGAGCGGCGGAGGCGGCGGCAGCAGCAGCGGCGGCGGAGCGTCCCGTGAGCGCGGCACCGCTCCCGTCCGCGGCGGGGCAGGGCGAGCGGGGAGCCCCCGCGGGTGAGGAGGGAGAGGAGGAGGAGGAGGAGGAGGGAGGCTGAGCGGCAGCGGTCGGGGCGGCTGCGGGGGCAGGCGGACCCCCGGGGGGAGCCGCTGAGAGCGGCGGCGCTGCCCACCACCCCCCCGGCCCGGTCCCCTTCCCCTTTCCCCGGGCCGCCATGGGCCGCCCCCCCGCCGTCCGCGGGGCCCCGCCGGCGCTGCTGCCCCTGCTGCTGCCGCTGCTGCTGCCGCTGGGCGCCGCCGCGGAGCCCCGGCAGGTTTTCCAGGTGCTGGAGGAGCAGCCGGCCGGCACCTGGGTGGGCACGATCGCCACCCGGCCCGGTTTCAGCTACCGGCTGAGCGAGCAGCACGCCCTCTTCTCCATCAACGCCAGCTCGGGCGCCCTGCACACCCGGGCCACCATCGACCGCGAGAGCCTGGCCAGCGACGTGGTGGACCTGGTGGTCCTCTCCAGCCAGCCCACCTACCCCAGCGAGGTGCGGGTCCTGGTGCTGGACCTCAATGACAACGCGCCCGTCTTCCCCGACCCCTCCATCGTGGTGACTTTCAAGGAGGACACGGGCAGCGGGCGCCAGCTCATCCTGGACACGGCCACCGACGCCGACAGCGGCACGAACGGCGTCGACCACGGCTCCTATCGCATCGTGGCCGGCAACGAGGAGGGGCGCTTCCGCCTCAACATCACCCTCAACCCCAGCGGAGAAGGAGCTTTCTTGCACCTGGTCTCCCGGGGCGGGCTGGACCGGGAGGCCACCCCCACCTACCAGCTCCTGGTGCAAGTGGAGGACAAGGGCGAGCCCCGTCGGCGGGGGTACCTCCAGGTCAACGTCACCGTCCAGGACATCAACGACAACCCGCCCGTCTTCAGCCAGACCCTTTACCAGGCGCGAGTGCCGGAGGACGCGCCCGTCGGGGCCAGCGTTCTCCAGGTGGCCGCGGCTGACGCCGACGAAGGCACCAACGCTGACATCCGCTACCGCCTGGAAGGAGGCGACGGGGCCGGCGGCGGCGGGGAGGGGGCCGGCAGCCTCCCGTTCGAGGTGGACCCCGAGAGCGGGGTGATCCGCATCCGGGAGCGCTTGGACTACGAGACGCGACAGCAGTACTCGCTGACGGTGCAGGCCGTGGACCGAGGGGTGCCGGCGCTGAGCGGCCGGGCCGAGGCCCTCATCCGCCTGCTCGACGTCAACGACAACGAGCCCCGGGTGAAGTTCCGCTATTTCCCGGCCACCTCCCGCTTCGCCTCCGTGGACGAGAACGCGGCCCCCGGCACGGTGGTGGCCCTGCTGACGGTGAGCGACGCCGACTCCCCCGCGGCCAACGGGAACATCTCCGTGTCGATCCTGGCGGGAAACGAGCAGCGGCACTTTGAGGTGCACAGCAGCAAGGTACCCAACCTCAGCCTTATAAAGGTGGCGGCCGCCTTGGACCGGGAGCGCATCCCGGCCTACAACCTTACGGTGGCGGTGGCGGATAACTACGGGGCCCCGCCGCCGCCCCCCCCGGGCTCCCCCACTTCTGCTCTTTCCCCCGATGGGGGGGCGGCTCCTGTGAGCCGCTCGTCGGTAGCTAGCCTGGTGATCTTCGTGAACGACATTAACGACCACCCCCCCGTCTTCGGGCAGTCGGTCTACAGGGTGAACATCAGCGAGGAGGTGCCCCTGGGCAGCTACGTGCGGGGCCTGAGTGCCACGGACCGTGACTCGGGCCTCAACGCCAACCTCAAATACAGCATCGTCTCGGGCAACGAGCTCGGCTGGTTTCGCATCAGCGAGCACAGCGGGCTGGTCACCACGGCCGGCCCCGAGGGCGGCAGCGCCGGCCATGCCGCGGGCACGTCCGTCTCCGGCGGGCTGGACCGGGAGACTGCTTCTCAGGTGGTGCTCAACATCAGTGCCCGTGACCAAGGGGTGCAGCCCAAGTTCTCCTACGCGCAGCTGGTGGTGACCATCCTGGATGTCAACGACAACAAACCTCGCTTCAGTCGACCCGAGGGCTACCAGGTGTCCCTGGCGGAAAACTCCCCGTCAGGAACTGAGCTGCTGGTCCTGAGCGCCACGGATGGGGACCTGGGGGACAACGGGACTGTCCGCTTCTCCCTGCAGGAAGCCGAGCCGGCGCTGGCAGCGGTTGGCCCCTCCTCGGTCACCCCTCGCCGGATCTTTCGCTTGGATCCCGTGTCGGGCAAGCTCAGCACCATCTCGCAGCTGGACCGGGAGGAGCAGGCTCACTTCTCCCTGCAGGTCCTGGCCACTGACTTGGGCTCTCCTCCCCTTTCTTCGATAGCCCGAGTTAATGTCAGCCTCCTGGATGTGAATGACAATAGCCCCGTGTTTTACCCCGTTCAGTATTTTGCCCATATCCAAGAGAATGAGCCAGCCGGAACCTACGTGACCACGGTGTCTGCCACGGACCCTGATCTGGGACCCAACGGGACGGTCAAGTACAGCATCTCGGCTGGAGACACCTCCAGGTTTCAGGTCCACGGCCAGACGGGGGTCATCACCACAAAAATAGCCCTCGACAGGGAGGAGAAAACTGCTTACCAGTTGCAGATCGTGGCCACCGACGGCGGCCATCTTCAGTCGCAGAACCAAGCCATTGTCACCATCACCGTCTTGGACACCCAGGACAATCCGCCTGTTTTCAGCCAGGGCACGTACAGTTTCGTTGTCTTTGAAAACGTTGCCCTAGGTTACCACGTAGGCACTGTTTTTGCTTCCACCATGGACCTCAACACCAACATCAGTTACCTTATTACGACGGGTGACCAAAGGGGCGCGTTTGCCATCAACAGAGTGACGGGGCAGATCACCACAGCCAGTATTATCGACAGGGAGGAGCAAGCATTTTACCAGCTGAAGGTGGTTGCTAGCGGTGGGGCGATAACTGGAGATGCTATGGTCAATATTACTGTCAAAGATTTAAATGACAACTCCCCGCACTTTATTCACGCGGTGGAAAGCGTAAACGTGGTTGAAAATTGGAAAGCTGGGCATACCATATTCCAGGCCAAAGCTCTTGATCCCGACGAAGGTGTTAACGGCGTGGTCCTTTACAGCCTTAAGCAAAACCCAAAGGGCCTGTTTTCAATCAGTGAGCAAACAGGTGCCATAAGCTTAATAGGGCCACTTGACATAAATGCTGGGTCTTATCAGGTTGAAATCCTGGCCTCGGATATGGGGGTGCCGCAGCTGTCCTCTAACTTTATCCTGACCGTCTCCGTCCACGACGTAAACGATAACCCGCCTGTGTTCGACCAGCTTTCCTATGAAATTACTATTTTGGAGTCAGAGCCTGTGAATTCCAGGTTCTTTAAGGTGCAGGCTTCTGACAAAGACTCGGGAGTGAACGGCGAAATAGCTTATAGCATAATTGAAGGAAATACTGGGGATGCCTTTGGCATATTCCCAGATGGCCAGCTCTATATAAAAAGCGAACTGGACCGTGAACTTCAGGAAAGATATGTTTTACTGGTTGTTGCCTCTGATAGAGCAGTAGAGCCGCTCAACGCTACTGTGAACGTTACTGTAATTCTGGAGGATGTAAATGATAATAGGCCCCTGTTCAACAGTACCAACTATGTATTTTATTTTGAAGAGGAGCAGAGAGGTGGATCGTATGTGGGTAAAATAAATGCCGTAGATAAAGACTTTGGGCCAAATGGTGAAGTCAGGTATTCGTTTGAGCATATGCAGCCAGATTTTGAGCTGAACACGGTGACGGGGGAAATAAGAAGCACTCATCAGTTTGACAGAGAAGCTCTTATGAGGCAAAGGGGGGCTGCAGTATTTAGTCTCACGGTAATAGCAACAGATCAGGGGTTGCCAAAGCCTCTAAAGGATCAGGCAACTGTACAAATCTACATGAAAGACATCAATGATAATGCCCCCAAATTTTTGAAAGATCTCTACCAGGCTACTATATCGGAACTGGCAGCAAATCTGACGCAGGTTCTGAGGGTTTCCGCCTCAGATGTTGACGAAGGGGTTAATGGGTTGATTCACTACTCTGTAATCAAGGGAAATGAAGAAAAACAGTTTGCAATAGATAGTAGCACGGGCCAAGTAACCTTAGTAGGCAAACTAGATCACGAAGCTACCGCGTCGTATTCGCTTGTCATCCAAGCGGTAGACGCTGGAGCGGTTTCCCTAAGCTCAACTTGCATGTTGAGCATTGATGTATTGGATGAAAATGACAACAGTCCTTCCTTCCCTAAATCAACCTTGTTAGTGGATGTCTTGGAGAACATGAGAGTCGGTGAACTTGTGTCATCTGTCACTGCCACCGATTCCGATTCGGGTGACAATGCTGACCTCCACTATAGCATTACGGGGACAAACAATCATGGGACCTTTAGCATCAGTCCCAACACCGGCAGTATTTTTCTTGCAAAGAAACTGGACTTTGAGACACAATCTCTGTATAAGCTGAACATAACAGCAAAAGACCAAGGAAGGCCGCCGCGGTCATCGACAATGTCGGTGGTAATACATGTTAGGGATTTCAATGACAACCCTCCTAATTTTCCTCCGGGGGACATCTTTAAATCTATTGTTGAGAACGTTCCTGTTGGTAGCCCTGTCATTTCTGTGACTGCTCATGATCCGGATGCGGATATTAATGGGCAGCTAACGTACGCGATCATTCAACAGATGCCAAGGGGTAATCATTTCCGTATAGATGAAGTGAGAGGGACAATATTTACCAATGCTGAAATAGATCGCGAGTTTGCTAACCTCTTTGAGTTAACAGTGAAAGCCACCGATCAGGCTGTTCCTGTGGAGTCCAGGCGATTCGCTTTGAAGAATGTGACCATTTTGGTGACGGATCAAAATGACAATGTTCCCGTGTTCATATCGCAAAACGCTCTCGCGGCCGACCCCTCGGTTGTGATCGGTTCGATCCTCACGACAATTATTGCTGCAGATCCTGACGAGGGCGCCAATGGAGAAGTGGAATATGAAATAGTCAACGGGGATACCGAAACCTTTATTGTGGATCGCTATAGCGGGGATTTAAGAGTAGCGTCAGCTTTGGTGCCTTCTCAGCTCATATACAATCTGATAGTTTCTGCCACGGATCTTGGCCCTGAAAGGAGAAAATCCACCACCGAGATGACTATAATTCTGCAAGGGCTTGACGGGCCTGTTTTCACTCAGCCGAAATACATAACCATCTTAAAAGAAGGTGAGCCTATTGGGACAAATGTGATCTCTATCGAAGCGGCGAGTCCGCGGGGGTCCGAGGCTCAGGTGGAATATTACATCGTGTCCGTCCGGTGCGAAGATAAGAGTCTCGGGCGCCTCTTCACCATCGGGCGCCATACCGGTGTCATCCAGACCGCTGCCATTTTGGACAGGGAGCAAGGAGCGCGTCTCTACTTGGTGGATGTTTATGCCATTGAAAAGTCGTCTGTTCTGCCCCGCACGCAACGAGCAGAGGTAAAGCTTTTATTCAGTAATTATTTACCTGTTTGCTTTCTGAATGAGCCGTTTTGTGTATTTGTAGTTAGCTGTTTTACAGGTGGTAGTGTGCAGCAGAAGACCCGAAAGCTATGTCTGCTGATTCATTAGTGAAAGACAACCTTTCAATTAGTATACCTCAACCTGTTTTCCTCAAAGCAGCCTCCCTAGAAATTTGAGAGAGGCTTGGGCATAGCTCTTGAATTTGGCTACTGTAGGCACAATGTTGGTCAAATAAACTTTAGGTACTAAATGCTTTAGGTGCTAGAAGCTTTAATCGCGGGCATTTTGGAGTTTCGCGTGCCTTCTCATTTTAGCAGTTGTTAATTATTTTAAGTCTTTCTGTTCCTGTGTGAATTACAGCTGAGCTTCTCTCGCTACAGTCATCATGTCAGCATTTGTCTGAGAAGTGGCCAGCAGAGGACTGCTCTGAACAGCTCATCCAGTGTCTCAAGTCCTGGATGTGCTTGGCATCCCTGCCTGGTTAAAAGTCCCTCAGATAGGTCTCCTCATGCATCTCCAATTTAGGTTACTACTTTACCCTCACTGATGAGTATGCAAATGGTCTTGTTTCTGTTCTGGGATGTGGCAGACGGTAAAAGCGGAACGTTTTAGCTGGCAACTCTCCTTATCACAAAGCTGTTTGGCTTGACTGAAGGCTCTTTAAATGTTCTCTGCGTGACTAGCTTGAGGACCAAATGGTGGAAAGCGGGTTTGAAACATCACCTGTACAAGTGTTTTATTTGCTCTGTCTGGTAATTGCCCCACAGAGCTGATGGTTTACACCGTTCTTGCTCTCTTCTGCGGGCACACTGAGAAGCCTGGTGTGAAAGGGAGCCTCGTCTTTTAAGTTGGACCATCTTCTGCGCTTCGCTATCAGCCAGTTAACTTGCAGTCCCTGGCAGTTTGGGGAGTGGGTCAACCAGCAGAGGATGCTGGCTGGTAGCGTGTGGCGGTTCAACCATTTCCCTCACCAGCGGAACGTATTACCTCAATATTGCACAGCCCTATGCATCCCAGGCATTGCCCCCAGCTGTGCTTCCTCCTGGGAGTTACGTCTTAGTTTTGAGCCACCAAGGATACTGTGGTGGTTTGGGTTTTTTTCTTTTTGATTTCAGCAGATGTGGTATTTCTAGTTCTTTACTTGGCAGCTGTAGCTGTTTCTCTTCATGGCTGCTTTTTTTTTTTTTTTTTTTTACATTGTATTTTAAGTCTGATCTGTATAGGTGTATAACCTCGCTCTCCTGTACTGGCAGTGACTGATGCTTTACAGAGTAATTGTTAGGCAGGGAGTTTGAGCGCTGTTCGAACTCAAAGATTTCTTAGCACGGATGAGAGAGCTCATCTTAGTGTGTGTGCTAGGTGCTGTTGATTATCATGTTTTGAAGAGCAGTAGTGTATTGGAAAATGACCTGTTCTAGTAGTGCTGCTGGTTCAAATAATTCATGCTATTTTTATGAGAAGATTCCTGTTATACAAGTCTTTGTACCCCTGCTAGTAATTTGTAAAAGCCTAAACCTTTATCCTTTTTTTTCTTTTATTATTATTACATCATATTTTGTCTTGACAGATAGTTGTTTTGAGGGTTAAGCCTTTGTCAGTGGGTATTTGGATCACAAGCCTTCAACTTTGACTCTGCCTCCGTGACCAAAGAGTTTCTTGACTGGAGAAGGACTCATGAGAGACCCTATGGCTGCAATAGTCTCACATGTTGTGAAAGTATTTTAATAAGAATATTTGGTGAGCAGGGAAGAGAACAACCATTGAAACTTTAAACAAATTTTACATTGTTGAATACAAACCACTCCTGAAATCAAAAACAAATGTTTTATTCTGTAAAGAGCATTGAAAGCAATAGTTGGGAGCTAGGATTTCATATTACTGGTTGTATCTTTATAGCTTCTAAAATGCTTCTTCTCCCAAACGTAATTAGCTTACTGTGCTTCTCTAGAAATATATTGAAAATTATAATCAGCTATCAACTTTAAAAAACATAACCATATGCAGTCTTTCTCCTGACTGATTGAATTTCTCTGGAATGGCTTTTGCTGTCCCAGGCTTGAACAAGAACCACTACAGTGACATTCTTTGTGCAAGCTGACTGTCAGTGGGTGCTGAATAAGCAGCGCAGCTTTTTTTCATGTTGCTTTTGGATGGCAACTTTTGGGGGTTTTGGTTTGATGTATTCAGTGCACATATTTTGGTCTTAGAGTTTGCTGCCTATCTTCTCTCATAAAAAAACAACTAATACCCAAGTGCGTGAACATCGTGTCTTACCTTTGGAAACTCCCCTTAAAGCACACTCATGCTAAAGTCTTTCTGCATCAAAGGTGTAATTTGGAAGGTTTAATGTTTATTCCAGTCCTGGTTTTTGAGATAATGGCTTGAGTGGTGGTATAACCAGGACACTGACGAGGGACAATGAACGTGCGTGAACCTGTAGAATATCTAAAGCCACAAAACTAAAGTGTTCTTTTGCCCATGATGTCTTCAACTTTTTTTGGTATATACATGGCAAGATGAAGACTGACTGATTTTAGATTCCCCCTTGAGAATTAAGTTGTAAAGCATTGATGCAGACATGCAGACAGAGCCTAATAGGTCTGGTACCACTACACCTGATAGCTTTCTGAACAGATAAGCTGGATATACGTTTTGTTTGGGTTTGTGTTTAGGTTTGAGCTTTTTTTGTTGTTTGGGGGTTTTTTGTGTGTGAGGAAAAAGCTTGAGTATTGTGTATTTTCTTTCTTCCTTCTCTTCTGAAGAGTATATTGGGTTTTGTTTCTGAATGTGGTTAAAGAAAAGGGTAAAACAGTAATAGGATCTGCTTAACAACTTCTGCATTCTTCACTGCCTGCTATGCCTTCTGCCCTGATGCCAGACATCATCTTAATTGCGCTGTGGCATTCGAGTGAACCGCTGAGCACTCAGAGCCACTCACTGTTAAACTTGCTGGCTGAGATTGATGAAGAGAGCAGCAGCAGCAAGAAAGTTAATAGATCTTTTGCCTAATGTAGACTTTAGGAATGGTTTTGGGTGACAGATACCTGGTGTGAAATAGAGATATTTACGGCTTCGAAACAGTGACTAGGCTTTGTCTAGCCAGCAGGCAGTATAAAAGAAAAGCAGGCTTGCGTGAAACCACTTACTCTAGAAGTGAATCAATCCTTGTCCTTGAGAAATGGTGTGATACTTTTTTTTTCCTCAGTTCTGTCACTATACTTTTTTCTTTTTTTTTCTTTTTTTTTTTTTTTAATAATATCAATTCTGTTGAAAAGATCCACTTGGTGCTCCAACTGAAAAAGACTCTTTCCAGTCTTTCTCATCCATCCCTGGGGTTTGCCCTATAGGATCAGACTGTAGATCCACTGATTGCATAGGTACCGGGGTTGTATGGTAGCCCTTTCTGACGAGAAGGTCCGAGGGAAGAGCTCTGCCACGGCAGAACTGTGGTGAATCCCCTTCTGAAGCCAAAGCAGCTGATGTGCCTTCAGACTGAAGGGTTACGTTCTCTTTTCGGTAAAGCGACAGCAAAGAGTTTAGAAAACAAAGAACAGTTTATTTACAGTTTGTGAATTATTTGGGTTTTAGCACTAGGTTTCATATTTGTGTATGTTTCTGTGCTTGTTATTAATACATGAAGGGAAAAAGGAGGGAGAGGGGTCAGAAAAAGTGCAAATTGTGAGGTTAAAGCTTTATGCTCAAAGTACCAAATACTTTGAGATTTGCAAAGAAAATCCAAGTGCTTGTTCCATTATATTTTACAGCTAAGGGGTGTAATTTTGGATAGTTATTACTGATTTGAAAGGGTTTTTTATTCTTTTGGACTTTTAGCCTATTTCTGTGTAATCTACAGTGACAAACCAGATGATTTGACATTGTGTGAACATGTTCTGTGATCAGTCTTATTTTTTTCCCCTCTTGTATTAATCATTAGGTGTTGCACTGTTCTTCTCAGATAAGAAAAAAATAACGTAGGTGTCCTGAAGGGAGCCCTTCTGTTTGCCATTTTATGCCTTTTTATGTGTTTCTGCTGAAGGAAAAAAACTCGGCAGTTGCTTAGCTCCTTTCTCTTGGCTCTCCAGCGTAAATTCTCTTTTAACCTCTTCAGGCAGGGCTGGGGGTTTCACCATCATTATTTTATATTTAATATAGAATGACTAATGCATATTGGCATCGCTTGAAAACCATGTGACTTTATTGAATCCTGCCTCCCAAAGCAATGATCGTCTGCTCTGGGATATTTTGGGTGGTCATATGTTGTACCTCGTTTCTCGGCTGGCAGTAATAATAGGAACCCAGGGACAATACCTCATCTTCTGTGCTGTGTTACTAGGGATTAAACGGAATTAGACAGGATCGCTAGTTTGCATGTTTAACCCTTCAGTGGACGGCTTCCTTGAAAGGAGTAGTGGGTTTGCCAGGGACCAGTGGTGCTAACATGTGTATCATGTATGACAAATGAGAGGGTAACAGTTTGGGAGGTGAACTACTTGTTTGGTTAAACATCTTTCATATACTTTAAATGGTTTCCAAGGAAGGGAGACAAGGGTACAAATGAGGAAAGTGTATAAACTTCAAATGAGAGATTTAGTGATAGTACTGAGTTGAAAATGGAAATACTTGGAGAGGCAGAGCAATGATCCTAGTAGCACTTTTTACCTGCGAATGTTAGCATGCTCTCAAAAGAGGGGTGATTGTCTTCATTTTCAGCCAGGGAAACATTAGGCACTGAGCTTTCCTTTTGCATTTGTACATTCGTAGCTGCTTCTTGTGCTACATTTCATGACAGGTACTGTTGGGAAGCTTGGACTTCCAGGCTGAGGAAGGCTTTTATCTCCCGAATCCATAGCCTAGGAAAAAAGCATTCTTTCTTTAATCAGGCAAGATATGGGGATTTTAGACAATGCTTACTGCTGGCATCGTGAAGATCTGGAAATTAATGAAGACAGGCAGAACGAATGGCCCTCTCCTCCTGGAAAGAAAATCACAGTACGTTTCACCATGACTCAGTGTGAACTGCAGCCGTGGCCGTAAAACCGCGATCGCATGATGTAACTAGTTTATGTGGAGCTTTTTTGACTCAGCCCAGCCTAGGTCCTGTGGCTTCGCTAGCTCCGTGTCACTCCTGCACCCCGCGGGTCCTCGCTGGACCTAGGTGTGAGATGGAGGTACTCAAAACCCATCGTCTCCGTTGCGCGTATCTGGCGCAGAGCTCCAGAAATCTGGACCAAGAAAGGGAAGATGCTGCTAAGCAGGAACGACAGAATACGTTGCAGGAGAGTATAGAAGCACGATGCGTCCCGTGTGTTGTTTGGGCTGGGTACCGCTTCAGGGATGTGGGGCGAGACCGAACATCCCTCTGAGATGTGGGGGGGCAAAACGTTGAAGGTGTTACTTTTCTAACCAAGCTGGTTAGCGGTGGAGGGCTTTAAATTGAGCAAGAGGATTTGAAACCTACTTCAGAGAAGTCTTATCTGACGTGTCTTTTATTTACTAGTACAAACAAGAACAATGGGGTAGTCCTTGTATTCATACTATTTATAAATCATTTTATTCTTTAATGATACATGGCACATTAATTGTAGCTTGACAAAGGAAACTACTTATGAAACGTTTGAGTAAACAATGAAAATCTGCTGCCTTGTCCCAGCTCCAAAGCCAGTTTTTTTTTCTTCCTAGCGCTGATATTGCTGATTCTGAGAAACATGTAATTATTTAAGTCATTGCTGTCATTTGCACTGATCTGAAAAAGGATCTCTAAGCTCTCCTTGAACTAGAGTGGGAGACAAATGTGCCTTATGTTGAAAACTGTTCCAAACCAATTTCTGGGTTTCAGTTCAAAGTTGTCCCTTTTTTTCATCCTCTCTAATTTCTCTAATGATTCGGCCTTGCTACATTTTCTTAATATCTAGAATTTCTCATTTCTTTGCTATGTTAGCAGCCTCTGGGCATTTTTGCATGTGAGGTCACTTCATAATTTTTATGTTAAAAATCACTAGACTTTAAAAACAACATTCTTTATTATGGAAAATATTATTTTTCATGCGTCTCTAATGCAAACACTAGAAATAATAGCCAAAAACCAGAGCGAAATTTTCATGTGCTTATTTTTGCTAAGTGTTAAATTCTTCATACAAATCTCTCAATGATTCTTGGGTTCTATTGATGTTAATAAGTGAGTCCTTTTCCATGTAAAATGATACCCCCCTAGAGCTGCTGGAGTGCAGGTTTCTTTCCGCGTGTTAGTGTTAGGTGAAGCAATTGGTGGCTGTTCGATCAGGAGAACTGCAGAAGTTGGTCACCGAAGCCTGCTTGCCCTCTTGGTGTCTCTAGCTCTCACCACTAGCTTTACTGGGGTGACACTACGTCATCGGTGGGTCCTGAAATCTTTGCTACAGCCTTTTCCCGTTTCCTGTGCCTATCTTGAACCTTGAGACTGCATCTCATCAGAGGATGTTCGTACCCTTTTGACTGACAGAAGGAGGCTCCAGACGTTTCCGTGGTCTCTTCTGAGTCTTTTCAGAGGTTGGATTTTGTTGAACCACCACTCCAAGGACCACTTCCCACCCCTCCAATAACAAGGTGCCCATTTAATTTATATCAAAGCAACCCCTTAGCATGACATAGTTCTACTGGTATAGTTTGTTTTAACTGTGTCTAGACTAGGGAGGAGCGTTACCGTTAAGTCAGTTTGGTTTCTTACCCGTGTAATTGTGTCTGTGCAAAACCTGTCTGTAGACAAGCCCTAATACTCTTGGGTTCTAATTAGGAAAGAAATTTATGGTGACTAAAATTGAAGTAAAATAAAGAGTTTTCCTAACATAGTCTCGTAGTCAGGAAAAGTGATGCCAGATCAGTATGGTACATCAGTACCATACTGATTTGTTTCAGTAAATTTATAGCCTTACTTCACTTTGCCAAGAATAATACCAGATATGTTAGGGAAACTGTGTCTTTGTCTTACTGTGATGTTTCTCTCTATTCTAATAAATCTTTTTTTTTAATTAGACCCTTAGTCTAGACTGCCACCCAGGTTTGCATTTGTAGTGATCTATTTTTGTTTACTTCCTCAGAGCAATAACACACCAAAAGGACAGTAGAACAGATGGAAACTGATAGCTATGATTGCACTGTAAAAATACACGTAGTCACATTAGTTAATGCAAAAGAATTTCAAAGAGCCTATTATGAAGTGGTAATTTATGTGCCAACAGCTATGCAAAAAGTAATGAAAACAAGCGTTTGCCTTAGCATTTTGTATTCTGCAGTCTTTGCACATACGCACTGTTAATAGGCTGTTGCTCGTATTGACGTAGTGATCTTCAAATAGTGTGTAAGGGTTCTACTATGTTGAACACAGCCATCCAGACATCCAGCTCAACGGACAGAAAGGCGTGCTCCTGGTGAAAACATTGAGCAGCCTCTGAGGCTCAGACAGATGGAAGGAGCTCTGGGGGCTCTTTCTTTTGGAGAAGAACATCTCCTCGCAGTGCATCACCTTCTCCCTCTCTCTGCCCTGTGGCCTGGAGGTGGCATCCCCTGGCCAAGTTTGGGTTCCCTGCGGTGGCCACGTGAGGGAAGCTAACTCCTGAGAGCCCTGTGAAGTTGATCTGGATCCTCTAATAGAGCTGAAACGCAAAGAAAAATCTCACAGATCTTTAAGTGAAAGAAATGGGACTAGCTTTGAGATCTGCCATATGACCAGTGAAGTATCATCAGCATTCACACAAAACTGTAACTTTCTTGATTTCACGTATCCGCTTTTTCCAGCCTTGTGGCTAGCTATGCTCTTCTAAATATGCGTGTACGTGCACGTGTCAAAGTAATTCTCTCTTCACCAACTCAGTTGGACGCACTTGGGGAAACAACCAAACTGGGTCAAGCGATGCCGTAGTTTTCTCTGTAGGAACTGCCCGTACCGTTTCCAGTTCTCATGGGGTACCTATCCGGACTGCTCCCAAGCAGGAGGCAAGCCCCAACTTGCCATTACAAGCAAAGAAGTGTGTAAAAGGCGAGGGAAGCGTGGCAGCGTGACCCTTTGAGTCGGTTTTTAGGAGATTCAGAAGGGAAATGAGAAGGACGCACTCGTTTCTTCCATAGTACCTGTGGTAGAAGACGGGCGACGAAGGTTCAGAGCGAAGGCGTCGTGCGTTGGGTTTGGTGTGGCACACGCGCGCACCTGCACTGTATCCCCCATAATCTGAACTCTGACTTTTTTTTTTTTATTTTTAAATAAATGTAAGGGCATAAGAGAACGCTAAACCTGCTGTTTCAAGGATTGACGTTGGTAGGTGTCTTCTGGGCCTCTGCTGCAGCACGGCAAGAGATCAAGTGTCCATCCCTCCCCTGGGAGCTGGGATTTTGTACCGGAGCTGTACCGCAGTGCCCAGCCCGCCGTGCCCCCCGTCTGCGTGGAGGGCCCGTCACCTACTACTTATTTAATCCTGTATGAATGGCACTGGTGGAACTGATGAGCCGGAGACTCTGTGTCTTACAAGTTCCTTTTGACTCGTTTCCAGGCCCTCAGTTGGGTACATCTTTTATGGGGCAGCTTATTAGTACAGAGCACAGCGGTCCCTGTCGCTGGTGGGAGCGAAGAGCGGATTTACGAGCTGTGCCACGAGAGTGACCGCTTTTGGAGGTCTCCATCGCGATTCATTCCTGCCCTCTCCGCTGGAGAGCGGAGCTGGACCAGCGATCCCCGTGTGTGGGTCCTGCCCTTGGGATCAGGGTCCGCAATCCTGCCCGTGCCTTTCTGCCGGGCATCAGATGTGGAGCTGCTCGGGGCTTCATTCATAGCTCTGCTCTGCTATTGCTGCGAGTTTTAACACCTGCTATGGAGTGAGGAATGAACAAAGGACAACTTTCCACCCAGTGAGTTAGGCTAGCGAGCGTTAGTTTTGGTCATAAAGTCATTTAAGTGTTTTCCTTAAGGATTCCGTCGGCAGTACATTCAATTTTAACACTTTTGAAGCCTTTTCAAGATGTGTTTTTGTCTAGAATATGGATGAGTAAAATATTAACTTATAATTTTAAGCAAGTGCTTCATATCCAGTCCCCTTTGGGTTTTTAGGCAAAAGTTTCACTTTTTGTAGCTGCAGCGTTTCTTGAAATATGATCCAGCAAAAGACTATTAATTCTAAGAATGTGATGTTTCACCTACCCAAATCTGTAGTCTTCTTTTTAAGCTATGTTCAGAATTTATATCCTGCTTGGACCAAACTGATGTAAATAGCATCTAACACCAGATAATGCTGAAATAAATCCAGCAAAAGCGATTGGCTATCAAAACAAGAATTTGATGTGTAGCATCCTGAAGCAGCTGGGGAAAGGAAAAAAAAACCAAGTTCACATCATGGGGCATATTTATATATTAAGATAGAAAAAGCACTACTTAAGACTTTAAGCTAGAGGTGTGGGTTTGCCACAGGCTCTGTGTATGGGGAAATATGTGATTGTTTCCCTTGCAGTGTACTAGGAGATAAATTGTTCCTTGGAGAGCTGGAGAGAAAACTGAGTTGAGGGCTTTTCATGTCAACTCCTTTTTGGATCATTTTTGATAAATTAAGAGAATTCTGCTGAAATACTTCAGAGGAATAAATAAGATGCCTGAGCTATGGTACACATCTGTAGTATATGTGCTTAAAGCTTGTATTTTCCATAGGGGTTTTCTTCTATCATATTACACTTCAGGTTTCCTGGTGCTTTTCCCCATTCCACGTTCTTTATTCTTTTCAATACAGCAAATCTTTTTAATCCATCAAAATGTCATGCTGTCTGAAATATGAAGACATGTTGCAATTACAAGGCTGTTTAGAAACAGAAGGCGAACTCAGTAGTTTATTGCACTCTTATTCTTTCAAGACCTGCGTTTTTGTTTGTGTGTATTTAAATGACTTTTTTCTGAGCACGATTCTATTCCCTTTGAAAGTTGCCTAATAAAGTTTTTATGCCTGTGTGCTTTGAGAAAAGAACTTGGGCCTTTATGATTTCAGTGAACAAATTAATGAAAATCCAGCTTTTAACCCCGGTAGGGACATGTCAGATTGTCTGGAAACTAATTTATGGCGGTGGTGATCTTGCATGAGGTAGAGGTTTTCTTTCCACTGTTTTCTCTCTCTAACAGCACTCTGAACTCCCGCGCTTCTAACTTTCAAGGCGTCAGCTTGTTTTATTTTATTTTTACGTATGAATTTCTTGACTTGAAATAATTCCTATGCTCAGCACTGAAAGCTGCATGGGTTTTTATGATCTGTTTATTTCTCCGTGCCGCGTTATCGAGTGGGGTTGCAGTTACGCAGAATAAGGCGAAGTGATCGTGTCGGGAGCGTAATTAATGAAACGTAAGCACCGATACCTTATTAGTTCAAGTCCTGCAGTCGACAGACTGGGAACGCCGCTTGACCCGCACACTGGTGGAAAGGGGAGGAAGTGGGAGTGGACTTTTTCTTGCAGGGCAGGATGATATTGGGTAGAAGCAAGCGGTGTACATGCCTGCCAAAATACTTGGATCAGACTAAAGGAACACAGATGGCTGAGGCTGATAAAGGTGTCTCTTATTGTTTTGTTTTGTATTTTTTTTTCTGCTCAGTACTGTTTTGAGTTTGTGTGTGAGAGAGGGGTAAGAGAGGAGGAAGACAACTACAGGAATATGTTTATTTTAATACATTTTACAGTGTAGGAAAGGAGTTGTGTAAATTCAATACTCCTGCTCAGTAGGACACCAAAGGCTGGAGCGAAGCCCCCCTTTTAGGTTTCTGTAACAAATGAACAATAATGTGTCCCTCAGGGATTTATGTCATGCTGCCCGACCTTCGGTTCTTATCTGCTCATAGAAAAATCCTGATGCATTGCTGGAAGTAGCTCCTAAAAATTGGACGGAGAAGCCTTCAAAGCACGTGGCCACCTCTGCTCATAACCGACCTCAGTGCTAGCTCTCCTCTTACGCGGCCCCTTCGTGTCTCCTTGTTCCTCAGGTCGTTCATTACCATGCTTATTTGTTTATTACCGTGCTTTATGTGACGTGTGTGTGTATATAAATACATGTATATGTGTGTATACACACATATGTATAAATAATGTCTTGTCCTTTGAGGAGGTAAAAAAGTTTGTTTGGCAGAAGAGGAAGCCAAGCCACCGCAGGGCAGGGACGTGTAAGGGAAGATCAAGTCCCACAGACTCTTAATCTGAGCAAAGTCCAGGTCTTAGCATTTGTTATTTATCGTTGTAGAAATTAACCGGTCGCCGCTATCTAAAAATGGTATGTCTGAACTTTAACGTCGCTTGCAGAAATAAATCACCGTCACCAGACGTAGCGGTTGTTCCAAGTCTGTCGGACCTGTTGCACCCATGAGCAACGCCATCCATCAGGGCAGGGCCGAGGAGAAGGGAGTAGAAGCAAGACCTTTTTTTTTTTTTTTTTTTTCTCCATCTATTTAAAGCAAAGTCTTAAGCAGGCAATTTAATTAGAAGGCCTTAAGAAAGATTCTTGTTTTGTAAATGATGGCAGTAATGTTCTCCTGCTCGTGACAGCTGGAAATCCGCAGGATGTTCTTGCTGGTGAGCATGAAAGAAAAATGGAACTTGAGACTTCATGCTAGGGCAGATAAATTTCGTTTTGAATATCTTTTTCAATTTGCAGTCATTAAGTTGAGATATTGCAGTTATTTTTGCACACAAATGAATATATTAAAAATCTAGTTGCAAAGCTGTACTCCTAATGATATACTGTATGTAACTAAGACCAAACTTCATCCAAAACAGTGCTATTTTGGTCTATTGTCTTCTAAATGCTCTCCTTCCTTGATCACCCCATATGTATATGTTTTTAAAACAGACACCAAAATACTTTTTTTTTTTTTTTTTTTTTGTGCAGCAAAGCTGCACGAAACTGATGGAGGGAGACTCTTTCATTCTGAGATGCGGTGCTATAAAAATGAATGTGTGCTTTTGATGCCTGGAGGTCTTGCATGTGCAAACAGTCTTTTCTATAAATACACCATAATATTATGATTATTAATTGTGGCTACTACTATACAAATAGAAAAATAAATGCAGCCCAGCTACATTCCCTCTGAAAAAAAAAAAAAAAGCCCTTTGTGTGAGCAGGAAAATGCTACTTTTTTTTCCATGAAAATGTATCATTGTTATTACAGCTTTGGCTCTTTAAAGGACATACGAGCAGGAGAATCTGGAATTTATAAAAGAAATTATTACTAACAGTGGACTGGCTTTTCTTTGAGTTATGCTAATTTTCCATCACTGTAACTATATTCTATTTAATTAAATTACTTTTCATTTACATTGGTATAACCAAGCAGAAAATGAGGCCCCGAGTAAATAAGACCGACCTTCTATTTGTGTAAATTAAAATCTATATTGAAAGTGACACAGGGTAAACACTGAACGTCTAACAAAAAACTTGCCTTTGTCAAGGAAATAAGGAAATCAAGACGTTCTGCAGTCTATAATTAGGCACTTTACATGGATGCAGCTCCGTAAAAAGGAATATAAGACAATGGTATTAGCACAGTACTCCAAGGAAAAGAACTAGGGATAAATTATAGAGCGAAGTGGGCTACAGGACAACTTAATGAAGAACAGTTTTTGTAGGAGCCTCCATTGAGAAGTCAATTAAACTCTAGAAATTCATTTGTAAACATAAGCACTGCTCACTGTTCCTATAATTTAAAAATAAAGGGGAGCTTTATCTGGTATTAGAGTGCTTTCTGTTGTGGCGTAGTTTTAAAAAGACAAAAATTAGCTGCTTTATCCGACCTAAGTCAAGGGGTAGGTACTTTATGTTTACACAGGCCGGTAAAAAGAACAGAGAAGCCATCTAAAGTAGTTTGGTGGGGGCATGTAAACAGCCTAAATATTGTACACATACCACATCTCTTCCAGCTACTGATACCTGCTGCATTTAGGAAAAGCAAAGAACAGGAGTTTAAAAAAAAAAAAAAAAAAAAGGGCAGCGCTAAGAAGGGTTGTGTTGACATGCCCACCTACATAATCTTACAGGTTTTATCTTAATGAAAATATTATTTAAAGTCCTATTTCTTGGGCATAAGAATGGTTCTTTATGGGGGGAAGACACAGGCTTAGGTAAATGCAGTTGTTGAGAAATTGAGTGTGTGCCCGCATAAAAATCCTGTTGTCTTTACTCCTCTGGTTATCTCCTTGGAGACCAGAAGGACTACCAGTGTAAGGCTAACAGAATTTGACCTTCTGATAGCACTGAGACTTCTTGTAGGCCATGTCCCAATTTACAGGAATATAAAATATTTCCTATGTAAAATAAAATGGGCTGCTCACTAAAATGGGAAATCCTCGAGGAACGTTTAAGTGCGTGCTGCAGGGAAGGACTTCACCATATCATGGGGCAGGAGACTTGTCCTCCCAAAGTGTCTACACCGGGACCTCTATGCCTTGCTTAAAGTAAGCCACTGTATTTGAGATTTGGCTAAATTTGAGTAGTGAATCCCATAGCAGATGCAGGTTTCTGTGTACATCAGGAATAGTGACCAGCAAATGCTTATAGCATGCTTGAGAGCAGGTTGGGGCTAACAGGTCTACCTTCCTGTGGCCCCTAAGTTCACCTGCAGATGGAAGGGCATGGAATAGACTGTGTGTTCATTTGTTCATAAACGTTTAACCGAGTTTACGTGGCAAGCTTCTCTTTAGAAAAAATTTGCTTTATTAGGCTTTTAAATTTTCAGTCAAAAAAGTTGTATTGAAAAGAGAGACTTGCTTTTAGTTGGCTGAAAGGTACTATCTTTCACCACCACTCCAAAATATATTAAAATATGATTATAACAGATACCTAGCTGTCTGTGTATTTCTTCCTTAACAAACCCAGAAGTCTGGTTTTTAGATTAAAAGATTCTCAAACAGAAACGGTGCATTAGATTTCCTTTGCGACTCCCACAGACATTGATTAATTGGGACAGTCAGCATGGCTTGCTTTTAGAAAGAAAAAGCTTAATGATTAACTAAGTTCTTTTTCTGTCCCCCCCACCGAGCATATAAAATGCTTATAAAAGAATGTAGAAATGAGACAGTTGGAGTTGTTGTTGTGCACAATAGAAACACAGCCAAATATTTCTCAATATACTATATATAGCCAGAAACATTAATTTCCATGTGATAGCTGTCAAGATCTGAATATAGTAATGTATGCTCCAAGTCATTCGGTGTTTTTAGGCGAGAAAAGCTGTCATTTTCCCTGGGTTGTAGATAAAGTAACACCTATATTGAATGATTTACCAACACTTGTATTTATTTGTGTTGCAACACTGGAATTGAAAACCGGGGGTTTGGTAAGTTGTTACCAGTTCTAAGCCAAATGACATTGCTCTGGCTTGACGTTTCCAAATGCCTAGTGCAAAGTAGCGAGACTGGAGATGTGCCCTCTGTGAACGTGTGAATTTTTTCATTGGTGTCATCTAGGGAAATGAGAAATTTGTTCTAGGAATAAGGGAATGGTAAGGCACCCTGTCTAATGCAGTTGGCAATGACTGTCATGCTCTACTTTTAATTCCGTGTTGTTGGTGACTGCCAGCAATGCTTGCAGCATGCTAAAACATGTAATTAAGCATCTCTTGAATGAAGCCTACATAACATTCAATATTTCTTTTACTTGGCTCAAATTCAACTCTGTTGAAATTTTGTTTTCAAACTAGAGTAACGTATAAAATTTGGGCATATGCTTTTTGCAAAACATGTTCTTGAGGTTTGTTCTATCGAAATATCTTCTTATTTGTCTCTCTAAACTAGGATTTTATTTTTATCTAAAGGGATAGTGGGATGACAGCTGAGCTTCTGTTGTGCTTTAGGAAATTATTTGCTTTTACATTATACAAATCTTCCAAGTTATTTAAGAATGCTTTCTCTGCATATGGGAGCCTGCAAAGTAGAGGTGCACTCAGGAGGGAACAGGACAGTAAGAGGGTCGATCGATCTTGTACGAATTGGATTCAACAGGAACAGCCCAATGTATGTAATAGATGCAAAGCTTTTGGAGATACCATGATTCGTGGGGCACCACAGTTTTTGCTCCTGTTCAGTGACATTAGTTGCATTTCTCTGTTGTTAACTTCTCTCAAGACTCTTGTTTTACTTTCTGGAAACTTTGTTCTTTTGGGGAAGAGTTTTCCTTGTATTAGCTGATAGTGCTTTGTAAATTGCTGTGATTCCCCCCCCCCCCCCAAAAGAAGAATAGTAGGATATAGCTATACAATTCACCACAACTTTTAAAATACAAAAGTTTATGTAACGTTGTGGTGCTCTTGAATCCATTTAACAGATGTTATGTTATAGACTGATGTGAAAGTTACAGCAGGGTAGTTTCAATGTGGTGACTTTAATGTATATGTTTTGAAAGATACAGCCTTTGTAAAACTACTTTGTAAATATGGCATTGTGGGTTTACACAGTCAATGCCTGTCAGTAGCTTCTAGCTCAGTGTTCTCATCTGAGTCCCCTAAAAGTTGTTTTTCCTCTAAGTTATTCAACTCAACTGATGCTAGTTTCGTACATGCCAGCTTGCACGCACCTAAGCATTTGAAATTTAGTTTTATCTTGACAGATGCTGGAATTAGGTCTCTTACAGCACGTGAAGGGTGTTGTCAGAAAAATTTACAACTTCAAGCCCAAGCCTAATGTATACTTTTGAGGGAGTGTTTGTGTTACAGGCTGATAGGTTTTGTCTGGCTCCCCTGGCTTTCTAAAACACTGACGGGATGACAGCACGGTGGTGTGATGGTCTGGTGGTCTCTCATCTCCAGGATTTACTCTCTTTTGAGGAACGTAAATTCTGCTCCAGCCTGATTTGTATTAATTTGGATCGTGACAGTGGCTTTATTTTCTGAAAGTGGCCTGCATTGGTCATTAGTATCAAAGCTTTCAATATGATTGGAGCACCTGGGCATCTTCCAGGACTTGGTTCCTTTCTTGTGTGCCTGTTTTGGGTGAGAAGGGGGACCTCTGGAAGGTTGGACTTTGCTCTCAATGGGAAAGGCCACCATACTGTCTCCTTGACATAGCTGGAGCCACAGAATAACCCCGTTTTCTTTGGAATCTTCTCTGTACTGAGACTTCATCTATTTTTTTAGTTTTCTATAGAATTCTCTTATCTGTCCCTGTATCTTTTTTTTTTTTTTTAATAGAGGCTTATGTTTATCAAACAGAGAACCATGTTCTTCGTGTTTAAAAACGTAACTTTTGTGTTTAATAGCTATTATTTTGAAGCCAGAAATGTTGTAGTAGTCAGGTTGTAACTACCTGTGACAAGTCTGCCAAAAAATAAGAAAGTTATCTAAGGATTTAGTTAGCAGTGCAACCGCTCCCTCATTTCAAATGCAGACCTGCCTGGGTGGATAACGGGATCCAGGAACGAAGGAATGCAGCTGGGTCCCAGGGCTCCAGGAGAAGTCAAGGTCGCCCACAGCCAGGGCTTCAGTGGTCACTGAGGATGAGCACCTGGCCGATCGCAAAGTCATTTTTTTCCCCAGGTGACTGAGTCCCCTGGCCGGGGGGGTGGATAAAACCCCACGTCCCTCTTGGCAGAGTACGGAGAACCTCTTCGTGCGTGCGCAACGACGCTACGGAGTGAAGGAGCCTTGCCCCGAGGGCTCCCACCGTGCCTGCCTCTCGCTCTCCGTTTTGTGAACTACTTACTGGGGCGGTGGCCGAAAGTGAAATTATTGCCAGGTAATTCCTGGTGTAAGAACTCAGGCCTTGACTAGAGAGGATCACTTAAAACCAGTAAGGTAACGTACCTTTACTTTAGAAGGCAGGTGCTGGTTTTTCCTTGCTATTGGACTCTGATTGTCACTGGCGGCACCTGTGGGTACTTTACTCTTCTGTTAATTTCCAAATGTTAATTATATATGTATGTGTGTTTATTTTAGTGTGTAGTCATTCATATGTGTTGATGATATTTAACACTTCTTCCTGCTCTGTTACTGGCAGCAGTATTTGATTTGTTTCTGTGATTAATTCTTACCCCTTTGAAATCCACGGAGCCTTTAAAAAAGAAGAAAGAAATCTTAACAATAATAGTAGCATTCAAGCTCCTTTATCTTCATTTTGTTCCAGTGCAGTGGTGGATATTCCAAATTCTCCATGGTAATAGAGAAGTATTTCAGAAGCAAATATCTTGCCAGATCTTTGCATTTTCATTACAATTATTGCTAAGCAGAAAGAGTACTTTATCAGCCATAGGCTTTGTAGCACTAGAACATGGATGTTTAAAGCCGATGCAAATGAGCATTCTCTTTTCATTGTGAGTTTACTGCTGAAGTAGTGCAAGATTTTTTATTTTTTTTTTAAGAACCAAAGATCTTTTCTTAGAAAAACTTCACTGGCATCTCCTTGGTAAGCAAGCGGTGCAATGCATCCCTGTGGTTTCTTACAGGCAGAATAGAAAGATCTCCTTTACTCGGCCTATTTTGTTACTCGCGGATTATACGCATTAGCTGTTATCCCATTATATGGTACATTCATAACTGTTCTGTTCAAGGTCTTAAGTAACCAGGTTGGGACTGTGTATAGTCCCACTGACATGAAAAGACCACAGACAAAAAAGACCTGAGTATTTGGCTACTGCGAAGACAAGTAATTAAGCAAAGATTTTTATTTATTTGAATCAGTTCAACATTTCTTTCTTGTGTGTTTACCTGCCCGACTGCTAGGCTCGGGCAGACATCTCCCCTCTTTGGTTTCACGTATCACATCTGGCCTCAGCCGCAAACGGGGAAATAATTTGTTGCTCCTGAAGGTTCTGCCTAATCTTACAGTGGCGGAGATAAGGGTTTGTTCCTACGCTGTAAATCTTACGAAAACAGGGGTTGGAAGCTGCGGAGCTTCTCTGTGTTACTCAAAGACACGGTTAAGTTGCAGTAACAAGTACATTTCTTTTCCTGCAATAATGTTGTATTTTTATTTTGTTTCATTCTCCTCATTTAATCCCAAAGCTGAGGTCCTACTTTGGACTGAATGTAGAATTAGCACTTGCAGCATTAAACCATTTTAATATCCGTTTATTCTCCTTTGAGAATTTATGGGATGAGCCCTCTACCCTTTCAAAAGAAATAATTGTGGATTTTTTAATCTAAGCTTTCTTAGGTGAAAAATAGTTCTTACTGAGTAAAGGGTAGGAATGAATGCAGCACTGTCCTTGACCGGACTAATTACCGAATACTTCACATTATTCATCACGTAAACCCACAAAAGAAGTGATCTAATAAAAAATAGTATTTAAAAAGCTTTCATCTCCAGTGAGATTACTTGCATGAGTCAGTTGAAAAACATTCACCTTTGTTCACTGACATTTAAGAAATTAAGTAGCTTGGAGCTACTCGTTATGTTGTAGTTACTTAATACTTAACTACCGATTGATGCATCTATAGTATGGAGGATTAATTCTGGAGAAATTACGTATGATAGCTAATTTGATATTTAAGACTTCCTTAATTGCTAAGCAAAATGATTATTAACAGTGAAACTTAAAAAAAAATAGTTATTATAATAATAATAATTAGCACAGTAAAACCATCTCCATTCCCTTTATGAGTATGGTATAATATCTTATTAAAAATTTATGCTCCTACCAAGTTTTGCCTGCAAGGCAATGGAGGTTTGTGAGACGTGGGCAGACATCGGATCCATCCACTCAGTTATGGGTGGGACAAGTATAATAAAGCACGGCAGAGCGCATGGAATTTTCTGCATTTGGATTAATTTAAGTGCTATTTGTTAGACTGCTCTCTTCCCCAGGGTTTGATGTGCATTTGTAGCAGCATAAGAATATGCGTGTTGGTGGGAAGAAGAAAATAATAAACTATTTCATGCAATTGTGAGAGTTGAGCCTAGATGAGAACATTGCAGTCAGGTCTGTCATGGGTGTGTGCCCCTGTATCGGCTAAATAAATGGAATAATACGTCAGTAAAGGAAAAGGAATTGTTTCTCTCCTTACAGGCTTCATGCTGACGGATTATTTTTTGAGATCTCCTTTTTAGGTAGATAAAGATTTCAATCCAAGTGGTAGCATCAACTGCGGAATATCTTAGACGTAGCAGCATGTATTCTGTAGAGGACAGCCCAGAAATGAATGTAATCATCCTCTCATCACCTCCGAGAGATCTGTATGGCTCTGCTGCTGGAAGAGGATGACATACCTTCCTATGGGTAACAGACCCGTAACTCTTGAAGGTATCGCTCTCCATTCGTTATAAATGTTATCCTGATAGCTTTCTGTCATAGCCCAGGAAAATGAACAAAGAAGCAGAAAAAGGCTACTGTAGGGAAGGGTAAACTCCTGGTTAAGGTCTGGGCATCAATCCCAACCCGGACGCTAAGGAGATTACTCAGTCTGTGCCATGACAGCTCACCCGAGACTTGTCGGAAATATTAGTCACCTGTTAGTTTAGATTAATGAACTTTACCAATTCGTATTTGGCAGGTTTGGATAGGTGTCGCTGATTTTTTTCCCCGTAGCGTGAGAGGTAAGTCACAGAGCAGCACACCCCATGGGGCAGGTATCTGTACCAGTACTTGAAATCTCTGTGTCTGCCCTATTAACTGGGGCCTGGTCACTAAGGGCGAGAGAGCCCCAGTGTTGCCCATGGTCGTGTCTAAAGGCAGTTTTGTCCCCCTCTGACCCTTAAATTGCTTTTCCCTGGTCATCCTTAATGCTTGAGCATATCCCTCTTATTTTCACAAATCCTGCCTTGCAGGTTCCCCACATCCCTTTATTCACAGGTTCTCTTGGCAGTAGGAAAATTAACAGTTCTTATTAATTTCAATTCTTAATTTTGATTGATTCCAATTTTTATTAATTTTAACTGAGGGGCGTATTGGTACTAAAGGATCCCTACAGATCAGAGCTCTATCAGTTATATATCGTGCTACATTGCTGCTTGGTGTAGTTAAAGAGCTCACATCACTAGAATATAATCTCATAACTGAAAAGGAAAGCATTGGTGTGGTCAATCTGTTTGTGCCACGCTACTTTTGAAGCATAATGAAGACCTCTGAATGAACAAACTAAATTGTTACTACCTTCTAGATCTTCTTATTCAGTACCGAAAGCTCCCTTTTGGCACTAATGCATATTGTTAACTTTTAAAACTGTTAAATCCATATTATAGGATACTGTGCTATTATTAGAAAGTGTTTATAAGAGGTAGTTCCTACAGCCAAAAGGTTATGAACTGGTATAAAAGACACAGCAAACAAAAGCAAAAGTCAGTAACATGGATCAATGAGAAGTTGTAATGCCAGGGCTCTGTAACGCCTGGAGCTTAGACACCTTTTGAGAAGAAATCTTTGAGAAAGATGTAGTCCTATGGTAGTGTTCACAGATGATTTTTTTTTTTGTAGATTTTTCCAGCAGGAGCGAGGATTTCTTTAGTCAAAAGCAAAATGGTATTTGTCAGATGATTTTTCTGAAAGGGGATGTTTAATTAGAGCAGGACATGCTATTTGTGGGTCCACAGCAGATAGGCTTAAGTCCCGAGTTAAGACTGGGTAGAATTAAGTCCGAAATGGTGTGAAACAATAGATAAAAGTATGAAAGTAGGTATATTCCTGCAATGCTGAATGCAACTAGATAGGTAGCAGTGAAGTTAGTTCTTACGGTGAAGGTACGTAACTGCATCAGCTTCTGCACAGCAAAAGCATCAGTCTAGTGGGGTCTTAGTATGTGCTTATCAACAGGAGCTGCCCATCTTCTCTTGTTTTGTGCACTACCTGAATTCAAGTGTGCAAACAGCTATCTCCTCTAGCAATACACCGTTATTTTGTTATGCAGAGTTTTTTTCTAAGGTAGAAAAGTTCGTTTCCTTCAGTAAAAAAAAAAAAACAACAAAACCCAACCCCCTGAAAAAACCCAACCGAGAAACAATGGTAAAAATATTTCACTAGAAACATTTAGAAAGACTTGACTAAACAAAACGGAAGGAAGATGCAGTAGTTAAGATTCAAAAGGATGGTGCCCTTGAGAAGAATCCTTGCTATAGGAACTGAGAGAACTGACCAGAGCTGCAGGGTCTTGTATTGGGAGGAAGACTGAGTTTTAGGCATGGAGTAGCTGGTGTAATTCTGGAGACAAAACTGAACTGGAGACGATGCCTGCCTGATAGGACTGGTGGTGCCTCGTGGGAATGAATATATTCAATGAGCTGTGATTCGGATAACCTTGCGATTAAGGACAAAAGTTGTCCTGTGGATGTAACTTATTTTCAGTGATTGTCAATGTGTACCTGTGCCCTGGAACTGCTGAGACAGATAAACAGCATTTCTTAATGAAACTTGTTAGATTTTTGTCCTCATCCCCATGTTTCATTACCTGTGGGGGTTAACTTCCAATTGATATTTCATATATTTCATTTAAAGTTCATCATAGACCGTCACAAATAAAAGCAAGTGCTTGGTTGTCCTCACGGTATAATGTTTTAGTGGTTTGGAGTTTTTTGTCTTATGTGAGCTGTATCTTCCTGTTTTCAGAGACATAGTTCAGCTGTGTTCTTGTGAGCTGCATGGGATTGCTCATTTCTTAGAGACAATCAAGTTTTTCTTATTTAACTTGCTGTTGACAAGTGGGGTTCTTAAGTAATGCTCTTAGAAGGTCATTTGACTTTTGAGGGTTATTCACTTTGTTAGCCCAAACACTAAAACCTTGTGTCCTTGGGTTCTGATTAGTGACACTTTAATAAAGTCATTTGAAGTTCAGTAGACTGAATTTTCCACCTTTTCTAATGTTTCTATGGTCACAGGGAAGCGACCTGTATTCAATCTTTTAAATGCAAATCTTTTAAAAGTTACTGTGCAATTTTGTGTACCAGACTTCTTCATGGGTTACAAAAAGTGCCTTTTTTTAAACAGCTACAGCAGTGTCTTTTCTCTTTCTTTCTGTTTTCCTCCTCTCTTTCTTTCTAGTGATGTGACAGCAATTGACTAAACTTGGGTCTTTTGGGATAACAAAGGATTGAGAATAATCTTAGAGGTTTTTATTGCTGCACTTTTTTTTTTTTTTTTTGACTGGGCCAGGGCATACAAAGGCCTTTCCACTTGATTAGATAATAAGGCTAACGTGGGCTTTGAGTGAAAAATATCTTTGCATTCTGCTCTTCTTTTTCCTCCAACCACAAGAAAAAAAAAAAAAGAGGGGGGTGGGGAAAGAGAAAACTATGCCTAATCAGCCACAATTAAATCTTTCATGGTGAACTCACTTTGGAGGAATTAATGCATTTTGTATTGCCTAACAACTCGAGTGAACATTAACAACACGTGAGAACTGAGGGGAAGAAAAATTATGGCCGTCTTTTTTTTTTTTTTTTTTGGTTCTCAAGGAACAGGGAAGGGCAGGTCATTGACTTGATTTTCATGGGAAGATTGACTCTGGAGCGCTCGCATATCCAGGAGCGGAGTGAGGGGGTATTGACAGCTGGGGTTTGGGGAGGGGAGCGTGCGGGAGCAGTGATTGCGCTATGGCTTGTTGGGGAAAAACAAGGGAAAATGGAAAACAAAGCCCAGAGAGGGAACAGTAGCTGCAGTGTCCCGGGGCTGAGGGGCTGTTTCCCCTCGGTGGTGGGTACGGGCTGCACTTGGACTCGAGCGGTTGCGGTAGAGAAATATTAGTATAATGAGAGGGGCTGCCCTTAAGTGAGAAATAGTTTGCTCTTAATGAATCTGAAGAAGTTGTACCATGCTCCTCCATGCCTTCTGTGAAAGGGTACAGAAGGTGCTCATTCAGTCCTTTCATCCTCTTTGCTGCTGAAGAACAGCTCGAGCAAAAAAAATTTGGGAATCCAGGTGTGTTTTCCCAAGTTTTCCTAATAAGTACTACAGGCTAACAATAACTAAAGGTGGGTTTAATTTTTATTTTAAAGATTTCTTTCTTCTGACACCTGTTTTGTTCGTACCCTGTGATGAAAAATAATCTGGACACTGAGGTGTGCTCTTCCCCTCCACGGGTCCTGGACTTTGGCTGATGTAGGCATCCAGACAGACCCTTACGCGCGCCTGGGAATGCAGATATTCATAGTCTTCTCCTCGCTTCTCCAAGGAAAACGGGCACGTCCCAGACCTTTGCCTCCTTCCCCCTCCACTCATGCGTGCTCATTCCTAAAACGGTCACAGCCCTATTCACTCGCCCGCGAGACCTCAAATCATCGTTTGTCTCCTTTTACCCGATTAATCTCTTGTCTTTCTCATCCCTCCCTCTGCCATCGTTTCCCACTCTCGCTGCGTGCCAGCAGCTCTACCCCCGGCCAAGTTTCCTTCTAATGCAGTGATTTTTTCCAACTTCTTCCCCAGGAAGGTTTTGGGCCATTTTGAGCATCACATGCAGGATACGAGATTGTTATTTAAAGTAAATAATTTTTTCCTTTAAGAAGCCCACACTTAAAATGAAGTTGCAATATGTTAAAGCCTAATCTCGTGAGCTATCAAAATAACTTAAACCAAACAAAAATGCAAATTGTATGTGGTTTTGTGGGTAAAAAGGAAACACGGCAAGAGACAAACCAAACATGTTTGGCCCTTAAATGCTGTCTGGGTATGCTCTTGCCAGTCCTTAAGGCTTTTACCTTGGCATCCAGGCTCTCATTTGGGCTCCAAAAGACGGATACCCCGCCATCACAGCCAAGTGAACCCCTCTCCTTGCTCAGGGTCCCACGCCTGGTTGTGTAGCCCAGTCCTGAGTGTTTCACCACTGCATATGAAAAAAATCACCACCCAAAAGCTCAGAACCCTTTTTTTTTTTTTTTTTTGAGTTCTTAACCAGGTTTTGGCAACAAAAACCTTGTCTCCTACATCAGAAGTTTCTTCAGTTCATTCAACTAGTTCAGGTCGTTTAGAACTGGGAAACTGGAAGCTGGAAAAAATCAAGAAAGCATACTTTCCTTATCCAAAAATAATGACGAAACTGTAAGAGAATGAGATCTACTAATTGTGGGCTTCTGAAGGGCAGGGTGACAAGAAATGATGGCTGGATTTTTCCTTCCAGTCTCTGAGGCCAGAGGAAAGGTAATGAGGTAGCTAGCTCACTGTGGTCTGTTATAAGCTTTTGCCTGACTAGCAAACAATTAACTGGATTTTTTTATAGATATTTCTCTGTATTTATCAGACCCTTTCTTAGCATGCATTGCGAGATTACCACAGTTTTCAGTGGCTGTGACTTCATAGGTGACAAAACAGTTAAGTACATCGTTGTAGTCTCGTAGCCAAATTTTCATTAATTCTTTTGAATTGCCCATAGTGGGCTTGTGAATATATATCAAGATATGCAAACATTGAAAGCTAGTTGTTTTATTTAGGTGTATATGTGATGTTCCTCTGGGATGTGCTACCTCATTTTTCTCTCATTGCAATACTTATTACTATTTGGGGGTTTTAAATTGTTTTTTTCATGAGTTGCTTAGCTGGTCTTGTGCAAGTACTTTTTTTTTTTTTTCTCAGTTTTTTTTAAAACTCTTCTGAAATTCATCAGCTGAATTTTCCTTTTTAGAAAGGCGGAGTTATTGTTCACGCATGTAGCTCTTAAACAATTTACACAGTTGCTCTGAATTTGAACTGGTCTCTGCAATGGCATATAAAAGCTATCCAAAGCAAAGTCCGCAGTTTTTGATGCTGACTGAAAGCAAAGCGACCCACGCTCCCCAGCATCCAAAAAAACCCTGGGGTTAGTGCTGCACAAAGATCACTATAGGAAGTGGCTGAGTTGTTTTTTGTTGGTTTTTTTTTTTTTACCGCTGGCTTTTATCTGAATCCCTGCTTTGCTCAAGCTTTAGAAGTCAAATGAGCAGAAGAAATGCAGTAGATGATTTGAGATGTGTGTGGGAAGAATGGAAGCTGAAAGATTGGCTTTCTGAAGGCTTCGCTCAGTTCCTGCCTTCCCAAAGAGACCGCGGGGAGGTTATTCTTCCTGACTGCATCTCTGCAGCAAAATAATTGCCTTGAGGATGGCGCTGTGGAAAAACACTTCTTTCAGATTATCTTTGTTTTAATGGAGGTTTAAAAAAAAAAAAAAAAGTAGAGGTGGGGAATTGTTTTGGATAAATTGAAGTGCTTTATGGATAATTTAATAATCGTGAATGGCATCATTAAAATCAAACAGAAACGTGGATTGCTAAACACGATGGCTTTAACTACCACGCTGTATTTCACAAAGCGAGAGTTGTGAGCGCTGGAACATAGCTGTGCTTTGCGAGCTCCTCAGTCCAGATGGAAATGGAAGTCTCTTTATGTTTTTTTTATGTGTGGGGGTGTAAAATGGTGCAAATGCTGGAGGAAGATCAGGTATTAGGAGGTCTCGGTGCACTGGAAGCTCAAGGCAACCTTGTGGGCACCGCAGAAATGGGACTCCAGCACGTACTCTAGCAGCAAGTGACTTCTGCCTGCCTGAGATACCTCTTACTGGGTGTCTTCTAGTGGTCTTCTTGAAGACCTGGGAGCAAGCCCAGGTCCCGCAGAGGCACCCTGCGCCCTCCCTAGCACCCGCCAGATCAGATGCTGTCCTCAGCTTAGACCTACGGTGCCTTAGTCGATTAGTCCTGGGAAGCACTTCCAACTGTAATTGGTCTGATCTGTAATCTTATCACCTCGCCCGGCAGATTATCCATTTTTAGCTGATTTGTGGGCCAGCAACCTGCACGACCCAGCAAGCCGATGCTGTCAGGTCACTCCTTCTGCTTGCAGGATTTCTATAGCTGCTGCTTTCCTTTCCGGCAGCTCAGTGCCCCTCTAAACGAGGGAAAAGAATTGACTGAAAAAGGAACATCAGGTCAGGAGAAGAAGTCATTTCAGTGTTCAGAGAAAGCTACGTGTTGTTGCTAATCATTCAAGCAAAAAAAAAAAAAAAAAAAAAAAAGAATCCACTTTCATTGAATTTGGAGCTAGTGTATTGAGATGTCAAATCACGGTGCTACATGTTGTAGATAAACAAATGTAATGCAGCGACATTGCATTAAATACAGCAATATCTGTAAAGAACTGAAGGCACAAAAAAAGAAAAATTCATTCTTGCTCATTAGTATTTCTCCAGGCAACTGCCATTTTGATTCCGAAGCTGTTTCATAGCATTATGGCTGTTGTCTAATGTATTTCTTAAGTTGTAGTCTTTTTGTCTGAAGTTAAATGAAAAATTTCAGATCCGACCCATTGTGCATATTTAATGAAATTATTTCAACAGGGGAGAAGGGTGGAAAGTCATTCCTAGACATGTGTCTTTATTTGTCAGGCCATCCATGACTTCCAATTACTTGCCACACCTTCATTTCTGCCCCTGTACAAAAAGGGAGAGCAAAAGCATTTTCATTGCCAGCCCTCAGGCTGTAGAGCTTAATCCTGGCCTTTCTGCACCCCACGCTTTCTGACTCTTTGGAAAGCCTGGGGTTTTTGTATTTGTACCCCTTTCTAACCTCTCGAGCACTGAAAGGGTGGGATCTCTTGATTTATCACTTCCATTGTTTGTATTAATCTAAGCCTCGAGTAGATCTATTCTTCGTCTTCAGCTTTTATTACTGATAGTTTTCCCAAGTTGCTTGGCACTTTTTTTAGTGGTTATGTGGTTGGATATTGCAGAAATGTAACATGGTGTATTTCTAATTTTGCTGAAGTTAGTAAAAATCCCATTGCTGTCGGTTGCAGTAGGATTTTGTGATCTCAAAGAGCAAGCTGATTCTCCATGTAGTTTCTCAACTTCTTGTCTGTGCATCATTAGAATAAAGGCACATATTTCTACTTGCAGTTTGGGAGAGACAATTTAGATGATGTAGTTCTTCTAAGTTAGACAGCTTTTATTTAAAATGCATGTAACTGATTAAGTGGCTTGGCAGCCAGTCAGAATGATTGCTTAAGTACCGCAACTTCACAGTAACTTTAAAATGGAAAACCGGCCAGTAATTTAGTGATATCATTGAGAAACATGACATTCTTTCAAAGCAAGCAAAGACTTTATACACAAGGGATAGACATCATCCCTGCTTTTGGCCATTGCTGCCTCCTACATTCCTATACACTGCTTTGCTTCACGTTAAGCAAAAATGAATGTTGAGTATTTTCTTTAATCTAGTGCAAACTTTCCATTTGCGAAAGCCATACGAGACATTAGAGCGCATCCACCCTAGAATTAAAAACTCTTGCTTTTGCTGTGTTAATTGGATTAAGTTCTTACTGTTATCTCTTCAAGAAGAAGAGACAAGCTCTCTCTGGCAATGCTAGCATGGGACGGCTTGTTTACATGGAGCGGCTGTGCTTTGTTGTAATCATTAGAAAGCTAACTAGCAATGCTGGCTTGCCGGTGGTGATACATCTTTCCACCTACGGAAAACAGGGCAGATTATGCTCCAGAAATCCCCACCATTCACAAGACAAGACAAGCAGTAGTGTGGGAAGATACAGGCACAGAGAAGTGAGTCTCCTGAGTCTCATTCCAATGCTGTATCGCTTGCCATTTCTGCTAACTTTTTTACTGAAGGCACTGTGCAGACCGGTGTAGCGTGGTCCAGTAGAAACCGGAGAATTTCTGTTCTAGTTGCAAAAGCCACCTCGTAGTTCTACAGCGTTGCTCTAATTGCCTACTGTTCATCTTCAGGACTAAAATGAATCACTGTCAGGCTTGCACATAATTCCATGTTTGGTCCTAACGCAGTGGTTGCAGAGCTTGCCTATAAACCACACGCACATTTATATCATGGGAAATGTATTTTCTTAAAAACGGAGAAGGGGAGGCTAACAAACCACGGCTTGCTCCAATTTTCTTCGCAGAAAGGCTGAGCTAGTTGTGTAAATCATCCCTTGGAAGCTACTGTCTGGAGGCACCCGTCAGAAGTGTCGTATGCTTCGGAGAGGACGGCTGCTTGGGGTGGCTGGCCTGGTTGTGCTTTGGGAACGACAGCCTGCTGCGGCTTTCCTTACGAATCAAAGCGGCTTTTAGGCACAGTTCTCGGGTCTCGTTGTTCCCGCGAAGGTAAACCGGTCTAAAATTGGCCCGGGCGAGCAGGCAGGAGTCGGGCTGCTTTGTCAAAGGGCTGCCTGCGTCGCAGCTGCATCCTGTGATTGACGCGGTCGCATCCGGAGAGGAGCAGTCCTGCTGTTTGGATCATCTTCTGTTTTCTGTCTGCGGCGTGTCTCAGGCGCTCTCCTCGGCGGGTGCCGCCGAGCCCGAGTTGATAAAAGGCCTCCGTGTCACCGTGTACCGTCTTTGAATTATTTGGGAGACGGGGCGGCAGCTCCGGTGGTCGTCTTTCTGTGCCCTCTCCTCGCCCGTACAGCGGTGCGCGTCCCTAACTCGCGTCTCCACCGGCCGCTTTGTCCAGCAATGACTGGAAATACCAATTATTGGATAATTTGCCCTCGCTTGACACGCGAGACTTGTGTGTGTTGCATATAGCAATGCCACAGCTTTAGGGAAGGGAACGCCGATAGGTAGACGATCCATTTTAATGTGTTTTCCTATCACGCTTGCTTTCGGATCAGGGCTTGCTTTCTCTGCATGGCTTACAGCTCCGTCCCTGCGCAGGGCAAGGGATTTTTGGGGAGCCCGGAGGCAGGGGATGGTGGCTATACCAGTGGGGAGGCTTCTGCATCCCCCGGAGTGGTACCCACCCCGGGAGGACCACTGTGCCCACGCTGAGGGCGGAGAGGAGCAACCGGTTTGGAGGAGCAAGGGGTTTGGAAAATCCCACTCAGGAGTTCCAGTAAGTCAAGCAGCTCTTCGTGGTCCTGTGGGCAGGAGCCAGCCTGAAGGCATGAGCAAGCCTGGTGTTAAACAAGCTGCCCAGAGTGTAATCCAACCCTCAAGCTTTACCGAATGCCGCTCGGTGTGGTTGTGGTCTGTGTGATGTGATGTGCGCTTCCTTAAATTACATGTAGCAAGGGTATTAAGATAACATTATTTTTTTTTTCCCCCCGTAAATGAAGGTGTTTCCTGAGACAGTGCCAAAAAAATTCCCGTTTGTTTGATAGGAAATGTTTGTGGTGTTAAGAGAAATTACAGCTTTAAGCATTCAATGCTCGTTGAGAACAGTTTGCTTTTGAGAAGATTTCTTAGTAGTATAAACTGTTAAGACACGTGAACGCTCTCAGTAATGACAAATTAAGAAAAACGCCCAAATCGCATAACTAGAAGACGATTTAGGCAGGAATCTGTTTCTTAAGCCCAGCTCTTCCAGCTAATGATTTGCCTGTAGTCAGGGTTATCAGGCAACCGCTACCAGGTGGCAACACCCTGAGAGCTAAAGCTCTAAGGAAGGCTTTTTCCGTAGCATGGCAGATTGTATCTGCAGACCGCATTGCTAATATATCAGTGTTGAACTGAACTATGGGGTAATTTATCCAGAAGAAAAATCTACCGTGTAACTGAGACAGAAATGGGGAAAAAAGCTAGTTTAACAAATGACTTTTCATCCTCTATCTCACAGGTCAAAAGTACTAACAGAATAATTGACTAAGTATGGACCAAAAAGATCTTTTATGGTCACTTATATTGCAGAAAAAAACGTGATCATACAGTCCTTTTATTAAATTGCTTTTTTAATATATAAAAAACCAACCAAACTTCCTTTCAGTTCTGAGCAGCACTGCAGCACTACTGTCATTCTTTCCATTAGCAAAATGAAATCTGTTAGACCCTTCCCCCAGCTAATGTTATTCCTCACATGGCGACATTCAAAAACCCATTGACAAGCTGCAAATGATGTGTGAAGCAAACTCCAGGATTAAGTTTATAACCTTTCCCCAGGGGGAAAGAATTTGGAGGCAGGAATGAACTCGGGATAGTAAAACAAAAGGGCACAACTGGGATGGATCAGGAAAACTCATATTCATATTTAGCTAAATGAAAAATACCAGCCAGTCCGAGTTTATGTGGTATCCCAGGGGTTTTCCGCACAGGTATGTAGGACATTATTTTATAGCTCCCTCTCACAGGTTTTACTGCTCTCGCTAATGAGAAACTACTTCTCTCTCTCTCTTCAGCTTTGCAGCTGGGATTTGAAAGCGCGATAAATAAAATATAAACGGTAGAAGACGGAGGGCTTACGTCCCGTGGATATGTTTGCATCTTGGGTTTCGAAAGGCATGTACCTTCCTCCTGGGGGGTTGTCATTTACTACTGGGTTTGTTGTTGGATGGGTGTGAATAGGCTTTGGGGGCCTTTAGACACCGTTAAATAGCAGACGTTAATGAAGTGATGGAGCTAGGGACCTCCTTCCCCGCAGTAATCAAAGAAACAGCTAGTTCCTTCACATATCTATAAGATTATTTCCTTTCATCTGCCAGTATTAGTTTCTTTTGAAGTCATTTAATCTTTGCTCCATATAAATTGAGAAAAGTTATTTTAAGCAGCTCAATGGGCAAAAGGGAGTCTTGTGACCGAGCGCTCACAAAAAGAGGGCTGACCACAGGAATTAACCCCTGTCACCCTGGCATCTGGCGCTCACCGAGGATGCCTCTAGTGAGTTGGCTCCTGCTGTCAGCTGGATGCCAGGGTGAGCTGTGCCCAGACAGAAACGTGGCTTTACTGGAAACAGATAACTGAGGAGAACCACAACATAAAGTAGTTTAAGGCTTTCTAATTCTGCTACTTCTTAAAAAGAAAAAAAAAAACCCAAACCCCCCAAAACCCAAACCATCAAAAAAGCCCAACTTGGGTTATAAATTCAAGAACAGGTATAAATTTGGCCTTGGGTAATTCCTAGGAAAGCTGATAGATACTCTGAAGTAAAATAAGCCTGGTGGGGTTAAAATGGAGTTCAGCCATGCCCATAAAGTGAGCAGGGGCACTTCAGGGCCTTTAAAGGTCATCTAGTCCAAACCCCTGCAATAAGCAGGGGCATCTTCATCTACATCAGGTTGCTCAAAGCCCCGTCCAACCTGACCTTGAATGTTTCCAGGGATGGGGCATCTTCCACCTCTCTGGGCAACCTGTGCCAGTGTTTCACCACCCTCATTGTAAAAAAATTTCTTCCTTATAGCTAGTCTAATTCTACTTTCCTTTAGTCTAAAACCATCGCCCCTTATCCCATCGCAACAGGCCCTGCTGAAAAGTCTGTCCCCTTCTTTCTACAAGCCCCCTTTAAGTACTGAAAGGCCGCAATAAGGCACAGTGATCTGACCAGAGCTGGCTTCCCAGCGCTCTTCTGTGCACATACGTTACTCAACAAAGTTTGACACTTGGTGCTTTTGGCTTGTTTTTGTTTCCTGACAGCATACTTATGAAAATGAAAAATCACGACGACTTGCTAACGGTTGCCAAAAATGCAGAGAACTCCTATATAAAGCTGAGCTCCATCAGCAGGGCAATACAACAGGACAAATTCTTCTTGCCAAATTAAGATGTATGCTTGGAATGAGAGGTCAGGCCCCTGCGTCGTTACTCCGTCTAATGCTGCATTATAACCAATACGATAAATTATTGTCCCTTCATGGTTAGCTGTGGAGTGGCAGTGCTCTCCCTTCTAGATTTCAGAGCCATGGATTGTGTTTTGTGTGTCTTCATTTTTAAGGAAAATACCACTTTTTTTTCTCTTTGGGCCGCTGTATGCTTTTGGCACTTCTACACCTTCTGCATGGGTCACTTTTTTTAAGGAGGGACCATAGTCTGCAAAGACCAGAAACGTGCTTTTTCAGGAATTCAAGGCAGAAAATATTTGGCAAGGTTTTTTGTTAGCTATCCTTTGGAAATATGCGAGTTCAAAAGTAAATATTAACAAATAAATTCAGGATGAGGGGAAAAAATGTTTTAGCAGTAACCGGTCTTTTGCATATAAGAACGAAGCAGGTTTGCTGTGGGCTGTGCAAGGTGGAGCGTGTGGGTCCTGCCTGCCCCTCGCCTCCGGAGGGTCCTGCCCTCCCTTCTGGCCTGCCACCTCGGAGAAACGTGGGGCCGAGTGTTTCTGTGACTCACAGAGGTGTTACGGTGTGAGGGCTTGGCATGACGTCTTACAATCTTTCCCTTAACTAGGCTTGTGTAAACAGTTTTACTTGCTGCATTTCAGAGAAAGGAGCTTGTATTTGAGTATCTGCTCTCATGAGTGTTACATCCTGAAAAGAAACTGAGTTATTGCAGAGCCTGATGGGGTCTTCCTCCCCAAAGAATTGAAGTATCACCAGTTTTGATTCCTGAAGTGCTCCTTAAAAAGTTGAGACGTACATGTGCAATCTTTGGACACTTTATTATATTTGAAAATATGCTTATCATAGAATGGTTTGGGTTGGAAGGGACCTTAAAGACCGCCTAGTTCCAACCCCCCTGCCATGGGCAGGGACACCTTCCACTAGACCAGGTTGCTCAAAGCCCCATCCAACCTGGCCTTGAAACTTCCAGGGAGGGGGCATCCACAACCTCTCTGTTTTGTTTTTTTTTTTTTAATTCCTTTTTAAAAAGAAAACACCCTGTGTGTCACCATGCTTTATAAGCACTCTTCACGGCTGAGATTTATTTTGTTAAATACTAAAACATCTTCAGCAGTTGTAGGTAATTCAGCATCTGTCTTTCTCAGTCCTTGACCCCAGTGTGCCGTGGCCGACCCCTGGCCCTGGGCATCAGACGGCAGTGGTCTCCAGTGACCCGATGCCTGGCTGGTATCTCCAAGTGATAACCTGAAGGTGAAAGGCTGTGGGCTCCTCCCCAGCTGCCTGCTCTGTCTGGTCCTCTGGTAGGGAAGCTTCTGTGGGGAAAAAGTGGTGGCAACGGGTGACATTTTCCAGAGCTAAAATAAAACTGGGGGGAGGGAAATTACCCCAAAGTGGGAATACAGCTGAAGACTGTGGTTTTGTTTAGCAGTCTGGAGCAGCCCAGTCCTACACCCCAAATATTTTTCCTGTAGTCAGTATTAAGCCCTAATGTGATGTTTTGACCGTGTTTACCAAACACTACGGTCAAAAAGTCTTGCTCCCGTTGAATAACGTAATTTTTGTTTGTACATATTGTTGTGTTGGAAGGTTGCGTGTCGTCCTGTGGCTTTGACCTGTGATATCCATCAAGTGCTTCCCTATTATTACTTAAACCCTTACACCAGAAAACATGCACGTTCCTCGGGATGTTTCGTTCAGGTTTCGGTGTTGTCGCACCTGTTGCTATTGTCTAAGCCAGAAGATGGAGATGATGGTAAAAGCAGATGGAAGCCGTGGCCATCCGGAGACGTGGCAGCGGCCAGCTCTGAGATTCCCTCAAGCTTGGCCGAGAAGCTCATGCTGGATGTCTGGCCTTCTTGTTTTCAAACAGGCTTTGTTTTTCCTTGCTGGTTTTTTGTAGTGCTGTTTTGTAGTAGGAATAAAAGAGCAGATTACTGTTCTCCGTCAGGAGAAAGGAAGGGAAGAGGAGACCCCTGTGCAGATCTTCTTTGGAGGTTATCTCAGATGGTTTTCAGATGATCGTAGAAGGGGAGCGTGCCAAAAAAGTTGAATCATTGCTCCAGTGTCATACCAGAGGCCTGAGTTTTCCAGAATACTTTTGTGTTGCACATAATGCCCACATCTTGAATGCTGAGCTCTGAAATGTTTCCTCGGTGATCCTGTGGTGCTTTGATGAGAAAAAGTCTTTTTGAATTACAGGGATTGGTTAGCTGTCTTTTAGAAAAATAAATTCCAAGTGGTCTTTGTTAACCACTGAATGATAGGTTATTGTGGCATAAAATAGAAGTTCACTTAGACTGCACATTTTTTGTTCTGAAATCGGCAGGAGGAGGAAATGCTGATATGGGTGTATACATGGGAGGAAGATTTATCAAAGAAGCATACATTCACACACCCTCTCTTTTTTAAAGTTATGGTCAGTAAATGATAGGCTTCCTTCCCTTGTTTTTGAATGCCAAATAGATTTCTAACGAAATTATTTATATACACATTCCCTTTTAAAAATATAAAGCATCGCCAGGTCAGTGCAAGGCCCCAGCGTCCAGTTTAATGTGGGAGATAGGAAACTTCGGGCACAACCTCCAACCTTTCCTGTGAGCACAATTTCTCCCCAGGAAGGGAAGGTGGATAATGTGAATTTAACATTTTATTATCGATAGGTTGCCTATCAGTCTCTTGCTGCTTATTTTAATGTGTATCGATTGCAACAGACGCTCCTTGCGACTGGCCGCCTTAAATCTTACTGCTGTAACTTTGAGCATCTTTATGGCTTTTTTTGCTGCTTCTCTGTTGAATAAGGCTCATGGTGTCAATGACAGTGGAGTTGGGAGTGTGTGAGTGCGGCGGCGAGGTCGGTGCTGGCGGGGGTACCCGCTCCCTCGCGGCACCAACGGGTCTTCTCCTGCCTTCTCCATCATCACAGCACCTTAGAGTTACTTTTTTAAAAACATACAAGCAAACACAGAAAAAGGAAAAATATCTAACCTGCGATTCTAAAACACTAGATACCGAGGGAAGTATTTTCCCCAGGCCAAGCAAAAATAGACGAATGGAAAGTTTGTTCTTCATTGCTAGACCTACTAGATGTAGTCTATTTATATTGCTGAACTCGCTGAGACAGTCAGGATGTTAAGTTTCAAAGCAAATGAATGTGTATGTGTGCTTGCATAGCCTTCCTTCTTCAGGGACATTCTTCCTGTTTCCTTTTCAGTGTTTCTCCTAAAATTAGTTTCTTTCTGACAATAAACACAATTGGGTACTCTTATATAAAATATCATGAGTAAAGGGGAAAAATGTTACTGGTTTTAATAGTCTCGCTGTGGGTCTGAGTGATGCTGGTAGCGATTAATTAGTACCACTTGTTGTTTCACTTGGTGGTGTTCAAGCCGTACAAACCAAGGGCATGCTTAACCATAAATGACCAAACCATCTCCTGAAAGGCTTTGTTTGTAACTGGGTCGAATGATCCGTAATTCTGCAAAAATGTTTCTTTCTTTAGACTTTGTTACAAATCTTTACATTTCAAGGGACAACTGTAATTGCTTTTATGGTTACCATTCGTCTAAGGATTTAAAACCTCTTCTTCCCTCCCTTCCGCCCCTAACGTGCGCTGGCCCTGCAGGGAAGGCGTCCTCGCCAAAGGCAGAGAGCCGGCTGCCCGTGACCGCCGTGGTAGGAACGTACGTGCCCGCAGCCGCCGGTGGAGGACGAGCAGCGGGTGTTTGCACGTGCCGGTCCCTCGTACGTCCTCCGACCGGCTCTGCCTTCTCGCTCGGAGGGGACACCTCAAGCCCTGGGGCACGTCACCCACGCGGCTGGACCAGAAGGATTTTGGGGTCCCGGGTGGCTTAGACTCCCACTTGGATCTGTCGTCTTAGAAATCGCTTCATTTAAAATCCTTCACGCTTGCAGACTTCACTACTCTGTTTTAAATTCTCTTCCTTTTCAGAAAAGAAGAGGGCAGAAAAATGAGTGAACTAGAAAAAAGCAATTGGCAGAAAACCCAGTGATCTTTAGGTTCGATCAAGCTGTATTTTGCTGTACTGCAGCGGGAGCAGCAGAGGGAGCACAAGTTAACACATCATTCCTTTACTAAGAGCTGTACTGTCATCGCTGATGATATTTTGCTCGATGGGTGAAGATCAAGAATGAAAAAAAAAAAAAACCAAACCCCAGCCTAGTGAGTTTGCCATAGGACAGGAGGATAATGTCCTCTGTATTAAATGTGGAGGGGTAGCAGATGAAAAATGTATCCTGTTACGGCTTCTGGTTTAAATTTTAGGTTGTGGTCTCCGTGCAGCTCCAGGTTGCATGATGTCAGTACGTTTTCATGCCAGGGTGCAACCGAGGGAAGATTGATGCTGTGTGGTTTCGGGGGGCTGTGGTGCCGTCCTGCCTCACGGTATTCTCCTAATAGACCTGAAGCAGCAGATTAGTAATTGTAGGTATTGAAAGGGAAAATGATGACGGCAAACTGGCCAAGTTATCTTTGGTGGGTGAGGTCAGAGCCGTGAGCTGGTCAGGCTCTTACAGCACACAGCAGCCTGACCTGGCCTCCAGGCAGTATTTAAAGCAGAGCTTTGTTTTCCTTGAGTTTACAATCACGTACAAAAAAAAATAATCTTTTCCTTGAAGTCCATTGTGTCCTTTCAGACCTGGGCAGTGTGCGCTCTCTTCACCCACGCAGCCCTTGCTGCCCACCCCGCCGGGGCAGGTACATGGGCTTTTGGAGCGGATTGCCATCACTAAATCGTATTTGTCACTGTTGCCTTAATCCTTAGGCCTGCAATTTTGTCAGCTGTTTTTCCCATAACCAAAACTTTGGACAGGACTGAATTTCCTCCTGCCAGTCCCCGAAGCAAAGTCCTGAATAGGGTCAAAGAGGAGAGATACACTGGGGTTTTTTTTCCCCCTCTGGGAGTTTTGATAAACAAAATGCAAGCTTTAAGCTTTTCCTTCAGGTTAGAGATTTTCAATAGCAAATCTTTGCTTTGTTGAATTATTCAGCAGAAGTAAAGGTTATTGAAATGAGCACAGATAGATGGCTGGAGACCTAGAGCGATAACTTTAAAAAGCCCTGGCAGCACTGGGGGAAGGAACCGTTTTCGGTCTCAGACAATAGAAAGAGTAGAAATTTCTTTGTGCAGAAAAAAATAAACCGCTGGTTTACTTTCACAAATTCACCCTTTCCACCTTGCTGTTTTATTCAGCGGTCTACTTTGTTTCCGAGGCCACCGCTGACTGTACACCGGAGATAGGCATGGACCGCTAAGAAATGAAAGGTTATCTCAGCAGGTCAGGCAGCGAGTTCATTGTTTTCCAGGAACACTTGTTCAACACGCAGTTGTGTAATGCTCAGAGCTACCGTGCAGAAGTTGGATGCGCAGATGGTAGCCTTTATTATTCATTACTTATGAAATCAATTACCAACTCTATAGATTTTTAATGTAATTTGCTTGATAGCTACTTTTAAATACCTTCTGGAAGTGGCTATTTATTCTCCTGAGTATTGATTTTCATGTTTTGGAGAAGCTTCCCTGGTGTATCTCATTCATAGTCCTCTCTTGAAATCTCCACAAGGATCAGCTGGACTCCGAGCACGTAAGCAGCGCTTCCCAAACTTCTGTAGGGTTTTCTCTGCATCAGAGCACTGGTCTGCTGCCGCCCAGGAGCCCATCTCCCACGGCCATGAAGAGGGGATTAGTTGATGAATAGCTTCAGGCTTCAAGACCAAAGAGACCACCATGATGCCCAGCCCGATCCCTGGCTTTCAGAGGCCTCATTGCTCCTCTGCTTATTAAAATGCGTGTCAAAGATATCTAATGTTTCTCTAATCTTTAAAAAGGTGATGCAACTCCAGCACAAGTAGGAAAAACTTGCCTTTTTTTTTTTTTTTTTTTTTACTCATTCCAGTGGCGGTTAGTTTTCTTACAGGCAGTCTCATAATAGATTAGAACAAGGTGAGATGCAGTTACTGGCTCATTTGCATGAAGAATTGGCTTATAAAAAAGTTTAAGGTCTAATGCAAGACCTCAGGCATTATGTATCTGATACAAAACACGGTTGCTTGTTGTAGTCTATCTTTTTAAATGGCTCCCTTTCCTTTTCCAGAAGTAGGGAACTAGAGATCAGAAGCCACAAGCAGGTGTCACCATGGCCATCCCTGTTACCAATGATGGATAGAAAGGTGACTTTATCCAGTGTTGGTACTTTACCCATCTAATACTCTTAAATGCAATAGCTTTAAGGAAAACCTCCAGATGCTGATATTGGAGAGGTAGATATTTTTTTTTTCTCCTTTATAATGGTGTTGGCTATATTTCTGCCACGAATATGAGTATCATTTATCACATGCCTTGATTTAGCTTCAGCCAGCTGTTTTTTATTGAAGAGCTGATCTTGTTTCACCAGCAGGAGAGCTCAGAAGCGATAGAAGTAGCACCCGAAGTGCAAAATACAGAGTCTAGTATCATCTGTAAACTTCCAGCACTGGCTGTTTTCGCTTCTAGCCTTTCCTGTTTGTTTAATATAAATGTTGGAGATTGAGCTGTGGCATTTTTGCACGAGTGAGCTGTGAAGGTAGTTCTCTTCATGTGTGCCTCTGTCTTACCAATATCCTGTGTGGGGAGAGAAAAATGTACATTTGCAATGGAAAACCAAAATCATTGTAATTTGTGACTAAGTTATTTTTTGAGGTAGGCAGCGCAAAAAGCAATATATGAGCATATCCGCCTGTGCAGATGTAAAAAAATTCAGGGCTTTGGGACTGGATTTGCACAGCCGTTTTTGCAATTGAAAGACCTCTCTGCAAATAATGAGGCAAAGGCTATCGGGTTTGTCACTTCTCATTTCTTTCCGTTCTTCTTTTTCTCCCTTAAGGAGCAGGGTTTGGCCTCCAGAGCTCTGCTTATGGGCAGTATTTAGTGATGTCCCCCGGCGCTGCTTCACTGGTGTTAAGTGTCGGTAGGTTTGTCTCTCTCAAGCCCCTGGATGCAGATAGTTAGCTATTGCAAGAAAGAGCGAAGAACTGAACAGTCGCGCACCTGGTAGATCCATTTTTTCATTTTCTTAGAACCAAAGAGTAGTTTGCTTTATCCTAATCCAGTATTCAGTTAGCAAATTCTGTCGAGGCATTGATCCTGTTTCCGAAATCATATTCCTGGCTCTTGAGGGACAGGCCATCAAGATGAGTGTAGGACTACTTGGTCTGTCAGAGCGGTACTTGAAACAGCACATACCCTGTTGGTTTAAAGAAAAAAGTGATATAAGGAGCTAGCAACTTGTTTCGTCTCAAGAAGAGATGGAAGGAGGTGGTTTGCTACACAACTGATGGCGCTGCACAGTAGAGCTCCCTGCCAAAAAGCATTGTGTGTGCTAAAAGTCAACATGGGTTCAAGGGGATATTGGACAATATATAGAAACCACATCCTGCTTGAGAAGTCCTTGAACAGAAAATGGCTGGAAGCTGGGGAAGTGTGGGGGGAATTATTCTTACATGCGTCCCTGTGCTTTTTTTATCTCCGTGGTTTTAGACTTGCCTTTTCAGCCCCAAATCATGATGGGGAAAAAGCAAACAAACCCAAAACCCAGCAATAAAATACATTATACTTAAGAATGTTTTCTATACATGCTTTTCATAAATCACATCTTTCACAAATAATAACTGTATGGAATCGAAGTTGGGCTTTTGCTTACAGCGGTGTTGAAGGCCTGAGCAGGTGAACCTCTGGTTGGACCCAATATGATCATTCTTATGCCGTTACATAGCAGTACAGGCAATTAAAAGATAAGAATGCTGAAGGAGAGGTACAACCTGGCGACATTTAAATCAACCACATTACTTTGAGAGCATCTAGAGAGTAAACAAAAGGCCAGAGAGCTTTTGATCATCATAGCTATTTAAGATAAGAACCACGTCAGTGCTCTGCAAAGAGGATGTTCGAATAATTGTTTTTGGACCGTTTATGTTCAAACAGAAATTATTTTCACGCTTGTTAGTGGAGAAAGATCGTTTCTGTGCCCATCACCTAAACGACAGCAGACAAAAGAAGGGAAAACTGAGAGGAGATGTGCCAGCCCTCAGAAACACGGGTGGTTCCTGCAGCTCCATCTCTTTATTGGACAACAAAAAAAGCTATTTTTGACTTGCTGCATCGAGGGAGGGATTGCTTAGTCACTTGGACAACTTTTTAATAGCAAAGTTAGTAATGCCTTGTAAGGGCATGTCCAGGGAGTTTGTAAAATAGTTTTTAGTATATATTTCTTAGAGTGGTTACAGAAGTGCCTGTCTGGGATACCACAGGTACAGTTGATCCTCTCTTTGGGCATGGGGATGAACCAACTAGTTGCTTTCCAGATTTTTCCAGCCTTATTTTTTTGGTTTTTGTAATGCAGGACAGAAGAACTTGGCATTGTTTTTAGGACTGCTAATCCTAGCAGGGTTGAATAACTCAGACGTACCCAAATTTTAGGCCAAGCCGAAATATAGTACAATTAATAAATAGCAATTCAAGCTGCAGTGCCCCAAAACAAACAAATGTATTCTGAGCTGGAAAATGAATTAAGGCACTTATGAATAAATTGCAGTAAATGCTAGGAATTTTTTGTATGGTGGCTTACCTTTCTACTAATAATTGTTAGTCCTATAAACGTTCTAGCTTGGTTTGAACAAAAAACAGTTACAATATTTTTTATTTTTTTCCCTTTTCCTCTTCTCTAGTTGATTTGACAAGAAGCAATGGCTCGCTTCCAGCCATTTATCTTTCTCTAGCAAATACCTACCTGAGATGTTGTGGTGGTCTGTTAAGGCACATGCTTTCTCTGCAGCCTGGGGCATTGCATTGTTCTGGCGAGAACAAGGACTGCCAAAACCAATACTGAGCTGAGATTTCAGATTCATTTTTTATCCACTGTTGCCTTCTTGATGTGCATCCCTTTTTCAGTTAAGAGGATGTGTTTCACAGTGTCAGGAAGGGCAGTGTTTTTCCGGCCCCTGTGTGCATTTCTGAATCTTTTTTGGTCATAATTTCTGTTAATAATGAAAGCTTCACACAAATATGTATTTTGGTTTTAATTTACAATTCTTCAGCTGCTGCGTAGTGTGTATGGAAAAAGCGTTTTGCCATTTGCAGCATTGTGTGGGGGTACAACAGAAATGCATCATTTCAAAAACGTGGGCAGAAGCTGGATAACTGACTGCCTTTCTCAGAGCATCTTCGTGAATGTAAAAAAACACCAAGGGTTGCTAAAATATTCATGTACCACTGTAACTCTACAGAGGAGGATACGTCACCCAAAGAGGTCAAAGTGGGGATAAATAAATAAATAATGCACATTCAGAAGCCATTGCTGTTAAGTAAAGATTGAGCGAGCCACAGGTTTTATCCATCTAGTATGAAGTTTCTTACAAAATCTGTGAAGTTTAAGGTGAGAGATCTTTGATCTTTTGCTGTCTGGGTTTGGTCAGTATAGTATAAGGGCATTATACCAATGTGTGGATTACAACTGTAACTCCATAGTGTCAATATTTGCTTTTAAAGCACATAGGTTTTGAAAATACATGCAGGTATGTATACAGACATTATGTAAAGACAGCAAATAGATTTAAACCCCACAAAGAAACAAAAAACAAAACCCAAAACCTGAGATGGTATTAATTTATTCAGTTTTAATTGTATTTTAGTCTCTATTTCTTTGATTAGAAGTGGAAGAGGCTATCTTCTACCATGTACTCTGTCACCTAAAATAGTGTTAATAGGTCCAATCTTGAGTAAAGTAATAATTCGTAAGATTTGTATTTTTGTGACTGTTTTGTCATGGATGTAACTGAAGCTTGAAATTCTAAAGTCCTTTACAGGTCGTATGTCAAAATAGATGAATACTGTTCTCTGAACTTTACAGATGATAATCTGTCTACCAGGGACAGATTTCATTAGGAAAGTGATGAGGGTAATTAGAATGAAGGACAGACTTAGAGAAATGGGAGACTTTTTTTTACTGAGCCCTATAAAAAAAATTTCCTTCTGTAAACACAGCTGCCGTATGAAATGCTATTTTAAAATATATTGTAAGTGTCATATAAATGTCTAATTGACAGCTGAGATATTGCAGAATGTAATCTGTGTGTGTAGGTCAGGAAAAGAAAGTGATAATTCAGTGACGAGATTGTTTTTGACACAGTAGTTGCAATTTCAAACTTTATGTATGCTTCTCGTTTACAGATTTAGATAATATGTACCTTTTCTTATGGTACTTAAATCTCCCAGGACATTCATCCTCCCCGTAACACTGTTTTCAGCTTCATCAAGAGCCTGTTTAAAAGACTTGGTTAGTTGTTTGTGGAGGGGAGTGGAGCAGTGTTATTTCCCTGCATTTTCATGGCCAGGACTGGCACAGAAGCCTTCAGTTGGCCATGTGTAGATGGCAGCATTTACCTACTGTACTTTCTTCTTAAATGACTTCAGGTGATGGGGATGATTAGTTCTCAGTGCTGGAATAAATAATCTTTCAAAAAAAACCAATAAGGATCAAAGCTAATTTTGTCCCAACAGCTGAAATAAATGGGGCAGGTGAGTGGGTGAAAGAACGCGTATGCGCTGCTGACACTGTCTTTCTGGCAAACATAAAGACGCCAATCCTGCTATGGGGGTAGTTTCTCTGCAAGGAAAAACTTAAAAGCACCGTCTGCCTTTGAGGGTTTGGCTGTTGGGGCTAAAGAAGGGCAGTGCTGGGTGTTGGTGGGCCCTGATGAGAAGTGCTGCCTTGGGACCTTGCCTCTCAGCCATCGTGCCTGCAGCAGTGGCTTGCCTTTCCCAGAAACAGCTTTGCTGTTGGTTTGGGTCTCATCTGTGTGTCTGTTGGTTTTCACTGCGAAAAATCTATATGAATGCTTTCCAAACTGTTTTCACCTATTTGAGGTTTGACTCTTTTAATAAATGGCTTATTTCTTGTTTTTCAAGTTTAACTTGAGTAACAAATGTGAGTAATACAGAAATTCTTAGAGATCTCTCTGTAGGATTTTTCTTATTTATTTAAAAACATTTTTAGTAATTGCATACAGAAGGATTAGACCCCCCCCAAAAAAAGAATCTTTCCATGAAGTCCAGCTTTTGGACAAGTAAGATACAGGTTTTGGCAAGTAAACACTGTATAGCACAGAATTTGAATGGCAGGCAAGCACCACACAAGGCAGCCCTCTTCATTGTGCAGCACGGGGAAGACTTTTGAAGAAAAATGTTCAAATCATGTTGCTATTTGCTTTTGACCTAGTTTATCGCTCAACTCTGTAACGCGCTTAGGATCTGTTAAACTACTATTATTATTCCTCCCATTACCTTGCACTAAGCAATCCACCGCCCGCAGCTCACGAGCAGGAGCTCGTGTCCTTCTGAGCAGGTGACTGGCTGGTAGGTGTGTGATGCTGTGAGAAACTCTTAGGTCGAATGATGAAGCATCGTTCAGTGTGTGCTAGCGAGGACCACAATTCAGTATTCTACTTTCTTCCGTAAACTCAGATTATGAACATACAGTACAGACTGCCTCTGCCCCAAGGAGTTTGCAGTATAAATAAAATCATTAGAGCAAAGTGCACTGGGGAAAGCAAAAAGGAAATACCTAAGATTGAAAAAAAAAAAATCTTCAAATTATTATTGTTGACTCATATTTCTGGCTATTATATTAAATATAAAATGAGATGAGAACAAAAACAATACCTGGAAACCCCATGGTGTCCAAAAGTAGGAGGAATCTCACTGTACGGGGTTTTAGTATTATAAGATTTTTATAAGAGTCCATGACTTTGCAAGTTCTGTTGCCATAAGGATTGGCAGTGAAGCATAGTAAAGTAATAAAAGGGCAAGGCGTGGAGCCAAATACTTCTGTTTGTAATTGTGGTGGTGATGTGCAGAGCAGCAGGAAGAGCAAATCAAATGCAGATGGTTTTTGTATGAAGTCTTGACTTCTATTGGTGATAGTGCTCAAGGTGGTGTTGACACTGAAATATCTCTGAATAAGGGCAGTGTTTAAAAGCAATGCAGGCAAGTATCCTGCACGTCATAGATGGTGCCATGCTGCAGTCTGAAGCTTCATTTTGGTTGCCCTCTCAGTTTTCTCACTGAGGTCTCTACCATGTTGGTCTTACCAACTGCTCGTAGCAAATGCACGACCAAACTGTTTCCTGAACTGTTACGGTATCACGGGAGAGAGGGTTGGGAGGAACCTGTGTGTTTTCCAGCACAGAGGTGGGACCTGGTGTGCCTTCGTTATTCCTGGCTTCTCCTGCTGCTTCCCTGACTCTCCTCCCTTCCAGTGCTGCAGCATTTCCTCCTGTTGCTGACCTAAGTTGCTTTTATTACTGTTTAAGTCCTCTGCTTTTCAGACATGCAGAACAATTTATTCCCTTGCTCTTCATGCGTTAAGGCTATTTCCGTATAATTTCTCCCAGTCTTCTTTTTCTAGGCTGAATCTCAGCTCTTTCAATATCATTCAGTTGGTGGGTCACATTTAATGACTATGGTCATCGTTGCTCCTCTTTTCTGAGCTCTTTCCTCTGGATCCACACTATTGCTGGGTTTCTCTACTGCAGTTTGATCCGAGTGCTGTAGCTAAGGTGAGCCTGTCGGTAGCAGAATAGAAGGATTATTTCTCATGCCATACGCATGGCACTCCTGGTTTTATGCCTTAGCACGTTGTTTGCCTTTCCTGCAGCTGGGGCACATTATTGGCTTGCGTTCACATGGGAAGACCCCCGTAGAAGGGTGCGATATCTGTGGGTTTTCCCCTATACACACAGTCTGTTGCTCCATCGCTGCAGGAAATTAGGTCTGTTTTACACAGTTAGCTTTCTGCTGGTTTTTACCTCCTTGTTGTCTTCTAGGTGCCTACGAACCCTTTCTTTGGTTGTCTAGGTGGCATCTCTCTTCTTTTGTGTTTCTCTAGAAAAAAATCTATGTAAAATCTCCTGCCAGTGGCTTGGGAATGAGCAGGTAATCTTTCCTCTTTCCCTCCCTCGCTTCTCTTTCGGGAGTGATCCATCATGACAAGGAAACAATGCTGGGACATAACTGCTCTCCAGAAGGGACATATTAAACAGCTCATACCTCCCATGTCGGAGGCGTGTGTTGGAAGGTCACTTGTAAAACATCAGAATATATTGACTACACATAGCTGTCATGCTGCGTTGCCCACAGCGTTGCCTGCTTGCTCAGGAAGGATATTGAAGCATGCACAGAAGAGCAATAAAAATTATGAGAAGATTGCAGGTAGAGGGTAAGGCCAATGAAGAAAGCCTAAGGGACCTAGTTAATTTTTCACTGTTTGGCCAGTGTTTAATCTGCCTACTTAGATACAGAGAGAGACACATGTATTAACAGTAGTGGAATAAAAGTAGCGAGGTTAGGAAGGGACAGTGACCTGAGACAACAGAAGGAAATAGGTAGATTTTTGGAAAACTGTACCTTCTGTGGCACCACCGCTGCCCCTAGTAGCTAGAAGAGGAAGGGATGAATTGTGGGTGAGGTTGGGAGTGATAACTCGGGTGATCTTTTCTTCTCCTTTCCCTAAGGAAGCAGCAGACGCTGAAAATCCCACATTCCCGTGTGCAAGTAAGTGAATACTCTGCCAAGGAAAGCAGTATTAGACTCTTCCCACATAAGTCAGATTTAATTAATACAGTTACATTAATACACCCATAGTCATGTTAACTCAGCCCATTTATAACTGTGCAGCTGCATTTTATGCAAGCTACAAACAATGGAAGACTTCTCACAGCATTTTCCAAAAAAAGGGGTATATTAGCAAGTCTAAGTTGTGCCACAAAGGTGCCTACCACCACTGCTTCAGTAGGTTGAGAACACAGACAGTACAAATTGCACATCTAGCAAAATATTTGGACCTCCTCTACTTGGTTCACATGTACTTGGCAGAGCCGAGACTAAAACTGAGATAAAAGCTCTTGTTTGCCAGCCCTGAAATAATCTCAGTAGTGGGCACCCAGTGGGAAAGCAGCCATTCCCACAGGATACTGCTCTGTGTGGAGCTGGCAACAGGGAATAAACAGGCGGTCTCTATTAAATACTGAATATATTTTACCTTCTGTTTGAAATCATCTTTCTGAGACTTTATGTAGGCTTTGAGGATATTCAGTAGCTTTCAGCTTTGAGGTATGCCACACTTCAAACTCCCACTGAAATTACTCTATTATCCATCCCTCCTGCTGACATCCCCCTGCAGCTGGTCAAGCTTTGCTCTGAACTAAGTCTTAATTTGATACCTTCAGAAACCTTCTTCTTAAAATATCAGGGAGGGTTAATGCTGACAGTTCTCTTTGGTTTCAAATGTGGTACTTTGCTTTTCCTGACCATAAACTTTTTGTTTTGAGGAGACTTTTTACTAAAGTATATTTAACAGGACGTTTTTATTAAATTCTTTGTTTGTAAAACACCACTGCTAGCCAACGAATACTTACGATGAAGCTCTCCAGTGGAGATTTTTCTTTTGCTAATGCATTCCTGGAAGGTGGCTCTTCCAGTTTCACACAAACCCTTTTGTACTTGAAAACATAAAGCCCAGTCCTACTACACACACCTTTTTTAAACTGAACTTTTGTCAGGTGGGTCGTTAGCTTAGTCCCATCAGTGAGTTCATATCCAATACGTGAACTTAATATGGTTTTTTTGCTTGTCTTGAAGACATTGTGAGATGAACTCTGGTCATGTTTGTAAGTTTATTATTGACAGTGCTGAGCAGGTGCACGCAAGCACATGTGAAACCTTAAGAGGAGATGCCATAATTATAGAATTCCAGATGTACTAATTTATTCTTTTTTTTAAGATGTGCATTGATTATTCGTTAGGAATTAAATTTACCTCTTTTAGTTTGTTTTTAAACTGTACCCTATAAGTGCAGGTGTATTTTCCAATAGGGTCTGCTGAGAGGATGGCTCACTCTACAGCACTGCCCTGAATCCATCGAACTTTAAGGCTCTATCTGGTAGCAAATGCAGTAACAACCTACTTTTTTTCTCTCGTGCATCCGCTCTGTAAAAGTTATCTAGGTTACTGGAGCATTTGGCCCTTGACGAGCGTTACCTGGCCCTATGCCAAATGAGGCACACAGCTTCTGTTGCTGTGGTGCATAAGTTGTACAAATACGAAGATTTTTATGCCGACAGGAAAAAACATGTCAATTGAAATTTAGTCACCTTTTCTTAGTCACATTTTGGAGAAACAAGATGGTATCGCAGCCATTGTACAGAGTTACACAATTCGAAGAGGCATGTGGTAAGAGTAAAATAAATCTTTTTAGTTGGCCTTATTTTGTTACGTGGTTGCTGTTTTCTGTTTTGTAGCAGATGACTAACATAATGGACCACTTTCTGGCATAGTTATTGAAGTCAATAGGATTTACACCAGCAGGAATTTTGATGTAATTTAATTATGATTTCAATACCAGGAAATAAGCTCAAGTTTGGAAGAAAAAAAATTAAAGTGCTGCTCTGTTTCTGTGTAGTCTGATGATATTATTTGTCAAACTGATTATCGGATTTGTGGTGTTAATAGAATTACTCTTAATAAGATGTACACATAAATGTACCAAAAAAATCAGAGGAGCTGAGTTGTCTTTGTACATAAATTAGCAAATCTGATAAACTACTACCGTGTAAAGTAAGCCTGGTACAGAAAGCTTAATTAGGAAGTACCAGTGTGGTCAATGACTGTATAGTATAAAAATTAGTGCAGAATTTGATATGCTTTCTGTGATGATTTTATTAGTTCGGCAACATATTTGTAATGTTGTAGCTGTGTGTTAAGTTAAAGAGCTATGTATATTGGAAATCAGTTTGCAGCACACTTCCTCAATCTGCCAAGTATGAAGTTATTAGAACTACACTATATACTGAGCCCAAGAACTAAAAGTTTAAAGTTCGTCAAGCTCTTACTGAAATACAGTGGATAAATATGACTTTGAAGCTACTTGCATATTCTTAATGATCTTTTATGCAAATTAAGTGATGCTAATATGCTTCATAAGCTGCTTTCTAATGCTGTTCTGACATCCGCAGTGTTTTACCAGGGACTGCTAGAGACTTTTGTCTACATTAATGGATGGATACAGGATGTCTTCATATGTGTCAAACTACCTTAGGTAATTATCTGTCAGTAGAAAATCGATTTAGGATTCCTATTTGCATTTCTGCTGTTCATTAAGTATGTGTTCATCAGCCTGAAAAATAAGAAATGAGAAGGAGTTGTGGCAGCAGATATAGATTTACCAGAGGTGCCAACAGGGCTTTCACGCCCTAGGCGTGTAGCTCCTGTCTCCTGCATGTGGGGATGTCCAGGATGCCCGAGACCCCGAAACGCTGCCCGAAGGGATGTCAGAGCAGGTGGGTTCCTCCAGCGAGTTCGATGGTCACCTCTGCTTGGTTGCACCCCACCGTGTGTCCCGGCGTGCCATGGCTGTGGGCTTGCAAAGTCCCACTGGGAAGCTTATTCTGCTTTGTAAGGTTTTTCTTTGTGAGGTTTTTTTTGTTGGCTTGTTTTTCTCTAACGGCTGAGATGGGAAAAGTTTTAAAACCGACATAGGGTATAATTATCATAGGCCTCAATTGTGGCTCTACCGCTACTCTACATGAAAGGTATTGCTGTCTGCAAGTCTGCAGATGGTGGGGGAAATGAAAGGAGTTTGCTTTGCCTGGTTCCCTCCAGCTCTGGGTCAGACCTATTTTGCAGCTTAGCCTCCGTGGGCAGGATGGAGTCGGGAGGGGAGAAGCAGCCCTGGGGCTCAGCCACCGGCACGAGGAGGCAGTTTGGAGCCGCTCTCACATCCAAGCGTGATGTCGGTGTCAAGCCCAGAGAAATACAAGGATTCCCTGCGCTTTTGTGGCCCCTGACACCAGGGTGACAGAGCAGGATCAGAAACGCAATGTCTCATGCCATATGCTGGCCAGAGCACTCACAGAGTTGGGGTGGCATCACCTCAGTACATACAGAAAAGCTTTTTGGAAACCTCCTGCCTGCTGTGATCTGAAATTATTGCACAAAATCAGCCAGACTAATACCACCATTAGTTACAAAGAAGGGCAGGTGGAATAACATTGGCTAAAAGTAACTGGACAAAATTAATACTGAAAAAATCTTAACCTGCTTCTCACCCATTTTAACAATGTTCAAAGAAACGATTTTAGACAGGAAGAAAGTTAATTTCACTAGGTATTCAACTACTAAACATAAATACAGACAGTCATCGTTTGTTCTGAATTCATACAAACTATTGTAATCATTAGTAATCTTAATGCTTGGCAAAGCATGTACTCCCCCTTAATTTTACAATACCTACTAGTGAGTAGACAGTAAGTTGCTTAAAGTATAACCTATTAAAGAAAAGCATATTACAAGTATTTGTTGGTTTTAATTCAATGCGTGAAAGCAGACTGTTTAAAAACATTTTTTCTTGTTTGCCTTTATATGTCATCCTCCATATAGCTTTAGTAGTTTAAGTTGCTGTATACTTTTTGTTGTCCGTAAGCGTGACTATTTTGGTGATGACTAGTTAGCAAAGTAGATTTTCTCCGCCTCTTTTCCACATTTATCCAGCAGTAATTTAACAGACCTTGAGACTTACTATGAATTAGTAAATCAGTTTTATATTTTGTTCAGTTGCATTTATATATTGTTTGCACAAAATCCGGTTCTTTGGGTATTTGTTGTTTGGGGCGGGAGAGGTTCCCAGTTGCATCACTAGGCATCTGTTGATTCTCCAGGATTTGGACTTCATTAGAGAGATGCAAGGCAAATTTTCCTTGAAATGGAGAGAGTGGAAGAGGCAGTGTTTAGCCATACTCTGCATAGTGTTTATGACCTCATTTAACTGACTATGACCAGATGTGTTTCTACATGACTTCGTTTCCAGGTCCTGCATTTATTTTTCTTCCGAAGTTAGCTACAGCAGCTAAATTCTCTCTAATAACGTTAGGTGCAAGTATGTCAGTTAGAGGGGTATTACGCAGCTTTTCATTTGCAAGAATATTTGGTTCTCAGGGAACAAATTGGAGGAGAAAGTTAGTTTCCTTCCCTGGGGGAAAAAAATGCAGAAAGATGTGTATTTCTCAACTTGTGAAGCATACAAGATTGTCTGTTTAGTAAATATCTCTCGAGGATTAAGGTGTTCTCTAAGGTTCTGGTCTGGATGGAACTTCTTGCAGTCTAACGCCTGTTTTCTTCTGAAGGTCATCTTTTTTAATAGGCAGGAAAGCAGTCCTCCAAGGCTAAAAAGAGTTTTCTCACATGAAAGACCTTGACTAAACTTACAGCTTCCCCTCTGGCGTTTGGTGTTTTACTGTTCTGATTCCAGCCCTGAATCTCTAGGGTGCTATGGGCTCTGGAAAGGCAGCTGTTAAATCTGGGAGCTGAGCAAGGCAGGCCGCTGAGGAGCACGGACTCAAACAAGAAAGCTTGGCTACATTGACCACAGGGTGTGGGAAGCTGGCACATCCTATTAAATATCAACTTATCCTGCATGTTGAAAATGAGGAGATAGCCATCATTGGAGATGGGAGAGGTGGCAAAACATTTCCTTTTTGCTGGTAATGTAAAAAAGAAGGATAATTAGAATCATAGAATCACAGGATGGTTTGGGTTGGAAGGCACCTTAAAAACCATCTAGTTCCAACCCCCCCTGCAACGAGCAGGGACACCTTCCACTAGACCAGGTTGCTCAAAGCCCTGTCCAGCCTGGCCTTAAACACTTCCAGGGATGGGGCATCCACAACTTGTCTGGGCAACAAATTAATTAATTAATAGGCAAAATTTAATTCCCAGGGAATTCAAACTCCCACTGGCTGAAGGAGATGCTGCATTATGTCAGTGCTCTAAGTGTAAAGTAGATAAATGTTGGTACGCGTTGTGGTAGCCGGTTCTTCTCGGTTCCATTCACTTTGTCATTTTCACTGTATAAAATGGGTTAGAAAGTGTACTGCACTGACCAGTTGTGCAATTGCAGCTGGATTGTTGCCCCAGAATATTAGCAAGTTGCACCTGCTTTTTAGTAGTGGAGGAGACTGGCAGAGCAGTAACTTGTCATGAAAACTTTCTGTTTGTGCTGAAGTATGTCTGTCAGCCTTGCTTTCAAAAATAAATGCCCAAGAAGGGTATCAAACGATTTCAACAGAATGTAAATGAAATAAGTTCAAATATGGCATGACCAGGCTATTTTTCTGGTTCTGAAATTTCTAGATCATCAGTATATGTAGTGGCACAGAAAATTAAGACAAAGCAACATCAGAGTCAAGCCTTCATTTTTGACCAGTGTGTTGTGTAGGCAACAGCACATCTCAAGTTTTATCTGAGGATGCTTGCAGATGCTTCAGTAGACTAAAGATGCAGCGATTCAGGGGGGTACATTGCTGTGAGCCAAGGGCTGGAAAAATGAATTGTTAATGTCCCAGCTGTCTCCTGCCTACTTCATACCTCCTGAGCTTCACGTCAGCCTTTCGCAGCAGAGAGACGCGACGGGAGGGAAGGGGATTGTTCCAGTTGCAGTCATCTCAGGCGAACTTGTGAGTTGTGTATGCTGATGGATATTTTGTATTTGCTCGGAGGTTCAAAGTTAAATTGACCTCCAGAGGCATTCCCAATTTCTGCAAGCCATGTGGTGGAGACCTTGGAACTGATGGACAAAAGGGCTGTAACAGAGCTGAGCTTTATAGGAAACAAGGCTGTGTGACTTAACTGTAACTTTTCAAATTAGCACAATCTTTCCTTACTGTGAGAACTTTTTTTCCATGGATTCATTGTTTTGAAATGAATAGCCATGACTGTTTTCTAGCAAATAGAAAGTTTTGGCTGAATGCAGTTATCCAGCTTCTCAGCCTTGTCTTGACCCTCTTCTGAATGCGAGCACCAAGTTGTGTGCTTGCTTGCCTGGTAGCAGCTCGGACCCCAATTTGGATGTTCAGTACTTTTCTGTGCATGTTTCTGTAGGCTGTTATTAACAAGTTCGGAGTTTTCCTGTGGCCTTAAGAACATGGGTTAGCAAAGAAGATTAAAATGGTGGTGGATTCCATTGCTCGGTGAAGTCTCCTGTATTGCATTAAAGGGGTAACGGACTATAAAATATAAATACCACAGCTAGAAAAAAGGAATAGATTTCCTATAGCATTTATTAACGTGTGGCAGACTGTAGGTTCTGGCGGTCTAGATGGGAGAACTGTAATGTTTCTTCTGGCCTTTCTCATTAATTTTGACAGATTTGAGGGGTTTGCATTTCTGCATAAAGAGGTTTTGATTAACCCTTTTAGCTTTCCTGTATCATAGGCTCATTTTAATGTGTTCAGCAGTGTTTACCAAGTACATTAGTCTGTGCAACACGTGGAAAGAAAGGCATTAACCTTGCTGGGGTCTTTCAGGATTTTGGGGGGGTAACTGAAAACAGAATGTGAATGCAGTCATCAATTAGCATTGCTATAAATATTTCCCCTTCATTTCTTTTTACTGTTGTAATTGTAACCTGAATTACTGTAATCATAACCTGTAACGTTCTCCCTGAAGCATAGTGCAAATACTTACAGCATTTACATACCACCTCATGTTGGAGAATTACCATGGCCTGGTTGGAGTGCATATGTGAATTACTGGGCTTCAAGAAGTAAAAAAGCTGTTGTATGTTGTTTGGTGATGCCTATATAAGGAATATGTTTGGAAAAATGCACAGGCAACAGTTATCAGGAAGGTGTTTTGAATATACCAGCAATCTATAATTCATCATTTTAAGAAGTATGTTCTTTTGAGACAAAATATAACATGTCAGCACATGGCACACAGCTGGGTGTGTGTCACTGATTCATAAAGCATAAAGGAAAGGTAAAGATGCCTTTAAAAAGACATTTAAATACTGTCTTGAAAACTATGTGAATAAGCAGATGGAAACCACAAAGCAAGGTAATGTATCTGAAGTTATGAGAAATTTACATTATCCTTAATATTTGTAAGTCACAATGGTAACATAAATCCATTTTTAATGTTAAATGTGCACACTCAGCGGATACTTGAAAACAACCCTCAATATTTGTTTCTGTTGCAGAAAAGTTTCCTGACCATTTTTAATGTCTGCATCATTAAGTCTCATTTTAATGAGTTTCTCATCATTTGCACAGATAACCCATCCCATAGCTAATGATGAGAGGGCTGAGGACCAGGCTACATATGAAATATTGACTGTATTTATTCCAGTTTCAAAGCTTTCCATTCTCTGTCTGTTTCATGATCAACTCACATTTATTGCTTGCTACCAAATGTAACAGATGAGTATATTTCTGCAGTACTATAGAAAGAGAGCAGCACTTCTTAACTTCATTATCAGTAGCTATCAGAAATCCCCTGGCAAAGTTATTTTAAATTAAGTTGACCTGGAAGATGAAGACATTATGGGTTATGAATAAAACTGTAATGCAAGGTATAGTGTAGATGAGGGACAGGGTTTTTTTACCAGCTTGGCAGGTGCTTAACTTTTGCCACACTGTATTTGCCAGAGGCATTTACAACTTAGGACTTTCGTTGTGTCCATTAGGTGTGAGCAAACTCACCTACCTCTCCTGAGCATCAAAACTGACCCTATCTCAAAGAGAAATGTTGGTGACTCAATCAAACAGGAAAATGTCCGGTTTCTGAGGTACAGCGAACAAAATTCCTTTGAAAGCTTGGTGAGTGGTGGTGAGTTAATGAGTGGTGGTACTTGCAAAACTCTCCTTGAGTATCTAAAATGAGATGCAGCTTGGTTTTAAAAAGCCAAACTGAAAGAAACTGCTGTTAAGTTTAATTTGGCTTGTTCTGCACTAACTTCAATCAAATACCAACCACCCGTCCATCTAAAATTACTCACAAGACTTGCACCAGACTATTCTGTGCAGTCTGAAAATGCACAGGTGCTCATAAAAGTGTAGTTTGTTAAAAGCTGATGCCAGTTTTCCCTGATCATCAGTTTTGTTCTTCATCACACTTACACATGTAAGTCTTGTCACAATTTGCTATCCATTTATTCAGCTATTAAAGAAAAATGAGACTTTTATAGTATGTGGTATTAGCACATTATGAAATAATTGCTAGTTACATCTGAATTTATTATGCCATAATTTGACATAAAAATGAAACGCATTTTAATTCAATGTCATGTTGAACATGCTATTGTCCTTTAGGCTTTGAATTTGATTGAAATTTATCTGTGAAGGGGGCAAATCCAACACTGGCTATGTAACTCTTAGCATTTCATATGGCATCTTGCTAGGCAGGAGGAGTCCTTTTACTTCTATTCTGCTGTATTCAAGGCTCTTAGTATTATTGATTTCTCTGTAATTCAGGATTTATGGTTTTAAATGCCAGTTAAGTATCCAAGAATAAATGAAAGGCAACAGATGCGCTACTTTTTCTTTACTCTTTGAGGAGCTAATAATTTCATACAAATGTTTCAGGCTTTAATTCATCTGGTTTTGGCAGCTAGGCTTGCAATATAGATCATATAGAGCAGTGGTGGCAAGTCACTTAATGGTGAATTCACAAGGAATTTTCAGAAACGCTAACAATCTCCCCCACTTCTTTTTTGTTCTTTAACACAGTGGTAACAGGTAGCAGTAATGGTATCTATGTTTAATCATTGCTACAAAGCAGAATGATTCAGATCCGTTCAGATCCAGATGGAGGTACAGGTTTAAATTGTTGTGTGTTATTTGGTTTGTGGTGCTATCAGTTAAGATGCTGGATATTGTTCAGGAAAGCACAAGTAATATTGCTAGTGGATTAACTGAGCCAGTTCTCAGTGAGTTTTTACTTTGACTTGCCTCTTCAAAGGGCACTTGTCCACATAAGAACTGAGTAAATTGTGGAAAAACACTGCAAAACATTTAATATATTCTAAGCTTGTGCGTGCCTGTATGATATGTATTTACTTTAAAAAGGGCATGAAAGTGTAATAGTATACACAAACTGGGATTTTTTTGTTCTATGAATAGAAAAGCTTGACAAACTTCTATCCGCTGAGTTTTATATGTATTTGGGGAATGGACGGAACTGTAGCTAGATTATTTCACTGTTATGGTCATCACTGTAGCAATACACTTTGACCCTGTGGTAGTACATTGCCATGGTAGTTTTATAAATCTAAAGTTACCGTATGGTTAATTTCTCATCTTTCTGCTGCTCGCAAGCTGTGGATTTTCAAATTGCGGTATGTCATTTTTAGACCACGTACCTTAAGATTCCAAAATGAGGATACTGTTTATCTTACTGTCGTGGTTTCAGCCTAGCTGGTAACAAAGCACCATGCAGCCGCTCGCTCGCTCCTCCACCCCTCCGGCCACGGTGGGATGAGGAGAAAATATAAAGAAAAGCTCCTGGGTCGAGATAAGGACAGGGAAGGATCACTCCCCACTTACGGTCACGGGCAAAAGGCAGGCTCAACTTGGGGAAGAAACAAATTCAATTTAATTTCCTACCAATCAAATCAAAACAAGGGTATTAGGAAGTAAAGCCAAACCTGAGAACAGTTCCCCCTGGCCCTCCCTCCTTCCCGCCTCAACCCTGCTCCCTCGTCCCGCGGGGCTGGGGTCGGTTCCTCACACGTCGTCTCTGCCGCTCCTTCCTCCTCAGGGGGAGGAAGACTCCTCCCTCGGCCCCTGCTCCGCCGTGGGGTCCCTCCCACGGGAGACAGCCCTTCACCAACTTCTCCAACGTTAGTCCTTTCCGTAGGCTTCAGCTCTTCCCGGACTTCCCTGGCGTGGGCCCTTTCCGCGGGCCGATCTTCAGTCACAGGCTGCTCCAGCGCGGGCTTTGCCACAGAGTCGCCGCCATCTTAGGGGGCCTCTGCTCACCCGCTCACCTCCGTGGGCTGCGGGGGCGTCCACCTCCTCCCCTGCCTCCCTCACGGACCTCGGTGTCTGCAGAGGGGTTCCTCTCACATTCCAATCCCCTCTCCACTGCAGGTTTCGCTTCTTAAATCTGTTCTCCCAGAGGCACTGCCACCATCGCTGACAGGCTCGGCCTTGGCCAGCGGTAGGTCAGACTTGGAGACGGGGAAGCTTCTGGCAGCTTCTCACAGGAGACACCCCTGTGGCCTCCTGCCCCGCTACCAAAAAAAAGTGCCACACAAACCCGTAACGCTTACCATCCCGTGAAGTATTTTTTGTATTAATAGCAGCTTCTGCTTTTCTGTGCTGTGGTTTGGTCACAGAAATCACTGGAGGAATGACTGCATGGTACACATGCTTCTGGGGCCTGAGGGCAAGACACAGATTTCTTGCGAGAGGTTTCCTTCCTCCCTTTATCGCTACCGTCCGTACAGCTTCTGAATAATGTCACATTCTGACTGTGAAAATGAGGAATGAGGAGGGCTCAGGCCAGCAGCCAGATCTGCCATAAACTGCGCTATACCAATCATATCACCTTATTCCTCTGTCCCTTATTTTTTTCTCCAAATACTACGGTATTGTGTATTTCCCCAAATACACAAATACAGCAGTCATGTTACTACTACAAAGATGCCTTTAATCATGTTTGAGAAGTCTGCTGGAAGTTTGTAGTAGGCAGCTATTGATAAATGCAAAAGTTGATGTTATTAATTTCTCACAAATGCTAATAGTGCTTTTCAAACAGTATGTTTCTAGATAGATATTTACATTTTCGGTTGTAGAATATTTTTAAACAGAGCATCCACATCTCTACATCCTATGCAATTACTTGTAGTATGTGAAACAAATCCCTGTAAAGCACTCTATGAAGTCTTTGAGGCATAACGTTTTCCCAGTTGCCCCTATCACCAACTGTTCATTATGAAATTACATTGGTAATTATGTTGTTGTCACCATTAACGCTATGAGCTAGCGGAGGCTTTTGAGTCGTTGCCACTGTTTTAATTATTCAGAACTCTTTGGCTGCCTTGTTTTCCTTCTTTCCACTGTTTGATGACTTTCTCAGAAAGCTTTCAGGATTATTACATTCTTGCCTTGAAAATAATTTCTTACATAGAAGTTTTGCTCTGGCATTCTCTGCATTATGCTGAGGAAAAATATAAGTTGTGTCATATTCTGTGGAAGGATCAAACGGGGCTGAGATTTAGGAGGTTTAGGTGGTGGTGGGGGGAACAGTACAAAAAGGGGGGAAAAATGCAGCATTATTTTCTAGACCTCTCCATGATGCCCAGGTTTGTTGCTGTAATTTTCTTACTAAGAGTCAATATATTATTTTATTTGGTTTAATGTATTAATTTTTGCCTACCCTCTGTTTCTGTTCTCCTACCTGTTAATATAATATAATCATTTCACTGTAAATCATTCCGATTTGTCCTCAAAGTACTTTTTTCTTGATTGTTTGTAAAACTATTGAAATGCTTTGATTGTGAACATACAATGAATGATCACCCTCTAATCTGTTCCACGTGGATAGTGGGCCAGTTTGTACATCCAGTACATAGAACTTCTTGATTCAGTTAAAACCAACAAGACTAATGCTGTTGCAGTTTAACCTACAAGATCATTTAGAAAAACTGTACATTTCTTAAAAATTGCATGTCACAGCATAAACACCCTATTGAAGACATGACGTGTATTATCACCTATGAGGAATGGAGAAACAAAACAAAGGATAAACGCAAAGACATTGAGCTTAGGTTCAATCTTCCAAAGAAAGAATTACAACTTTTAGTCATGTATTTAAGGGTGCTTAAACTCTGTGAAGAATTTCTGAATTTTATGGTTACATTTGAACATTCATTCTGATTTTTTTTTTCTTAAGTATGTTTCTCAGAAGGAAACTAGTGATTCTCAGCACTGCTAAAATTCTTCCCATACGTTTTTAAGAATACAGAGGCTTGTAGTAATGACCAGTGGTGGTGAACATTCAAAGGATCAAAGATTTGGCATGATCAGGATAATAACTGAAAAACCCAAAAGCTATAATGCAAAGGATAGCTGAGTCGCTTTAGTCAGGACATCAGACAGGGACCTGAGCAAGAAAAGTCTCTTTGGTTTCACTAGTGCTGGAAATACCATGAGAACCATTCTCTTGTGGTATTTCTGCTTCCTGCCACACTAAAATTAAAATATGCAGGAATGCCAGTATATTTCTTTCTTCTTTTTTCCCCCCCCTTTAAAGTTTACTAAGATTATCAAAATTCAAAGTTAGTTTTGACTTGATTGAAGGGAGGCTTTGGTTTGGTCATTCTTTGTCTGGACTAGTCCAACTCGCCTTCCTAACAGCTGTGTTTGTACTATAATTGTCAACTGCTGACTTGGTAATCAGGGCTTGCTTAGGACTATCCACAATAAAACCACATTCTTCTTATGTCCTTTGGGAGCAGGTGGCTGTGAAGTGTCCCCAGGTCAGTCATGGGGTGTCCTATAGGAGGGCTGCAGGACAGCATGTGTCATCAGGTGTTAACCTCTGTCCTCTCCTCCCAGGCAGCCTAGAAGCGTACTACACTAAAGCTAGAAAAAAAGAAAAGTGTATCTGTCAACCCTTTGAGGGAGGACTTAAACACAGAAACTGTTAAGTAAGTTCACTCTGCTCATGTGGTGTATATACATATGTCTACAGTCTCTCTTTGCTCTTCCCTGAAGGTGTCATATTTGAACACATTGAAGTTGATGAGAGATTGGCTGCGATACATAGTCATTGGTGTTGGGGGAGACATCTGTAATATAGCACTTGGATATCGATGTACGATTTGGACTATTAAAAGTTCTCGTTATTGACTGTAGTGGCCAGAGAGTGTAACTTCATAGGTTGATGTAGGTCCTACATATAAGGAAAGATGTAGGAGATCTTTAGGAACCAATAAAAGTCAAATCTCTGAATTTATGCTCAAATAAAACACTTCATATTCTTTATTAAGGAGGATGACTGTAAGAATCCCACATAAGCACACTGCTCCTGCTATTCCTGTGAATGCCTGTTTTCTTTCGCTTTATTTTTCTTCAGTGCACAAGGTCATATATATATTTACAGAAGTGCTGAAACGATAAATTTGAAAGGTACCTTTTAATTAGTCTTTAATGCTTGTTTTTCTAAATTTTTCTATGTCAAATCCAAAGTCCAACGGCTGAGTAAGAAAATTCAAAAGATAAGTGTGGGAAACTAAAATTGTTGTTGGCTGACATGAAAAATTTTATAAACTGAGTCTCAGCCACCTTCAACATTCGCAGGCCAAAAAAATGTGTTATTCAGCTATTCAGAACATTTCTGGAGATCAAAGTGTGTAGTCACGTGTAAATTTGAATCTCAGTTTGGTAAAGGTCCAATGTCGTTGTCTTTATTCAGCTTGAGGAAGGGTCTTACTGCAAAACCTCATTGCTAGAAACAGCAATTTTTTAAGGAGAGATAATGTAGACCAGTTGAGTGTTGTTGGGCAGAAAAATGAAGTTTGGAGGCATGTGGGACTTTCTTTTTTGTCCAAGTATGAGTGGGTCTAATATGGACTGCAGCAGTCTACTGTTAGCAAGAAGAACTTTCTTGTTAATTGTAGTAGAGTTGGTATAGTTATGATTGACCAAAAAGGGAACTGGTGTTAGATTTGGATGAAGATACAGCTGCCTAAACAAAGATTCTGATATAGGGGAGAAAAGTGGGTAAAGGAGGGCTGGCGTGCCCAGAAAATTGAAGTTCTTGGCTGTTTTGCTCAATTTTGGTGAGGTCAGCAGGGAAAGCAGCATAGCTGTATATTTTGAAGATGCAGATTTGGATAAGAAAGGGAAACAGAAGGATCTGCTTCTCCGAAGATAGGTTCCCCAGACCTGCAGCCCTGCAGGGTTAACCTTTTTCATCATCTGCAAGACCCTCGATGAGCCTGGAAGGCCTTTGTGGTGGGATGAGTGCTCATCCCACTGATGTACATTTTCTTGTCCTTTTCCCAAGCTGACAGTACTCACGGAGCTGTTTTTTTCCTCCAGGAAGAGGAGAAGGGCCTTTCCAGCCAGTTCTCAGCTGCCCGACCCCTCGGTGGAGCAATGCTCCTGCTGCCTTTGGTGACTCGGGGGACATAGCTCAGTCACGCTGCGCCACTGGACCCCGGTTGAATACACATGTTCCCATTTCGGAAGAGCCGAACAGCTCTGGTTGACTTGCTGTCATAGCCATTGTAAAGCTCCCCATCGTGGACACTTGGGGGCTGTTGTCTGGTTCCCACAGATAAAAACCCCAGCACGTTTCTAAATGTCCCTTAATCTGATTAGGCTGAAGCCTCATCTCTCTCCTTGGCAAATTTCCTTGACACCAAGGATGAAGCTGGATGAATCTAAGTTGAATCTGTTTTAGCCTTCCCAGGACTAGCGTTTGCCCCCAAAATGTTCCAGAGAACGTACAATATTTTCTAAGTCCCCTGCATCCTATGTTTGTTTGAGCAGACCTGCAGTGGCTTTCGCAGCCATGCAGAAGAGAGGAAAGGCAGGGCGTACGAATCTGCAGCGTATAGCCAGGCGGTGCAAATTTGCTGGCATTAAGCAAATTCACCTTAACAAACCTCTTCGTGATCCTCTGAGTACCCAGAAACTTGCCCTGCTGGCAGAGCAGACCACCACCATAGCCTTGGTGGTCAGCTGGCTCTGCTGAGGGCAGCCACAATGAGAAGGTCCATCTGTGGCCACATAAAAAAGCCTTTCTGGCCGCAAGTGGCCCGTGGCCACGGGGAGGGAACCCCCCTGCTACGCTGCAGGAGCAGATGCGAAGCTGCTGTAGAAGGCTGCAGTCTGCAAACGAGGAATAAGGTGAGGAGGGCATTTCCCTGGAATTTGTGGGAGGATATGAAAATATTTGGAGTTTCTAGCCCCACAGTTCCCTGCTAGCAGCCTGTTGATGCTGGGGGGGAAAAGCTTTTAGGCATTTCTAGAAAATGACCCTGTTCTTCTAAATGTGAAACTAGAAAGTAACACTTTGGCCTTGTGTGTTTTATTTGCTAAAATCTGTTTAGACTTATAGAGGATTTCTTCTCAGAGAGGTGCAGCTATAAAACCCTTCTAACACTGCAAAACATCAGCCGGCATTCAGTCCTATATCTTTAATTCCCTTCCACTCACAGAAAAAAACCTGTGGTTTCTTAAGCGAGTATAGCAATGCTTTTTCTACCACAGGTCTGGGTAAAGAGCTTTTCTTCTGCTGTTTGGGCAGCCTTCAGTGATGGAGTGGATTTATCCTTATGTCCTGATGATTGAACGTGTCTTAAATGTCACACCTGTAAGTTTAATTAGGTGATTTATTTAATTTAGAGGTGTGACATTCCCATCCTTGAACTACTAATGCTTACTTTTTCTGTCTTTATCCTTTTTTTTTTTTTCTGGCAGGGACAGAAATGTTCTTACCAATTCAATCTATTTCTTATTACATGGCAGTAGACCTCATTTAATTAAATGCAAAGTTATAAACTAAATGGTTCCCAAATGTATAATGTTTTCAGTATTTAACAAAAAAAAAAAAAAGAAAACCAACCCCGAACCAAAAAGAAAAACCTCACTAGCAAGTGTTTGCCAAGTGTTTGTATTGCTTTGGCAGGTATTTGGAATAGGCTTTGTAACTAGAGGTACTGCTAGATACAGAAGAATTAATGTCTTTATGAGAAAATCACCTCTTTTTTCTGGGGAAATGACATAGGACCATGTGTGCATGCATGTCCCAGCATCCATGGGTAGGCAGTGAAAGGATGGGTGGAGGATTTTTTCTGGTGCCCACAGTGGGCAAGCAGTGCTGCTGACTCAGCGGTCGAGGGACGGATGGAGCCGCTCTGCTCTCCCTGCCCTCCTCGCCATGCACAGTGCCCTGACGGCAGCTCAAGGAGCAATCGCACCTCTTAACACGTGATGTAGTAAACTGGTCTTTCTGGTACATGTGGCGGTCTCTGAGGTGCATACCCCCATGGTGGTCCCCAGGTCCCCAGTGCATTTTCACATTGAGATTACCAGTTGGGCCATGTACGCGCTCAAGGTCTCCTGGACTAACCGAATGCAATAGTGCCTGGGCTATAACTTGTGCCGCAAACCTCTCCGAGATGTTGTTCCAGCACAGACTGAAAAACTGATGCTCTCCAGTTGTGGGAAGGAGTAACGATTCATGTCAGCTTCTCCAGGGAAGGCATGCTCATGCTCGGCCGTGCTGTTGGGACTGGCTCGGTGGGCGAGGAGACATGCAACAGCTCTGCCGTGTCACTCGCCTTGTGCCTGCTCCGAGCAGGTAGGCTGGCATGGCAGCCTGGCCTTTGTTATATATGTGTGTATACGTACACACGTGCATTTAGAGCTGCTTATGGTCCTTAGTGCCAGCCCAGCTATGTGTTGGTTCCACTGGGTTGCCATTTCTGGGCAGACCTGGGAGAGGTCCTAGTGTGTTAGTTGGTCCTATTGAAATGGAGCTCAGAATAACTTATTTAAACAATCAATCTCTTTTTAAAACTGTATGAATATTGACTGAGCTACACATGTTACTCATTTACCAGTACTGACAAAATAACCTGTATTTCATTATGGTTTTGGTGGTGATGGGGGGAAAAAACATGACGGCTTGTGGCATTTCTTATCATTTTTATTCCTTCTACCACTTTGATGTTTCTCTCTCATTTATTGTGAAGTTGGATTATTTCGGGTTTCCATGTATATGACTATGTATGTTTTGATGTGTGTTTTAAAATCAGCGTGCTGTTGCTTTCTTAAATTAGCCAAGGTTTGAGTAGTGCATTCCTTAACCCAGTCTTAATTCCCCCTGTTGCATGTGAGACCGTGCCTGTTTTTAGAGAGCAGTAAATGATGTAGCACTTAAACAATTACTTAAAAATACTGTTTTCAGGAAAAGCAGGAATGGCAACATGGCTTGCTTTGCCTTTAGAAAAACATTTTTTTTCTGTTCTTGGCTTTTCAAACAACGGAGCCAGCCCCCAAAGCCCCTCTCATCGTTATTGTACCCCATCCTCAGTGAGCCTTTGCAAGTGTTTTGGGGCCGGGAGTGGAGGCACCGACGTCCTGTCCTGGCTAGTGGCCTTCTGCTAGGTCGGCAGAAGCAGCCGCCTTTGCCGTCAGTCGTGGTCGCGTGCATGTAACGCACCCAAGCAATAAGCAATTGGTAATTGAAGCATAGCCTGAATTGTTTGCTTTACTTGCATTTGAATATCCGACCCTTCTTTTCCCCGTGCCACGGGGTGCGTAACACAACATCGTGACAAATCTTTGCCTGGAGCGACCTGACAGCGTATCTGAACATGGGAATGGCCTGGCTGAAGTGGAGGGAGTCAGTCTGGGCAGCCCAGAGAGCATCTTCGCTTCTGACTTTGGACCAGGGAGCCGCTGAGGTGTGGGGGGTGAGGGGCAAGCACCCGGGTCCAGCACTTATTTCATTAATGGCTGTGTCAGGATACCACTTGTGTCCCCTTCTGTGATGTATGGTATGCATGCGAGGAGTTAAGTGCTGCAAATAACAGTTTCTGAAGTTAATTTCTGTGTGCTGCTCTGGTGTTTATTCATCTGTTTCTGTGAGCATGTAGAGGGATGCCATTTATCAGCCACATGTGTTTACTCAGAGGCTCATGATGCCGTTTCCCGTGTTGCTGGTTTTAATGAATATTCTGCCCAGGTACTGATGAACCCCTAGCACGAATGCATAAATCATACTGCAAGTCTGCTATAAGTGGTATTTGCAGCTCTCTCACAAGAACAAGCGGTTTCTTTTCGGTGGCGGTATCATCTGGACTTTGCCGGAAAGTTAGATGTAACCACAGTAGGTAACGCGTTTCCAGACAATGCCTTATTGTCTGCACAGGCGAGCGCAGGCTGGACGCAGAGACCTTGCATACCTACTTAGAATCAAGATTAAATTACCAACCTTTTTGGCATTTTTATGTAAAATGTTCTTTATTATGGTCTTCTCATAGCTAAAGCATGAGTCACTTGCAAGCCATAATAGATTTTGGCTAGGCTGCATGATGAAGTGTTCTGGATGCAGTGAAACATTTAATCAAGACTCCAGGCAGTGCAACTCCCAGTGGTCACCTTAACAAAAAAAAAAAAAAAACAGGGGGAAAAAAAAAAGGGAGAGAAAGTAGAAACAAATTATGGCACCTTTTCTTTGCAGCGCTAAGACGAGTATTTGTTAGAGACAACACAATAAAGTGACATCTTTTTAATTTTAAATAACAATGAAAGCAGATTTACACCTGATTTAGACTTGATATAAGGAAAAAAATTTTACCATGAGGGTGGTGAAACACTGGCACAGGTTGCCCAGAGTGGTGGTAGATGCCCCATCCCTGGCAGTGTTCAAGGTCAGGTTGGACGGGGCTCTGAGCAACCTGATCTAGTTGAAAATGTCCCTGCTCCTTCCAGGAGAGGTTGGACTAGATGACCTTTAAAGGTCCCTTCCAACCCAAACTATTCTACGGTTCTATGATTTTGTCTGATAGTGTCAGTTAAATCACTGAGTTTTTGAAAGCACTCTCATCTCCCAGCATTTTTTAGAAAATATTGATGCTTTATAAAAGCGACTTGTTTGCAAAACATCAAATCAACTTACTAAACTGTCCTTTACAGTATGATTTTAATTCCAGGAAAGTTACGCATTGTTAAAATACTGGAATTAGAGCCCACAGATGAAAATTACCTGGGAAATTCCAGCATTACATATAAATCTTATTAATCATGTTTCCACGCATGTTTGTTTAATGGGGAAACCAAAACATGTTGACAAAATGCATTGAGCCCTAAGTTTCCAAACAATTCCAAGGCTGGTAATCAGTAGTAACTCCTGATTTTGTGAGGGAAGAGGAAATATTGCTATAATCCCTATTCTCGATGAGCTCAAACTGTTGTCTTTTGCTGGGTTGATATTTGATCTGCATTGGAGTGAATGGAGTGGGCAGTTGTGTAGCCCAGGACAGCTTTCACATTCTGTCTTTCATTGAGGTACTCCTGAGCTCAGGCATCGAAATTAAGTCTTGTGCCCTGGTCTCCTTCTGCGGAGAGATCCTAAGTGTTTAAGGTCTAATTGTATGGCTGACACATCCATTTATTACCTAAACGCTTGTCACCGTCACCTAAAATTAAGGACTTTGCTTGAAATGTGCTAGAGGGAGTTTGGATTATATTCACTACACTGATTTTTTTCAAAGATGTTACCCCAAAACTCAAAGATCAAGTGACTACTGCTGCCCCTAGACATTCAAACTTGTCTTTTTTTTTCCAAACACTGCTTTTTTAGAGGGGTTTTTGTTTCACGTTTTCTCCCCAGCTGCAATCTTCCCACTGTTAATAGTGGGATTCTTAACAACTTTGTATTTCTATTTAACAGGTTTGCTGGCCTGCAGCACAATAGACTAATGCGATTTTTATTGTACTAGCATGCACTGGGATTGTTTGCCTCCTGGAAAATGGGATATTCAGATGCCTCATTCAGCCTCTGTCTAAGCAAAAACTGTGGCCTTGTCCCAAGACATTTTCTTTATAAATGGTCTTTCCATCTCGTTATGGAAATTGTAAATATGCATGGTCTGTAGTTCAGGTTTTCCACCTTCCCGAGCTCTGCTGTTATTGGTTATTCAAGTAATTTTAAAACCCAAGTGTTTATTTTTCACCCCCACACTTACTGTTTCCCCGTATTTTAGTTAGAGCAAGGTGGGAAACTGGTTCAGGATGGCCTATGGGTTTTTATCACTATTAGAAACATTATTTTAGAGATTTTCTAGGAATATCAAGATTTTTAAATATTTTTTTTAAAGGATTTTTCTTCTTTTCTTTCTGGAAATGCATTTTTGCTTGCTTGTACTCTGATACTTAATCTTTCTGTTCCCTTGCCTTCACAGTTCAGAGGAAGCACGCACACACCGGTCCTGCAAACACTTAGTATAACCAATAACTTCACTGATGTGAGTAGCCAATGTGATTACTCACATCAATAAAAAAGGAAACTACACATACGTGTGTGTTTCTCAGGATGAGTGAAGCATTGTTTGCTGGATGAACAAAAATGCCAAAGTGATGGAGGCAGGAGTAAAATGGCTAGTGTTGGCCAGGTTCTTCAGTAAGTTACATGGATGTGATAAATTAATAGTTGACTCTTTCTCTTCTATCATCATGAATGATATTATTTAGAAGATTTACCAAGGGATGGGGAATAGAACCCTTTCACTTTTATTCTGTTAAAATTGATAACATACTGCCGCAATCTCCAGCAAAGAAGAATAAGCTCCTTTATTGTTTTAATACGAAGGATCATATAATGGCTTAAGCATAAACAAAAGTCTTCAGGGCGATGTGTGCCAATGGTGCCTGTAGATTATTAGATGGTATCTCTGGAGAGAGCAGTGAACATCACGGCAGCAAGCAAAGGGAAGAAGAATGACTCAACAATGTATAAATTGAAAGAAAAGCTGTTGCCTTTCCAACTCTGTTTGATCTTTAATCAAATAGCTGTAGCGTTTGAAGAAGTATCGAACGCGTGAGACATCTGGGAGTTCCTTTCTTCTTAGATCGTGTTCTATCTATAGATCTCTGATCGAGCGTGTAACATGGATAGGGTGGCTGCAGGCAAGAATTACTGCATGCGTTTTGGGACTCCTGGTGAAACTTGCTGTTGCCACAAGAGCTCATTCATGTGGCATCTTTTTTTTCTCCCCATATTCATTCGATAGATGGAAGAACTTTAGAAAAGTTTTCTGTCTATGAACCCGCATCACCTTGAAATAAAAGAAAAATAAATGTTAATAAGTGTAGTAAAACAGAGGCATAGTTTCTGGCCAAATGAGCCCATTGGTTTATAGAAGGTGTTACGATCGGATAGAATTTGGCACGTTGCCTTCCAGTTACCTTTACATACCTTTGTAGCTCATAAACCCAGTAAGTTTGGTCACTAAAATAATTTCTTGTTCCAGAATAAAACTCTCATGTTAAGCTTTTTATGTTGAGCATGGAATTTGTCTAGCCTGTTCGGCAATAATTGCCTGGGGTACTAGTATTTTGGAAGTGGATTGGGTCTTTTGCTCTAAGAAATGAAACTTCATCTTTTAGCGACTTTCTTAATTCAACAAATTATTTTGAATAAGTATAAGAATAGATTATTCAAATGCAAACTCATATTCATTTTGGTTAACCAAAAAAACAATCGGTTTTTTTCTTGGTTTCCATCAAAAATGAGTTTCTCCTTGCCCCCCTCCCCCGAATAAATTGTTTTCAGAACCATGTACAAAGTATGAAGCTATTGAAGACTTCACATTGCAGCATCACTCTCTGTAAAAAGTTTCTTTCACATAGACACCTCATAAATGCCATCAGTTAATTCAAAGAGGGTATTTTCTACTTCCTTCGAAGTAAAGACAACATTTTGAAACAACAGTAAGTTTCCCAGTGACTTCTTGTGTTCAGGTTCATGCCCTAAATGCTTAAATAGATACTGTATGCTTTACCAAGTGAGGTCCTGGTATGATTCCTTATATCTGTTAAGACCTGAGGCTTGTCTGAATGGAGAAAAGAATTCTTATTTTTCTTAGATCTACTTTTAAGGTAAATTGAGGCAAAACTGTTTGAGGCGAGTGCTGCCCTGCCTCAATCTGTTCTGAATTTGTTTGTGGAGAAAAAACACAACAGGCTAATTTGAGCAGCAAATAATAATCTTAACAAGATCAAGGTAATTAATACTTCCTCTGCTTTGAAAATGTCCGTGACAGCAGGCTGCAGCAATCAGATTGTCACAGATGAGGATGAGTTGACCATCTGTAATAATGGCAGGGGCATGGCATTATTGTGAGAAAGTTACTAAGCCTGCAGAATGAAAAATTTGATTCAGACATGGGGAAATTTGTGGTATTGTTTGACTCACTACTTTTGCTAATTCTGTGGTTTGTTGTATGTTTGTATTTTTGCATCTTAGTTTCATGTAGGTTGAATTGAACATAAAAAAAACCCCCACAAATGAACGCAACCAAAAAAACCACCCAAAGATAGTTTGCATCGAAATTGTTATGTAAAATTATTGTGTTTATTTTCCAAGGCATAGAAAATAAGCAGCATGTATTTTTCTGCAGAATAAACTGTGAGGGAAAGCTTTAATTTTCAGTCTTTTTTCTAGATGCATTAAACATGTGAGGGAAAAACATTATACTGGAATTTGTACAAAAGTAGAGTAATTTTGTAGAGATTTACACACACATGCACATGGATAGAACAAAGCTTTCTGATTTTTTTCATTTCCCCTTGAATAAATAAAGCAAGGCAATATTTTGAATATATTCATCAGTTTTCCATCACAGTCTTAACAGATTTAGAAGTGTCTGTGACTATTTATGGTCCCATGGCTTCTGCAGAAATTCAAAGCTGTGCAGAAGAGCAAGCCCACATCAGTGCCTGGACCACCGGAGAGAGCAATTTAGAGAATTAAAAGGCGCACACGTGTGGGCAAACACACTTCACTACCTTTGCTGCTGCTGTATTTTATTATACTTGAGTCCTGTGATTGACAGTAAGAAGTTTTGGGTCCTATATTAAAGGTACAGTCGATACAAATGGGAGTCAAGGATTTGTCAGGTGGAAAGTTGCGAAAGTTTTGGGTTGGAGACTGGCCATAGTGCAGTACTTTGAGCGGTCCAAGGAGTGCTCTCAGGTGACTGGTTCGTGTCTCTGGCTTGCATCCTAGAGTCACATTGGCTGACGGGTTTGAGGTCAGGCAAGAATATTCCCCATGTTGGATAGATTTGGAGAAGGGGGTGGTGGTTATCACTTTCCGTGTAGCCTGGGCATGTTGCTACCCACGGTCGTACAGATGTTGTCACCTAATGGTTCCTTCCTGTTCCACGGACCAAGGTTCAGACAAATCCCTTACACTCCCTTTTTTAATTGCTGTGGCGTATTTCAGGTTTTGAGGCCTTTGGTTTCCTAGGTGTTTATTCTTGTAGTCGCTGTTGTCGCTGGTGGGTGTTTTGCCATTGGTGCAAGCTGAGGGCACAGCAAGCCTTCTGTAGACCCTTTCAAACATGATGCCCGTGGTACCGACAACCGGTAATACTGCCATGACCACCTTGTCTTGCCTTCATTAAGTCTGAGGCAGAACTGCACATAATTATTAATTGGTAGCATATGATATTAATCAAACTGTGTATTTCAAGAATCCGAGTGACACACATTGATATCTTTATGCAAATGTAGTGTGGGATTAGAAAGATAGAGGCAGTTGGTTGGGAAGAGATTTAGTTGAGATGTTTGATTTGAAGCTTTGTGGATTTTTTTCTTTTTCCTCCCCAGTAAAGCTGTGATAAGACATGCTGAAATCTTCCAGTGCCCTGGGGCAATGAAAGACTTTGTGGTTGTGGTTGTCCTAGGAGCTTCTGCTTGGGGTCGGAACTTCTGAAATAATTTCAAAGTGAAATTAATTTCTGAACTCCTGAATAGAAGACTGGACATGCAATTTACACCTGAACTCGTTCAGGATGTATACTTTCTTAAATGAGGCCTTTGGCGTAAAACTTCACAGGCTCTCTTGTTTTGGGGCAAATGTGAAGATTTTTCTCAAGTCTTCCTCAGAGATGTATTACTTGAGAGAAATTTCTGCAAATGCGCACATCCCAGGATCTTATTCCTTAGGTTTGCAGTACTGTGTGTAAGCTGAAGTAATAAATAAATTATAGCAGAAGTAAAAAAATAGCTCGACGCAGGGTTGCTAATTAGACTTAGCCAACAGTGAATTATGAAGCAATATGCATTATCTAAGCCCTGTGGATAAATAGTAAATCATGGTGTAAACGATCTTGAAAAATATTATGGTATCTTTCTAAAAATTTCTCTTTCTTATTGGAGAATTTCTTATTTTTCCACCACCTAAAGCATGTCTTCAGTATAAAAAACAGTGTCTTTGTTTACCTGTGAGCTGATTTTTCAGGATAAAATTACTTCATCTATTATTCTTCTCATTTTTTTCCAGTTCTCCGGAATCTCCAGAATTAATTTATTTTTTGTCACAAACCTTAGCCATCTGTATTCTTGGATTCTGACTATTTTACATTATGCAAGCTGTAGGCAATGCACAGGTCCTAACCCAAAACCCCACAAGTTGTCATATATTATTCATAGGATTTTTACAAAGGGCAATCTCTCATCATGAAAAAGGGTTCCGGTGGTGAAATGTCACCTGCAGGTGAAACATTAGCTGTGCGTGACATATATGGTATGAATAAATAAATTGCAGAGCTGTGCAGCTGCTTTACCATATCTGGGGAAATGCTATACTTTGAGCAGAAAAGCATAAGTTTGCTGTGCTGGTCCAGGGGGCTGGACCTGCTTGGCAGGGATAGCTGGCAAAATCCTTTGTCTGTCATTTCTACTGCATCTCTCCCATTTCTGTGATTAATTGTCGCCCAGATGCAGCAGTCACCCTGAAAACCAACATGGGCTGTTTTATTCTCTGAAAGTTTGTGTCTGGTTGCTTAGTTGTCGAATCATTGCTTGTGATGCTCTGGTCAGCGCTTCTTGTGCTTCTGTTGTCAGGGATTTAAATTTGATGATAAAACCTCCTGGTTTAATCTGTCTCAGGCCATGAAGTGTTTTATGTACCATTTGTGAATGGTCAAAGGAATTAAATATGGTATAAATAAATAATGGCCTTCTCTAAAAGGCCATGCAGGGCCTATAGGACCAGTGTTTTGTCTGCACTTCCAGCGCATATATATATAATATTAATGTAATATTTCCTGGGTTTAAAGACACTTCAGTTCTCTCTGATGCTGCGGAAAAGTTCTGGCAGGCTGACAGTAACAGTAAGCTACTGTGGGCATAAATACCAAACACAAACTGAAAAAAAAAAAAAAAAGAAAAGAAAAAAGCTGACTTACTTGAGGTGAGTGAGGATGGCTTAGTTCCCCAGGTGGAAGGGGTCTCCCTGTATGGCATATATACTGACCAGAGACCAATGTAGCCATAATGCTCATAATGGTCTAGATCTCTCCACCCTCTGAAGAAATCCTGTTGGAGGAAAAATGCTTATCAGGGAAGCAGCTGAGCTCCTTGCAGCCTTCTCTGCATTAGAAATGTCCTCTGCAGCAGAAGAGATGGTGTGTTAGGATCAAATATACTCTCAGACTATTTACGTGTCTACAGCAATTTATATTTTCAGGGTCTTTGATGAAGGACAGTAGCACAACACACCAAATCTGTTCCATCACGAAGTCTAGCACTGGTGGAAATGTTAGGTTTTCTGAAACAGTTGCCTTTGGGAGGACAGAAGGATGGAGCATCCTTCAGGATGTGGTCTCAGGAAGCCCACAGAGGACCGATGACCCTAGGGTGCAGCCACTGAGAGCTCGGGGAAAGATGCAGCAAGTGAGCCCGGGTGACTCAGTTGTCCTGCGGGGACTGCCAAGCCTCTGTCACTAAAGTGCTTAACTTTGGGATCATCCTGGTGATCAAGGCAGAATGGCTTGGCAATTGGTGCTCTGTATGAAAACAGAATGAAAAAAGAAAATATTACGGCAGGTGACTAGAAATAGTAGAAATCATACACTTGAGATCACCAGAAATGTCTGCGTTGGTTATATCCGGAGGAGCCTAACCCATGTATTTTCAACTAAGTGCGGGGAGATCCCTTGTGGATAGTAGCATGGCAGGTATAAATAATATTTTGTCTGTCAGTCTAGGTATCTTCCTTAAGTCATCCATACCTTTGCCTCCCTTCCTGTGCAACAACCCTATCTACCTTTCTCTATTTCTTGAGCAATAAAGACAGACTTCATTCAGCTACTCAGTTTTCTTGTTAGTGAGTCTTCAGAGTTTGGTGGCCGTTTAATATTTTGGGTTCAAAACAAGCCTTTTTTTCCATTATAAATGTAAAACAGCTGTGTTTTCTCTTTCTTTCTTTCTTTTTTTGGAATATTACATGCCGTACCCGGCAACAAGGGAAAATGGAGCTCTGCAGCTTTTTGAATTAACATCAGCAGGGCAGCAATCTTGCTTATGAAAAACTAGGAATAAAGAACACACAACAACCTTTCAGGAACTATCATTACTACTTGGAAGAGCATACAAATACTGCATGTGAAAAGAACATTTGTTTAGGTGTGCGTAGGCAAGGAGAGTAGATGCTAGTGGGTGCTCTAAAGTAACATTTATGTTTGCAATTAGAGGAGAGCTTTGAGAGAGAGAAAAACAGATTTATTTTTTTTAAAATATAAAGTGCAAGGGTGTTTTTTCCTCTCTCAGAACGGAGAGTTGCCAATATATAAACATTTCAGAGAGAATTTTACACCACCTCATCTTTATGTCAGGCAGCATTTAATGGTTGAATGATCTCCTGCCCCGGGACTTGGCAGCTATCCTCCAGGGGCCGACTTTGAGGATTACAGTGACAGTCTATCAGTGGATCTTTTCCAATATAAACTGGGCTAGGACCATTTAAAATCAGCTGCTATCAACAAGTCAAATTAACTTTATTTATGTTAGAGGCTTTCCTACAAGTATTTTATAACAATGTGGAATTTTAATATCCGGAGGGGCTTTTCCTGCTGTTGGTGTGATTTGGGAATGTTCTAATTCATGTGATTAAGAACAATTTACCTGATTTCTCTCAAAATTATGTGATTTGTAACATTCAGGTCCAATCAGCGTCTAACTCACAGTACTCACACAACTTTTTCTTATTGCTGCTTTTTACAGGTGGAAATAACACTTCAGGATATCAATGACAACCCACCAGTATTCCCCACAGATATGCTTGATCTGACTGTAGAAGAGAATATAGGAGATGGATCGAAAATATTGCAGCTGACAGCCATGGATGCTGATGAGGTAGGAGCATGGTTTCATATTTGAATATCTGTACTAAAAATGCTGTTCTGGAAATACGTGTTTTTATCTGTTCCCTTCATAAGAGCTTGGCCCTGGGAGTTGTCACGGTCATGCTTTAAACTGTGTTTGGCCCATTCACAAAACTGTGTTCAGTATCATGGAGTCACAAAGAGGCAAACATATGAGCAAGTGAGACAAATACTCTGTTACTTGAAGGCTGCTCACTGGATTGTATATAATGAGTTAATGTTTTCCTGACATCTCTTAATGACTGGTTCCATTAATGGCAAAATAAGCCCCACATTTTGGGTTTAGAGGGTCTTGTTATTATCAGTCTTATCATACACCATACCTGATGACTTGGCGAAGGTGCTGGACTGCCCAGCTTGTGATAAAGATTTACTGACATTCAGTTTAAGACCACAGCTTGAGATTTAAACTAACTTTGAAGCAGAGATGTTGTAGTGGAGCCCAATTTCAAGGTGTGCAGTAAAATTAATGTGAGACAAGCCTTGGAGAACAAGAAAACTTTTGATAATGCCTGCTTGCCCTTTGACTAGAACTACTTAATATCAGTATAATCCTTTCCGAAAGATGGTTTTATTTCACCCAAAAGAGGGGAAAAAATTAATGCTAAAATACGTCCTCTGTATGTGAACCTGTTTGCAAAATGGTTTTGCCCGCTTAGATTCATTACTGTGAGGACGCTGCAACTAAGGAGCTGTTAAGAAACTAGCAAAAGCCTTTGAGCAACTGATGTTAAGCAGTTGGCGAGTCAGCTTAGTGAGGGGTATTGCAGTCTTATTGTATGTGTCAGGCAAATATATCCACATATAACTTGATGTATTCATTTCTTTTGGATGTAAGCTATGAGAATGTTAACCATATTGTTTCATTCACCTGAACTGATTCTTTCCACTGGGGAAAGGCCTAAAAAGTCAATATGAGCGTGCAAAGAAGTTTGTGTTGTCATTAAAATATAGGGTTACACTTGACAGCAACGAGCAATTCTTGCATTCAAATAATAAGGTAACTCAACCTCCTCAAGAGAATTTTATTTCTGGCCTTTTTTGTGTTGGCTTGGTTAGTCATCCTGTGATTGTTAATTGACGTACTTAATCTTACTACTGCGGAGGGAATGACTGGAACACCCCCAGGAATGGTACGAATGTGATTATGAACTTTTTGTTCTTCCTTTTATTTTCTGGTAGCAGCCTGACATACAGACAAAAAATAGGATTTTGGAAAGGTGCATATCCGTAATAAAAATTCCAGCTGTTTTCTTCAGATTAGGAAGAAGTAAATATTGAACTAACACTCTCTGCTGTGATATGGCAAACAGGTATCTAAGATTTTAGCTATATATTGTGCTCCAGCCTCTTTTTGACCATTCCTAAACTACACCTAATATGTTATCCATTCTGAAGCACTCCATCCAGTGGGAATTGATTTGTTACCTTAGACAGAAATCAGTCAATCTTTTTATAAAAGGGGATGTTTTCAGTTTCCCTACCAGAACATTTGTAACTCAAACCCTTTCAAAGAGTCCAAGTTTTTTTTAGCAATATGCAGTTTCAGGTCAAGATACTTACCTTCCCCCCCCCCCCCCCCCCCCCCCCGCTTTGAAGTTGAGGGCACAGCGAATGCTCCTTGGTTTTTATATAATATTCCTGCAACACTACACTTTTCTGGCTTCTTTCTTTGCACATGCAACCCATACAGGCAGCTCAGTAAAATGGCATGCTGCCTTTGCTACCTGCACAGATGCTTTCAGAATCAAAGTTTTAGCTTCAAAAGGGTAAGGGACAGAACCCTTAAAACTCATAGCTGAGTGGTGTACCAGAACGCCTCTTACAAATATTTTAAAATGGTAGTAGGAAGGCAGCAAATTTCAAACCCTTGTCTGTTATAATGTCTGTTATACAGGACATTGTAGAGATCTGAGAGGAGATGTGAAGACATTCTCTAGGTGCTAAGTGGTGCAAAAGGCTTTGACAATTACAACAGCTTCTAGCACTTGGCAACTTTTTAAATTCAGTTGTCAATGGGAAATTTCTGTAGAGGTTTTTAAGAGGTTTTACATACCTGTATTTTGGTTTCCTTCTCACCTAACTCACATAAAGTTTGATTAAATCAGTATCACACATAGCTGCAGTTTTAGCTGTGCTCCATTAGGAGGAGGCTGGCTAGTCCAACAAGCATAGAAGAATGTGGTCACCTCTGAAATCGTAAAGTCTCATCAGATGTTTTTGCTAAGCCGCACAATTGGAGGAAGGCATGTGACGTTCCCCAGGTACACCTGAGCACACAGATGCTATGTACGCTGAAGCACTGCATGCAGCTCTTCAGGGCTGGGCACATGTAAAATCTTGTTTTCTTTCTAAATTTCATTTTATCAGTTAGCTCAGTCTGACTCTTTGAAACAACACCCCAGAGAAAAAGTTTGGCATGAGGCACTCGTAAGGTCAGGTAACAAACGCTTGTCTCTCATTTCACAAATACGAGTGGATGTTTATTTCTGTTAATTTGCTTTTTTAGGCAAGAGTGTTTGAAACAGCTGTAGAATTTCTTTCTCCCTGATCTCTTTGATCTGTTGTTCACCGCAGAAGTGCCAGTCGCGTGCCAGTGGCAGGTTTCAGCTGTGAAAACTAAGCTCTGGCGTGGCACCAGGGGAGGGCATGGTAAATATCTGCTCGCCCAGCAAAACGCATTGCCAGGCATAGTCAGCACGTGGGGTATAGGTACCTGTATCTGATGCTGGAGGTTACCAAACCTTCAGTGCCCTTAAACCTGTCTTGGAAAAAGAAGGACGTGACCGCAGAATCTTAGATCTCTTTCTGTTTTCCCTTGAAGACAAATGTCAGTCTGCTAAGAAGCAAAATTTAGAGCTGAGTACTGGCTTTTGGGGAAAATGTCACCCAAGGTGGTGCTGAGCGCTCTAGCCAGCCGCTTATATCCCCTGGACCACCCTCTGGCTGCAGCATCACACTGCACAACCCATCCCCAGGAGGTGGATGAAAAAAGAGCATCACTTTTTCTAGGAAACCTCAGTACTCCTCAGAGCTAGGACCTGTAAGGCAGATCAATTTTCTTGTTAATAATCAATGATACAGATGGGATGCAAGTGACTTTTCTTAGTGTTTGTGACAGGGCAGGGCTGAGGCAAAATGCACTGTGTCAATATCTTGTGAATGGAAGTTTCCTTTTTTTTTTCCTAAGTTTTAATTTCAACCTTTAAGGGGAAGAAAAAGAAAAAAAGCAATAATTTTTTTTCTATGTAACATTACTTTTCTTTAATTTTCCTTTTAACCAAAATGCTTAAAGTCCATATAAATAATTTTTTTCCAAGGACGAATGAGTTACTTTGTTTGACCCAAAAGCAAATGCATTTGATTTCCAGCACAACCCAAGAGATCAGAACTGTGATTTTAATGACACATGATTTGTCACTTCAGGGCTGTTTATTTACAGGGGTAAATGTATTTCCATGTCGAAACTGGCCTTTGAGGGGCAAGCACAGCTCCCTTGAGTTTACCCTGACTGGGAGCTGCAGCTCTTGCCTGCTGGCTGGTGGAGCAGCCGTGTGGCTGCCCCTGGTCATCCCTCTTTACATCCCTCCCTCTCCTCCTCCCTCCATCCCACCTCCAGAGAGCGAGAAAGGCAGAGCTGATCCCACTGGCAGGAATTTAATTTAACCTTTGAACATTAAACGAGAAGAATAAACACTGATCCCTGTTAAGAGGGAAGATGTTAACACTGCTCAGTGATGCTGGCTTGAAATTAAAACCGGTATCAGAGCTTTATGGTATTGACTGGATGCGATCCTTTTATGAACAGCGGACCAAAAAGTATCAGGGTAATCTCGTCATTTCACGACTCATAAATAAAAACTGTGTGCGTATGCATCTTTACTGGGGTCTGAAGCAGGGACTGGGCAGGAAGGCTGTTTATTAAAGGAAACTGGTCTGAAAAATATTCGCCAAGTGCAGTTACTGGAACAATTCTTGTCTTACTGAAAATTATGATGTGGTTTTCCTGGCAAATAACTTGATTTGACCACTTCTGTTTTTACTTAGGGAGCCAATGCCCTCGTCACATACACTATTATCAGCGGTGCAGATGATAGCTTCCACATTGACCCCGAGTCAGGAGACCTGATAGCCACCAAGCGCCTGGACCGGGAGCGCCGCTCCAAGTACTCCTTGCTGGTTCGTGCTGATGACGGCCTGCAGTCCTCAGACATGAGAATAAACATCACGGTTAGCGATGTTAATGACCATATCCCCAAATTCTCCAAGCCAGTGTATTCCTTCGACGTCCCGGAAGATGCCACTCCAGGTAAATAGAAAATGGCCCTAAAATTGACTGATATTTTTCTTTTTGTCAATCCACAGGGACTTGAAGTCGGGGGGTGAGGGGGCGAATAGCAGACCTGTCTGACTTGGCCAGGAGACAGAAGATGCTGAAGGCATCTATCGGATGGGGTGGAGAAATGGAGGGAATCACATCATACTGAAAGTCTGCTTGCTAGGAAACCTGTATCACTAGTGAGGTCAAATTTCTTTTCAATGGGAAATAGAGAAATGGTTACCACTTAGATAAATCCTAGATGCAGAACAGGAATTATGCCTGTATCCCAATGGAAGCCTCTGAGTGCGACTACTTAAAAAACAGCAAACAAAAAAGTAGTAGGAGAGCAACTTACAGGATACAAACAGTATAACCTATCATGAAGATGTAATGGTGATGCTAGTATTGATTTAGTGAGCCATCTTCAGTGAATGTGACTTACAGTACTTAATTCATCAAGCGTAGGATCACAAAATGGGTGACCATTGAGCAGCCAGTAATACACCAATTCCTTAATAATATTCCCTGCATGTGCTCAGTTACTAACCCTAACATCATATTTCCTTGATCTTGTCTTTGACTTCTGTTTTTGACAAGGTTTTTGTAGAAAATCTAACCTTTAGATAGTTAATTCTTGCTCCTAAATATGATCACCAACCTCTAAAGTTGTTGTTTTCTTCTTTTAAAGCTTGTTTCCTATGCGAGAGTGTTTTGACATTTAAAAGTTAGGTCATAAGCTAGAAAATATTTAGACCAAAAAATAGTTTTCAAAAACTGTGCTATATTATATGTCTCCAGATGAGAAATGAATATTACTTGCAATACAAAGTTTCCAGTATTTTATACAGACTGCTAATATAAAAGCAGTATCTGCCAGTATTAGTAACTTAAGCATCTAAGAAGCTTGTTTTAAAACATGAATAAACAAAACAGACGCAAATGACATGGTGATTTTTATTAGGGCTTTGACTTATAAGCATGGGAGGCTCAGGTTGGGATAACCAAGATTACCCCCATGCCTCCAACTTTTGCACTCTGTCCCACAGTCAGAGTCCCAAAATTCAGTGATGTTTTGCATTAAAGGATTATAGTGCTATCAGCTGTGCCTCAGGAATCTGATCTGGAAGTAACTGAGGCATCTATGTAGCATGGGGCGGCTTGGTTGCCAATCCCCAGCTATGCTCTTCTCTCTTGTCACTCAGAGTCCTGAGGCTTGGTCTGTTTTAGCAGGAATAACCCTGGAAATAGGGAGCATAATTCCCTCCATGTTAAGATGATGTTTCTCTCTTCGATCATTGATGGGGTGTACATTTGTGCCCTATACCCAGCTCAGCAGTGATGGATGCCAAAGGAAGAAACAGGCTGATTTTGTACTTGAAATGCTGCAGCTTCTCCTGTTCTGCTCTCCAGCAGTCCCGGAGCAGCTGGCAGGCTCATCCAGAGGTAAAGCACTGCAAGGTTTCCCCTTCGGGGCTCTGCTTTCTATCCGAGAGAGTAATCCCCATTCCCCCTGCAGTCTGGCAGCTGAGATTGGGAATTGTACCTTCCCTGGGCCTCAGCAAGGCTCTTTGCTGAGCTTCCCTGAGCCTCCTGTGCTGCAAACTTGCCAGAGGGCTGATAATCCCCTCCAGCTTCGGGACAGCCCTTTTCACCAATTAACGCGCCATCAGAAATGTTAAAGTGTGAGGTAATCAAATGGATATAAATGATACCAGCATATTCAGATGGATTAAGGGAAGTTGTAGCTTCCTATTCTTCATTCTGATTTTCATTGTCACGTTGCTCGAAAATAGTTAACTGTGCTGCAACGCATGGAATTCATCTGGCTCCATGGAAAAGAAATTAGCTGATTTATTTTCTTGGAAATGAGCTGATCTTAATTATAATTAGTGTTCGAAATACTAAAAAGTGGCACTTAATTTCCAAACTTTAGTAAGATAGGTCAGTCGTGCGAACACAGCTATGCAGAAATGAAAACAATGGCACAAATTCACAAGGAGTTGAATTTCAGAAAACAGTGAAGAGCGGACCCCTATAAGGTTTCTAGTTTTCTAACCGCAGTTACCCTGCGAAGGCACTTTTTCAAAAAGTGGAGCTGGGATATTTGGTATGTACTGACATTTCAGTTTTGGCATTTAGAAAGAAATATCTAGAAGGTTGCAGAACTCGTACTTGTCTGCGGGGAGAAGAGGGTCCTTTGAGTCATAGAAAGAAAATACCTAGCAGGAGAAAAGGTATTTTTGCCCCAGTTGGTATCTAATCTGGACATGTTCCCGTTTAAAGATAAAACCAAATATTCCTGGCCATTTCTTGGGTTTTTTTAGTAGCCCTTTAAAATAAACATACTGAATACTGTTCCTTTCAGCTTTGAAAAACCTTTCCTTGTAGTTAGTCATATAATATTGAAGCTTGAATTTCTACTGGAGGATACCTCTTATTCTACAGAGCTGCTTGATGATGAGCTGGCTCTGACCACACGAGTGAGCTGCCTTTTGCAAGTGACTGATTTTGCTGTCCTGTCGTGCTGTGCAGGTTCCTTAGTGGCAGCCATTCTAGCCACTGATGACGACTCCGGTATCAACGGGGAAATCACATACACCGTAAGTGAAGATGATGAAGAGGGTATCTTCTTCCTGAACCCCGTTACGGGAGTCTTCAACCTGACGCGCGCGCTGGACTACGAAGCACAGCAGTATTACATTCTTACCGTCCGCGCGGAAGATGGGGGAGGCCAATTTACCACCATCAGAGTGTACTTCAATATATTGGACATCAACGATAACCCGCCAGTGTTCAGCACGACCTCGTACAGCACGTCTTTGATGGAGAACCTGTCTCCAGGATCCGCTATTCTCAACTTCAGCGTCACTGATGCGGATGATGGTACGCATTTCCTCCTATTCTGTACCTCTGACGATAAGTACGTATTTCGTCTTAGCAACATATTAGAAGACCTAGCAGAAAGGGCAAATTAGGGCTATCCCTAGGATGCCATCATATGCTTAAATTCACTGCATGCTGCGTAAGTAGAAGTTATTTTTCACATATTTCACAGTAGGTTTAAGTGGGTGGTTTCTTCCTTATTTTTATTTGTGATAATTTAAAAATACAGTCAAATACTGCTTTTAACTGCTGTTGCAGAAATGAGTTGCAGAGCTGTATTTTACCTAGAGCACATTACAGCCGTTGAACACTATGATTTCTCCCCTGGTGCTTAGGTTGCACATTTAAATTAGACCTAAGTGTTCTTTCAGATTATTTTTTTTTAAGTTTATAATGTATTCTAAATAAGGTTCTGGCAATATGAGACATCATCTGCAATCAAATGTACTGTAACTTCCAAGTGGATCCTGAAGAGAATTGTGATCTATAGGGTATTGATAGTGGAGGTTAAAAAACTGATTAAAAGAGATCATGGGAAAATTTCTCATTAAAATAAGCTTTAATCTTGGGATTATTTATGGCATCTAGAAGGTATTAATGTACTGGAGTGTAAAAGATGCAATCTTTATAGCTTGCTTAACCATTTTGCCATACAGTTTATGTCCAAGCAAGAATAATTGTAGAATATGGCCATAAAATATATAAAAATCATTGCATAGCATACTGCATTTTCTTAAGTGTCCACAGACATTTGTCAGTGTGACTTGATACAAAATGATTCATAACACTCATAGTGACTTTACAGGTGAAGGTTATTTTTGTGACATGTTAAGCAACCTTGTCTCCTCTCAACTTGGCACTGGCTCAGCAAAGCCTGTAGAAATGTCTTACGCTGAAATGTGTGCTTCAAGCACAAAGCACCTACATGCTTCGAGGAATCCCAGTTTATGCATGTAAAATGACTGAGCTGATGAAGATTATTCAGTAAAACAGTTTTTCCTCAGGAAATGCTGAGCTGTTGAACTCCAAACATTTTTGTGGGAACATAAATTTTGTGTTGATGGATAGAACTTTCCATGGTACAAATTGTGCAACTGGTTTTGAGATCAAACTGAGAATGTGAGCAAGAAGAGATTCCATAAGATAAGCCAACAAGTCAGAAATTATAACTTGATGATATTGGCTATTCTTGCATGAATATCTCTTTCACCGCTCTTGTTAAAGCTTTTATTTTATGTAAACTAACCATAAGTTGGAGGATGAACTTGTGCTTGCATCATGCATATCCCGGGAAGGGGTTATTCCCTCAGACCTGTAGATAAATGGGTTTTTGTCTAATCTATCTCCTCTTATTTTCCTGTTAGGAGTACAATGCTTGGTTTCAAATCTTTTTGGAAATTAATTTCACTTAACCATTATGGGTCTGTTTTCCTTTTCTCTCGCACCTCATACGTTAATTTCCATCTGCACGCAGTGGACATGAAGTATGTCATAGCACTGATGTATCATTTTACATTCATCATGCACTCAATTATCAAGGAAGCAACTGAGTATTTGAGGAGCAATGCAATAAGAAGTCAGATATCTTGCCTTTTATATTTTCTGGCGCACTTACTTTTCTAACAGGCTGGATTTAAAATTAATAGGGCAGAAACTTCATTCCAAGAGCATGCCAGGTTGAGTTCCCCCATAGGACTGTAACTTCAGCAAATGTTATGATATATTGGTGTTTCTGTTTCAAGCCCAAACTTGTTATCCTGTGTCAGCTTATATTTATCTAGAGTACAGAAATAGCTAGTACTATACTTCCCTGCATGTGTCTCATAGATAACGCACTCAATGGACACAAATGTAATTTCGTTGATTATGCATGTTATATGATCCCATAATTTGAAGGAGCTCCAAGAAGACATTGTTTTATAATGAGGTATGCCTGTTGTTTTAGGATAAACACTGATAAAAGACAAAACCGTGGTGATAGTGAAACTGCTCCCGTTTTCGTTTTCTTGTTCGACACACTCCTTGGGAAACAGTAGCTGTTTATCTCAGCTTGGACAGTTTCTTATACAGATGCGCAGTAAATATCAGCTACTGCTCTTAGTTAAAGCAATAAAGAACTCAGTTTCCTTAAACACATTCATTCTGAGATTCAGATTTTAATTTTTTCCACATCAAATTAACAGGAAAAATCTCAGGGCAAAGCACACACTTGTCTATTTGTTAAAAAGTATAGCAAGATATTCCTCCAGGCAAAAAACAGTGGGATTTCCCAGTTAGACCCTGCAGGTATTTACAGAATGGGGGGAGGGGAGTAGGATTTTTTTTTATTTGCCTCATTAGTAAATAAATAAAAATAGAAACAAGACCCTTAAAAGAGCATCATCTTGAAATTGGTGGCTCCATGTCTGAGCTCTGACTCAGAGTTTTATCAGATTAACCCTCAGATTAAATAAACCCAAAGCTCAGCAAAGAGGATGCCCCTACATTCTCTCTAAAAGTCCAGCTCCAAACCTGGGGAGAGGGGATGGATGAGGCACACAACGCCAGCCTGGCATGCTGTGTTTAAAAAGGAATAGCTCATTAAGTGGCAGTCCTGGCTCCACTGGTATTTAGGCAACTTTCCTTCTGCTTCACACTTTACTCTATTAGCAGCATTGAAACCTATGAGAATACAGGACAAGGAATGAAAAGGTACATGGAGGTGAGATAAAGAAGAATAAGCAGTAAATTTTATAGGAACAAACACCACCAGATAAAACACTGGGGGGGGGGAAGAATATTTTTAAAGTAATTTTCTTCTGTAAGATCTAATTCCTACCCATCTCCAAAGTCAATTGACAAAAATCTTGAATTGCCAGAAAGTAGTTTACTGAAATCAGAAGACTTTCATCCGTATAATCAGTCATTGAAAATACAACTGAACAAAAAACAGACTAGCATTAAACTTTCACAGTGCTTCACTGTGATCAAAGTAATGTAGAAACACTAATATCTGCATATAAATGTATTAATTTCTTTAATTGTATTAAAATATTTTGTCTTTCATGTTTGATTCTATTTATTTTATAATTCAGTTCCTACAAGAGAAGAGGAGAGAGGGAAAGATGCCAATTAGAGTAGCCACTGGGGGAAAGACAAGTAAGACTAGAGTTGCCAAGTCTGAGTGTAATCAACAGCAGAGATTAATAAATCTAATGCAGGAATAATTTTATTATCAAAGCAATTCAGTCAGAGGGAAAAGAGCTTCTGAGTAAAAATGACAAAACGCACAGTGAAGTAATCAGCTACTTAAGCAGACACCTTGGTTTCTTTGAATGAAAAAGCAAGTTTGAGGGGTAAATTAGTAGCAAAAGGTCTCTTAATCTACTAATCCTAAATCAGTCTTTATGATCCAAAACAAGAAAAGAGGATTTTTGAAATTAATTAAAGTAGGAGTAAGAGAGAGAGAGAGAGATTTGTTTCAATTAAGTGTCCTCAAAAATTAGTTGTTTAGAGTGAACTCTAGAGTTGAAGCAGTAACATAAATTTGTTTCTTGTATGGCGTATTTAAGGTCATTTCACAGCCTTGTCAAGATTCAGAATGCATTTCCCTTACCAGAATTATAAACCTCTCCCTTGACCATAATTGCTAGTTATGTTTCGATCATAAGATGACGGCTGTTCATCTGATATTTTGGAATACAATGCCGTATATGGGAAGCATACCTCTCCCCAGTATTCACTCTTGGCTTGCTCCAGCTAGGCTTGGGAGTTTCTGGTTGTGGCTTTTTTTTAATTGGGTGGAAGGATTGATCAAATAATTACATTAGTAATAATGTTGCTTAGTTGAACTGGGGAGAATGGAGGGAAACAGCTGTTCAGTGAGCAGCAGAACTATTGAGTCTTGGTTTCTGAAGGAAAAGCCTTTGAAACTTTTATCCCTCACCATTGTAGATGGGGAAAAATTACCCATGTTGCCGCTGTGCAGCTCCTGCTGAATGAAATGCAGAGATGAGCTCTGCCAGCCGTTCCCTCTGCGGCTGCTCCAATTAACATCCTTCCCTCTCTCTCTTCAACTCTTGTCAGAAAATAATTATTTCAAAGGCTTCTGTTCCACCGTGAAACTTGGCTGAAATTAGCTGATGGATTCAAAAATGGTGATGAGGAGGGTAAACAGGCAGCGTGATCGTAGAGTCCTCATTTCCATAGGAAATGAGGCCAGAAACATTTATATCTAGGTCAGTGGGATGAAGTCACGTTCTCTACCTTTCTTCTCCCCACCCCACCAGGCTCCAACTCGCAGCTCTCCTTCAGCATCGCATCCGGGGACAGCGCGGGGCAGTTTGGCATCGACAACAGCGGGGTGCTGAGCATCAGGCAGCCTTTGGACCGGGAAAGCCAATCCTTCTACAGCCTCGTCGTGCAAGTCCACGATATGGCCCCTCTCCCAGCCTCCAGGTATACAAGCACAGCCCAAGTTTCAATTATTCTGCTGGATGTGAACGACAGCCCTCCAAGTTTTATCTCCCCGAAGCTGACCTACATCCCGGAAAACACACCGATAGATACGATTGTGTTCAAAGCGCAGGCGACCGATCCCGACAGTGGTCCGAACAGCTACATCGAATACAGTCTGCTCCGGCCTCTGGGAAACAAATTCAGCATTGGCACTATTGACGGTGAAGTGAGGCTCACCGGGGAGCTCGACAGAGAAGCCATGTCCAACTACACCTTGACTGTGGTAGCCACGGACAAGGGCCAGCCATCCCTTTCTTCATCTACAGATGTGGTGGTTATAGTCCTGGACATTAATGACAATAACCCGCTTTTTGCCCAAAAGCTTTATAAAGTAGAGGTGGGGGAAAATACTTTGACAGGGACGGATTTAATCCAGGTGTTTGCTACGGATGGAGATGAAGGTACAAACGGGCAGGTCCGCTACGCCATCGTGAGTGGAGATGCCAATAATGAGTTTCGGATCGATTCTGTGACGGGGGTGATAACAGTTGCCAAGCCTTTGGACAGAGAGAAAAAGCCCTCCTATACACTGACTGTTCAGTCGGCCGACCGCGGGAGCAGCCCAAGGACCGATACCACAACAGTCAGTATTATTCTGAAGGATGTCAATGATTATATTCCCACTTTTGAACTTTCTCCATACTCTGTGAATGTCCCTGAGAACTTAGAGACGCTCCCAAAAGTTATTCTTCAGGTGAGTACATTCAGCAAATAAATACGTATCTCCTACAATTATTAGCATGCCTCAATATATGGTATTAATGTATAGTGTCTTTCCTCCAAAATGAAAAAGATGCAAGACAATTGAAGAATTGCCCCTTGGCTTTAATCTAACATGCAGTGGTTGTTGACTTGTTTTCCTTTTTGTTTGTTTGGGTGGGAGGATTATTTGCTTGTTTTTTACCAAAAGTTTATATTCTGCTTTGGAGTTTTGTTTGTGTTTTCCCTACCTATCTTCCTGCCTACACTGGGACTTTAACATACACTGGGACTTTTAACAGTTTGCTCTCTCTCTCATCTCAATCTCAACTTTCATGCAACAAATCTCTCAATCTGATCATTGCCTACATGGGATGAGGCTCTGTGCCTAACACTGAAAGAGCACTAAATGGATTCAGCCAGCAGGACATGCAATGCCTGCTTTGATACAGAGCTCAGCCTATACCAGATCATCTGTGGTTTTCACTGAGCCCCAGCATAGTCTTCACTGTATTTACGCTTGAGAAAAATAAGTAATCAACTATTTAATATTTTCAAATTATGCTTTTAAATCCATCACCACTGTGTTAAGTAGTTTTTACAATTACAGCTAATTTACAGTAGCCCTTAAAGCATTTGGATTAATTCATTCTGTAAATTTAGATTATTGTCATAGAGAATATTTCCTCCACCCCAACACAATTTTATAGACCCTGCACGCATCAATTCTTGATATATCTTCCCACTTGTTTGCATTGCTTTTTTAGGTCGTAGCAAGGGATGATGATCAAGGCCTAAACAGCAAGCTTACTTATGTGCTGGTGGCTGGAAATGAAGAAGGAGCCTTTACTCTCTCAGCCAGTGGAGAGCTGCGCTTGGTGCAGAGCCTGGACCGGGAGGCAAAGGAGCAGTACGTACTACTGATCACAGCTGCTGATTCAGGTAAAGCAAACGAGCAGTCTCTTCTGGTGAAATCTCATTATCTCTGGAAAACATTGCGTTCTGGATAGAAAAGAAATATTTTCATGATGGTCTGAAACTTTAAGTGGGTGGAGATTGGTACCCAAGGTTCAGTTTAGACCTCTGTGCGTGGACCCGGGCTTACCTGTTGTCGAAGGGAGTTCAGTTTCTGGAAGTCAGGATTTTTTTTATCCTTATGTCTAGTTGTCTGTTATTAGTAGGATTCACTACAGATTTAGGTAGGTTGATTTTTGCCCTGCAGTAGTAAGTGGTCCTACCTAGATCATAAAAGCCTCATGCATGGCAATAAAATAACAATATAAATGGTAATAAAACCCAATATAATGTTGTCATCAGAAATGTGCAGCCAGGTCAAATCAATGGCCAGAAATCAGCTATGGACTACTCAATTAATCCTTCTGAAATCTTACCCCTGAAAAGTAAAGAAAATTTACATTTCAACATTTTAATTTTCTGTTTTGCTCAGCATCCAGTCATACATATGCTCCAGAATCCCAAATGTATTCCAAGTTCCCTCAGTTTAAAGCAGGACATGAATTCTTGTTATGAAGATTAATTACACTTTCACTTGAGGTGTCCGAGCACAAAAGTATGGTTTCAGATTTTGGTATGAATATTAGTAACAAAGACATCCTGCATCATATTCTGGACTGATCTGCGGTCCCCCACGGTCTGATGGATTTAATTTACTGCAGAACTTGTTCTTACTTTCTAATAATAAAAATAGAAGCAAACCCAACTTGTTGACATGTGGGTACGATTTTGTTTTCTGCCATATTGTGTTCAGTATCTTGTGTCAGTGACAATATCTATGGCTTATATTTTCCTATTGCAGCAGTGCTCAGGTATTTCACAGTCTGAGCACAGCTGAGGCTGAGAAACACAATTTTAGGACTTGATGTATTATTTGTCTTGTACTTTGGCTAGAGATACTGTATGCTTTGTATTTTTCACACTGGCTTTCCGTTACGCTGTAGCCGCAAAGCGCTCACTTGTGAGTTGAACTTGCTTGGGCTCGAACGTCCTTATGTTCCTTCAGAAGCTGAGGCTGGATATGTGAGGGAAAGCAGATCCTTGATGTCTGTTTACTCTCCCAGTCCAAGTTGGCAGGAGTCAATTAGGCCTGTACAAAACTTACTAGCTCTACATACAAAATGCCCAAAGGCTGAACTGATAAGGGGTGTCACACAGCCAACAATTATTGTCCTTCTTGGAAAAAGGAGAGGAGCAAGAAGTCAAGCTGTACCCCACGCCTAGTACCATGTGTCAGCCAAAAGTCTGACAAGAGCACAATCTTCTCCTAGACTTGGGTTCCTAAAAAATATGAAATCCAGGAGATTTACCCAACCATACCAAATGAAAATATTTATTTGTGTTGGGAGATGTTAGAGTTTCAGATAATCCGGGGGAGACTTTAATACATGAAGTGTGTATGGGGCCTTTGCCGTAAGTGGCTGACAAGAACAGCAGTATGTTTTATTAGTTACTGTGTATAAACATGTAGGTATTATGCTGATTAAACACTGTTTGAAGCTGTTTTGTTTTTTAATTTGCTATGTTCTTATAAAGCTAACTCACAAGTTATTATTCCCTTCTATCAGTGTTAAAAGGTACTAACAAAAGTGTTCAGAAGCAGATGTTCAGTAGTAACTTTAAGCTAAATTTAACTGTTCTACTGTGTTTAAGTTTACAATCTGACTAATCCACGGTTAGTGTGATTTGGTATAGTTTTCAACCAGCCTGGTGAATAATGTTAGATAACATCATCTGATTAGACTGAAGACTTGCTTTAAATTAATGTCATCAAAGAATACATTTAAAACTATGTTAGTCATGATTTATCCAAACTAAAACATCACAGGAAAGTATCCAGCTTCAGTAGAAGTCAATGCCAGAACTTCCCTTGATTTCATGGAAGCGAGACGTGGACCGTAGTCATAATTGATACTTTAAGTACTTTAAATATATTACATACTTAAGAAATTCTAGGGGATCCCTGTTATGCTTGAATTAGTCGTAGTAAGTCCAAGCAGTCTAGATGGTAAAGAACACTCTGGCATATAATTCATTGGAGACCTCTTAAAAAGCCATGTTTGTCATAATAATGTGGAACAAATGGACCAAGTTACAGACTTTGGCATTTCTGTTGAGCTGCATCTCAAATTTTATATTGCTATAAATTACATTATCTTACATAGAATGCACATGTACTTCTGTAGACATTTGGCAGATAAGTTAGAAAAATATGTGAGCAAGCCTTTCTAAAAGAGTTGCAATTTACCAGAAGAAGAATGTATTTTTAAATAATAAAACAGTTTTTAAAATATACAAAACATTACAAAAGCTATCAGTAAGGGTGTGTGATGGATATCCAGGTGGTAACACGCTGACCTTTGCTAGTAAGTGCCTGCTTCATTAAATTGGGTAGTTCTGGCTGTACTAGCAGAAAGATGGCAATGACACAATCTTGAAATGGGTAATAAAAGTGGTTTGAATATTATGTTCTTGGGGAGCTGCTAAGTGTTTATAAAAGAAACTCTAACAGGCCTGTCCAGCTCTTTGCCTAATGTAACTATTTCTTTAGAGTGTCTTTTGTTTGTATTTGTTTGGTAATGCTTAGAAAGAATGATTTCGCATAGAGACAATTCAACCAGAAACACACATGCAAAACAGGTAGTGCTCGTCTGTAGGAAAGCAGTGCCTGCCAAAATGTTGAAGAAAGCAGACTTGTCTGAAATTATCCACATCCATATTATCTTTGAAAATAAATCAAGGGGAAGGTATTATACTTTGCACTTTGAATTTGGCTTTTATTAGCTGCAATAAACAGTCTTTTGGATTGTCTTTAGCAGCCCAAGCAACAGTCTTGCCATATATGGTACATCTATTTAGGGTTTTTTTACAGATAAAAATCATGGTAGACATCCAGATGCAGTTAACGCTGGAAATGTCTGGGTAGCACATCAAGGGCAAAATTCTGTCTATCCAACCCACTTCCCATTTTTCTTAGGATCTGCATCTCAATTTCTATAGGCTACACTGACTGGTTTAAAACATTAAAAGACGATATCCTGCTCCTATAGAAGTCTATGCCAACTCTTCCCTTTCTTTCAAGGGAGCAGACACAACACATGCTTAGAAGCGCCTTTAGACATGAGAACTGATGGATTCCCAGCTTGGTTTTGGTTGTCTTCTTGATCTCCCTATACATAATCGAGGATTTCTTACTTTTCTTATGTTTATCATCACTTCCTCAACTGGTGACGGTGGTTCTTACAGTGTTACCCTAGCCTGTGTATGAGGAAGTTGATGGAAGAAGAAGGATTTTTAGGTTTTCGTTATTTTTATCTAGAGGTGTCAGTCCAATGTACTTGAAAACAATCCATGGCCTCAGAAGGTGCAACCGCTTTGGTGATGGCTGTTATTTCATCCTCAGCACCTTATGGGTTTTGTAGCATGTATTGGCAGCACGTACACTGAGTCTGTTTGCAGCAGGTGAAGGATTAGGATGTTGCAAAGCAGCAGCCCGCATACGTGAAGCCTTGAGCCGGTAGGGCTGCATGGGATGCTGGCTCAGAAATCCCTGTGCTTCGTCACGCCGTGCAGGCACGCTCTTCCAGACCCCAGATTTCAGTCCTTGGCACATGAGAAGAGTTGTTGAGTTATTAAGAGTTGAGCTGCTCATAAGCATGCTGGGCAGGTCAGACGGGGACCACTGGTGGGACCACATGCACCAGTGATGGAAATTCGGGCAGTTGTTGAAAAAATGCTTTCCCAGGCAAGAGCTCCCCTCCAGCCCAGAGAAGTCAGTCATGATATATGCATCGTCCTGGCTCTGGCCCAACTATTCCTTGGCCTTGCCTGCTAATCCTCCTCAGGGTAGATCTTGGGTCAGCAGAGAGTCTTCCCTCCTCTCTGGGGCAGGGGAAAAAACTGATAAAACGTTTTCTGGCGCTTGGCTCAGTGATCTGTGGCCATGCAGCCTGCTTCATGCCCAGTTTCCAGAAGACGGTCTGCACAAAGGTTCTTGATTACAACCTTGTTTTATCATCACTCTTCCCTCACTTCTGCCCTTCCACCCTGCTCTAACTACTGCTGGGTCTCGGATATTAGACTGCCGCTCTAGGCGGTGGGGATTTACGAAGACACGCAAAGCGTCCGTCGCGAGGAACATGCAGCATCTTCCAGGGCTGTACACCTGTGGCTTTGGTCGAGAAATAAAACGTAATTCAACCCCAAAGTTCAGCCATCCCAATTTAGAGCCCGTCTTGCAGTGCAAGCTGCAAGACCAGAGTGCATGAATTATAAATATAATGACAGGCAAAATGATGGACTGTGGAATAACATGATAGTGTTTAGATTGCAGATGCTCCCCAAAAATGTCTGCTAGCATAAATGCCAAGAAACCTACGTGCAACTATTTGAATGTGACTTTATGGGTCTATTTCTACCACGTAAATCATTTGTTTTGCTTCACTATACCCTTCTTCATGGCAAAATGGTTGGGAAAAGACACTTTCTAAATTTTTTTTTCACCTCATCTGGTGGGGATGCAGCGTTAGGTAAACATTCACTTCTGGCACCGTGACAAGAACTGGTGCAGCCGCTTTTATCATCCCTGTCTTTAACTCTTTGAGCAATTTTCTGAGCGAATGTTAGCATTCCAACAGTCCTCCTCCTTTTATTTATTGGTTGCAGGGATGTTGAATAGCACATCTGGAAACCTGCTAGCTGCCCAGGACTACTGTTTAAATAAACTGCACCCCCCATCTCTTGATTTGGTCAGCCAGAATGGCGTATTGCCACACTAAAACCAAAATCAAAATGTGATGTTTCTAATTAGAAGCTGTGTTTGTGTGGATTTTTTTAATTATTTTTTTAAATAATCTATTTACTGATTTAGATAAATAGTTTTGAAAGAAATGAATCAGTCCACTGATTATTATATTTAGTTAGCTGTTCTTTGTATACATCCCTGGCCTGTATGAAAAACAGCCATATGTTTTTTCTTTAGAAGATGTTGGCCCCCGACTTATGCGTTCTTTCCTTCAAGAATGCAGGAGGGCAACCAAGCAGAGAGGTTATATCCTCCTCAGGAATTCTCTTTTGAGACAGGCTTTTGGTTCCCTTCAATCCTAAAATCAAATGAAATCTGACAGTGTAGTTTTATTGGTTTTTAACACATTTTAAGATATTTCCCGGTTTGCGGTGACAAGTAAAGGATGGCTGTATTTTCTAGTAATGGTAAGAAAGAGTCTTGAGGGTTAACACTGTGTGAAATTTGTTTGACTGGGCTTAGACATTTATACCTATTCTGTTTTCTTAGCACACACTGTATTTCTACTTAACAGGCAGTCTACAGTGTGAAAAGATGTTGCCTGAAAAGAATAAGTTGTATTTTTTAAACAAATTCAGCTATTTTAAATCTTGTTGCTGTCAAAACAAACGAGCAACTCACAAGTTTCAGTTAGAAATGTCCTGTTTTCCATGCTTTCTGTTCTATGTCTAAATATACACATCGCTTCAGGCTTCGGTGAGCTAAATGAAGCTGACGCTGACGTATGCTTACCTTGGTGCTTAGCGGTTTACATAATGATTGCTCTCTTCTATGGTCTTCTTTTATGCCGCAGCTGTTTCAAAATGAATATTGGTTTCTGCCCCAGCTCCATTTATTTCCTTGCTCTTATGGAAGCTCTTCCTCATGTCAATGCTGTCTACTTAAGTCTAGTTTTACTGGTTTGCTATTTTACTAGTTTTATTATCTTTGCTCTTTTAATACTGATACTAGAACTATCATTTTAGTAGTTTTGCATGATTTTTTAATTTGTTTCTAAATTACACAGTGGGAGAACTGAAATGGCGACAGACTCATCAGTGAGTTCATAGCGTTCATTTTGTCCTACCGTCATCTAAAATCAGGAGAGAAGAGAATTGAGAGTGGCTTTTTGTAGTTGTGGGAAGCTAACAGCAGGATCTTACCCTTTCACAGAGCCTAGAAACTGTTAGCATTTTTTAATTTTTCCCTAGAAGACGAAAGCTCAAAAAGCTATTTAGGAAGCAGGTTTATGGCAAAGTCAATCCGATGTCCCCTAGAGAGTAATTGTCAAGGAAGAGAGCGTATCGATGTCTACACAATGTGACACGTTTACGCCCCAAAGGAGATGAGGGCTTTAGCCTATCCCTTCAGAGGACCGCCCCGCAAGATGCGCAATCCAGCCCCAGAATACTATTTGAGGGATTTAGTCTTCTATTTGGAGTTAAACCTTCATTATTAGATCACTATTTTCAAAATAGTTCAGCGAGAGCCTCTGGGCTAAATCCAAGCGTCTGTGGTCTCTGGGGTGCAGTTACGGGAGAGATGTATATTCAGGTTGGCAAAGGGCTCAGGCTGGCCAGTGCAAGCTGAAATATCGGTGGAAAAAATGAAAGTTTTTCACTCAGGTTAAAATCGTGGACAGAACTTCAGTTTTGAAAGCAGCTCAATGGTGATGGTAGATTTTATTTGCACAAGGCAAGGGGTTAGAAATCCACGTAAAGATGTTTGTTCTCTATAGTTCAGACATACTTGTGGACTTTTCTAAAAGTCCTCAATTTAAGTGCATACCTCTCCATTCAAACATTTCTTGCGTGTGTAATTCCTTCTCTGCTCTCTGTTGGGATCATGGAGAATCCAGCAAGTAACTGACAGACTTATTTAGGATGGGATAAACTGCTTCTAGCTGAATTTTATTGGGTGAGCTGTTCTCCATTTCACTGCATTCAATAAAAGAAAAAGAAGGGAAATTATTCTAAATAATGTAAGATCTTCTAATTTGCTCTTATTAATGTATATATAAAATTGACCAATTACTATACTATAGCCTTTATAAGTATTATTCCTTAGAAACAGGTCTTCAGGGGTTTTGCATTGACAGAGATAGAGGCAAGAAGGTTCAGAAATTGGGGTGTTGGAAGAGAGCCAGCTATGGCAGAACTGACGTGGGAGGGGGCATCAAGCACAGTGTGTACATGTTTGTGCTTTGCAATATAAAAACCTGCAGTCTATCTGCACAAAAACATAGTAATGTTACTCAGGTCCAAGTGGAGTTGAGGAGAACTCCATAGGTTCTACCTCAGGAGGATGCAAATCCCATAATTGTTTTGTTGTTTTGTTTGGTTTTTTTGTTTTTTTAAGTAGACAAAGAGAATCCTAATGAGGATAATGTACTTCTCGTCTAGAGTCTAGGAAAGCATAAGATAAGATGTAGTAACACAGCCAAAAGTATCTCTCTACAGACATTCTTGGAATTATAGTTGAAAATATCGAGTTTTATTAGATAACTAAATCTTTTGACTCTTTGCATCCCTCATAAATAAAAGAAATCCAGACTGTTGGTAGAAATATCATTATTTATTAAGAATTTTTGGTTAGTCATAAATGTTGGTGCCAATTGTTGTTCTTTCTTTCAAGGAACATAATTTTATGCCACCTAAAAAGACTGAGTGTAGGTGATGGCCTTTCTTACTCTATCAGGTTACCTCATCACTAATGAGGTAAACAGGAATATCCAGTAATTCAGTGTTGTTTCTCATCATCCAGAGCTTCTTACAACAACCTTGTAAAAATAACAAAGGAAAAAAATAGAAATAAAGAGCTACAACTGCCAGCTTTGCCAGGGGTGCATGTGCCAAGTCAAAGTGGGCTTCTGCTCTTTCTTAAAGGGTTAATCTAATAAAAAGCAATTAGCGCCATCTTCAGTGCAGGATTACAGATTTAACTGATTAAAATTTGAAATATTCTCAGTCATAAATGATAAAAGTGTTGATCTATGGTAAGCTGAGATCAACTGTACTATGTACCGAACTGTATGGAAGACATAGTTCAAAGAAGTTCTTACCACTCTTTTTCAAGTAGCTTATCTGCTTTGTAAGGATATTTTTTTCTCCTTTATTTCCATCCACGTTGGGATGGAAATTTCCAGCGCCTAGTTGGGAAAAAGTACTTTCTTGCTTTGGTTGAAATACCATTGTTTTCTCAAGTTGTGTGATTATATTTTGCGTTAATTTCTTGAATGTCACCCCCATGTTCACAAAAGACTCATGGGCACTTACCGTAATGTGTAGCAAATATGAATGGGATGCAGTCACTTTAGGGGCCTGCTCAAATTAGTGTGAAGTTCATTAAATGAGCTAGTTATTGTCCTGATCCTCAGTCTCATCTCACATGCATGGTCTTAAGATCTACTGCTCCTCTCAGCCCTACCACTGCTGAAGTACAGCTTTATTGAATGTGTATTGGCCAGTCAGGCACTGTTACCTGTAAAGAGTTTACTGAGAACATATAGAGAAGAAGTGATGAAAAAGTGAGAACTGAACATATGAAATATGCCAGAGCAATTCAATTTTCATTGAATTTTGCCATGGTACAGAAAAACATTGTGCAGTAATGACCCAAGTGAATGCAAACATGACTGTCAGATCTTTAAGCTGTCTTTTTTTTTTTTTTTTGCTTTACTATTATTTCTTAACTTCTTGGTGCTAGTTTGAGGTGAAAAAAAGCGTGTATATCACTTTGAAAAAGTTTCAGGTAGATTTATTTAAACTGGAAAACAAGCTACAATATAATGCTTAATATGTGGGATTTAGTAGATGATCGAAAATTTCAGGAAAGAAAGAATTGTCAGTTTGTAACTTTTCAGGCTGTTACACTTTTCTCTTATCTCTTCATTCATCCATCTTGCTATGATTAGTTTGGAAGTTTTAAATTAAAATTAATTTAAAATTATTGTCCTTCTGCTTACAACACTTTTAAATGAAATTCTACTTCAAATATATTAATGAGTTTGCTGAATGTAATCTGTTTTGCAGAAGAATAAGATAACTAGAGTAGTTACTATGCTGTGCAATTTCTCAGCCTTTGAGAAATAACTAAGATTTTTCTAGTCATGGTGATCTTAAACCATTTTTTAAATTAAACGTTACACCTTATAAATTGAAAGCCTGCTAGCTCATTCTTCAAATACAAAGCTACAATTTCAGGAAGCCTTAATTGCAAGGATAAAACAAGTAAGACATGCACATATGGCCTGAACACTTATCCTGCTGGTTAATCTTCACTATTTATACAGGGTGTTTTTAAAGCATAATTCAAAATCATGCATTACAGGAATTTCGCTGTGGGATATTCAGGAGTCACAAGCAGTCAAAAATTGCCTTAGTCAGCAGTCCCTGCAGGAGCCAGCTTCTCTATTTTTTCTGTTTACAGCAGTAACTTATAACAAGGAGAAGTAATTTGGTGGTTTTAAGAAAATATTTTTTTAACTGTCTCTGCCTTTCTTTTAAGCTGCAGTTCCACTTTCTTTAAATCTTTACTTTGGTCACCGGAGGCCTTGGCGGTGCACGTGGTCATGCCTACCCTCCTAGAACCACCTGCGGCGCAGGCATGGGGAGATGCACCCTTACAACCAGTCATTTGCCAGGTTTTGTTATGAGCATTATATTCAGCTGTGAAAAAATGTCCTTAAAGATTCATTTTTTGAAACGTATTTGGAAGAAGGCAACTTCTTGCTCTGGAAATAAGTGCAGTTCTGGCTAAGAACGTGCAATACCTGCATGTGCCTTTTCTGAGCACCATCTCCAATGACCTGTACCTTTGATGTTAATAGCTTACAAGTGTATATCAAGGGGTTTATGGCACATGGGATTAATGCTTGTGCCTTTCGGGGAAGGAGAACGAAACCTGACAGCCACGAGTCGCTAACTGGCATCTGCTTATGTCAGCAGCCCTGTATCAGCTTGGGCGGTGGAGCAGGACGCTTTCAGCCTTTCCTTCATACGTTTTGAAATTTGCTAAACAAAAGCAGCAATGGGGAAACTGGAGGAATGTATTATCTACCATTTTTTCAGATGTGTAAGCGATAAGTTTATGATGTGCATGTGTATGTGTCCAGTAGGTCCAGCTCTGTAATAGTGCAACAGCTTTTTTTTTACTCTCAGAGTAAACAGCTGCAGGTATCTTGTTCTGATGAGCAGATCAGAGGAAAAGAACAGTGATAAGGAAATGTATATACACCAGAGGGCTTAAAACAGTCTCTGTATGTGCATACAAGTCCCACCCTTTCAACAGCATATTAAATCATTGCAATGCAATGTTGCCCCTGTTGTGAAACTGCAAAGATTAGTGAATTCAAAGGATGCAGTCAGTCAAGAATTTTGATGGGAAACTATTCAAACTTAAAAATCATGTGGATAAAACCAGATGAGAGATCCTGTCTTGCATTAGTATTTGGGACAAGGATTTCTTTTGCACTGTCAAAACATGTGTGAATATGTGTGTTTATGCACATGCATCAGCCTAAGTGTGGCTGGACGTGTCATTGCTTGAACAAGGTTGGACTCTTGTCTAGTGATTTTTTTTTTTTACTTTCGATGGCTTATGTTCCCAAATTTAGGTCTGTTTGCTCCCAGCTTCTCTAGGCTGGTAGATAAGGGAGGATATTGAGGTTTCTATTATCTGATGCAGTACAGAAAAATCTTTTTTTTTCTTGTCAGATAATCCTTGCACAAGTACAGATCTATCCCAACAGTTCCCTTGTTTTCTGAAGTACAAGTTCTGTTAAATCGGCTTTGGGAACAACTACTACTTCATACCTATGAGAAAAACTCAAGATCTGACACACTCAGAAGTTTGTAAAATCTGGGTTCCTGTATGGTCTCATTCACCAGTCACCCGCTGAGCTGAATGAGAGCAGGGCTAGCTTCTAAGCTTTTTATTAATTCTGTGTATTAACTACTTATTTCAGCTTTTGTCTCAAAATATACTAAGTTCACCAGTTTTTTAAGACTTAGTATGGAAGCCTGTAGTGAAAAATTGAGTAAGAGGAAAACAAAACACAATCAACATATCCAACCAGGATGAATATTTTTGATGCAGTCTTGTAAAAAGAACTACTTATTTTCTCATTTCGCATATGCACTTTCTTTTGCGTTCCTGGTAAATAACTTAATCTAAGGTCATCCACGTTTCAAGTCAAGCTTCGCGTGCTCTAGAAATCCAAAGTATAATGTAAGCTAGTTGCATTTTAACTTATTCTAGCTCCATATTTATTTTAAAACTCACCAGTTGTGTGAGGCTCAGCACACTCTGTCTGCATTTAAATGCATTTAGAAAGATTGGATGCTTTATTGTGAGAAAGGCCTTGTTTACTTGAGTGAAAAAGTTAATGCTCTGTAATAACAGATACAACTTCTAGTCCTGGGACTCATTCACTGAGTGTTTGACTGGAGAAGTGAAATCCGCTTTGTTGCAAAGCAACACATTTCAGTGAAGCAAAAATTCCATTTCTGTTAAATCGCTTTCCAATTTTCAGGATAATGATGTGTTTAATTTACCACAAAACATGGTAAACTGCCTGCAGTATGAGTTTTGATTAGTCATTTAGATTCATTTTATTTAAGTTTAATCCCTTTTTTTCATTTTAGTGAAATGTATCTGTAGGGTTTTTTTGCTTAAGTTTATTGTTTAGTTTTCTAGCACTTAATTTTGGCATTTTAATGCTGGCAAAAACTTTGAGTTCCTGGTTTCTGAAAGGAATGATACTTTTACTATCTGCTGTGCTAACCGTGGCACAGACAGGACATTAAAGCTTCAAACAATATGTGGATAACATGCTGAACACATTCTCCTATTTCTAATTTTTACTGTGAGCCATACGGTACCACACAGCCGAGATAATTTCCAATAGCATCATCTTTTCCTGAGCTTTCTTGACAAACGTAAATGGCTTTGCAAGTTTCCTTCAATTGTTTTCTTTTACTGCTCCAGTCCACTAAGTACTCTGATCATTCCCCACTCATCCTCGTGTCCAGCTATGGTGTGGAGAGCTGAACATACACTGGAACAGATGGTGCCACGTGTTTGGCGATTACAGGGAGCCGAAACAGCTTACCTTACCTGTTCTCCAGGACAAGGGTGGATGAAGATAGCAGGTGGCATTCCCTTCTTCGAAGGCTGCATGGGTAGGCCAAGGCGAAAGTGAAAGCGGTCTTTAGGTTCATCCCTTGTGGACGACGTCGTGGCTCGTAAGCATTAGTGCAAATTAGGGGAATGAGTGACTTATGATAAGTTAACTCAAAACACATATTTTCCTCTCTTTGCTGGTTATCCTGCATTTGGGAAGTAGAAATCGTCAGGTTAAATAATATTTCTCCCCACTGCCGCCTTCCTGCATTTAGTTTCCTTCCTTCTACTTGCGTTGCTGCACGTAGCCAGTATTTTTCATCCCTCTTCTCCTGGATGGGGGGAGGAAAAAGTTGAGAGGGCTCATTATAACTTCTAAGCTGACACATTTCCAATATCATCATATTTTTGTGGCGCTCAACCGCAAACAAGCGTTGGCGAATGGGGCGGAAGACCAGCTTGTAGGTCTTTGCCAGTCCCACCTTGCTGGGAGAAGAGGGGTCCTGCCCTCGTGCTGCCGCCTGCCCACCCCACGATCCCCCACGGCTATTTCTTCATGTCACCTCCCCAAATGTCCCATGCAGAAAGGGGAGCCACAGCCCAGCACTGGCCAAGCCCGAGGTGGCCTCTTATAACCTCCCCTTGTAAATCGTCCTTCATCGCGGGCCTCCTAGAAGCAGGCTCCCAAGGTCTGCTCCTTCTCTTCGTCCCCAGACACATGTTTACTTGCAGATGTAAGCAAAAAGCTTAAATTTTTGGAAGAACATCCGTGGGAAGCAATTTTCTTCCTGAACTCAGCGTTACTATTTTGACACTATCCCAGGTTAATCTTTATTTCAACAATGATGTGTGGACATTTGTGGGACTGTCTGCTTAATGTATATGTACAGCTGTCACCTAGAAAATAAACTGTTCGGTTCATAGAAACAGACCACAGCACACAGAGATGGGAAATTCAAAATAATAATAGTAATATATTAACATCATCATCTTTTAAAGATTTGATAGTCACTGAACAGTCAATCTCATCTCTACTATTTAGTTCACATAGTTAACTTTATGTTCTCCAGTTATTAATAATTTGATGGGTCTTTCATTCCTCTGCCTTTCTAGAAAACTTTTTTTCAACATGGATATCCTAAGCCTCCATGAGACACGGTATTCTGGGATTTGAAAAAAAACCTAGTAGTAGTACAGTGCTAGAGAAATGCTCTAAATAAGAGGTGTCTGACAAAGTAGTTGCTGCTTCTGCTGAAAAATAGTTCAGACTATTATGAAAAATTGGTAGAGGTGTCTGACAAAGAAATAGTAGCTGCTTCTGCTGAAAAATAGTTCAGACTATTTACAAAAAATTGGTAGAAATTTTAGTGCAAGTTCACTAAGAGAAAAGTGTACATTTCTTTGTGGCTCTAGACCTCAGGGCTGTTCGTAGAAGTACTCAGAGGGTCGTGTGGCTGTGTACAGCAATTTTATATAGGTTGTAACATGTCTGGTTTATTAAAAACAGTTTGGGGACATCTTGAGTGTTTGGCTAATATTACAGAATTTACACAGAATTTACTACACGTATTTATGCAAAATATTAAGTGCAGTTTGAAGAAAAAAGGAATGATGCTCTAGCATAATAAGAATAATTGACTTGGGGAAGATTTGCTATCGAAGCAAAACTTAAGAAATCTGGGAACTCAGCCTGACCATGGAAACTACTTCTCTCACCACAAATATGACATGTACATTTTATGAAACCTACTTATTACCAGGGGCCAAATTCTGTGGTCCTTATGCAAGCACAACTTTCACTGAAAGTTCACTGAGGACGGTAGAATTTGGCCCCAAGCTATTTCTTTTCCACAGAAAATTACTTCATTTGTAATTTCCTCTTCTTATATTTCTCAGTAACTGCAGAAATGTGAGCTAGTCATTTAATTTCAAGTGAATAAAAGCTTTGAGGACTCTCTGTGAAATTGCAACTTTATCTTTCAGCATAATAGAATAAAGGAGTATATTTGTGGACGTGATGTTTTACTTAGAGGAAAAAAACCTATTTGGATAACTACATAGACAGGAAACCAATGTAAATATGTGAGTTTTTCCATCTAAGTAAAATGAGAAAGATTTTGGGTTTTGAACCGAAGAGCAGTGACTTGGGATGTTACAAACAGCTGAATTAATATTGGACTTCTGGGACGTTTCTGCAAGCACAACGCAGCCACAAGCTAGCGCTGAATGAGGTCTGGGTTACTTACATTACCCCAGTTAATTTTATTAGTATGGTACTCAACCTTGGCTGGTATATTCACTTCTCTGAGGCTAATAGAAATGTGTCCATACCGCTCTGTACAGTGCCTTGTAGACGCAACCAGCGGGGAAGTGGAATGGGAGAATAACGGCACCGAATATATAAGAGGCTGAGGCGAGGGCTGGGATTTGACTCTTGGAGCGTGCGTTTGGTACCCTGCAAATTCAGATTCCTCAGAGAGGAAAGGGGGCCAGGGCTGCTTGGAGTCAAATGGCTGAGTCAAAAGCTGCTGCTATCGGTGTAATCCTGAGCAGGAGAATATGCATAGCCCATAAGCAGCTACTACATCTAGCATCCCTTTTGGTCATCTCCATTACGTGACCAAAGACGTAATAGCCGTGCAGGAGAAACAAACAACCCATTGCAGCGTTTTGCTGTTAGCGTATGTCCACGCGGTACTTTGCCGGCGGCCGTGAGCGCGTCCTTCCCATTCTCCTCTCTTCGCCAGTCCTGCGAGCGTAGCTAGCGCGGCACCGAGCCCGAGCCCAGTGCTCCCAGCCGGGACGGGGCCAGCCTGCAGAGCTGCGCTGGAGCTAATTCCATCACCCCAGCTTTGGTTTACCTCTAAAGGCGCTGCCGCTGCAGTTCATTTCTGTGAATAAACTGACAGCGTGAATTTTCCGCCCTCGGCTCTTTGTGTTAGCAAATACATTTAAAACAATTGAGTTTCAGGTTTTAGCTGTGAGTTAGCTTTCTTTTCCAGGCCGAATTGCGTTACTACTGATGCTCTTTGAATGTGACTTACCCAAGATTAATTTCTGAATTATGTATAAATTGTTTAATCACCTGTGAAACTTCACAACTTTCAACTTTTCATTAGCTGTGAGATGAATGTCAATTAAATGTGTTTGGAAGGCTAGAGCTTGATGGCACATGCAGCAAACACTGCCGATGACTCTGTTTCATTTAATGCAGTAATAATAAACACTCCACAGGCAATATTTCAGCAATCAAGAATGCTTTTGCAGTCTTTTCTATCTATATGTGTTTGGCTAAATGACAAAATTGGGTCGGGGAGGTGCGGGGAAAGGGTAAAAAATGAGTCAGGCTTATTGCCTTAATGTAACCTTCCTGGCTGAAAGTATATTAATTGGCAAAATGAATTACCTCAGACTAGAGCAGAGAAAGGCCTCCATTGTGCGCGGCCGTGGCGTGAAACCTATATTCTTTGGCTTGCACGTTCTTTCCTCGGCGTCGTGACCCATCCCGTCCGATCAGCAGGCTTCAAAGTCAGCCTGCCGAGATTTATAGCACCTTTCAGTTGGAAGCTCTTTCATTCAGTCCGTTTGTGCATTAAGCCGAGTTACTCTGAAGTATTTCATGGTGAAAAATCTCCTTCCTGTGCAGAAGTTGCTCCCAGCTTCTTCCCGCGATGTAGCGTGGTACTTCTTCAACCCACAAGGGTTAACATGTGGGAAAATGGGTCATTATTTCTTCTTCTATACAAGAGCTTGGTGTCTGGAGCCCTTGCCAGGACCACAGGAGACCTGAGAGCAGAGCCTGCTTCCTTCCCAGCCTTAAAGTCGAGGTCCAGCAATAACCTCAGGTAGCGGCGACCTAATCATCTGCTGGGTTGGAAGGACTAGGGCGGTCACGCGGGGGCTGCCTGTGTTTCATCAAATGACAGCTCCATGTAAGACGCTTACCTTGCGGCAAGGACTTGAACCAGCCTGTGGCCCAAAGCATTTCATTATCGTCGCTTTTTTCCCAGTCCAGCAAATGTTGAATTGTTCTATCTGTTCGAGATTGAAGGGGAAAGTGACACAACCTTGGGTAAAACAGGCATGGTCATCATCTGTCTTTTGAGTAAAAGGGGCCATAACTCATGGGTTTTATGCTCCACTATCACTCTCTCCTTCTCCTTTTTGTTATGTATTCAAAGAAGGTAATGATCCCATTTTTTTTCAGGGACCCTCAGTGAAGAATTTGGTTAGCAGGAGATGTCTTGCTGATTCTTGGCTGAAAATAAGTGTGATAGACTGGCAAAACTAACATGAACTTGTAAAACTCTTAATTGCCTTTTTTTAGATTTGACAAAGGAAAAGCTTAAGAGTATAAATACTGAGAGATTGCACATGAATAAACATGCTATTTCTCACTCATTTCTGCTCATTGGAGTTAAGTGTTTGAATAACAAGGAGGATGAAAGCCGTAGGTTAAATAAGTTCTGTCCAATTTCCCGTAAGCCAATATCCCATCTGAGTGAGCATTATTTGCTGCTATAGACGGTTGCTTCTACGGAGAAATCGAGTCTGAACAGGGCTGGAGACTGTGCAACCTTCCCACCCGCTCAGAGAAGGTCTCCCCAGGTCAGGGGTGCAACCGGCAGTGGAAAAGCCACGTGGAAAGCTGGGGTTTGCCACTGTTTCCACTCTATTTGTTCTGCGGATAAATAAATTGAGGGCTGGAGTCTTCACGGCTGTCAGTGTGCCACCTTTGAACGTCTTCTGTTAGAGAAACAGGAAAGTCAACCACATGTTCAAATTGGTCCTAATTGTTACAGGAAGGCTTCTGAGCGGTTCCAAGACCATCTTTTTCCACTGAGCTTGTATTACAAAATATTTCTGGAATTAGACAGAGCAAGAAAAATAACAACTATTTTTTTATTCTTCTTTCACAACTTGTATCTTATGTCAAGATGCCTTTGAAAGAAATGTGACCCTGTCCTGTACATTGAATTGGCTTTCTTGCTCTGTGACCTGTGACATGCTCAAGCGCTAGGCTTTAAATCAGGGATGGCAGACCTCGGATTAGCGTGGTGGTATTTGTAACCTCTAGCATTTCGTATCCCGCTTTCCCGCAGGATCTCCTGCCCTCACTGGCACTGGAACCATTGCTGTCACGGTGGATGATGTCAATGATAATGTCCCCACATTCGCCTTTAACATGTATTCTGCCACTGTTCCAGAGGATGCTCCTACGGGGACAGATATTTTGCTCGTAAACTCCTCAGATGCTGATGCTTCCACAAATGCTGTTATTAGGTAGGTCGTTTACTGTTGCTGTATGTAATACTGCCTCGTACCTTGCCTGAAGATTTTTTTTCCCCAGTGTCCATCACCAACATGCCATAAAGCTGTAAGACACAAAAGGACAGTTGTATATGTGTAGCTAAATTATTTTGGCAAATCTGGCTTTTTTTGTTGTTGTTGTTGTTCATAGGCTTTTAGAATTATATTAAGGACAAAGAGAGTTGCAGTGTTATTTTAGGTTTTTACTAAGTGAACAACAAAAGAGTTTAACTTGCACCTGAATGTTAATAGGCTAGATTTATATTTCTCAGTAAGTGTAGAGGTGTAGAGGTGAATTAAAAAAATAGAAAACCAAAGAAATACTGAAACTCCAAATAATATCATAACTGGATTAAGCACTTCAGCTTGCAGTCTTTATATATAAATTCTCTGCATAAAGGAATACAATAGAGGCTATGAATGATCATCATTAATGACTGCCATGAGCTTGTGTAGCCTTTGGAAAGGCTTTTGCCCTCTCTTTAGCATAGCTTTTAGAGTTGAGGCCTTGTAATGAAGGATATCGCTAATAGAAATAATACAAATCTTTTAAAACGTATTCCTGAGGAAGCTAGAAACCATTGTTCTTGGAGGCTGACAAATATTAATCGAACGAGGTTTCAGGAAGGTATTGGTGGGGAAGAGGAAGATGTACTTTTCAAACATCATTAACGAATTTGCTACAAAAGCTGACTTTGGGGCAGAGTTAAATAATTTTTTTTTTTTTTTCACTTACGTTCAAATGAAACCACTCACCCTAAAAAAAGTACGGAATGTATTTTGCAGCTTTAGTCGTCTTTAAGCTTTAATTTTTAAGCTAGGCAAATCTAGAAATCATTGTCACATTTTGCATAAAAACATCCAAACTAGTGGATAGTGTTGATTTTGTGATAGCATACATATGTTTGGGGAAGGCTTCAGTATCTCACTTTGAACCTCAAATGGCTTTTCAAACCTAACTGTAGTTTAGAAGACTGCTTATGCAGACTTGGATGCATTTATAATAAACTGGCCAAGCAGATACAACATCACCCAAGACGCTAATATACGTTACACTACAGACCACTGAACGGTCAACAGAAACCACTACCTGCCTTGCCGCTGCGTTCACATCTTTTCATATAGTAAACAATTTTCACTGAAAGCCAACATGTTCCTTGGGTAAATTTATGGTTAGCTATTGTCTTCAGTTTAGAATGAAAATTACAGAAGGTGAGGCATAAAGTTTATCCCATTCAGAAAACCAGTAAAAAGTTTGAATTTGGCCTTTTTGCTCTGAGTGCCAGATGGTTTGCAGAGCTCAGTTGATGCAACCTAACTGGGCACTGGGCTGAACACTGGCCATTCCCAGTTTCACAGACAAGAGTAATGAAGATGCTGAGTGACATGACAAGCTGAAGATTATCCACTGAGGACTGATGTATTGTGAATGGAATACGAAGCAGATTCGTGTTAGTTATTAATCGGAAGGACACGTAGGTAGTCTCATCACGTTTAACTGTCATGACTGCAAACACCTGTATCTCTGTTTCCAAACTTACAAAACAGGATATGAAAGTAGCTTCTTTGTTTACTTTTGTTAGTTCACCTCAGTTCATTTTTCAAAGTCCATAAGAATATCACTGTGATTGTCACTTTTTTTAAAAAAGGAAGTAAAATAAAACAGAACTATGTTATGGCAAAGCAAGTGTGTATAAAATACTGTCATATTTTCTTTCCAACTTGCTACAAGCCAGAAATAGAAACTTGATGGTTTTGGCATTTTAAATATTTGAAAAGCATCCAAAATTACCATTTATTAAATTGTGAAACAGCAAAGCTTTTAATTCTATTCACTCTTACTCTAAGAAACTATTTCTGGCAAGCTCCTTTAAAAAAAAGAATTCCATACAAAGCATGAATGATTGTAATGATTGCATCCCGTAATCAGAAATTATCAGGGTGCTCTCAGATTTCATTAGTGTGGTTGAATTGCTTTAATATCTTTGCCATTAGTCTTTGTCATTCACTCAGTACCTCGCAGGAGAATAGTTGATAAAAATATTTTTTACCTTTGTAAGTAGCTATTTAAAAATTGTTTTCAGGTTTTGTTTTACACTTTTTAGACTCAGGAACATACTTTGTTTTTCTTGGACAGAATTTGTCCAGATTCAGCATGTAGAGTAATGCAAATCTTAAAATATGCCTGGTATTACAAAACTGGCAAAAGCCAGAGGGACCAGAATACGTAAGGTCTTCTTGTCAGAGGTGCTGAGCACTCAGAACTCTTTTTCAGTCCTGTTAGAGCCTGTTTCAAAATCAAATCTTTGGTTTCCAAAGATGGTACATAAATTCCTCTGCTAAAATTTTCATGCTAAGTCAAAAAATGGACTGTGTTATGCAGGAAGTAGGTAATCTTCTGCAAAACTGTTACATGTCCATACAGGCCAACTCTTTTTCTCTTATTTCTCGTGATAACCTGTGAAGTCATTAAGGGAGGATGATGAGGTTGTTAACAGCAATGCACACTTGAGCAGTCTTGTTAAAGATAGTATAGGTAAGAGGGGTCAGCACAGACTAGTCAAAAGGCCAGATTTTAAGCACTTCAGCCAAATTCCTTTTATGCCAGTTGTCACTATTAAAGTTTCAGGGTTTGGTGGGGTTTGGGGTTTTTTGGTTGGGTTTTTTTTGGCTTGGGTTTGGAATTTCGTTGTAACTGTGCTGAGGCACACTTACATTGTCCAGTTTGCATGCGGTTGTACTGGGATATAACTCAGAATATCCTATGGCAAATGTAATTTGTCTTTTTTTTTTTTAAAGTTTTCATATCATCTTTCCAATGCTAAAGCTTGAGCCATTCTATATATGTGGAAATACAGAAGAGAAAGTCTCTATCTTCTGCAACACCTCACACAGGGTTAAAACATTGCAGATCACAGATGAAATTTGCCCATGCTGCTGGTATTTACGGAGATTTAAGTGGTGCTTTAGGCTTTGTGCACATTCTTTCCACCCTAGATGCACATTGCTATGGCTGGAGAATAATTACATATGGCCATCATATTATATCATAATTAAGCAATTAAAGTATGCTCATGGCATTCTGTAGAGATTAATGACTGAACAGGAGAAGTTGCCACAGCTTATTACACAGGCTGGCTATCAATCCTCTAGGTAAAGCTTCTGGCCTGTGTTATTATTTCTGTCATAACCTATTCTGAATTTAAAAAGGTGAAGATAGGAATATTATTCTCTTTCATAAAAGCTATTTTCTTCTGAGTCCTTTATAGAATTGAATACCTCAAAAAAGCTGCTGCTGTGCTGTACCAGGCTTCTCTGAAGAAGCAATGCTAATCACAGCTGTGTTGGTTTTTGTCAGGGTTATAATACTGAATATGGGAATTGTTCATTTTAGCCAGTTTTTGTTTCATTCGTTTTGTAGAAAACCAATTATCTGAATTAATAAAAACCATAATATTAACCAATTACCTTTAAAAATATGGCCCAGTGTTCCACATACCTTTGAGATTCATTCTGTACAAACAGAAGCTGATTAAGCGTTCAAAGAAAAAGGACAAATTCACTGTGCTAGTAAGGCAGAGGTAGCCCGTATGACGCACTGCAGTAAGCACACAGTCAGTTCTTATCAAATCACATTTTTGCACACACACACAGATGTGTGCATGTGTATATATACACCAATCAAGGGTCAAATTCTGGTCCCAATTAGTGTCTATTAACGTAGCTTTGTGGTTACTCATTTGCTATGAATTACTATGAATTAACAGTGAAATCTTGAATAGCAAAACTTAGCGCAGTATCAGGAAACAATATGAATTATAAATCCTCGTATTATTTTTTAAAATTGTCATCCTTTTATTTCAGAAATCAGTATTTTTCCTAATTATATTCTGTGGATTCAGTTAAGAGGTATGTCAGCCTTTTGGAATAATGCTTAATGCATTTGCCCAGGGAAATCAGTACTAGAGGATGCCTCCAGCAGGCAATTTTGAGAGTATGTCTTGACTGTATCTCTAAATGTACAAATGCTCATTCTGCTCCTCACTTATTAGAAATCTATCTGTGTTAAGCAAGTACGCTTGGAAATCCCCAGAAATGTCATTTATGACAGGTCTGAAAATACGGAAAAGAAAAGAAGCGAAGCCAGATGGACAGTCAGAATAAAATGCGTGTGTTGATACCCATCAGCATGGTGGTCTGAACAATATGGGAAACTGTTATTATCTTAAGGCAGCAGGCTGCCTTATGAAACACTAATTGAATTTTTCTTCCTTGGTTTTTCTTTGAAACAGCTATAGGCTTACCGGTGGCAATTCACAATTCACAATCAACCCATCAACAGGACAAATCATCACCAGTGCTCTCCTCGATCGAGAGGCAAGGGAGAACTACACTTTGGTGGTGGTGGCGAGTGATGGGGGCTTCCCCAGGGCTCTCTCCAGTTCCACCAGCGTGCTTGTCTCCGTCGCCGATGTGAATGACAACCCACCCAAATTTCAACACCATCCCTACGTCACCCACGTCCCATCGCCTACCACTTCAGGTAAGCTGATCAGTGGCAGTGCTTGGGATACTTCAGACTGCAGAAACTTCTTAATGAAATGCAAAGCTGTGCCACAAGAAATGTTTCTGAGATGTTCCTCTGCAGCTCTTGTCCAGGTTTTGTTATCTTCATGTTGGGTAGGAATGAATAATGGCAAGGCTCAATATATCACCTGCAATTTAGCAATTTTTTTTAGTTTGTTCCTTCCATCCAAATTCAATTATTTTCCTGCAGTTATGTAAAGAAGATATAGCGTAAATGAGCATCCACTCAAACAAATGATTAAATCATTTTGCTGGGGTTGGTAAGGCAATGGCCTCTTTTTTCCTCTGCAAGTCTCCTCCTGCATGTAGATGTTCTTTTTCCACCCTGAGCAATTCTTAAAGAGGATTTTGTCAACCTCTTCCAAAAAGGCCATATCTAGATCAGATGTTAATTACGTTGCCTTTCCTTGAGCCAAATGTTGAAGTAAAATAAAATAAAAGCAAAGCCAAGCAACAACCTTCCTTTTGTGGAACCTACACCCAAATTAAAGTGACTTTACTCAATGCAGGAATTAATTTCTGATTCAGTTTATGTTTAAACAAGCCTGATAAATAAATACATTAGAAAAGGGTAAGTCCAAAATACTGATACTTTCTATTTGCAGAATTGGCATTGCAAGGGGAAAGAAAGTAGAATATGTGTATTTGCATGAGGGTGGAGAGAATTTGCTGAAAGATTCTGCTATTTTGAGATTTTTTTCCAAGATTTAAAATGGACTAATACTGCAACCTCCGTTAGCTCAAAACAATAAAAGGATTTTATGATATGCTCACTGTATTACCACAGATTCACCAAACTGCAGTCACAGTGGTTGGCTGTGGAAGTTGGCGACACTGTGTTTTCATGTGAATATGCAGACATGGGTATGTGATGCCTACAGAGAGGATTCCAAGACAAATGGTTTACAAAACAAATTTTCTTTTAAAACAACGAAAAGAAGGGCTTTTTTCCATGTCTTGGGTTTTCTCTCTAAATTTTAAACAATTGCAAATACTTCTCCTTTTTATGGAAGAATGAATTTGTTTACATTTCTTCCCTGTTTTCAGAACAGCATTATGAAATTATTTTATTATTGCATTGTATCTTTGTGTATTCTGACTAGGGCACAGTGCCTTTGTGTGGTTTGGAGGGGGGGTGTCTTTAAATGTGTTTGATGAAGAGTACACATAGGTTTAACTGATGTTTTCTGGCAGTATCTTTTTGGATGTTTTTTGTATGAAACCCATTATAACTAGAAACATAGAAAGCCTAAGCTATGTTTACTCTGGTTTTAACTTAGCAAAAACCTAGGGATGCATGCACTTTTTTATTTGCAACTTCCTTAGTTGATAGTTCACTTTCATTTAAAGGGAAATGTTAATATCTTTTCACATTATTTTGAAAGACTGTTGACAATGATGTTACTAGCAGGCATGGTGTCCATTAAAACAAAACAAAACAAACAACTTTATTGCAGTCCAATGTAGCATCTGCAATAGCTTTTCCAAAAAAAAACCCCAAACCCTCATAACTTGATCAAGACTTGTGCCTTTATTCCAATCACAGAATATCTAGTGCATGTTTTGAAAGAAAAAGCTTGATTTACTTATTATTTTTTAGTAAATTTTAAAAAGGGGAACTAGTAATAATAATAATTAATAATATAATTTGCTTAAATGAAGCAAAAATCTTAATGTTTTCCTGTCCCATTTCTCACAAGGGTTCAAATACTGAACTTGTCTAAATATTCCTCCCCCTGGAGTACAAATCATTGCACATGACAAATAGTGACATGAAGTATAGTTTTAAGGGGACGCTGTCAAAGTCATTCCTTCCTGTAAATGATTTTGCCTTAAGAGGTTGAAAACAACATGATTTTTATACAGGAATGGGTATTTTCTAAATTTCAGTACCAGTAAAGCATCAACAGTGTTCTGCAAATGGGTTGGACAGTGTCAGATTTGAAAGACGTGCCGTGCATTAGATCTGTAAATTCCAGTGCAAAAGGACACCCTGGATTCTCCTTGCAGATAGGCAAACATAAAGGTTAATGCAAATGGTGCCCGTATAGTCGAGCTCATTGTCAAGCATGAATTCGAAAGACCTGAAATGTATTATATTCATGTTATTGCACTGGTGTGCAATAGTTTTGTATTTCTATATGATTTTTACCCCTATCTCAGAGGACCAGCGTGCTTTTAGAAATCCAGTCCTGTTAGTTACTGTCCTCAGAATACCCTTACAATGTCAGAAGCAAGAGGCTATTGGGGAAAAAGGAGCAGCATCTGGGGAATAGGAAAAAAAGGGGCTGCAAGGGAAGGTGGGTGTGAGGGTAAATGTCCATGGGTGCTGCTTGTTCACTTACGTAACCTTAATAGTCATTGAATTCCAGGGGGTTTTTTACCTGGACAAATAAACTATGAGTAATTAAAAAAAAAAATCAAAATAACATTCAATCTTATTAGATTTATGGCTTTCATAATGTGAATGTTCTAGAAGTGGGATGCTAGGATTCCAAAAAGTTGCAGGTCCATTTTCCAGTGCAGATGTATGTGCAGCCACTGACATCTGTACATGCATTTCTCTGAATGCAGTGACCTACTTTTCAAACCCACATTTTTTGGCCGCGTGCATGTCTTGCGGGTTCACAAACTCACCTACCCCTTGCTGAACTTAATCATCTTGTGACAAAACCAGTTCATTTTCAGAGCACTGTAAGGAAGAGCATACTGCTCCAGGACATGCTTCCGAGTGAAAAGCTGGCATCACGTTTCCCGCAATCAGTGCATTCATTAAAGAACTGCCCTTACTTTGTGCTCCATTTCAGGCTCGTTTGTGTTTGCTGTGACCGTCACCGATGCGGATGCCGGCTCCAACGCTGAGCTCCATTATTCCCTCATGGGGAAAAACTCCGAGAAATTCCACATCGATCCAGCAAGGGGGGCAATTCTGGCTGCGAACCCCCTGGCGGGAGAGTCCGAAGTCACCATTTCTGTTCACGTGAGGGACGGTGGCCGGTACCCCAAGACAGACTCTACAACCGTCACCGTGAGATTTGTGAACAGAGCAGAATTTCCTCGCGTTCAGGCAGATCAGGAGACCTTCACATTTCCTGAAAACCAAGCGGTTGGTACACTTGTCACCACCGTCTCTGGATCTTCAGCCAGAGGAGGCTCCTTGTCTTACTACATCGCCAGTGGTAACCTGGGCAGCACCTTCCTGGTCGACCAGGTGACAGGACAGCTTTCTGTCGGGCGGGCTTTAGATTTCGAAGCCATACAGAAATATGTGGTTTGGATCGAGGCCAGAGATACGGGCTTTCCTCCCTTTTCTTCATATAAGAAACTGGAAGTAACGGTGATAGACGTCAATGATAACGCACCGGAGTTTGAGCAAGATCCCTTCATTGCAGAAATAGTGGAAAACCTGTCCCCACGGAAGATACTAACAGTGGCTGCTGTTGACAGGGACAGTGGTCTAAATGGACAGTTAAATTACGAAATAATTGAGGGCAATACAGAAAATAGTTTCAGTATCAATCAAGCCACTGGTGAGATCAGAAGTGTCAGGCCCTTGGACAGGGAAAAATTGTCTCGATACACACTAACTATAAAAGCTTCAGATAGAGGCACCCCGCTCCAGAGCACAACCGTCAAAGTTATCATTAATATTTTAGATGAAAATGACAATGCTCCGAGGTTTTCCCAGATATTCAGTGCTTCCGTGCCTGAAAATGCACCTCTGGGTTTTACAGTAACGCGAGTCACGACATCAGATGAAGACATCGGGGTGAATGCGGTCAGCAGGTATACCATAAGGGATACAAGTCTCCCATTTACCATAAATCCCAGCACCGGGGACATCACCATCAGCAGACCACTAAACAGGGAGGACACAGACCGCTACAGAATCAGGGTCTCTGCACATGACTCTGGGTGGACAGTGAGCACAGATGTCACCATATTTGTCACGGATGTCAACGACAATGCCCCACGATTTACAAAGCCATCCTATTACCTGGAGTGTCCGGAGCTTCCTGGGATTGGGTTGAAGGTCACCCAGGTTTCAGCCACCGATCCTGATGAAGGGTCGAACGGCCAAGTCTTCTACTTCATAAAATCCCAGTCTGAGTTCTTCCGAATTAATGCAACCACAGGGGAAATTTTCAACAAGCAGTATTTAAGGTACCAAAACTCCAGCGGTTCAAGCAATGTCAACATTAATAGGCACAGCTTCATCGTTACTTCTTCAGACCGAGGCAGTCCTCCATTAATGAGCGAGACGACTGTCACCATTAACATAGTAGACAGCAACGACAACGCACCACTGTTCCTCGCTCGTAAATATTTTACTCCTGTTACTAAGAACGTGAAGGTTGGCACAAACTTAATTAAAGTTACTGCAGTGGATGACAAAGACTTTGGCTTGAATTCTGAAGTGGAGTACTTTATCTCTGATGAAAGCAAAACTAATAAATTCAGACTGGACAGGAGTACAGGCTGGATTTCTGTGTCATCTTCACTAATGGCTGACTTGAACAAAAACTTTCTGTTCAAAGTGAAAGCAAAGGATAAAGGTAATCCTCCACTCTCATCCGAGGTAGCAGTTGAAATAGTAGTAACAGAGGAAAATTACCATACACCCGAGTTTTCTCAAAGCCGTATGAGTGTTACTATCCCGGAGAGCCACTCTGTTGGAACAGTGGTCAGGACGGTTTCAGCCCGAGACAGAGATGCCGCTATGAACGGATTAATCAGATATAATATTTCCTCTGGAAATGAGGCTGGCATCTTTGCTATTAATACAACTACTGGTACACTGACACTAGCAAAACCACTTGATTTTGAGTTACGCCAAAAGCATGAGCTAGTTGTTACTGCCACAGATGGAGGATGGGTGTCCAGAACAGGCTACTGCAGTGTCACTGTTAATGTCATTGATGTGAATGATAATTCTCCAGCATTCAGCCCTGAGGACTACTTTCCCAATGTGTTAGAAAATGCCCCCAGTGGGACAACTGTTATTCGTTTAAATGCCACTGATGCTGACTCTGGACCTAACGCTGTGATTGCATATGCTATTCAGTCCTCAGATAGTGACCTCTTTGTCATTGACCCCAATACAGGAACGATCACCACCCAGGGATTTTTAGATTATGAAACAAAGCAAAGTTACCATTTAACGGTAAAGGCTTTTAATGTTCCAGATGAAGAGAGGTGCAGCTTTGCTAGTGTCAACATCCAATTAGAAGGGACAAATGAATACGTGCCCCGTTTTGTGTCCAAGCTTTATTATTTTGAGGTTTCTGAGGCAGCGTCCAAAGGTACTGTTGTAGGTGAAGTTTTTGCAAGTGATCGTGATATGGGAACTGATGGAGAAGTCCACTACCTTATCTTTGGCAACAGCAGAAAGAAAGGCTTCCAGATAGATGAAAAAAGTGGCCAAATCTATGTTTCAGGACCTCTCGACAGAGAAAAAGAAGAACGAATCTCTTTGAAAGTCCTCGCAAAAAATTTGGGGAGCATTCGTGGTGCAGATATAGATGAAGTAACTGTTAATATCACTATACTGGATGCCAATGATCCTCCCGTTTTTACCTTAGGAACCTACAATATACAAATCAGCGAAGGTGTTCCTCCAGGCACCCATGTCACGTTTGTGAGTGCCTTTGATTCAGATTCTGTCCCTAGCTGGAGCAGGTTTTCCTATTTCATTGGGTCCGGCAACGACAACAGCGCCTTTTCCATCAACCCGCAGACAGGACAGGTGACGGTCACTGCAGAGCTGGATCGAGAAACGTTGCCTGTGTACAACCTGTCTGTGCTGGCCATCGATTCGGGAACGCCGTCTGCTACAGGAAGTGCCTCTTTATTGGTAACTTTGGAAGATATCAATGACAATGGCCCCACCTTGTCCACCAGCCAAGGAGAAGTCATGGAAAATAACCGTGCGGGAACTCTCGTGATGACGCTTCAATCGTCAGATCCTGACCTCCCTCCGAACCAAGGTCCCTTTACGTATTACTTGCTCAGCACCGGCCCCGCAACCAGCTACTTCAGCCTTAGCACCGCCGGCGTGCTGACAACGACGAGAGAGATTGACAGGGAGCAGATCAGTGATTTCTACCTGTCGGTGATTACAAGAGACTCTGGCGTTCCCCAGATGTCTTCCACAGGAACTGTGCAGATCAAAGTAATAGACCAAAACGACAACCCGTCTCAGCCCAGAACGGTAGAAATCTTTGTTCACTATTACGGAAACCTCTTCCCAGGTGGAATTTTGGGCAACGTAAAGCCACAGGATCCAGATGTGCTAGACAGCTTCCAGTGCTCCCTCACCTCAGGAGTCACCAGCCTCTTCAGCATTCCCGGGGGGACCTGCGAGCTGCACTCGCAGGCGAGGTCCACGGATGGCACGTTCGACCTGGCCGTCCTCAGCAACGACGGGTTGCACGGCGCCGTCACCAGCAGCGTCCGGATTTTCTTCGCGGGCTTCGGCAACGCCACCGTTGACAACAGCATCCTCCTCCGCCTGAGCGCCCACAGCGTGCGGGATTTCCTGACGAATCACTACCTCCACTTCTTACGCATCGCCAGCTCCCAGCTGACGGGGCTGGGCACCGCCGTCCAGCTCTACGGGCTGTACGAGGAGAGCAACCACACCTTCCTGATGGCGGCCGTCAAACGCGGCAACAACCAGTACGTGAATCCCAGCGGCGTGGCCACCTTCTTCGAGAGCATCAAAGACGTCCTCTTCCGCCAGAGCGGGGTGCGGATCGAGGCCGTGGACCACGACTGGTGCCTGCAGAGCCCCTGCCAGAACGGAGGGAGCTGCCTGAGGAGGTTGGCGGTGAGCCCGGCTCTGAAGAGTCACGAGAGCGTCCCCGTCATCATCGTGGCCAACGAGCCTCTCCGGCCCTTCGTGTGCAGGTGCATGCCTGGGTACGATGGGAGTCTGTGCGAGACGGACATCGACGAATGCCTCCCTTCCCCCTGCCACAACGACGGGACGTGCCACAACTTGGTGGGGGGCTTCTCGTGCAGTTGCCTGGAGGGCTTCACCGGCATGGCCTGCGAGAGGGACGTCAACGAGTGCCTTTCCAACCCATGCAAAAACGGCGCCGCCTGCCAGAACTTCCCGGGAAGCTTCAACTGCGTTTGTAAAACTGGGTATACAGGTACGCTTTTACTTCTCTCTATCTTACCGTCCAGAAGAGATGGGAAGAGGGTAGAAACGTGCCTTTTTAGCACAAGGTTGTCCGAATACGGGCATCCCCGATAGGTGAGGAGGTCGTGCAAAGTGAGGTACTTGTAGTTATGAAACCTCAGAAGACCAGGTGCCCACAGTATTATTTTATTTTAGCTCTGTCCTCAGGCAAATCTCACTTACCTGATTTGCATTAGAACAGAAAGATTTTTACAAGAGCTATTTTAACTTATTAAATGTGTAGAAACCATTTCCAATGTTTAAGTATGATTTTTCTGTTCTTGTTATTGTTAGGCATATTGTGGTAGCATTTCAAGTCTGCTAGGAGTGTGCCAAGCAAGAAAATCGCCCTCTGCCCCAAATTGCTTCCAGTCATACAAGGCAGAAAACAGATGAGAGATATGGGGAAAAAACAGAATTCAGGCAAAATGATCAAGCATGCCTCTTCTGTATTTTGTCCCTTTGTCATTTTTTTTTTCATTAACAACAGAAATGTCTGCAGCATTCCTACCTCTTCTGAGTATTTTTCTCTAATATTTATTACACATTCAAACATAGCAGCATTTTATCCCTAGAAAAGCAGGCTGATGTTTGCTTCTGTCATGAGTATGATATTTAAGGAAGGTTCTGAACAATTTTAACCATTGCTTATGGCCACTTTTTGCAGACATCATAAAAACAATCTAACCAGAGAAGATAAGGTAAGGCTTTCATTACCTTTTCTAAGGAGCATTTCTGTATCACAGATGCCACAAGACAGCCCAGGTCGGCACAGCCGTGTTCATTATGGTGTGGGTATTTGGGCTTGCCACCACTGCCACCAAAATTCATTTGTAACCAGTGGAGTGATCAGGGGGTTATTGTTCTTTTGGGTTTTTTTCTTAAACCAGATTAGTACAGGAGATGTGATACGCTTTATTACAAAGGAGAAAGTTAATCGATTTCAAAATAAAGGTATAACTACTTCATTTAAAGCACAGCTACAGCAGTGGATACATATTTGGTGTGAAAGGTCTGTCAATATAAAGGACACTGATGTGATCTTTTTTGTGAACCTCACAAATGTACTACTGAGCCTCAGGTCAGGAGCAATTATTGTTAATTGACAAGCAGTTCTAATTAGGTTACTACTCCAGGATTTTATTTCACGTTGTATTCGTGCATCAAATTATTTTGCCAGGAGCATGGCAAAATAATTCTAGGGCACCTATCCCCTGTAACTAAGTCTTTAGGTCATTAGCAGCAGAGATTACATGGGCATATGCTTGCTGTTGCAGTGAAGCAAAACACTTCATTAACTCTAGCAGCATACTGTAGTGTATGCCTCTAGCCTATAATTTGAAACATTAAAGAAACGTCCAGCTAATTTTTTCTGGTATTAAAGCTCATATCTTAATGTTCAACCCTTGTGTCAGCTAAAAATAAAGTTCTACATGTGACAAGCTTGAAAAAAGAAGAACGTTTTAACTAAGAAAACGTGATGAGAGACTCTTACAGTTTGAAGTGTTGGATTTCTTTCACGCCATGAATTAAATGTGGCATCTGATATGAGCTTTCTTAAACTCCTTGTCAACACAAATAACATTAAAACCGACTACCACTGGGGCAGACGTTTCTATTTGGGAGTCAGATCTTTTTAAATCGGTTGGCCATTGCAGAATCAAGAATTATTTAAGTGTCTGGAGATTAATTGATCAAGACAGAAAACAAATGGCATCAAAGTATGCTATTAAAAACCAAAATGTCTTCAGAGTTGAATATCAGCGGAGCTTCTTAGATAAGACTACAATTAATATTCAGTATATTTAGACATTTTATGTCTGCAAAAGCATATTTGAAATTCTGCAAATTTAATATTCAATAGGTTCTGCAAACAAATGTCAGAATACAGATTGTTTGAGAATGCTTGACATAGAGACTATTATGTCATTATTATACTGCCAACAGAAAGAGAACACAGCTGCTTGGGCATTTAATCCTGATTCTTATATGATTAAGGATAGCCATAGTGAATGTAAAAATAAAGCCTGAAACTGTTTCTTTATGAATATAAACCTTGAGTGCCTCAGCAAAAAAAAAAAAAAAAAAAAAAGAGACATCCAAAATAGTGGATTTCTAATTCAGTTTACCATATACATAGCTTTGCTGCTTCTCTTGGAATGAAAATACGGTCTCATAATTGAATTTGCATGCTCAGTAAAAAAATAATATTTACATGGTACTGCATACAAGTTGAAATTAGTATTTTCTGAGACAGACTCTCTGTTCACCGTAAATTAGAGTACATGAGCTGTAGACCTTTATAATGGCCTACCTGAAAATTGAGAGTCTTACTTTTCCTTGATTTATTATGTTTTGTCAGCTGCATTTCACTTCATCATACTGCAAAGGTAATGTAGTTCTTTTCACTGAATAGGATTATAAAGGCTGATTACCTCAGAGCAACATCATTAGGGTTTAAACAATCTGTTATAATTACATCTCTTAATGATGATCAGGTTTTGTTTTTAAAATAATCACTTTCTTGAGGGAATATACTTTGTGATTTACAGTAGTTGTCTGCCCTTCCTTTGAACCCTTCATTTCCTGTTTTCCAGGTCTCATTAAGATGAAGGAATGTAGGTTTGTGAAATTGTTTCAAATGTAAGATTAAAATATTAGAACAACCACTTTAAAAGATGGACACAGAGAACCATGAAAACTAAAACTCTCAAATCAGCTGAAATCTAACCCAAGAGCATTCAGCTGGTATCTGTTCCTGTTACATTTTTCAATTTAAAAAAAAAAAAATCTCAGAAAGTTAGATTTTTGCATAAGCCCCTACATGTGATATCATCAGCTTGAGGTGATGAATGATAAATGCTGAATGCTGACTGTTATCAATTTTCCAGCATTACCCAAATTTTTCATGGTCTTCAGGAAAGGATCTTTCTGACATAAAAATGAATGCCCTGAATCCTTCAATATTTCAGCTGAGAAGAGAGCTATAAACTCAACTAACTGCAACGTTCACCTGAACTGGAGTGTAACTGGGGTGGCTCTGGTTTGGAGTCTCCCTGGTTCCCAAAACATTGGCTGAGGCATTTCCTTCCCCTCGCTGATACCCTGAAACACTAATCAAACATATATGATTAGCCTAATTCTTTATGCTGGCCAAATAAAATTATTCCCCAACTGAGCAGTGCATAGTAGTCTGGATGTGTGAAAATGCTTCTTGAAAATTTACTTGCTTAAGCTATGAAAACACAAACATCTCATAATTTTTCAAGGCACATTACTTAGGTGGGATAAAGGTCTATCAGAACATTACTCTTAAATTCATGTTGTAAAACTTAAATCAGCAGACTGTTGTGGAAAATGACCTCTGAAACCCCAAACTACCCTAGTTTTGTGAGGTTAAGGTCATTGGCATTATCCTTCTGGAAAGCAGTAAAACTGAGCACTTGTGTTCAGGTGAGGATGCTTTTATGCATAGCAGCAAACAGTTTCTTATCCTCTTCAATCCAGTAAGGTTCCTTGAATGATTTGCTTTATCTGTGCAAGAGAGAATTTCAAAATAGCTAGTACTTGTGTAAATTGTCTACTTAGGAAAAACAGTCCTCTCTAAAAATCCTTTTTTTTTTTTTCCTTCTGTCCACAAAAAATACTGTCTAAATATAAGCATAATATTTTAAGCAGAATGGCAAAAACAATGGGTTTGCAAGCTATGTTTTCTTTTTCCAAATCTAAATCTTTAGTACACACCTTATTGTGTCTGTAACCCATGGAACCAGTAGGTTGTCAGGGTGGACTTGAACAGATACACTCTTGCTAAGGTACTGGAAAGCTAGCATTAGCATACTGCAAGGGAGATAACTGAAAATGGTAGGACAACCTGCTGCCATCCTGGATGGCTCTACTTGCTAGAAGAATAAGGTGTTAAAAAAAGTCGAAGTTCAGTAGAAGCTGCAGGACCGAGTACAGTATAACTGGTATCACAGCCACTTACCTGGAGGAATCCCCATGGTGAAAAACAAACAAGAGAAAAACCCTGCTGGGAATGGGGGTTGGGGTCAGTTCATCACATGTTGTCTCTGCTGCTCCTTCCTCCTCAGGGGCAGGACTCCTCACACTCTTCCCCTGCTCCAGCGTGGGGTCCCTCCCATGGGAGACAGTCCTCCAAGAACTTCTCCAACGTGAGTCCTTCCCACAGGCTGCAGTTCTTCATGAACTGCTCCAGCATGGGTCCCTTCCCACAGGCTGCAGTCCTTCAGGCACAGACCGCTCCAGCGTGGGTCCCTGTGGGGTCACAAGTCCTGCCAGAAAACCTGCTCCAGCCTGGGCTCCTCTCTCCACAGATCCACAGGTCTTGCCAGGAGCCTGCTCCAGCGTGGGCTTCCCACAGGGTCACAGCCTCCTTCGGGAACCCACCTGCTCCAGCGTGGGGTCCTCCACGGGCTGCAGGTGGAGATCTGCTCCCCCGTGGACCTCCCTGGGCTGCAGGGGGACAGCCTGCCTCACCAGGGTCTTCCCCACGGGCTGCAGGGGAATCTCTGCTCCGGTGCCTGGAGCATCTCCTCCCCGTCCTTCGTCACTGACCTGGGGGTCTGCACAGGGGTTTCTCTAACATGTTCTCCTCCTTCTGTCTTTGGCTGCAGTTGTGCAGGTTTTCTTTCCCGTTCTTAAATGTGTTATCCCAGAAGTGCTACCACTATCGCTGATGGGCTCGGCCTTGGCCGGCGGTGGGTCAGTCTTGGAGCTTCTAGCAGCTTCTCACAGAAGCCACCCCTTTAACCCCCATGCTACCAAAGCCTTGCCACGCAAACCCAATACACACGCATTTAAAGGGGAAAATTAAGCTTCATAGGCATCTTTTCTTGGATCGTTATTCCAAATGTAAATAGATACATTTTTCCCAGGTCTTTAGCACTTCAGTGAAGGGCAAAGAATAGCCAAAATTTCTTCTTCCTTTAAATAAATACTAGTTTTAATAGCTCTGATGAATTGTTAAACCAGAGTATTCATCTTCTCCTGTGTCAAAACAGTTGGAATAAATGCAAACATACTTTTATTAGTTGCATGAATTATTCAAACATTTGTTAATTATGAAGATGTTGTTATTCGCTGGTTAAAATATGTGCAGCTAAAATAAACATCCATATTCTGATGCTGACTCAGCAAATATGCCAGCTTTAATGTTAGCTGAGAAAAAAAAAGAGTATTTAGACTGAATTGCAAAAAACTGAGTAAGCCTTATTAGCTACACTTGATTTTTGTGAAAACTAAGAAACGTCATTGAGCTATTTTAAGCATCTCTGCCTCACTCTTGCTACGTGTTCTCCTCAGTAAGTCAAAGATCTGTTCTATATACCATAATTTTAAAATAAAGAAAATAGCAAAATCTAACATAAAAAGTTAGCTCATCCTTCAGTCATGCCCATTAGAGAATAAAATATAAATAAATACCCCCAAAGCATAATTAGGTTCAGACACTGGAAATGTTTCCTGGATTTATGGTGAATCTACAAGTTACATATTAACCACAGGAATCCTCCAGTGCTCTGTTTCCATCCTGCTTGCAGTCACACGTGGAAGGCTGCTGCTCCCACGGAAGAACTGCCCGCAAACTTCTTTAGGTTAAACAGAAGAGTAGAGGGGGAAAATAAGAGGTTTACTTAATTAGGTGACTGAAGATGTGAAATTCTGAAAAAGCTAGCGGAGTTAATATAGCACAGTCCTGATTTTCTACAGTTTTAGGGACCAGCAATTCCTAAGGACTGCATATTGTGCATTGCTGTCATGTGAGATGTAAGAATTATAAGATAAATGTGGCATATAAGAATGGATACCCTCTACTCAAGCTCATGTTGTATTTTTAACTTAAATGTATATGATATGATCGAGCAATAAAGTAATTCATTATCAGAGCAATAAGAACCATTAAGGCAGTCTTAGCCTTTGCTATGTGTATATATCCCAGCCTAGATGAAGCTCAAGGAGAGGTCTGGAAGAGCGTGGCTGATTTTGCCGGGTTTCGTGGAGAAACACAAGGGACAAACATGACAATTCTTTCAAGTTTTTGCTGAGCAGGCAGCGAAGGCTGGCACTGCTGGCAGAAGGAAGGCAGGTACCAAGAGTGGTGTATAGTGGAAGTATTGCGAAACTGATAAAAGCTAAGCAATGAAAAACTTAGAAGTGAAGACCAATACTTCTGTAGTTAACGTTTCCATACAAAGAATATTTTAGTTTTGTACAAAGAACCCCCTTGTCAGTATTCGGCATCTGTTAAACTCTTCACTTTTTCTCTTGGTTCCCTTCCTTGTTGAAATGAATTATGTGATTTCAGTTTATTCTCTGGTGAATAATATTTGCCCCATGTGACAATGTCTGCTTAGAAAAGGACTGTATCCAGGGTAACTTGTTTTAGCTCTGGAGGACTGTGGTCCCTCCGAGTCAGGAAGGAGGTTGTAATTGATGAGGAAAAATCAGAAAAATCATATAATGTACAATAGCAGCCTGTGTTCAGCATGTTGTGCTCATGCAGGGTCCAGCCAGGGCTGTCCGCGTCTCCTTCACACTAATGAGTACATTGCATTCAGTGTGGGGGGAAATGTTTTTTCTTTTTCTTTTTTTAATTCAGCATCTCCTTTCATTTCATGATCTCTCTTTTACAGATACCAGTTAATTAAAAAAATAAAAAAATTAAAAAACAAAACCAAAACAAATCCACCGATACTACCTCTATGAGATAATTACAATGAGACACTTGAAAAGTAAAGTGAATTTCTCCGCGTTGCGTGTCGTGCCTGCGTCAGGGCTGGGAGCAGCCCAGCATCGTGTCTGTGTTTCCTCCCCTCTCCATCCCACAGCTGCAACTGGTCCCTGGCCCCCTCCCTCCTGGCTATGCGTTCAGCGTTGGTTCATAAGCTCATTACCTAAATACCAGCCTGACTTTCCTCTTGACCTGAATACTCTGACCTGGAAATTGCTTTTATTTCCTAATTGCAGGGAAAACGTGTGACTCCACTGTCAATTACTGTGAGTGCAACCCCTGTTTCAATGGTGGATCCTGCCAAAGCGGGGTGGAGGGGTACTACTGCCACTGCCCCTTCGGTGAGTACACTTCTCCTCTCTGCTTGATCTTCCTTTTCCCTATTAATAATTCTCAAATCGCTCTTTACTTTTAGCGGCATAAAACCGAGGGGTGCGTATATGGATCCCGCTTCGTGGGCAGGTGTTGGTCATCTCCTCTCCCATCCTTTCTGGTTTTCCCCAGCTGCAAGTGAGGAGCACAACATTAATATTGGCACTTTTATATTTAGTAAATTTGATTAAAAGAACCTGACTGAATCAAAACAGCTTTGTTAGCCCCCACCAGTACTTGCCCATTCAATTTATTGTATGTTAATAAAGTTCTGAGTTCCAAAACCAGAGTACTATTCCAAGAATCAGAGAAGTGTATAGTACCGCCAAAAAAGTTTAATAATTATTAGAATTTAATTATCCCAAATTTCGTTTGTGGAATGAACGCCATAAAGACAGAAGACAACACAGATGTTTTAAGGTATCATGATATAATTGCAGCAAGATTCGTTCTGAATGCAGATTAATCCAGAATTGTCATTGTTTATATAGAAAAGCATGAGAGTAAATGCAAAAGATTAACCAAAAAATAGATAAACCTGAGAAATCATCTACAATGTTTTAAGGCTGCTGAAAACCCTCACACAAAAGTATGGTTCTCAATACACTTTTCTAACTACCTCTGAATATGGTTTTCTACTATCATGTGGAATAACTTCTTTATTCTGTTTTATTTCCTTTGGTTTATGTTTCCTCAGAGTTTATTCGTTTCCTATATAGTAATAGTCCCTTGTAAATGTAACTAATATTCATAAATTAAGTAAGTTTTTTCTCGTTGTTGCTGCAGTAAAAAAAAAACCACAAGGGAAATTACATTACAGAGATCTGAAAAGAAATATATAGAATGCATCAAAATATTCAGATCAATAAAATTACAAGAAGGCATAATGTTTTGATCACACATAGGCTTATATTGTATATATAAAAAATGAACCACCGATTGAGAAACAGTCCAGATAACAGCTATAAAGAGAAAAGTAAGCTCAAGTTACAAATTTATTTCCTTAACTGGATTAACAAATGCCTGATGATAATTAACAACCATATCTGACATAGCTATCGAGCTCACTTTTTTTTGTTTTCTAAAGAAACCGTAGAGCTCAATGAAATGTACTTTGTTTTTCAATAGATGTAACTATCATTTGTAACTCAATATTTAAGTTAAATATATATACTTCACCACCCACCTATGGGTAGTAGGATTCTTCTGTTCAAGTTGCATATTTTTAATCATACATTAGACATTTCTTAAAGAGCCTGTGTATCATAGCCATGTCTAGAGCACATCAGTACTTTGTTTCTGGGAGAATGCACAGTGAGGAAAAAAACTACCTGATACCAGATTTTACTTTTCATTTTGCAGGTGTTTTTGGGAATCATTGTGAACTGAACAGTTATGGATTTGAAGAGTTGTCATATATGGAATTTCCCAGTATGGATCCAAACAATAATTACATCTATATAAAGTTTGCCACTATAAAAAGTAACGCCTTAATGTTGTATAACTACGATAACCAAACCGGAGAGCGGGCAGAATTTCTGGCCCTGGAAATAGCAGAAGAGAGGCTAAGATTCTCCTACAATCTTGGCAGTGGCACATACAAGCTTACCACAACTAAGAAGGTGTCTGATGGACAATTTCACACAGTTATTGCCCGGAGGGCTGGAATGGTAAGAAATGCTAAAATGAGAATTTAAGACAAGTTCAGCCAAGTCACTTTGGCTTCCACATGAACTCAGAGGAACATAAAATTAGTAACGTTGCATTTGCTAGCAGAACCTCCAACTTTGGAAAAAAACCTCCCTCGTTTCTGTCTTACTCCAAGACCTATAATGGTTTGTTTAGTATGATGATGATAAAGAATAATTAAAAAAACATGTGCAATGCCCTGTACTCTTAATGTGAAAAATGAGAACCAGGAATAATTAATGAAATAAATTACTACACATGAGGCTAATTAACTGATGCAGATTACAGGGATTATTATTAGGGAAGGCTAATTAACCATAGTAACTACAAAAAGCCTCAAAATAATTTTTCTGAACATTTGGAAAATAGAAGCAGACAAACTTAAAATTCCAGGCATCCCTGACCTCTTTGAGCTAGTTTGGAGATTTTACCCATTTCATCAGACTGGAAGCCTGTTTTTCCTCTGTAGCATACATGTAAAAAGTTCAAAGGTGCTACATTGAGAGGGGTTTTTTGGGGAAAGAGGGAAGTTACTTTTCTTTTTGTCCCCCAGAAAGCATCCAAGGGGAGGAATTCTGCCAAAAACTAGACTGGGACAACTGATCACCATATGCCTGATACTCTGACCCCTATCCTGCCTGCATTTTTTTTCCAGTAAATGTTTTGTATTCCTCTTCTCTCATTTTTTAATAATATTTCCAAAGCAGAACATAAACCAAATGCTCTTTGAGTTCAAGCCAAGCTTTTTGACTCCACAGTGTGTGAGCTAGAAATGAAACCAAATCTATTTGCCATCCATAATCAGTAACTATTGCCCAACAGCTCTCTTGTTAGGCAGAAATGGCCAGCATACATGAAATCCCATATTCTTCCCATGTTTGAAATTAAAGTCATATAAGAATAATATATGGTTGGGGATCCACATTTTGTTTTATATATTTCAAGCCAGAAGTGATGTAGGGAATAAAAGAAGAAACTGTTCTACCCAGTGTGGCTCCCCCTGAGTCCTTGTAGAGATTTCCCGTCACGAACTGCTGCAGAAGGCAGCGGTGCCGAGATACTGCCCTTTTCTATTTTTAAGCTGCTCTGTTCGGAGTGCCCTGCTGAAGAGCTTCAGGTCCGGGGTGAGAGCTCCATAGGCACGAGTGTCCCGAAAGCAGCACAGGGATGTATTGCCATATGGTCTGGGGTTCTTTGTAGGACCAGGGTTGTCTCCTGACCTTCCTAAATGGTGGTTTTTTTCTTCTCTCTTAGAAAGTCTTGAGTCTGAAACTGCATTTCAGTTGCATAGTGCAAGATCTGATTTCTCCATTTATTGAAGGGGGTATGGTTTAGTCTTCAGCTGGATTTGCAAATCCAACTTGTGTGTGTTTGTAGGAGTTATATATCCAAATAAGATGAAGATAATTGTGATTTGAGTAATGACTTTGTTTTAACATGCCTTAATATCAGATAGTTAATAATATGCATCACAGCTTCCAAACGGTAAAGCCCAAAGGTGCACCTACATCTTGAAAGGCACCATGTTCCCATTTTAGCAACTAAATTAGCGTGATATTTCTATCAATACGATTCAAATGGCTAAGTATAGGAGCACACGCTAAAAATCGCCACAACCGGAAAAAAATAGAGCAGGAAAATGTTTTACTTGTAGATATGCCAGAGGGCTAGACTATAGAAGAAGAGATAACATAAAAAGGACTATTTACAGAAAATTTCAGTTATGAGTGCTTCAGGCTGAAAGCAAACATTTAAGACAACCTATACGTTTGTGTGATTTTTTTTTTTAATGTTTAAACCTTCTCAGTAATGTCAGCTGTTTACAAACACAGCATGTGAAAAGAATCGCCTTTGTCTTAGATATTTCTGCTGCAGAAAAATGTCTCCCAGGTGTCCAAAACTGTATAAAATAGCCCTCCTTCAGGATTCCAAATCTGTCATTTCCTACAGCACAGTGGGATTTTATCGGAAACTGGTAAAATCATTAACTTGTCAGTCCTGAGCTATTGCAGAGTGACAGGATAGAAAGTCTCATAATGCGGCAAGGTAACCATAGAGTAATGCTTAAGTAACAAGCAGGAACATTTGACTAACATTAGAAAATAAATTGTATGAACTCTGGTCCAAGTAAAATATATTCTCAAGTATCTAGCCCTTCAGCTGGGGTTGTAACTTGGCTTTCACAGCGCATAGCGATGTAAGTTAGGGAGATTACACTGATTGAGCTAAGAACAAAACACTCATTTCATTTTTTGTTGTTCATATGCTGAAGGAAAATATGTATGCGTGTGATGGCATACAGACGAGCCAGCTTATTATTCTTTCTATGAATTGTTTCATTTATACAGGGCTATAATCTGCTTTGGAACTGCAGACTGACCTTTCTTGGGAGAAGCAGTTTGCTTATTATGTATGGAAAGAAATTCAAGATAAGCTTTCATTAAAAATAGCAAATTGAACAATTTAGGCGGACTGTAGGGCATGATTTAGGGCTAAGAGCTGTGAATGTATTTGGTCAATATAAGGTGTCAGCTCACAGTATGTGTTTGGAAATACCCTGGACAATCTATGGGGATTTCAACAGGACGTTGTTAGTGAACTTAGTTGCAGGCAGGAAAAAAAGCCATTGCAGAGTAATGATGTACTGATAGCTATTGCTGTTTGCTCAGCTCCTGTAGAGTAATCTAAATCGAAATATAAACCAAGGCCTTTTTAAAAGTGACATTTGATTTAAATTTGCTGTAAACCTGTACCACACATCTAGTTGAAACATGAGAAGCTGATATGTACAATTTGGAGATTACGTTTATTTTTCTGAAAATTTGTTTTAAGCAATAACTAACCTTCAGGAGGTTTTTTTGCAGCGCATCTGTTATTAATAAATTGCTGTGGGGAAAATTCTTTGCTAAATATGGAATAAAATAAAAGCTCCTTTTTGAATCAGCAGGAATTATTTCATGATTTTAGTGAAAGCTTTGGTTAGACTTTTAGAGATTCCAAATAAAAGTGCCATGATTCACTTTAGCGTAAATGACAGAGATGGGCAGTGAGGCAACCCCGTTGTCTGGGGCTCGAGGGCTTGGAGATAATAATAAAGAGGAAGACTGCTCTAAGTGCTGGTGATGCCTGGTACTTCTCTGAATGTCAGCTTGGTCCCAGTGCAGGTATCCACACATTTCACCATTATGAACGTGGGGCAAACGTCCCTAATGACGTATCAGCCTAAGGGTTAACTTAATCAGGTCCACTTGGTTAATCTTTTAAGTATTATTGAGTGGTTGGTTGTTATTTTTAACTAGTCATGTCAGCGTTTGTACACCCAGCTTTTGTAATGTGTTTTTTATCAAGTTCAAGCAATATGTTTAATGTCATGGTCAAGCCCCTGAAGAAATGCCCTTTGTGTTTGGAAGGAGCAGCTCTCTGTTCAGATCAAGAGTAGGATACGCTATGAGCCAAAATAACTGCAGTTTCAAGGAGTAAAGCAAACAAACATGAAAGAAACCCTACCCGTATCTGAAAACTTTGTGTTTAACTGATTCTCTGTATGAAGCAGTCAGTTGGCTCACTCTTGGTATTCACTCTGTTGATGCAGAACATAGATGATCAGTGGCTCTGAAGCACCCTGCGATCCCGAGTGACACAGTAATATACAAGTGTTCCATTCTAGCCAAGTCCTTGATATAACATATTTAATCATAATTATTTAATGTGGTTAGGGACTGCAACCTTGTAATATTCAGCGTATTCGTGTGCGTGGCTTTTGCAGGCAGCATCACTGACAGTGGATTCCTGCTCTGAGGATCAGGAGCCAGGCTACTGCACTGTTACCAATGTGGCTGTTTCTACTGACTGGTAAATAATTCTTCATTTTGTGGGGGGTTTTTTTTGGAGTAAAATGAAAAAAGAAATCACCCTCTAAAGCCAGAGGAATTTGGAGTAATGATTACATGGCCTTAGCCCAGCCTCAAGCAAGGGATAGATACCTCAGCTGCACTCCTTCAGAAGCATGCAAAGGCAAGGCTCCCAAGCATCGTTTTCTCCCGTCTTTGCAGAAGCAAATTAAATTTTCTACATGTGCTGCTACTTGCTAACTCAGGCTACTTTTCTGTATGGAGTTTATTCATGACAAGGTGTTTATTCACAAATCCCCAATTTTTGACTCCATCTGTGTCCCCAGGCTCTGGTAGCACACAAGAAATGTATGGCCGTGGGTAGTCTGCACTGTGGTCTAAATGGGGATAAGACTTATTGCCTCATGCTATGAGATTTCACGTCATGATCTAGAAAGAGTTAACAAATTAGGGTATCAGGTGCTCAATTACTGACAACTTGTAAATCTTAGCTGACAGTAAAACACAAATGTATTTGTTATAATCAACTGGCTCTTAAATATACAGCACTACTCTTTGACAGTTTGAAGTTCTACAATATTTAGTGCTACAAATCTTTAGCAAAGCCTCCTCCACTTTTACATTTTGAATCGTATCTATCTTGCCAAAACCAGGCTCAGGCTTAAAATGCTATTACTCTAGTAGCACCTATATTTCACTCCAGTGTTCAGTTTGGGGCTTTGATTTGGGATCTTTTATTTATTTGTTTGTTTAAGCTGCACCTCTCATTTCTTATAAAGGTGTAAGAAATAATATCACCTAATTACTGCTTTCTTTTAAAAAAAAAATATTAGGAGTAATTACTTTGATGTTGTTTTCAGTAATTTCCAGATGTCATCTTTTACAGTTTTCATTTCTTAAATATTGGCCCATACAGAGAACAAACCTTATTTCTTCTGTTTACCGTAACTAACTCAGAAGCCCTTCTGTCACATCTTTAGATCCTCTTTGGAGATAACAATAACTTCAATTGCAATCACTTTGGCTAATTTCGTACAATAATCACAATCATATTTCCTGTCACACGTGGTTTCCCCCCTAGCAAAGGTGTGTTATATCTTTTTAAAATAATGAATCCATCTTACAGCTGTTTAAATATCATCTACAATTTAAACGATAATTGAGTAAGAAACATTATGATTTCAAGCACGCTGCTCAGTCAAGTGAATAGAAGTTTTGACATGCAATAACTGAATGTGAATTTAGAGTCATACCCATTATAACTGTTAGTTCAAGCACTACTGACCTCTCTGTTTCCTCTTCTAAATGTAAAATACGCATTTTGGAAGAGGAATTTTTAGCCGCAGACTAGCTGATGGTTACAGTTCCTGTGTTGTCATTGCTATCTTAATGTCTGATACTGATAAATTATTTTTCTGACTCTTTTATAGGACTCTCGATGTACAACCAAATCGAGTTACTGTTGGTGGCATCAGGTCTGTAGAGCCCATCCTTCAAAGGAGAGGACAGGTGGAAAGCCATGATTTTGTGGGCTGTATAATGGAGTTTGCAGTCAACGGACGTCCCCTGGAGCCCAGCCAGGCTTTGGCAGCTCAAGGAATCTTAGATCAGTATGTCTGCTATATATGGTATCGAATGGACTGCGTTTACAATAAAGGAAGCCATCAGGAAAGTCAGATGCTATTCCATTCAGACACCGTCAGCTATTTCTTGTAAAAAAATGACTGTAGAATTTATTGTAAAGTGTGAAAAATGTAGGAAGAACGTGAATTTGGATGAAAAGTTCACAAAAGATTACAGAGGCTTCAAAAAAGCAACATCATTAGATTTCTATTGCCAATTATTTTTAATGTTGCCTTTCAGGCTGAAGTAGAGTAGCCCTGTTATTGGGTTTCTTTATAAATTTTGCCTGGGTTTGACTGTACTCGTACTATTTGCTAACCCTCTACTTCTTATTTCTTTTTAATCCACAATGTCTGTTCTATGACTTTGCCTCTCAAGTATCACTGAATTTCCCTCATATCCTCCAAGTGATCTTTCAGAGATTATGAACTATCTGATTCTGTTGGTTTTTCCATCTCAGTATTTGAAGTCACAGTTCTAGCAGTAATGTCAGTCTTTCATCCAAATTTGCTAGCTCACCCTTCCTCTTTCAACCGCCAAGTTTGCAGTGTTCATTGTGAGATGAAGTCTCTGGAGTTCTGCAGCATAAAAAGCACCTATAAGAGTTTCTTCTTCTCTTGCATAACAGATAATAGGAGTTTCACTGTCTCTGAAATTGCTTCTTTTCATAAGACTGTTATAACATGACGCTGAAAATTGGGATCTGTTTAGAAACATGAGCTGTCTACAGGGAAGAGCCTCTCCATTTTTGCATCCCTAGAGGGGAAGAAAGGGAGTATCGTTCAAACACAGGATGCTTCCCAGCACGTTTGCTCCACTTATTTGTGCACACGTTCTTCAGCATCTACTTTTCTGCTTTATTTCAGGTGTCCCAGACTAGAAGGCGCTTGCACGACCAGCCCCTGCCAACATGGTGGCACCTGTGTTGATCACTGGTCATGGCAGCAGTGTCACTGCAAAGAAGGACTGACGGGAAAGCACTGCGAAAAATGTATGGAGGGGGTTTTACTGTCTTTCTCTTTAATATACATCTAACTATGGTTTAACCAAATGCTACTAAGAGTTTCTTTTCAGGGGCATGGGGTAATGAATTTTATAAAATAATGAAAACAAGCAGCATGCGTGCCTCTTAAATAATTTTGAAGGAAAAGTCCACAATGGACTATTGTCCTTTCATGAGCTAAAAATAGTAGCAAGTTACATATATTATGTTTTCTGGTCTGTATATCACATTTTAGGTAACTTGCACTCATTTAAAACTACTGCTTCCCAATAATGTATAATCAGTAACTAAAATAAAGCTATCCTGTAGGAGGGATTTGAGGGCTATGGGGAGGTAAGAGGGCAAGGGAAAACCCTTCCCTTCATGTAAACATTGTGTGTATGTGCTTATGGCTTCTCTGAACTCTAGGTCTTTTTATCAAATGACCGTCAGATTATATGCAAGAACATATGCTAAATGTAAATGAAAGCAAGCCATTTACACTCTGGGGTTATTAACTCGCATACGGATAGCTCTGTAAATCAGTACGGGATTGTCTAGGAGAGCGATGTGATTTATTTCCATGTAGTTGTAGTATAGCGACTAGGCTTTGTTTTCTTACATGTCCCATTATTGTTTAGCTGATTTATATGCTTTTATTGCGCCGGTTTACAAAAGAATTTAGCCATAATTTTAACAGCATTTGGTAGTCAATGCTCTGCCATTTTTTATTCTTTTTTTTTATGCCATAACAAATAGAAAGTCATTATCTCTGCCCTGAAGAGCTTAGAGTTCAATATATCATGAAGCCCTGCTTGCAGTAATGGAAACAGTAACATCCCTGGGAAGGAATTACAGTTCTGAGAGCCAAATTTTTTTCCCTACTCCCTCACTTGTTCCCTAGTGAGTTTTAATTTACTATTGACTGATAGCAGCAGTAAATTACTAGCACACTCCCACTCTCAAACACACATTCTGGTTGAAGCCAAAGAATAGAGGGGCTGAAATTGCCATCCACTCCTGCTCTCCCCTCTGACCTGCTCTGAACTTCATCTCTGCTCTGAAAGAAAATGGTCATTATTAGGCAGATGATCGCAAAAGCTGTAACGAGCTGCGTACTCAGTATTTCCCTGTCCTTGTCCCAGATATTACTGCCGACACTGCCTTATCGCTAGAAGGCAAAGGACGACTTGACTACCACATAAGCCCAAACAAGAAGCGAGAATACATGATGAGACACGGCACTCGAGGCGCCAGCCCAGGACCCCCGAACGCAGACCGCTTGGAAGTGAAGTTCAGGACAAGAAGCGAGAATGGCGTTTTAGTTCACGTCCAGGAAAGCAGCAACTTCACTACCGTGAAGGTAAGATTACAGCTAATGCAGAGTTTGATTTGATTGGACTGCCTCATGCATAGTGATCAAAATCACATTTTTCCATTACTCTTGCTGTTTCCTTTATAAAATATTAGGTTTTTAGCTGAGGCTAGGCACTGCTCCAGTATCATTCATCTTCTCAACAATTCCCTTGCAATTTGCCAAGGTATCAGAAGATCTTGATGGGTTTGTATCTAATCAGTTTTGTCTAGACTCCAAATAGTGACTGTTTTAAGGCAGCAAGAGCAGTACTCATTGCCATATTTGTTATCATCAGTAAGTTACACTCTACAGAACAAATTGTTTCGTTATTGGCCTTTTATCTTCTAATTTTTTGGGCCTTGAACCCAGACCCTCCTTAAGCTAGCAAACAATTGCCAGAAAGTTTTCATTAATTCCTACTAGCGTGGCTCACGCTTATCAAACTAGGAAGTGAGGGATAACTTGAATTCATGAGGTTACCCATAGACCAATGTCAATATCAAATTATTTTGAGATACGTAGCTGAATTAATGCTTCAAATGCCACACAGTTTTGTTTTCTTCCCAAAGAGTTTATTGCTGCAGAAGTTACCTTTCTCAAGAGAAAGCGATGGTTCAATTCCTGGCTATGACTCAGTCCATTTACTCATAACTCTAAATGAGTACAGCAGTGATGTTGGCAAGCCCCTTTATTGGGTTGGTGTGAGCTCCAAGTTTCCTTGACTGCTGTAAGGCATTCCAAGTTTTTTCCCTGACTTTTAAAGAAATTCTTACAGAAATTCACACTTTCTAAGCTTCAGCCCAATGGATATTCTCCACCTGCCTGATCAGAGATACAGACCTTTCCTGACACACGGGCTGCATTTAAGAAGCAAGTCTGCATTACTTCCCTGGCATATGCTTTTACCACATCATTTGATAGGAAGTTTCTGCCTCAAGTCATATTAGCAGATAAGATCTCATAATTTTGAGTTCTGGAGAGAAAAAAACAAATACTACCTTTTTCTCCCTAGTAGAATTTGCTAGGTCAGCTCTATAGGCATTATTAAAAAAAAGAAAAAGAGAGTTGCCTTTCCTGGCTGAAAGCACTAGTGGTGTGTTTATGCAAACACTCTTATTATTGTTAATATTGGTGAAGTTATACAAGCAAGCAGAGGGTGTCAAGTCCCAGACCCAGCTGTGCAAGAGCAAAGAGCAGAGGTTTGCCTAGTAACAGATGCAGAAGTTTGAGGAAGGAGAGGTAACATCACTGTGCCGATTGTTGCCGAAAAGTTCCCAGATGATGCTAGTTAATAAAACTGTAGTAATTTAGCCGTAGTTAGTACAGTATGGCTTCTGCACCGTCGCTCATACCTGGAGTAGGTATCACGACAAGCACTTCCCTCGGCAGTGGCCCAAGATGTCAGTGAAGCCAACCCACGCGTAGGTCTCCATAGCATCTCAGTCTGCTCCCAGTGCAGAAGATGAGCTTTAGGGACTTCTGTTTGCAACTCTTGACAGTCTTCAAAACAAACCATTTTATAACTTGATTTTGGGGTCTTTTAATATGCCTGTTATCCAAAATGTAAGCATTCAGAGAAAACCTGCCATGTATTTTTAATATTAAACTGTGCTAGGGAAAAGCTACAAATCCTGTGGCTGCTTCCATGCCTCTGCATTTTTCCTCTTGTAGTTAACTGGTTTTGGTGTAGCTGGGATGGGGTAAAATTAAAGAAATGGTAATAAATCGGACCCACTGAGATTGCGAGCAGCTGATTCACTAAATGATGGATGTCAACTCCCCCCAAAGAACCCAAGAGAGGTCTTTATGATAGAAAGGGATCCTTAATCCGGGAAAGATACAAAATCTAGCAGATTAAATTAAACAGTGGTCAAATTCAGATGGAAAATGCCCCCCCCCCCCAACCCACACAAAGGAAAGAGGGTAGGGGATTCCTTATTACTAAAGCACTTTGTCACAACTTATCGTCCTACAAATAATACACATTGCAACTAATTCAGTTAGAAGTAATGGGATAAATACAGCAGGTTAAAGATGAAATTGCCTGCCTTGTTTTAGCTGGAAATCTCATCTGAAATCAGATTAAATTAACATAACTGTAGCTCTAAGAGCTATGAATTGTACAGGTAGAGAATGTGGATGACATGTTACCTATATGAGCTAACATATCCATTTGTTAGGGTGCGGAGGCACTGGGACAGGTTGCCCAGAGAGGTTGTGGCTGCCCCATCCCTGGAACCAGATGATCTTTAAGGTCCCTTCCAACCCAATCCATTCTGTGAGTCTATGCACATACCGAGTTGCAGGAATAAATCAGAACATAGCTCATTTAAGTGATATCTTATCCAGTGGGCTATAAATCTGTAAAGGCTAGTGCTCAGATTTAAGACAAATAAGCAATTTGTTTGGTAAAGGAGACTCGGAATGTTGGTAAAGTTGAATCATCCTTGTAGTTAGGAATATGTTTGCTTTAGTGGTTCATTCTTTTCATTATATTCTACTTGTCAGTTGCTCTACCACTTGAATAAAACCCAGAAATGGGTGTTACTCAATATTGTCAGCATCAGCATTTGTTTCAAATTTGGAAATATGTTATGCTTCAAGGAACCGAGAAGAACATTCCTTATTTTTTCCTGGTTGAAGAAGTCATGGACCGCTCTTGTCTCTGGAAAGTTTACTTTCCAAATGCCACTAGTATATTATTTATGAGTCTGTTAGCATTAGTCCCATGTAATTTTAAAGACACAGAAATAGAGCTAGAGAGTCATAATTCAGTATGGAAAATATCAGTTGTTGACAGGTAAATAGTTCTACAATTCTTCTCTAATGTGGAATTAAAAGTTACAATTCTGTGCTTCGTCTTCCCATAAGCTTAGATGATATTGTCTGATATGGTATATTTCTTTTGGTTTACATAAAGACCAAAATACAAGGCAGTATTTTCATGGAGCATAAAAGACAGAATAAGACTAACAAACCAATTGCAGGTTACAGACATAAGTATATGTATATATTCGTCCCGGTTAATCTTTTTATAAATACTTTTGATTGTGGCAAATGGTGTTTAATATGTTATATAGTCTGTGTGACTGCATTTCCAAATGTGGGATTTTCTTTGGACTGTGTGATAGTTTAGATGTATGCCACCTGTGTTTGCCAGTAACAAAAGCATCCTGTCTCTAAGGGGCAGCTTTATCAAAGAGTGCCTCAAACAATACATTTTCAAATAGTCCAAATTACTGCATTTATAAATGAAGTGTGTGCACATATTAACCATTGTATTTCTCAATCCAAATGGAATACGTGCTAGATACATTTAGCTCAGGCTGCTGCCAAGACATGAGCGTGGTCTTGCAGCCATATTAAAGCTGATCTGTATGAACAAAGTCCTCAGCTTGCATCACTGAAGAAGTAAATCCAGAGCATTTAACAGTTTCTGGAAACAAGAGCAGCATTTTTGTAGCCGGTGTGTCACCTCACAGTTCTTCCCAGGTGAACGTTATTTTTCCTGGAACAAAGCATGCGAGGCTTAGAAAGCTTTCAACAAACCTGGGGCTTCGACCTTTCCTGGATGATGCGTGTGCACGTTCTGCACGCTGGTGTTACAGATCACGGACCGACCGAGCTACAGCGAGGAACACGGGAGGAGAAATAGTTATCTTCTTTAACATGTATGACCTAAACATGCAGAGTATGGAAGGAAACTTGCAACAAGTTGCAGAGCCGCCCTATATGAGCTGTACACAACTCTGTACACCCTGAGGAGGTCAGCTGACATACCCAACTTTTATGCAATATTTGAGAAGCTGGCAGGTTTGGATAATGTTGTTTTTTTTTTAAATTCCTATAGCTTAAATGCAGAATTTGCACTGATCTCATTTTGGGATCATTTAATATTGAGCTAATAAGAGGTTTGAAATCCTGCATCTCATGATTCAGTAGAATTGTGAGGCGTCATTCCTAGAGGAAAAGCCAAAGAAATTTTCATGGAATTTAATAGTGCCTTTTTTCCCTAACAGCTCACAAGTTAAAAAGTAGTTCGCTCGAGTAAGCACCATTTGAAAGTTCACACTAAATAATACACTTTGCAACTCTTCAGAAAGGTTTCTAAAATACAACTATTTTTCTGCAAAATGCAAATTAGCAGAAAAAACAGATATGAAATGGGGATCTTGCTCAAGTCCTGCCATGCCATATATACTCCTACTGTGTCATAATGAAAACTAGATGCAAGGGTTTTTTGGGGCAAGGACAACATTTGTTTACTCTGCAAAGCATTTTCCACACTTGCATTGAAGAAGGAGGAAGAATTATTCTTTTATTGGTTAAAATGTTTTGTCATGTGCATGACCTATTGCTGGCCTCTCAATAGGTTTTCCTTTTATGTGGTTAGCTGAGGATTAAGTGGATGGAGCTCGAAAAAAATAAGTTTTCTACAGATGCAATGATGTATTTAATTGCAGCCAAATTTTTAGTACTAAATAACTAATGCATTTTTAGTACAAACCAATTATTTGGGGAAAAATACCCCCAGGCTTCCTATTACAACCGAAGCCACGTGTTACTGTAGCTGTACTGAATAGAATTGCCGTGGTTATATGTGTGTATAGGAGTGGTTATGTGTATATCATTTTAAAATTATGCATTTTGTTTTCTTCTGATCAGATAAAAGGTGGGAAAGTGCATTACGTATCCGATGCTGGAATTGCTGGGAAAGTGGAAAGAAATATCCCAGAAGTGTACGCTGCGGATGGTCAGTGGCATTCAGTACTCATTGAGAAGAATGGGTCTGCTACTATCCTGTCGGTCGACAAGGCTCATAGCCGAGACATTCTCCATGCCACGCAAGACTTTGGTGGACTAAATGTTCTTACAATTTCTTTGGGTGGAATCCCATCAAGCCAACCTTTCAAGAGCACAGTTGCAGGTAATTTTTATTAAATTTTTTTTTTCATATATGGTGCACATAAGCACATTTGAACAGACAAAAGGTCTCTGTTTGCTTAAAGGTTGCAGAAAGTACTGTAATTCTTTATCAGTAATTAGTATACTTCCATTCTTTGCCAGAAAAACTGCAATTTGAATGAGTAAGGATTGCAAACTTTGTTCCTTCAATACAAGTTGCAGGCTTGTTGTTTCCAAAAGCAGGCACTCCATCTGCAGGGCTTTTTGGAGGTGGGGGGTGGGGTTTGCTTGCTTGTCTGTAAATCTGTTGTTATAATTTTGTTATGCTAATGGAGAAGAAAGGGTCTATTCTTTACCTGGGTCAGAATCTGGAAAATCAAGGCAAATCTTTTGCTTGGGCAAAAATGCTAAATGAGAACTTTGTCTCTGTAGGGGTTCAGTAAGTAGTGCAGGATTTAGCCTCTTATTAATATGATTAAAATATTTTCTGAAACTCCAACTTCCTCCTGCTTTATCCTGCTGTCAAATGAAGAATAGGATTTATTCTGAGCAACAGAAACTGAGGACAATAAGGAACCACCCTCTGACCGACATCTAGCTGTTAAGAAGTAAATCAGTCTCCCTTAAGAGTTAAAGCAACTGTTTTAGACCCTGGCAAAAGAAGTAGATAACATATATTTCATATCATTCCCCCAGCAATAAGTAAAGATGGAAGTGATTTTCAGCTACAAACTGTGAGATACTCCAGACAATGCAGGCGTTAGTTTCACAGAGTTTTTATATTGAAAAATCTTCCTGACTTCAAGAATTGTGACCAGCTAAAGAATCGTTGAGTGGAGCAAATTCACACTTCACATCTGTGTATTGTGAATTTGTATGAAATGTGGTATGAAATCATATGGATGCTATGCTAACCTTTACCCTTTTTACATGTATGTTTTATGAGCAGCCTATGCATGGAAAAGTCAGAGACTTTTAAGAAAGCTGGAACAAAGAAAATTGAGGACACTAGCTTCTCACCACTGCCTGATGCTGTGGCAGACAAATTAGGAATGTCTGGCTTCCATTAGGAATACACAATCCAAAATCTCTTATTCATATGATTTTATTTTATTTTAATATTGGATTACATTGTGTACAACATACCAAGGATTTACAAGGGGGAGGTATAAAACTCTGCATGAACTCAGAGTCAAAAATATCTGCAGTACTGTTAGAGGCAGACAAAAACATACATGGGTGACAGTTCCAGGGTTGTGAAGCTGGTATATCCAATAAAGTTTTCAAAGCTGGGTAGACCTGACAAAATCCCAATTGCTGTTTATCCCGTCACTGCTGCAAGGGACCACCAAGCATGTGGCAAGGTAATCGTCCATTTTGCTTGGGCTCCCACCTGAACCTAAATCCTCAATTTCTTCTTCATTTGAGAATGTAAAAACAGGAGAAGATGAAAATATAAGTAATGCTGAAAGAAAACACATCTCTGTCAGAATGGAAAAAAAACAGAAATAGCATGCTTGCAAAACTTAGAAGGGTCTTTCATCTCCCTTTAGACCACACGACTTGCATCTCTCAGTGAAACATATTTGATGTTGATACCCACTCGTATTTCATTTCTGACATCAGAGGGTGTTCAGATTTTAAACCAACATACTTTGAAGTTTATAAATCTGTGATATCACCTCATACAACTTGAGTATATTTGCTATTTCCTGACAGAGTAAATATTCATAATGTTTATCTCTGCGCTACCCGTTTTTACAGAGATTTCCACAGTTATTCACAAAGTTACCATTCATAGTGGCTGTTTTTCCATTCCAGCAATACATTTGCAGAAATGAGCCTTTCTCTGACACCACTAATGCATGGAAAATTTGCTCCTGTTTGTTGTTTCACCCAAGTGTGATGCTTCAGAACCGAGTAGTGGCACTTTCCTTCTCCTTGTTGATTATTTTTATTGATAATAGCTGATAAACTTGGTCTTGAATAGTGTCCTCCTATAAACCTCGCACTACACACAGCATCCCAAGGAGAATCCATCACAAGTTAAGGAGAAATAAATATGTTTCCCACAGCAACCACGCATGCGGACACTGAAAGCATAATTTACAAACACATCTCTCTATACCATTTTGTCACATCTCTGAGTAGAGGTCAGCATAAAGTTGCACTATCCTAAAACCCTTGCAGAAAGGATTAAGTCTGGGTAACACAGAGAATTATTAGGCTGGCAAAGGGCTGGATTCTCCTGCAACCTCACACATAACCACCGCACAAAGGCCAGGGATAATCCCGTCTCCTTGGGCTCTCTCAGCACTCAAACTCGCCATCACCACTGACAGGGTAGCCCTACAACCAAGCTGTGGGAAGTTTGGGAAAAGGTCGCTCAAAATTCAGGGATGTGAAAGTATGGCCATGACTTTAGGAGACAGTAAGACAGGAGGCTTAGCTGAAGCACGATAGGCAACTTCAGCTCAGAATACGGGAAATGGGAAAGCACACAAGCAAAGGGGAATGGAAGCTAATGTTTTGTGCGAGCAGAGCCAAGGCAGCTGCGCACAGGTTTCTCTGTGTGGATGATAAGAAGTTTTAGAAATATGGGAAAATTAGGAAACAAAAACATTTAAGTATCTTGAATGAAGTCATTAGAAGGAATATGTGTTCAAATTCATTTTAAAGACATTAAATACTATTAGAATAGATTTTTCCCTATGGTAACCATTTGAATTCTTGGCTTATTTACTGAACAATGGAGCCTTTCATTTGGTTTCAGTGAAATGGGTCTTTAAATTGAAAATTGAGTCAGTTTAACAATATATTTTTAGAAAATATAATGTTTCCGCAAAATCCAACCATTTGCTCATTGCTTAGTATTTTAGAAAAATAATTTTGCTTCAAGGGGAAACTACATTATAATAAAGATCTGAGAATATAACCCTCAGACGTCCTGCGATGAGCCTATCTGTAAGATAAGCACGCTACAATCACAAAAGTATCCATGTGCATTGCAAACCTCAGATCTAATCTGCTCAGTGAGCAGCAGCGTTGAGTTTATGTGTGAGCAATCTGTTTTTACCCAAAATGCATTTTTTCATTTCATTTTGTATTATGTTTTTTCCACGATTTGAGTTTTATTCCCAGACTCCAAGCTTGAGGTAGGTACTTTCTAATTGGACAGTAGTTCCTGCTCCTGTGCAGCCTGTGTAATTCTTAAAAGCCAGATCCACATTTCAAATTGTATTTAGGCTTCTGCTTGCAATTGCCTGTTTTTTCAGATTTAATGAAAGCAACGAGAGTGCAAAATGTCTTACAGGCCTTCTAGAAAACATGATATGTTAATTTCAGCATCTTAATTGCAGGTTTTGGTACATTTTATTTACTCACCCAAGAATATTATCGTTGCTTTGAAATCTTAGTGTTAAAGTTAAAAAACATGGTTTCTTTCTGAATTCTTATTTGGCAGACTTAAGAGAATCAAATACTTTTTGCAAGATATCTTGGTATCATTTACGTAAGTGCCATGCATAGATCTTCAGAGAAATTACTTAATTACTTCCTTATCTTTAATCTCCATTTCTATGCACAGCTTAGATGTGAAAATCATTCGTTTTAAAAGGCACGTGTATAGAATTTATGTCAGAAGCTCCAGGCATGACCAGCCTTTACTTAATCTTGTTCTGCTTAAAAGCAGATTTCAGTTCCTAGCTAATATGAACCCCCCAAAATTATCAAAAGTTTATGAACAAAATAGTCATCGCAACCTAAGAGGAAATATTTAACAGAGGCAACAAAACATTCCTTACACCTGAGTCTAGAGGATTCAGTACAGCTTGTCAGGTACTGAAACATCTGTGAGTGGGCCATCCTTCTAGGGAAATAAGTGAACTTACTCAGATATTGCACTGTTATGTGGATAATATTGCAGGTATTTTTACATTAATCACAACGCAAGGTAAAAACGTGGGGAAGCAACCGTAAGCTCAGTACGCGTAAAATTCAGTCATGAAAATATGGAGGCTTCACGTGCATAACCAACAGCGTGATTTACCCCGCACGCTGCTTAAAACCACATCACGAAATAAGGCCGTCGCCTCCGTTGTAGCATCGGGGTTTCCATTTTGTTGCTTCTGTGCTTGTGTTTCCCCTTCCACTTCGGGGGGCGAGAGGCACACCACACATCTTGTTATCTGCTGATCCAAAAGGTTGCCCCTTTAGCGTGACGTCGACGCTCAGAGTGTCTCTGGCCTCTGTGGACAGTGCAGACTCAGTCTTCGGGTCCCGACGTGACTGTTGCTTTTCCTCCTAGGCTTCGACGGCTGCATCTCCTACATCAAGTACGGCGGGGAGAGCCTTCCCTTCGCTGGCAAGCACAGCCTCGCCACTCTCTCCAAAACAGACCCCTCGGTGAAGATCGGCTGCCGCGGCCCCAACGTCTGCGCCAGCGGTCCCTGCTGGGGTGAGCTGATGTGCATCAACCAGTGGTACGCCTACCAGTGCGTCCCACCGGGCGCCTGTGCCTCCAGCCCCTGCCAAAACGGGGGCAGCTGCGAGCCCGGGGCGCACGCCGGCTTCACCTGCAGCTGCCCCGAGGCGTACGCCGGACGGACGTGCGAGGCGGTGGTGGCGTGCCTGGGGGTCTCGTGCGCCCCAGGCCACGAGTGTAGAGCGGGGATCAACGGCGGCCACGTCTGCCTCCCGTCCCTGCACCCCGCCGAGCTGTCCCTGCCCCTCTGGGCTGTGCCGGCTATCGTGGGCAGCTGCGCGACGGTCCTGGCGCTGCTGGTCCTCAGCCTCATCCTCTGCAACCAGTGCCGAGGAAAGAAGTCGAAAGTCCCGAAAGAGGAGAAGAAAACGAAGGAGAAGAAGAAAAAAGGGAGCGAGAACGTGGCGTTTGATGACCCTGACAACATCCCGCCCTACGGCGATGACATGACCGTCCGGAAGCAGCCCGAAGGGAACCCGAAACCCGATATCATCGAAAGAGAAAACCCCTATCTCATCTACGACGAAACCGACATCCCGCACGCCCCCGAGACGATCCCCAGCGCCCCGCTGGCTTCCCCCGAGCCCGAGATCGAGCACTACGACATCGACAACGCCAGCAGCATCGCCCCCTCGGACGCCGACATCATCCAGCACTACAAGCAGTTCCGGAGCCACACGCCCAAGTTCTCCATCCAGAGGCACAGCCCGCTGGGCTTCGCGCGCCAGTCCCCCATGCCCCTGGGAGCCAGCAGCTTGACCTACCAGCCCGCCTACGGGCAGGGCTTGAGGACAACGTCTCTAAGCCACTCGGCATGCCCTACTCCCAACCCCCTGTCTCGGCACAGCCCTGCGCCCTTCTCCAAATCGTCGACTTTCTACAGGCACAGTCCGGCGAGGGAGCTGCACCTCGCCATAAGGGAAGGGAGCCCGCTGGAGATGCACAACGACGTCTGCCAGCCCGGCATTTTTAACTACGCCACTCGGCTGGGGAGGAGAAGTAAGAGTCCACAGACCATGGCGAGCCACGGTTCCCGACCGGGAAGCCGCCTGAAGCAGCCCATCGGGCAGATCCCTCTGGAGACTGCTCCTCCGGTGGGGCTGTCCATCGAAGAGGTGGAGAGACTGAACACCCCTCGCCCCAGAAACCCCAGCATCTGCAGCGCAGACCACGGCCGGTCCTCTTCCGAGGAGGACTGCAGAAGGCCGCTGTCCCGGACGAGGAACCCGGCCGACGGTATCCCCGCGCCCGAGTCCTCTTCCGACAGCGACTCCCACGAGTCCTTCACCTGCTCAGAGATGGAGTACGACAGGGATAAGCCCATCGCGTACACCTCCAGGATGCCCAAGTTATCCCAGGTCAACGAGTCCGACGCGGATGACGAGGACAACTACGGCGCCAGGCTGAAGCCCCGGCGGTACCCTGGCCGCCGAGGCGAGGGGGGGCCGGTGGGGGCACAGGCGACCGCCGCCGGGGAGAGCTCCCTGCCCGTGAAGCTGGGGCAGCAAGCGGGAAGCTTCAACTGGGACAACCTCTTGAACTGGGGCCCGGGCTTTGGGCATTATGTGGATGTTTTCAAAGATTTGGCATCGCTTCCTGAAAAAACAGCAGCAGCAGCAGCAGCAGCAGCAGCAGCGAGTGAAGACGGCAAAGGTGGTACAACGAAGCCTGTTTCCAAGGACGGGGAAGCAGAGCAGTATGTATAGGCTTTGTCTCCCGGTATTGCCGCAGCGCAAAGCCACGGGGACCGGTCAAACCATTATATGGTTGTAGAAAAAAACAAAGGTCAGCATTTGAACCCCAGGCCAGTTTGGTTGGAGGAGACTTTAAAAATAATAACCATTATGCTGCTGAAAGAGACTTAAAACATTTTTAATTTAATTATGCTTGGATGAATTTATTTCTCCTGCATGCGTTGTATTTGAAAACAAGATATTTGGCATGCAGCCTTTGAAAAGGGTTTCCTATTTACCATTGTTTGGTTTGTGAGTCTTAAATTAATAATGCTTTGTTCTGAAAATGAACTAATTCTTTTTAATTGTGAAGGATGTGCATATTGTCTCCAGCTACTAACATGTTTTACGATGCAAGAGTATTGAGGATTTAATTTTCCTTGAGAAGTGCATGGAAGAAGGATGGTGAATGAAGGAATTACAGTAGTAAGGTGTCTCAGAAAATGTAGTTACCATATCCTGCAGTTGCTCACATGTAACTTTATGGATGAAATCAGCTTGAATAATTGCTGGCAACAGTGCTGTAAGTCTTATTCCATACAAGAGGTGCTAGAAGCAGCTCAAGCCAGTCAGCACTTTAGGAGGTTTTTTTTTCTTTTCAGCTTGTTTATTTGTTTGTTTGCGGTTTTTTCCCCCTTTTTTTGTTTTGTTTTGTTTTGTTTTTTGACAAAGTTGTGTGAGAGCTTCTGATTCTCTATGAAGTATTTGGGGATGCTTAACCCTGGTCCCTGCCCGCCCCCCCTCAGTGCTTCCAGTGGGAGGGGAGCGACTGGCGGTCGGCAGCCCAGCCCAGCCCAGCCCAGCCGTGTAGCCTGGCTCCCAGCAGCACCATCAACAGGAGCGAGGGACAAACCCCTCGATTTCCACATCTCTTGGCCTCTCATCTCGGCTGTGCTGCTGCTGCAGTCCGTGCTTCTCCCCGGATTTCATCTTCCCATCTGTACTATGGAAAGGTAGGAAAAACACTTACTCACCTACCTCACAGGGGTGTTGTGAGGACTAATTAGTTAACTCGTCTGAAGTGCTTAGACATTATAAAGCACTATAATAAGTATTATCATAATTATTATTAAAGCACTGCCTAGCCTTTGTGACCTTGGAGTGGCATTTTCTGCATTATATGATTTTCTATGATGGAAACTTTGAAGAATTATTTATTGTATAGAAAATTACTGCACTCTAGCATTTTGGAGCGGATATGAGGGAAAACTACTTGTAGATTCATTAATGTAGCTTACTGTTTGTCCCAGATTCCCTAAAGTTTTAGGTAAAGTAGAACGTCACAGAGTCCTTACATCTTCATGCAGATCTGATGAACCTATCGTACTGTGTAAAAACTTCAATTTTTTTTTTTTTTTTTTTTTACCTAAGCTGTGTTTTTATATCAATATTTTCCTATGCTGAATAGTTTTCTTACTTTCAGGGAAGGTAAGAAGAATACTTTTTTTACATTTGTTACTTATGTAACATCCATATTTTTCACATTTTGATAAAATTGTAACATACTGTATGCTTTCTACCTGTAAATGCCAATAATAGAATTAAAATATTTATTTAAAATCTTTAGAGTGTGTTATTGGAAACCTTTCATCTTTTCTCTCTCTCTTAACTTCCACTTCTTGATCTTCACTTCTGCCAGCTTTTTATTCAGAAAATGGGCTTTAAGAAGCAAGGTGATGATGTGAAATGGCGCATTTGGAGTTCATTCATAGTGAAGGCAGCACTGTTATCACTGTGGAAATTAAATGAATCTCTCTGCAGAGGGGCAGCACAAGCCCAGTACACTTCTTGAGGTCCCACTGAGTCCAGTGTGGTTGTCCCTTACAAAGGGATGAATTTCACCAAAGGTGCGAGAAGCATTCAGCATATCCCTCTTGTATTTCATGAGTGACCTTGATATGATCGAAAACCAGCAGGTTTCACCTATCTCAGGAAGATGCAGGAGAGATGGTATTGTGATGTTGTGGAGCCTAAGATAACGTCAAAAAGTACCAAATCTACTTTCAGATTTCTAATAACATACTAAAACAGTATTTTAGTCCGTAGGGGTTTATTAGTAGCAACTGGTTTTATGTTTGTTAACCAAGACTTCCACCTTCGCTCAAAGCTGAAGCCTTCCAGTACATGGATAGTTAGGAGTGTGAGAACAAGAGCTTGCTTTAATAAAGCAGCAGTTGAACAATAAATAACTGCATTCTTGTATATTTATAAGAGAGTAAATCAAACTTAGACAACTTGCTGGAGAATGCAAAGAGTGAAAAAGTTAAGACTGCAGGCGAAAGGTGAGTTCTGAGGTTACACTTTGAATTGGCGGTATTTTGTTTAAAGAACTTAGAAAAAGAATAACAATTCAGGGGGTTTTATCTGTCACTCATTTGTTTTAGAGTTTTTTGGTCAGCTTGTCTCAGAACCGGCAATGAGGAACCTACTCTTTTTGGCTAAAAATGCTGCCAATTTCATCTCACCCCACAATAGTGAAAAGATAATGGGCCAAAGTAGCCCACATTTGTATATAAGTAGTTTCATCTGAAATAACAAGAGATCCACAAATGATTTTGGAGTTTGAGAAGCTGTTGTAATTAAACATCTGTTAAAAAGCTGTATGTTTAATTTGAATATTATCCTTTAATACAAACTGTACCACATCCAAGCAGTGATTTTAATAACACATGAAAACTTTAACAAATGAAATCTTTTAAATGTAACACCAAACATATTGAGAACTGCATTATGCCAGTTAAGCATTCTGAGATTATCAAACAGTTTTGTTAAAGGAAAATAATATGCAATGTGGACTTACACAAAATTTATGGCGTAACTTTAATGCAGTTTACCAAACTGTATTCCTCTAAATTTTGACACTTTCTATGATAGGCAAAAGTATATTTTACTGATTTCCTTGTTTCCCTGTTTCTGAAAAGCAGAGATATGTTTTTGACACTTAAACATATGATCCATTTCTGCCTTTTTTTTTAATTCTTTCATGATGAAGATCAGAAAAGGGCTCCAAGTGAATCATGTGAAACAATCATCCAAAGTTATTAGAGTCGTGAGGAGCGAGCTGCATAATTCCCCTGGTTCATCATTGGAACTGCACAGTCCTGTTTCAAGATCTGGGACTTATAATTAAGTCACAACTATGTGGAAAGGAAAACAGTCTGCGCTGCTCACTTCAGTGTACAGGAGCCTCCAAATATATCTCATGCCAGCAATTGGACTTAGTGACCTGTCTTTCTGCTAGTAGCTTGCAGAGAGACACTCCTTTTTCTTTCCCGTGGGATGAGGGAGGGAACTGTGCCCCTATCCACCTTCTTCTAGAGGGCTACAGCTGAACTGTCATTGCCGTCTCAGATGGGGATGTTTTCTCCTGATGACTAATCAGCTGAAAACGGACAGGAATGTGGCAGATTTACTCGGTGTTCTCTTGTATACCTATGAAAAGGAAAACATAATGGAGTTTTGAAATCCTGTAATTTCTGGTAGAGGGATAAATTATTAAAAGAAGTAAAATCTAGAATTGTGATTCAAGACCTTCCAATATTTTTCATCAAACCTATATAATTTAAAACCCACAAAATTAATAGAAAGACACACTGCATTAAAAAGTAATGTATCATCCCACGTTCTGGTGAAAACGTCCCCCATTGACAAGCAGACTGTGAGTCTACACCGCAGACCACAACCTGTGTCAAAGAGTATCGGTTAGCAGTGCAAAATTCATCTGGAGCCGTGGTACTCCAGTCTGGAAATGAGAAGGCTTGGGGTGGGAAAGGGGTGCGGGATCTCGCTGATGCCTTCAAAAACAGAAGATGGAGCCAGACACTCCTCAGATGCGCACAGCGAAAGGAATAGAGCCGCCAGCAGTCGTAAGGTAAATTCCCATTGGATATGATGGAAATTATTCTGGTAATGGGAGCGGTTAGGTGCTGGAAGAGATTGTACAGTGGTGGTGTGGCATCCCTGTCCCTGGAAACATTCAAAAGTTGCTTGGACAACATACGTTGAACCTCCTCTAACTTCATAGCTGGCCTTGCTTGGAGCAGGGCATTGGACCACATGACTTCCAGTGGTCTCTCCCAGCCTGGACAATCCTGTGATTCCAGGTATGTCCAGCACCCTCCATTTCCCCCTCCTGTTAGAGAAAGGAATGGGTGAGACGTACTGGCCTGGGGCACCATCCTCTAGTACCAATACATTTGAAGATCTTTATTTCTGAGTCACAAATGAGGAGTGCAAAGAGCACCTTGAGCTGATACCAGCAAATTAATTCACTACGGCAATTTACTGTATTTCATTTTTTTCTTCTGTGTAACGTTGATCATATTTAATTTTTGCCAGCCAACTCCTACAGGTGATAATCTGAAGTACCGCTGAGATGATGTATTTTGTGGTTTTACTGATCACCTCCTGTGCTACTCTGAGAGTACTCTCTTTTTATTGTATTGTAGGTTATATTTATGAAGCATAAAGTTCAAATGATAATATTATCTTTCAGTGTAAGTATTTAATTTAAAAACATTGCCATGTAAAAGGCACTTTCTTAACAGAAATCTGTAAGAGACTCTTAATTAATGTTTTCTGTTGTGGAGCTTTTGAAATTTGGGAAGGAGAATGAGGAGGAAAAAGATGATTAAGAAAAAAGGTTGCTATTTTTTGAAGTAGGACTGAGGGAAGAAGAAAGTGAAAAGGTTGATTCTCTGCTTTCTCATGCTAGTGTTTTACTATTCACCCTTTTATCCTCTTCCATGTCCATCTACCTATTCATTCAACAGTCTTTCCTCTGTGAAGTCAGGGCTTTGTTCATCCCAATGTGCTCACTTTGGCTTTCTATAAATAGCACTTAATGAGGATGACTGACAGCATGTGTTCGGATTGTCAGTGAGCATCACAGCCTGTCTTTTTTGAACATTTGGATATTTGCACTTAGTTGGCCTTTCCTATATTTTGTACGAACCTCACCTTTCATTCAGCTACACCTTACAAGAGCTTTTTCCAGCAAACAAATCCAGTTGGATTCTTAGTCCTTTTTACAGCCTTTTCTTTTTTCCAGTGGCTTCCAGGTTTCATCATCCTTCTGTGCTGACATGATCAGCAGCAGATAGAGTGTTTCTAAGTTGGATTTTGCGTTTAAAAGTACCTTTATCTCTGGCCTTCACAAAGTAACTTCTCAACAGAATCACTCTTCAATTTTATGGCCACGTGTATTTCATTTAGGAGCATGTACGAAAAAATAAATAAAAAATAGCGTTGTAATAGTAGCAGGCAAATTTCTCAACAACTTCTAAACGTAAAGGGAAGAGGCTACAAAAGCAGTGCCAGAAAGTTTGGCAACAGGCTAAGACAAAACCGCAGGGCATTTCAGTTGATTGCATTCTCCATTGGGAAGAAAATACTGAGGAGCGTGTCTACCGCTAACGATGAAGACTGCTTGACGCTTAACGAGCTAAGGATGAGACTCCCTCAGCAGAGACTGTGTAGGAGCCACCTTGTGCGCGGTACCTATCAGACCTGGCCGTCTTGCAGGGCCTCAGCCGGGATTCCCCTTCTGACAGCACCCAAGGCCAGAAGCTTTTACGGCGTGCTTTGAGTTTTTCAAGAGCCTTAGCTGAGGGCAAGTTCGAAAGTAATACTATCTTTTGCCTCAGACCAAAGCGGAGGGCTGGCTTCCAGGGGCCGCTCTGAAGTAATTCCACATGAATGACCAAAATCAGTTCCTCTAATTTGCCGTTTGCTGGTGGGGAAGAAAAAGGCTCTCAATTTGTGGTTCCAAGGAAGTATTTTGTTTTGCGGGATGGATGCAATTTTCGGAAGTTTCCGCCAACTTGGCTCGAGCTCCTCAAGCCCTTTTTCAGCTGAGAACTCACGAAGGGCTGCTTATGGGAAGACCCTACACGGTGCCGTACGCCAGTCAAACGGTGGATGCTCTGCCTGTTCTTTGTGGTTGTTCTGGATCACACTGTGGCTGCTTGCAGCTCTACATCATCCCGTATCTTCTCTGCTTTCAGCGTGGGGCAGAACGAGGATCCAGCAAGGTGTCACTTTCCCCCCATCCCTTACAACTGGAAAGCACAACTAGCAATAGATGGAGAAGGAGTAGAAATGGCTCCTCCTAACCACCGGTAAACAGGAATGCTGGAGTAAATGCACTTTAATTTAAATCCTTTTAGAAGGAGTATTTTCAGAGACTTATTGAACAGTGTCAGCTAGAAAAAAGCGAAGATGAAAGCCCCACCTCTGCAAATTTGTTTCAGTCAGGACAAATTAACAGCATTAAAAACCGAAATCATTACAGTCTTTCTGGACTTCTGCCTGAGCCCCGAGGATGATGCGTGGTATTTCAGATAACTCATATGTTGTGTCAACTACTGTGTTAAAATTGTCAAGAGAAGAAAGTGGCATAGCTTGGGGTGGAAATCATAAAGCAGTAGCCACTGAAGATCAGAAACTTCAGCGTGAAAAGATGGGCCAGACTGAAAAGCCAGGAGTAAAAGAGGAGATCGAGGGAGCAGCAGCAGAACACAGAAGGCCGTGATGGAATGAAAATTTTGTGTATTTTTCCCAGGGTCCTCCACCCTCATCGAACACCCTCATTGCCATAGTCAGTATACGCAAGGGAACAGTTCAGGTGTGTGTGATCAGCAACTATTGTGTAGCCTGAAAAAAGCAGATGTCAACAGAAACTCTGTTTACAAGGGAGGATGGTTTTATGCACACATGCGTAAGTTGATGCGTACACGTAGCAACGTATGATTGTAGACATTCATGAACATGCTTTCCATATGGCAATTAATACCTTGCAAATTCCGTGGCAAGACTCCATGATTGGAAAACAGATTAGCAACCTCTCTCTCCCCAGTAATAAAAAACCAAGCCACTGTTCCATATAATTCTGTGCATTCTCTTAAAATACTGTGACTCTTTGTGCAGCCCGTCAGATAAGGAGTGGGGGAAAATAAACAGGTCCCTGTCTTCCTGTTTGTTGGTTTATTTCCCCTGAGTCTTTTAAAAGCCAGAGTCTGATTTAGTAATTAGTGTTTGTTCTTGCATATCTTGTGCAATTTGCTAAAACAGCAAATTAGGGAATAAGAAATAAACATTAATATAAAAACCAAACATTAATATAAAAGAACATATACCGGATGAGAAATGAATATTGTTGAGTCATGCAAAAAGCATACTTTGGTGTAATGATCTAGAATACTTCCAAATATGCATTGTAATTTCCTTTAAAATACAAATCCCTCTTAATAATGTAAGTCTTTATTAAAACAGTTTGTTAAACCTTGGCAAAGACACTGTGTGACAGCATCGTTTTATAAGAATTCCTTGTACTTTGTAGAAAGCTAAGTGAGAACTGGAATGGTTTCTCTTGAAACAACCGCTGGTAAGCGTATTAAAAAGCAAAAGGAACAATTTTTTACAATTTTTTTTACACCTGTAGAATTCATTGCAATCATCAAAACAGGCTGGACTTTGTAGAGCTGCATAACACCATGTGGCAGAGAATACCATTTTTGTAATGATGCAGAGATAAGGCTGATGACACCTCCCCGCTTTGTAGAAGGAGGTTACAATTGACAAGACACGTTATTAGGAAGAAAGTTACTACACCCTAGTGCCAGGACGCTAGTTTTGAGAAAGAGCAGTGAGTTCTGATGCAGACAACCTGCCGTCAGTCCCAGAACACTTGGACCAGGCTTGGGACCCAAACGCAGCCTTTGCTTGTGGTATTGCCAGGACAGCATTCGTAACTGCCTGTGAATTTCTGCCTAAATATTTATTGGCAAGCGAGAAAATGCTTTTGCAATGGGACATTGATTGGCATTTCAGTCTGAACCCGTTACTGTCACCAAGAAAAAGGACAGGCAAAAGCTTGTCATCTTCTCAGCGTGCCTGTCACCTTTCCGGTTGTCCATGTTCTCCTCCAAAAGCTTTTTGGCTGGACAGGGAAGCAAGTAATACTTTGGGAGGGCAGGAAAGAATCATGTTTTCTAATGATGGCCGCAGAAGCGATGACAATCAATAGCAAGTATTCCTTTTCTTTAGGAAACTCAACTTGAATATCTTCTGAAGGAAGTGAAGGAGGCTACGAGGACAGCCGAAGATGGTCCTTGGCTGTCACATACCTCTGTGCCAGAACTGCACAACCTCAGAACGTGTTCCCCTTCCCAGAGCCAAGACCATGTCAGGACACATAACCATTCCTCCAGTTGTATACTAATTTTCCGGTGTGGGGCTGGAAATGGGTCACCGTGCCTGCTGGTTAGGTACTGACCCGTCTGATGCATCACACAAGCAGAGGAGTGCCCTGACAGCCTAGGTACCGCCTCGGAGATACCGTTGTATGCTTTCATCCCACTGCTGTTCTGGTTCTGAATTAGAGTGTGTGTAGGCAACACAGACTGGAAACTAGATTTTGTCTGGGATTTAATCAAAGTTGAAAGCACTTAAAGGTAACGGCATGTAAAAATGCAATCCTTTAAAAGCCAAAAATTAATGTATCTAACCTACAGGAGCACCCCAATGTTTCAGCAATTGTATTATGAAATTGCATAAAACTCTGGCTTCCCAGAAATGCCACAGGAAAGCCAAAGAACCAGATTATTTTATCCATATCAAATATACTTCTATTAAAATTACCTGCGGAATCTGCAGTACACTGGCTGCACAGGCAGCACCACCCAATCACTCAAAGCACAGCAAGTAGAAGACAGATCCTGGTGGAACAAATAGGTCCCAGAGGATGACAATGGTTCCCTACTTCTCCTGAAGGAGATCATTCCTGGTAAGTGCCAGTGATGCTCAAAACTTGTAGCCTGTTTTATTAGGAAATTGCTTTTCAGCTAGGACAAATCATGCACTATGGGTGTCACTTGGGGCTTTTCTAACCCTGTTATGTTTATGGGTTTGAACCATTTTTTTTTCCCAAGGTAGGTACTTTGCAGCTCGAGTCATGTGAAAGCGGTAAGAAAAATTCTCATTACTTCAACATAACTGATTTTTGTGATTGAAATTTTTAATTGCAGTAAGGAGTAGTTTATTATGAGGGAGATTAAATTACCTGCACTTCCACTTCTTTTCCTGGTGTTAGCAGAGATTCTGTTGTTGTTTGCTGTTGTGTACCCCATTTGGTTTTCTCAATATTCATTTTGTTCACCTGTTCTTAGCATTAAAACCTATAGCAGTTTGTTAATTAAGCTAACGCTGCGGATAGCAACGCCTGGGAAACTTTTCAATACTGCTCAGCAGCTTGCGGTGAAGGGGGCCCTTTTTCACTGACTTGAGTACACTTACTGAATAATTGCATCTGACAAGGTTCTGAAGCTTTGACAAAATTTCCTTTGCCTTCTGATTTTGGTTGCTTCTGTTTTGACTTTAAGATGTCCCTGGATGTTTGTCACGGGAAATGAACTTGGCTGTTTGTTTTGTTTTAAGTGACATTCAATACTCTGAAGAAAGAAGTGGAGTATGACAAGTCTGTAGTTGTCTCATTTTTTCTTTTTCCATCCATGAAATAGCTAGACATGTAGATATCTAACTGTTCTGCTCGTGCAGTACACTATGTCCTGGATTTTTAATAGGACTTCTCTGTAGCTAGTTTAGGAGTCTAGGATTGCAGGTTTTTTAACACTTAGAAATGAACTTTATGACTTTTGTAGAGCACTGAGGGTTTTTAATCTGGCAAATGTCAGTGACAAGAGAAAAGCTGTAGTGTAACAACTAGGAGAACCTTTTCCAATTTGTCTCAAGAGCATTTCTCTGCCCTTTGGCAGGAGACACTGTCACTCCGTGAAAAACAAAGCTGCAGAGAGTCTGTAGTGCCTGAAAAACAAAGGTAATAAGGAAAATCGTAGAGTTCATGCACAACAAGCAACAGGTTATGAAGTTCAAATCTGCCCTCACTAAATGTTTTTAATAAGATCAAATCGTGCAGATTCCTGGGTTTAACTGCCTCATACTGTTTTTTGCTCTGAAGGGTTGGTAGTCCTGGTGCAAAACTGGTCCCTCCGCACTCAAAACAAGGGCACCTTGCTGGTTTACAGCAGCTGAAGAGCTGACTCGTCGTGGTTAGCTGAGAAAAACAGCGCAGGTCCCCAGGCATCTGTGAGTCGATTTCTGAACCCTCAGCGACATGCGTGTGGAATTCTGAATTGGCCAGGCTGGGTGAAGCGCATTAGCCAAATTAGATGTTCCTCCTATACGTATGTACGGGCCGGCTTCCTACCGATGCACTGAGATACCGGCTGCGCAGAGTGTTGACTCGAACGTGTAAACTTCCCATGTTAGCAATTATCATGGCACAGTTTACACACAGCAGGCATTTCCCTGCTAATTAACCAGCGCCGTTATCAACACGCGCCTGTTCACCTTTGGCCCCGGTTATTAGAGCATCGCTGTGTTAACCATTATTTGTGCCCTTCCAGACGCTGACAGCGTGCGCGGATCTCGGCGGGTACGGGCTGCTGTATTTCAGAATTAACACAGTAAGGGTTCCGTTGTACTTTTAAAGGAGTGAGTCAGAAAAGGCTTAATCTGGCAACAGGTGGGCTCAGAGCAACAGCACGCCAGGGGAAATCTGCATTTCAAACCTCTGTACTGACACCCGTGGTAATTGCTGGTTTGAACAAGATGCTCCAGCTCCTTAAAAAGGCAGCTGACTCACAAACATTAATGGGCCGCAAATGCTATCGTTTTTCACTGAGTGGCAAGGGGGTTATACGGGTGAAGAACTTGTTTTGCTTCTACACTGCTGCATGTCTGTTGACTACCATGGCATGACAGTATCCCTGAGGGGATAAAAAAACAGATTTGAAGCAAAGAAAGGCTGCCACTTGTGAACTTCTTTTGCTACATAAAGATTTTGCTTCTCTAATAATAATTATTAGACTTCTTCTACATCTTTGACTTAAAAATATAATATGCGAGACGTGAAGGGATGAGGCAAATGGCGTCTTAAGCAAACAGAGCCGCAGCTCTGGGTCTGCTGTCTGGCTCGTGTGATATTTGCTGTCTGATAACACTTCCATAGCTCCACTGAATTGCCTCCTTGATTGCGTAAGTATAAGGAAGAGATTAATCCTCTCCCCCCAGCCCTGCTCTGTATTTTATACACCTACAGCTGTAGGACATCTGCTGAGACAGAAGATTCTACATAAATAAGACGTTAATGTAAAAAATGTTATTTACATTACCTAAAATGAGAACTGTTAGGGAAACATCCAAGAGGCTGTGTATCTTTCCTGTGATGGCTGGATGGAGGTTCCTAAACAAAAAGCAGCAGGCAACCTAATGTTTTCAAGGGGTCCTTTACATTTTTGTAAACTCTAAGAGTTTTGTGGAAAAAAAATCTTTTCAGGTTCTTTGTCCACAGTCCTTTATGGTCTTAATGGCTCCACCGTACTTTCCTTTCTTCTTGTACTTTCCCCTGCTTATTGAAGCTTAAAGAATGATTGGGAGGGTCACACACAACTTCCAGGTGACCTTCCATACCAGACAAAACCCACACGGAGGAGAGAAATCCTTGTCCACCTTTGAAAAGCACCAGGGTTCAGCTTCCAGTGTGAGCTTTTTCTTTCTTCTAGACACAATTTGATGCCAAAATAGTCAGCCACCACACAGATCTGGGTTTTGTTTGATCTTTTTTACTTGATCCCAAGTAGAGCCTTGATGTGATCGGCACTGTGCTGTACCTCCAGGGATTCGGGCCACACAACCCCATTTTCAGAAGACACAGGTTACCCGAACAACTATTTTAACAAGGTTATGCAGATCCCACTGCCAGCGAAAGGATCGCAGCCAATTTCCCAGCTATGGGATCATTAAGGCAACAGCTTCTGAGTTTTCGCAGCCAGCACGGAGTTGTGAGGGTGTGAAAGGCAAGCAGCTCTCTATTGCCACAGCTGCAGCTGCACCAAAGAGGCTGTTCCGCTCTTTTGCTGCAGAAAACCATACCACAGTGACCTCGGGTTTTGGGGTCCCTTTTTCTTGATTCTACTGATCTCACATCTAGACACGGGCGGCACGCAAGGAGCTGCCTATTGATTATAAACCCTTTCATTACAGAGAAAACAGTCTCTTAATTTTGCCAGACTTCAGCGCCGGTACGGCAAGTGCAGTCAGCACGGAAAAACATGCCGTGTCAGCAGTATAATATGAACAAATAAAACCATCAAATTATTTGTGGTTGGATGTTTGTTTCATGACTCTTTTGTCGCTCAGCCGCCCTTCTCTTCATCATGTTTTTTTTCTTTCCTGCTAAACCGCTTTGACACATTTTCCATTCTATACGTCACCAAAGATTGCTGCCCTGGGAGCAGCTGTGGTAGGATGCATTCCTTCCTCTTTATCCCTGATTTCAAACATTTATAGCGAGGGAACGGCCCTTCAGAGTGTGACCGGGTGCTCCTGGGGCACAGGGATCACCTCGCTGCTCCCTGGCATCTCTTCTGCTGGGGATGTACACTAGTGCTCCGTACCTACTTGCTCACCACAGAATTAAAGCAAAATAAAAAGATCAGCAGAAGCGAAGTTGTGGGGTCTCCTGCTGGTGGGGTAAGATGTGAGGGTCTGGAGAGACCATGCTATGTTGCAAGGATGTTCTGTTGCTCGTATAAAGTCTGATCATTTCCAAATTATGTTAATCCCAAATGTTTAGATCTTTAAACTTCCATGAGGTATTCAGGTGGTTTAGGTTATTCTTGACAGATTGAGTCCAGCCACCACTTATCGAGAGCCTCTGTGATGCTTTTCAGCCAACGCGGGACTTTTTCTGTTCGCAGCCGGCTTTACACGACCACATCTCTGCTTCCCAGCTGGCTTCCCAGAAGCTGACCAAGCAGAAGAGAACCAAACCTTGCTTATTGCACGACCCTGGGCGTCCAGTGCAGCTCGCAGGCTGGAACTGGCAGGGCTCCTCCGGACCATCAGTGCCCAGATCAGGACTGCCTAGAGCCGTATCCAACCTCAAAGCAGTGTGAGGGGTACCAGCTTGGTGAAAAGAGGCAGACTTTGTTAGCGTGAGAGTCACAGCACAGCAGGGACTTCGCTGCTGGATGTAACCCGAGTGACTGGAGTAGAACAAGAAGAGAAATAAAGGAGAGGTGAGGCTGCTGTACGGTAAAGGCAGTAAAACTACCTGACAGTCACAGATGTGCACACGCAGACTCCACGGGGATCTTGTTTGGTACAAGATCCCGACACGATGGTCTTGCTTGGAAAGTTTCCTGCTGTCGGTTTGGCTCCCGGGCTAAGAGCTGCTGCAGGCTACTTGCCTCCTGCTTTGGCAATGGGCTAAGGGCATTGCTTTTACAGGCTCATTCAGCCCCACAATAAAGAGTGAGCCTTCCAGGTAAGTGGCAGAAAGCTTGGGAGCTCTAAAAGCGGTTTCTCAGCAGCTTTGGATCTAATAGCAGATGACCCATGCTTTGGACAGGTTTGTCTTTAAAATGCTATAAACAGCACATTAATTTCTCAGCAGTGTTTTAGAGTCATCGAGTGGTTTACTATTTGTTATTTACTCAATGTGCACAGTTATGAGATATCTACTATCCTGAAATCTAAGCGCACAGCATTAAATTGTGTCACTTTAGAAGGACCTCCAGCATGGGCCTCCTTTCCTTGCAATGTGTTACAGCAAACCAACTGCTTGTCTTCAGATGCTTTAAGGAACGTGCGTTTATGGTAGTTGCTGATCCTACTTTTAATGTTTCCACCAGGCCTGTGCTGAAAGACACACCATGTTTAGCAAATGTGTCTTTTGGACTCTCAGTCTTGCAGAACGGGCTAATAAATTGCTTTGTGTACTGCTTTTCATTTGGTGCTATTTCTCCAGCAGCTGTTACAAAAGGAGCTCTGTCAACCTGCACTCCAGGTTTGTGTGCATAAGAAAACATGCATGTGCAAAATGGACAGAGGAGAACCTTTAAAAAAAAAAAAAAAAATGCGGTCCCCTTGCTTTTTACCTTAATGACATTCTGATTATTCCACAAACCAGTCTTTTCAGCCCCAGCTCTATCTAGGTCTACCTCTCTGGGATGGGGGTCAGGCAGCATGCAGCTCTTTGCAGCGTGCTGCAGCTCTAACCCACATCACACACCCATGCTCCTGGGCACAGAAATCAGAGGTGTGTGCACAGGACAGTGTTTTATACCAGAATTTAGGTGCTGAAAGGCCCTCCTTAGGATAAAAGTCTCTACAAAAATTCATAGGCTGAAATGGAAACACATGAGAAGTCACGCTGGGTAAAGTGGTAGGATGCAGCTCAAAACAGCAAAACTTTCCTTCAAGTTACACAAAAATACTGCAGTAGTCTTCATTAATATATCTAATGAGTTAGCCTTTCCCTGAGCCAATGGGATTTGGGGTCAAGAATGAAGAACAAAGAGAAAAATATACATAAGCTATGTTTTACACCATAATGCTCTGGTCACCCACTAACCAAAAATGCTGAAATAGCTAAATAAATGAATTCGTCTGATGCAGAACCGCATGAAAGTCTGTCTTAAGGAGCTCCCCACTGCAGACTTGCCACTCTCTGTTTTTTTCCCTAAGGACACCAGCTGTGGTTTATCCTCTCCTCCCCTCCTTTCCCCACTTAAAAAGTGCTACGTTCTCACCGAAATCTCCATTCCCAAAGCAAAGAGAATCGTTAGTTACTGACGCTTAAAAACTACCAAATCTTCCTCAGCTGAACCTCATCTCAATAACGTATCGGGAGGATGTACCACCCTTTGCCAGAGCAAGTCTCACCTTAAAGAAATCAGCCTATAGGACCCTATTGAGACACCCTTCTGGTTCCTCCTCGAATAAAGGATTATCCTCCAAACTCTGCTCCAAATCCTGGATATAAGCAGTGATATGTGGGCAGCGCTTAGACCCATTTCCTAGTTCCACAATCTGCAAAGAACTGGGGCAATTGATCTACGTTTTGTTGTTCGGTCCTTCCTGGTTTTGGATGACTTTTCCCACTTGTTTATACTGTATTTCTTTTAGTAGTTTATGTTATCTGTATATGGCTGATCAATTATAGCTAGAAGCTGTAAATCTAGGAAAAACTCCAGAGAAAATGTAGCACTTAGCAAAGTGCTGATGGAGGCACACCCAAACAGAAATTTAACCCTCTCTCATCTGTAGAAGAGCCTCGGCATTGCTTGACTGGGCAATGAGAAAAAGTTGTGTTGTGAAAAGGCTGCGTTTCTCTTTGTGACCGTTCCCCACTCCCCTGCCTTGCTAATTAGAGGCAGATTTATTTGGCTTCATTGATGCTAACAGGGGTTAGAGCCGCATGGGGGTATGTGAATTTCGTGAGAGCTTTGTCACTTCTAAAGGACTGATAGCACAAGTGGTGCTTTGCCCACTTGTGTTGAGGCACCTAAGGCTTTGGGAAGAAATCTCCCATGTGTTTTGGGAATAATACTAGTCATAATAACATCCATTCAGCATTTCATGCCGCAGAGTACAATTATACGCTTCTCTGGTGTGCAGGTTCAATGCCGTTAATCACAAAATGTTCCACATTGTCCGTTTTTTTGATGGGTTTAGCTGTTACATTTGGCTAATGAAATCTCTGCCTTGCTTGGAGGGATTGTTCTTTAAATAGCAGATAGAAAGGGATCATCAAAAAAGCAGGTTTGATCGCACGCTCTGCTGTGCAGAAAGAAAAAGAGCCTGTGCTGGCCTCTTCCATTGCAGCCCAGGACCTACCTGCTCTCAAAACACTGATTTCAGCCTATCAATTTTACGCTCGTTAAAGCCAATCTCAGGTCTCCAATTTACTCCGATGATACATCAGAGTGCACGACTACACGGAGGTGATGATTGCTGTCTTTTGGGCTGCCAAAGCAGCGTCCCACCTTAGCCCTGTGCCCTGCCCAGCTGAAACCAGGACACCCCTATACAGCGTTACGTACAGCAGGGCCCTTCTGGGTCTTACCGGTTACATAGTTCCTTGCTTAAACTTTTTCTATAAAATCAAAAATTTAGGCCAGCATCTAGTGATTCCAAAATATGGAGTTATCAAGACCTAATTACTTTTTGTTTGCTTTCATAATAACAGGAAGCATAACAGAGTGGTGTCAAAGTGGCTTGTAATTGCTGTTGGAAGAGTCTGCTGGTATTTATATTGTGAATGAGTTCACTGAAATAAAGATAGACTTATTATGGATTAACAGGGAGCAAACATTCAACCTTAACAATAGCAAAAAATAGGAATATTATTCTTCTTGCTATCTGCACGTTGTCTTTACAAGAGCACTCTTTGTGTTGCTGGGTGGTTCTTTTTTTGGAGGGGAAGGGTTGTTTTTAATGCTCAATGATAAGAAGACCCTGAAAAAATAAATAAGCTTGCTGGGATGGGGGGGGCAGGACTGCCCCCATTAAAGCATTGTGTTTCCAAAGCTTTACTCTTTCAACAGCCTGGCTTTGGAGTCATGACTCTGTATGTTTATTATTGTATTATCATTGTATATATTGACAGTCTGACTAGTAAAACCCCACTAGCATCATTCCACAAAATGCTGGTGAGAGAAAACAGTAATGAGCCGTGCAAAACATTACTTGCTGAAGCTATTTTTGTCTGTCAAGGAACTAGCAAACTGCTGTGAGTTTGTTCATATGGTCTCTTTCTTTCCCTTTTTTCCCCTTCTGTTTTGTGACTTTTTCCTCTCCTGCCCCCTTATTTTTTTTTACCCGTGTGGCATCTGTTGGCATCACACCAGGCCACAGAATATTTGGTTGCATTTTTCAGGAGGGAGGGAGATAATCAAGTTAAAACCTCATCCCAAATTCACCCAACAGGCTTGATAACGGTCTGAGCCAGTGGCAGGGATGGGAACAGAAACTTGAGAACAATTGCTTTCAAATTCCCAGTACTAAATTATAGTCAGGCCACCTCTGAGACTGCATAAATTAGCTGCCCCAATTTAATCATCTACAATAGCTTCAACACAGTTTCTGTATGGCCTGTCAGCCTTCAGAAAGGTGAGGCAAAACACCCAACTGGAAGCCTTTCCTCCTCCTCTACCTCCCTACCACTCCTTCCGCAGCCCTTTTTTTGGTTGGGTTTTTTTTTTGCATCCGTTTGTTTTCCTTTTTGACTAACTACAGTCAGACTCTGGGCTGGTCAGAGCACCAAGTCAGTCAAAGTGCCTTGCATTTCTATAGTCCTGAAATGCAAACAAGGGTGAAAAAATCCTTTTCAGAAGGACAAATTGGTATTAGCACTGAGGGAAGGGAACAATCTCGCACCTATCCAGCCATCAGTGCCTTGGAAAATGTGTTTGGAGGTTTTCTTCTGAGGTTGAGCTATGTGAATGGGGTGAGGTGGTGTTGACTGCTCGGTGTCCCCCAGCTGATAGCACTGATTGCTAGGTGTCCCTTAGCTGATAGCATCAATTGCTTGGTGTTCCCCAGCTGATAGCATCTGGGACTTTTGGGCAGGAGCTGCAAAGCCACGCTGGTACTCTCGGGGCAAAGAGCGGCAGTCCTGGTTTGTGAAATCCACCTCAGGCTTGTAGCCTCATAAGGAAAAATATGCCTTACTAGAAGGAGGTAATTGGCAGAAAATAAGGGAGAGGGAGAACTCGGCTCGAGTCGCCGTTCTCGTTAGTTTTAAATTAGTGGAACTCCATTGGCTTCACGGGAGTTATTTCTGATTTACAGGGAGATCAGAATCAGATGCAAAAAGTATTGAAAGCCTTTGTGTTTACAGTTGTGTGACGGTCCTGCGAAAATAACCCGGATAACGCCGTATTGTGCCGGACTGCCAAGAGGCCAGCGCCCGGCAGCGCATCATCCAGCGCCCGGGTACCCTACCCACAAAAGAGAAGCAAAGCACAGCAACGTTTTGTCACCAGCCTCACATCATGCGAAACTCCACTGGCATGCTGGGTATCCCCATCACGCATGTAATGCCTTTTTTCGCAGAGGTAAGGAAAATCCATTAGTGGAATTAATCTCTGCTTCAAAAGGTGACCTCTCCACAAGGAAAAATGGTCTTTCAGTTAAATGCAGTTTGCTGATAAATAGTTTATGATGGTGCTGAAGGCTGGCATTGCCATGATTATTTATACTGTGTTATAGCGTATCTGCTATGGACAAACCGCGCTGCCGGTCCTTCAAGCCTTATTTCTCAAAACGAAATGTTCACTCAGCAGCCAAGCTTGTTTTCGTAATTAATAACATTTAAAGTGACAGAAGCTTAGTCTCTCCCTACAACGTTTCTTTCAATACTGTTTACACTGCAGAGATTCATTGACTTCTTTCAGTCAGTACCAGTTAAACATAACCTAACATTACTGAGGTCTGCTGTTCCTTGATTTTTTTTCTAATACTTCGGTTACACGGATTGCATTTTAATCAGATAGGAAATCAGCAGTCTGGAGGAGGCAGAAGAACTGAAACCTGAGAAAGTCAATGTGTTACAGCAAGCCAGGCACACTGTGTGTGCTCCGTGGTGGCTCCGAAGTCTATCTGCTCTGTGCTGACAGCTGAATTTTCATAGTGTGGGCTTTGCTTAGGTTTACGTCTGCACTTTTGTAGTTTTAAGTAGGTTGGGCTGCGCTATCTCAGACATACACTGAGGTAACCAGGAGCAGAATCTGATTTGCAAATTAAACTTAACAAGAAAACCAAAATAATGACTCCATAGTGGAGTCATTAAGGTCATTCAAAAGCCTTTACAGTGCTATGGGTAAAATTTGAGCTGTTCTGCTTCTGTGCTCATTCAATCTCATCAGAAGAAACAAGACAATTTGAAGGAAATAAGAAGTGATATATTTTTTAAAACCAGAATACCATAAGTTATTCGTTTATTTCAAAAATCTGCTTTTGCTAAAGAGGTGAACATATTATAGAAACAAATATCTGTACATTTACCTATCTGTATATACATTCTGTACAGGCATGGGCTTGCTTCTTCACCGTTTGCAGTATTTAAAGTTCTGGCAAGACAGCATTACTGAAATACAAGAGAAAAAGCTGTGTTTCAGTAAGGCCCAAAGCTGTTGGGCCTTTCCAAGAAGAATAAGGTCTTAAAAGTACCAGAAATCCTTCATGAAAGCATGCTCCCAAACTTACCTTTTAAGGAAGTTTATGATGATTCAGATAAGACTGGAAAGAATTTCCCAACTTTCAAGCACTAACCCATTTCTATAAACAAACTTAACACCTAAACTTTTGATAAATTACTCAAGGGTTTACCCGCTGCACGCTGCAATACGTCCAGATGCGGTGCCGATGTATTCTGCAGTTAGGGTCTGGTAAAGGCAGCGGGGGGAAATTAAGACGTGCTGCAGTGATTTCATGACCTGAACCATAGTTACTCATTTCGGTGTATCCCGTTGTATTTCTACCACAGTCTCTAGCCACACGGCTGCGATTCAGCTGGGAAAATAGAGGGTTTGTTTGCAGTGACATTTTGGGTAGCCTTAAAGCTGTCTTCCCCCAGCTTCAGCTGCATGAGCTCATTCGCAGGCTGCCTCGGCATTTGCGATACAGCTGTTCGCCGTATGCATCCTGACCCTCGAGCGGATCCCCTGCTTCACTCAGTCCTGCTTCCCTTCCTAGGCTTGTCTTTGTCGATCAAAATTAGAGACGTGAAACATAATATCATGACTTTATAACCTAAGAAGAACGAAAAAAAGCAGGAAATCAGAGCTAGGGTTTGGTCCGATTGTTCCTGGCGGAGGGGCCCTGGTTTTGGGATGGACTGGGACACTAGCACCTTATGTCCTCAATATTGCTACCTTTCCAGGCTTGGGCAGAAATCTGCTCAGATTTAAGGGGTTTTTTTAGTGAGCTGATGAGCGTGAGGTTGATGATGATCTTAATTGATGCTTGATTTCAGTTCAGGCTGAGAGTCCTTACTGACTAATTTGGGAAGGGAGGGAGGGAAGGTTGTAATTAGGTTGGTCTGAAGGCATGAGGGCCACGCTTACAAGGCACGATCATAAATCGAGCCCTAGCTTTGCGGTGCCATCCCTGCACCCTGGGCAGGTGAGCGGGTACTCGACCGACTCCAGCTCCAAAGGCAAAGCACTGAGCGACATCTTTGCCTGGCTGACGGGTTCAGGTGGTTGTATTCTGCAATGCCTCCAGGATTACATCCTCCTCCACAGGGCAGCTTAGGCACTTTCCCAAGCTCGTCTGGCAAGCTTGGGACCATACTCAAACTACATATGTTAAAGGATGGTGCACACGTATGAGGAGGAAACCTTTTAACCCTGTGGAAAGTCCGTGCTTTGGAGTACCTGTTCTGCAACAGGAGCAAAGAGGTTGTGTAACATGGTGTTTGGTGGCCATTTCCCAAATATTAAAGTGGGTTTGCTAGAAGAGTGATTTGCTAGGAAGGTGGATGGAATTCCTGCTAGCAGCACCAAATACACTTTCAGCTGGGGACTCTTCTGTGGGGGGAAAAAAGTCCTGAGTGAAGATTTCAGGGGTTTTTCAAAGGATGGCCCAACCCAGTAACATCCATTCAGCTACTGATGCTTTGATCTTCTGCAGGAGCTTTAAAACAAGCAGGCAAGGAGGCAGAAAGGAGGAGAGAAGAAGAGACAAAAACTGTCAACAGTCCAAGTACTCCTAATGCTTATGCAATGTGTATGGTGCTAATTGCCATTCTTGCTTCCAAGCCAGCTCATCATCTTTTGAGGTTTTCCACAGATCAGTGTAAAACAATTTTCTGTAATTCCCAAGCCTAACAAAAATAATCCTTTTATTGTTTAGCACTTAATTGCAGGTCACCACTTCAATTCTAAACAGAAAAAAATTACTGTAACCTGTAGGGGTAAACAAAAGCACATCCTACATCAAATCTAGTAAGAGTCACTGAAGTACATAGGTGGATCTGGGAACATATTTTTCTGGTAATTAAAAGTGAGTTTGGCAATCCTTGGATGAAAGTCTCTGTGTTTGTCAGCTTCAAAATGGGCTGAGATCACACTGCAGATTACTTACTGTTAAGTAAATTCTGATTAGCTGTGTCTTTCTGCCCTGGAAGACAAGGCACTGTGGCAATACAGACAAAAAGAAAGATGCTTCCCTCGTGGGAGATACTCAATAAGTAACTAATTCATAATATAAAAATATACTAATAAAACTTTGAGATTCAATGCCTGATTCCAGAAACTGAGTTGCTGCTGGATGTGGCAAATTCTTTCCTGCTGTGACTTTAGCAAGCCTATTGATTTTGGCAAAGCCAGGCTAGTTTCTGCTATATGTGTGTATAACCATATGGGGCCTCCTGAAGCTATGAGGTGGGCTATCACAAGGCTGATATACTCTTACCCTTTTTTGAGCATGTCCAGCTCCATTTTAAAAGCAGCTTGGTTTTTTACCACTGCTGTTTCTTTACGGTGAGCAAACTTAATGTGAAAATTGCTGGAAGACATTAAATATGGACCTCCACACCACCACTCCAACAGACACTTTGGTAACAGCACGGCCACGGTCTGATATTGCTTTAATGTTACTTGTTCTTTTTTGTACTCTGATCTAATTCTTGTTTCCCCCTAATGGTCAAATAACATTGGTCTAATTAAAATCAGGCAAATATTTTGTGTCATGTGTAATAGGTAATATAAAGTACATATGTAATGATTTAACTGAACATCTAAGCTTTGGATAAAGAAAAGTTTTCATCTGGCATTAACTTCCCAGTAGACAGAGACCAATGACTGTTGCCAGTCCTGTCGCAGCTCTCTGATAGATGCTGCTTGGGTAGCACTGGCCTTTCTATAGGGATTATTCAAGCACAGCAAACTCAAGATTTTTTTTCTTCTTTTTTTTGGTAGCTTTCATTTGCATGGGAAAATTATCCTCAATGATAACAGAAGATAGAACCATCATTTTTGCGATACCTCTCTGAGAGTGTCCCAATCTAATCTCCATTGGGTTATGGTAGTTGGATTAGTATGAAACATTAGCAAATTGGGTCTCTGGCCTCACAAAACCAAACACAAATATTTAACCTGGCAAAGGATTTTTCAGCAACAATCCCTCAAAAGTCTAAGAGAAAGTAGGCCTTGAAATACTTTTAAACTGATAAAATACTCATGTGCCAGGCTTCAGCCACTGTTCAAGAATAGCAGAAAGGAATTCTCTCCAGCCAGGGATATCTATTCAGAAACAGAGATCTAAGTGTTTTAGTCCCTTCTATATGTTGAGAAAGAGCCCATCTAAGTTCCTACTTTTTCTCTTCAGAATTTGAGAGGTGAAAATTAAACACAGGTAACTCTCTGTAGCTCTGTCTGCGTCCAGTGTACCCAAATTTTAAAGCAGTGCAGTGAGAGATGGCTAAGTCAGTCGATGGCCATCCAATGGAGGAACAGGTAAAGGGAGAGCTATTTTACTGCTGAAAGAACGGTACTAATATTTTTATTCCCTCCAAGGTTTATGACTCTGTAAATTGCAGCATAAAACTATAAATCCTTTCCCCCTTTTTTGCAAATTTATGTGTCAATGGTGTTTTTCCTATTCTGTTTTTAAATAGCCTTTTGCTGCTATTTCTATTTTTTGTGGCTTATTAAACAGAATCATCTACAAAACACAATGACAACACTTAAAAACTTAGAAAATACTCACACACAAAGAGCAACTTATATGTATTGGCAGGTTATAACAAATATGTGAAATTCATTCTCAGAAGTTATTACTGGTATAAAGGATCTGACAGGAATTGAGAAAGTTTAGGCATTTATGTAAACTCACGTCTGCATTATGCAGGATTTAAAAGTAGTGTAGAATTAAAAAGAGAAAAAAAATAGAAATCCTCATGCTTTGTGGCGTAAGCCAACCATTAATAGTGCTTTCCTTGGGGACCTTTTTTTCGGCTTGTGTTCTCTTTTTGAGACCTTTCCCACTGTTATCGGAGAGAAAGGATAAAGTGGATCACTAGTCTGATACAGTATGGAAATTTCTATGCTTATATTTAAGATGTTTCTCCCACTCTCCAGTCTCCTGACTTGGATGAGAGTGGGAGAGCCTGCACCAGGAATCAGCACTAGCAAAAGTTCCCAGAGTCCAGTCCCATTCACTGCAATTCCTAAGGCACTGGTTTTTATATTAGGAATTGAAAAACACTAGTTTAATGTTAGGGGGAGGAATTATTTCCTTAGATTCTTTTTTTTTTAGGGGAGTGTCTTTTAAAAATTTTGACAGCTAAGCAGTTTAAAAAAAACACTACTGTGAAATAAAACCTTTAACTTTCCGTAATTGGAATAAGTTGCATAGGCAGTGTTTGGCAACTCCAAAGAGAATTAATTAGGATTTTCTTTGATTGCAGATTTTCTTCTCCCATAAAACTGTGTTCTGCGCATGGACTCTGTTCTCGGACATCTCCCATTCCTGCTTTGCTGGCCCCTCAAGAAGAAGCCCTCAGAGACCTCTGGCAGAGGGAGGACAGCCAACCCTCTCCACAAGAAGGGCACGCAGTCAGGAACATCTATAACTTGGTCCCCTCGGATTCGGGTACACCTTCCCTTCCAGCAGCTCTGGGTACAACTAGTGCCCCGGGCTGAAGCAGACCCCTCGGGGCAATACTGATTTTCAGGAATGAGTCTCCTCCTCTCAAATTCATCATCCACACGCCCTAGAGCACTTGTACCAGCACAGCGAAGGAGGCAGCTGGGCGCAAACCAGTGGCAGGGACTTTGCTGTGAACCGCGTGAGCCCTCCAATACCTTCAGGCTAAACACATACCAAAGCAGCAGAGGAATATAGTTACCAAGAGCCCAGTTCTGTAAAGGCAAACATCTCTTTTTATTAAAAACTATGGACTTTTAACCCACCTTGAACAGAGTTTTGAAAGTTTCATTTGACTTGCAGGGACTGTAAATTGCGTGGTCTTGTATTTAGCCAAGGTTCCAGTCCTTAATTCCCCATATACCTGAAATCATGCTCACAAGCATGACCAGTCACTCTAGTCCTAATAAGACACGCTGACTTTTTCTTAGGGTTGGTCAGGAATCACTGTTTCAGCACACCTCTCCCTTTCTCCTCAGCCTGTGCCTCCCACCCATCCACCCCCACATGGTTGCTAATTGCACCTTCATTGAATTTGGGTTTTTTACCTGGACTAATTGCACCCTCATTGAACTGGAGCAAGAAGCTGAGTGGCCAAGCCACTCAGTAGCGAGCGCATTTTCCCAGGAGGAGGGAATCAGTGAATCTAAGGCCTGCTCCAATGAATTTTGCATACTAAAAAAAAAATAAAAAAAAAAAAAAATCACTGGAGTAAGGGTTTGAAACCTAGATCTGCCCTCCAGGCATGACACCTGCTTTATAGAGCTGCACTCCATCTTCTGCTTGCATAATTAATTCCATGTAAAGTGGAAGGGCCTTTTTCTATTCCAAATTCCAACAGCTCAGCGTGAAAGCACTGCTGTCAGATAAACTCGTGGTACTAAGCTTAGAGGGCTTTGGGAAGAGTATTGCGACACGCGGTTTGCGGTGGCCGATGTCGTACACGTTCAGCTGACTCCTGAAAATCTGTCATCGAATGCAGCGTGGCTGCTGACTGGGAAGGACCAGGTTTGAAGGGCTGGGTGGGCACTTCCAGTCCCGTCTTACCAAAATCAGGGGGTCTAGGGAAGAAGAAGGGTAATTTTATCTCGGTGTTTCATGTGCTAGGTGAGAGCTTCTCGGTTAATGGGGGAAAGGGAAAGTGGGCACAGCTACCTTATATTTCTGAAAGGAAAAATACCCACCTTAGCTTTATTCACCTCTCAAAGAGCCAGCCCAAGCCTATGAATTGTAACAGGATGGAAATATCTTTGCACCTTAATGAATAAAGGATTTCCAGTCCTGGGCAGATGTCAGGATGCTCAAGTGTTGATATGATGTGCCTTGGTCAAATTTAAGAGCGGTTAGGTGTAGGCAGACATGAACCCTTCTGCTGACACTTCCAGCCGGCTGGACCCCTGCCACCTCCCGCCCAGACGGTGTAGCGTTATGTCAGTGCCACGGTGTGCCTGAGGGGATGCCAGAGAAGGGGACGTGTTATCCCAGGCACTGAACTCACGTCTGGCTCTTCCCATCGGAACTGGCCACGTAGGAGCCGGTTTGGAGCTGGGGCAGAGCACGGTTGGGCTGGCGTGCACCAAGGCAGCATCTCTCAGATTGGGGAGCTCTCCCTATACCCTGGATGGGCATAACTTGGTGCCGGGGAGCTCCTGGGGGTCCCGAGGGAGGGGTAGCCTTAGCTGATGTGCTGATCACCACTCACAAGACTTTGCAAGGGTCTGCGTATGGTGAGGAGATACTCACCCGCCAAAGGAATACGGTTGTGCAAGCGCCAGGCAGGGATTTCCGAGCACAGGGTTCCGGGGTTGGCAGCAATCAGGTGCCTCACTTCTCGTGCAGGACTTTTTCAAAACATCTATAAAAGAGATACCAGAGCAAGGTAGGTGCTACACGCAGTTGAAGACGGTTTTGTCATTTTGTGGCCTCGCTGCTAAGGAGAGCGGCATGAACACTGAAAGGTTTGTGCTTCCAGTGTCTGTCTTCCCTTTTAGCGGTGCCTGGGTATGCATGGCTTCTCGAAGGAAGGGGTGGGTCAAATTCCTTTACAAGCAGGATCTGGCAAGGGCAGGGTTAAAAATCAGCCCTTCCCAGGGAAAGTGCCTTTGGAACAATTGTCTGTTGCGGGGAGAGGAGCCACCTGCAGCCCATCAGCATGGGAGGTGTTGATGAGGACCAGTGGCTCTTCCCAGCAGTGGGAGAAAGTCACACCTCCACGGAGATTATAAAACTGAGCCAGGAGGACCTTGGAAGGAGGATGCTCGTGCCTTCGTAAGGAATGAAGCATTTATTATTATTGCTACTACTTTTGCTTTTCGTCACGTTAGGAATTTTCTTGAGCTCCAGCATTCTTTTCTCCTCATTTCTTTCCCCTTTCAGAATTCCTTTTTGGTTTTTTTTGTAGCAGATTAATAGAAAAGGATTTTTACCTCTGTAACTTGGACAAGGGGCTATTTGAAAGGGAGCGTAGCTCTGTAGGCTTGCGTGGTGGCGGACTTAAGCTGAGCTTGTTTTTTAGTCTTAGTTACTAAGGTTGGTGTGTCTTTATCAGTACAAACCAAAGAGCTGGTAAGGCACTGCGCTTAAATCACTAGGATAGTAGTTTACAAGCATACGTCTTGCTGTGTGTTTCCTTCTGACAGCTGTAAATATCAGATAACCTACTTCTTCAAATTCAACTAAGCTTTTAAAAATCTTGCAGATTTTATGTCTGACTCTGCATATTGCAGTTCATCTCATTTTATATCTTTAGACTAAATCTAGCGACTGGCTTGGATTAGAATGAAGCATTTCAATTCTCGGGAAACTTAGCTGTCATTCAGAGTTGTAGATGGGGGCCGCACCTGCCTAACCTTCCTGTAGTAACCGATTTTAGCAGCTGAACTATTCCTGTCTGATCCCAGCCCCGTTTCTCCCTGCGGAGGGGGAGGAGGGCTGTGTATAGGTGACCTGTGGGCAATTTCTCTTGTGTTCCTGCCAATCTCACGGAGTGAGTTAGGTGCATCAGACGCTTCAAAGTCAGCACCTTGAAGCGTGTCTGAGTAATAAGGTTGTGGGGGCAGAAAAGTGCAAGGCTTGCTTTGACTGCCGTTGTAGCAGTAGTACAGGCTGTATCTAATCTGCTGTTAAGGGCTATTGTAGTTGCCAGCACTGTTATTCCCTAGCTGGGAGAGGGCTAAACCATCCAAATGCTGTTTGGGTAGACAAAGTAGTACAATACTAAACCCAAGAACACATTTGGCTGCCTTTCCTATTGCAAATAGCGTTGCCAGTCTAAGATAGAGGACTTCTGTAGAGGAAGGAAACTAAACGTTTACTGATGCTGATTAGTTTCTGAAAAGATTTAGGAAATCTGTTTATACGTGGGCTGGCGGTGATATCATTTTGTCTGATGTCTGGAAAGAATTAAGACTTCTTTAATTTGCTTATTCAGACATTAAGGTCCGAGAGGTGAACAGAGAAGGCACCACATTGCCTCATCACATCAGTCAGAAAATTCACAAAAAAAAAGCACAAGGCCACATAGTCTAGCTTCAACAAGAACAGCTGACTTTGAAAGAGGGCAAAACCTTATTTGTGGCTCTCTTTTCAGGCCGGAGCCTTTGAGCAAACTTGTGTAACGTGCCTGCTGGGCAAAGCAAGGGAGCAGAAAGCTGTGCTCTGCAGTTCCTGGCGAGCTGCTGCCTGTCTGCCTCCCTCCCTCCCGCTCCTAATCCGCCAGGCTGCTGGGGAAGGGGTTTTAAAACCAGTCCTTTTACCGCAGGACAGCTGTTCTTCCCCCAGGAGGCAGCGGCTGAGCTGGCAGAGAAGCTTTCTTGGGAGCAGGAGGGTCCCCAGGGCGAGCGAGGTGTGTGCCTCCTGCCCAGACCTCCCTCGAGCGCTGCCACAGGGCAGGCGGCTTGCAGAAATAATAATACCGTTTCTTCGAGCAGGTACCAAAATCTGGAAGAGCCTTAAGGTTCGTATTTGTAAAGAGCGTGAACTGAAGTATGTGCTTTACCCAACGTCAGAGGCGTTTTACCCAGGTCAGAGCGTGGGATCCCTTGGTTTTCCCGAGCTGAGAGCCAGACGTACCGCTCAACGCTGCGCGGCGCAGGACTGTGCTGGGAGGTGATGGTCGCAGCGTGGGTGAGGGGAGATCCAGGGAGGAACGAGAATTTATGGATGTGGTAGACTGCAAAATGGAGCCTGATGGTGAGACTTTAAAACTGACCTGCGACAGTGATTTAGTATTTATAGATGCTGGGGGCAATTAGATGGCTCTGGTTTGCTCAGAAGGTAGAGTTACTGTTTCAGCATTCAAAGTATCAAACCAGTATGAAATCCTAGCCAATACTGATGTAATAAATCACTGATCAATAGAAACTGGAGAAGTTCAAGAAAGTGTTTAAGAGCATCAAGTACCATCTCCTTTGAATGCAAATGGATGTTGTCCCAAACAACCTGCAGAAGGCTAGGCTAGGTTGTGATTAAAACTCAAGATGCTTTTCCTACAAACCTAATCCCAAAGAATATCGTTTCTGCCATGGTGTAGGAGGGAAAACATTTTTCCACACACAGTTGAGGTCAGAAGCTGATTGTTATTCTGTAAAGTAGAATCTACTTTGGTTTTCTGAGTCTTACTTCAGGTTTGCTTGCTGTCTGTTTGTATTATACAGGTTATCTTTCAAAACTACAGCATGAAAGCTGGGGTGGAAATGCAAATCACTGTTCTGGGGGTCCCTAACAATCTAAAACACACTCTACCTCCCATGCCTGTGTGTAATATCTCCTTTAGTATGTGATCGTGTAATTCTCTTTCATGTAGCAACCTGTTCAGCAGCTCTCCTTTATGAATTTCAGGTAAGCAATAGTGTGCAGAAAGCATAATAACCTATCAGATATGGAAAATGCAGTGTCAGTATTTGGGAAATTTGAGACATACGGATTGGATTTGGAGGGGAAAAAAGGTGATCGAAGGAAGCCTAGGGCCTGAATGCTTTTAAAATGCTGGCTCAATGTCTGCTGCACTTTTAATTAAATCCTGATCCCTTCTAGCCTTATGCATATGGTTAAGTGTCACTGAAGCCAAAGGGGTTTAAGAGGACTGTTCAGCACATGACTTCTAGCATTGCTCAAATTGCATGTTATTAGTAAAGATCTGAAGAATTACAAATTTCAATAGCTTAATTGTTTTATAGGGTTCTTCAGTGTCATGATGAAGTTTATATCCTGGGGGGAAGGGGGGGCAGGAACACCTTATTCAAATTGATGCCTTTCATCTCCAGTGGAGTGTAGATATCGGAGGGAGTAAACAAAGAATGAGAAAGTTTCTCTCTTTTTTTTTTTTTTTTTTTTGTTGTTGTTACAGAATCAAGAATGTACTGAGCACTTAAAGCAAAAGTCCAATGCTAGCTTGCAGATAGTAAACAACCAACAAATGGAAACCAGTGACACCACAACACCATTGATATTTTAGAAGTCTGCACTAATAATTGTGAGATTGATATGACATTGAAACTAATACATGATTTATGTATAGTAATGACCTTTAAGACTATAATTACTGTAGAGTTTAGTTTAGCCTGTATTTTGCTTCTTTCCCTTATTTACTGCTTTTGCATCCATTATTTGGCCTGTTTGTTGGAAATTATTCGTGTGGTTTTAAGTTCGATACATGTGTTTTTAATGTATTGGGAAGATAAAACACTATCTTTTGTCAATCAAGTTAGTGGCTGTGGCCAAATCACAACTTTGCAGAACAAAAATTAGTCCCCTATTATTCTGGGTATACGGAATCCTTTTGTTGTTATTACTTTATGTCCAGGTTTGAGTTAGTATACGGACACCTACTTTTTCTTCCTTCCAACCTCCTCCTCCCTGGGGGACAGCATGGCTCTTTTTATTTGTCATCTTCCTGGGGCCTGAGACAGGCTTGAAAGAATGCAAAGAAAGAAAGATTCAGGATTCAAAAAGAAAAAGGTCATTATACAAATGAAGAAGCCTTCTGCTCCTCTTGAACAGAGAGAGCATTCTGAAGACAATACCATTTTTTTCTGAATTCTACCCGGTATTTTACCAAGCACGTTTGCACACTACATGCTCCTACTCAAACATTGTTGCAAATATTTAAACTGGTTGTGCAATAAATGCACAACAAAATCACAGCTAATTTGAAGGAAATATGCTTGACTGACTTGAAGTGCAATAACATCTTCTAGTAGTTCCCGTGCAAGCAAGACTTCTGTATCTTTCTACTTTGATTCTGCATGTGGTTTTGCTTTGTACGTGTTTGCTTATTTGAATAAAACACTCCTATGCATTGATACGAAAACACTAAAGTCTCAGCATCAGTGGTACGCAGGGCAAAAATCCCACGGCTCTGGGATTTGGACGTTATCAGTTCTCATTGGGAAGTTAGGGAAGCATGGACAATTCCCATCATTCTGTCCAGCCTCCTTCAATATTGCCCACTTTTTCTCTCTTGAATGCTATTTATTCAGGCCATGGCTATTCTCGTTCTCAGTATGAGCTGGTCAGCACTTCCAGGGTCTCTGTAATATAAATAATATTCATGCCTGTCCCAAAGCCTTGTAGACTTCACTGGATACCTATACAATTGCAAAGTTTGTTGCTCTGATAACAGGCTAGTGGTTGCTTACCTCATGAAGGACCATGTTCACTGTGATCTGTAAATTTAAAATATTTTACCAGGCAAGTCTTTCAAGACTGATTTTTTTTTCTCTTTTTTTTTTTTTTTCCCCTTAAAATGGTGTATTGGGAAAACAATGTTTTATAACCCTAGTGCCTAATTTCCAAAACAGTATATTCATAGGACAAATGCCAATAAGCTAGAATGTTACACAAACAAGAATGCTATAAATTACGTGTGGACTCTATACATAAAAACTTCAGTTTGAGAATTTACACAATAATTCATTTTTAAGTATTTTACAGCATATTCAGTAGAAAAGAGGAAGGTAACAGAGTTAAACCGTTTCTTTTGTAACTCAGAAGTTTAGGAAGGAGGATTTATTGGATGGTCAGTCAAATTTTGCATAGCCATGAACAATAAACCCTAAAGTTATGACAGGTGAAGTTATTTGACAGAAAAGACCATTCAGCTACCATAATCCAGTAACATTAATTGCCTAGTTGTCGCTGTAAACAGATGTTTATACGTTAAACTCCAACAACCATAGGAAGTAATTTTGTAGGGTATGGGGTATTTCTTGCTTAATATTAGTAGTGTTATATAGGTACATTAGAAGGGAAGAAATCTTATTCGCCTTTCTGATAATAATACTTGCACAACTAAATTCAGATGTCTGCTATTAATGCTTCTCAAGTCTGGTAAAGTTGGAGACAAGGAACTGGGATGTGAAGACTGTCCCCCTTGCTGCCTGCCTTGCTCCTGTCCCTCAGAGCTCCTCCCCCCATCATGTAATGTCTCTGACATAGCCTCTTTCATCACGGTGGGCATCTTGACAGTTTAAACAGATTTTTTTTTTCCATTGCATCAGCTAAAGTGAAAATTTTAACACAATTTATAAGCTGTTTCTTCATTTTAAACAAAAATCTGAAGGGGTTAAAACCACATGGGCAGAAGGCCATGGGCTGAAGTTTAGGATCTGAGTTTTCCTGATAAATGAAGAATGTTTCTTGATTTCAGTTCTGTTAGTGCTTAATATGTCATTCTACAGAAAATATACTGTATTACAGCTGAAATATAAACCCACTTTTATATATAAAGTTGAGATGCTGTTTGTTTATCCTCTGTTGCTTTCTCTCCCCTGACATAGCAGGTTTAAGGAGGTTATGATAAAACAAGTAGAGTTGTGATCTACTTAAACCTGCTATGTCAGGGGAGAGAAAAGAACAAAGTTTCTTACTGCAATACTTTCATTTATGATGAAAACTTCAAAACTTGTGATGATCTGACAAGTTACAAAACTCATTTTTCTTCCACTGAGTGGCCATAACAACCCAATAAATGTGAATCTAAATGCTTCAGTCAGATATGCTGCTTGAATGTTTTCAGAGGGAAATGCCATCTTCCTTCCCTCTTTTACAATACAGTCTTTCTCTATTCCCTCTGTCTTTGTTTAACCTGAAAAAACCCCAAAACCTTGAGAGACTTAATATTCTACCATTTCCCACCGCTCATGGTGTTAAGTGGTCTGAAATACTGCCTCCATCTTAAAACCCACAAAAGCTGTCTTTAGCACCTGGCACTCCTAAAGGAGTGGTATATTCTTGGACACTGCTCCTATTGAAATACAGTTTTCACAGATTCAACAAGAAATGTAGAAATGTATTTTTAAGAGAATTCTTTACACTGAGGCCAAATCTAGCCTATATTTTAACAAAAACTTTCTGGAATCTCCCTTCTTATATCGAAACAGGTGGTCAGTGAATTCCCCAGTTGTATAGCTTCTAGCCTGATTTTAGGCTTCCATTGTCTTCATGGGTGACCAGCTTACACATTCAATTGCATTCAATAATTTCTGGGTTTGTAACTTGAAAAAAATGTGCCTCAGGGCAACATCCCAATTCAGTTTGTTTCTCTGGAGATAACGCTGTGACGCTTGTGAACAGCATGACAAACAAATTAGGGTTAAATGAATTCTAATATTCATAAGCATTTCTTTCATTTTGCTCTTTAAAAGTGAAAGTCTGTTCATTCTTTTGTTCCTTCTGTCACCTTTGTTAGAATTAAATGCACAAATATAGTAGCATCAGTGAATCTGCACCTGTATAAAGCTCACATTCTGTGCAACAGGATAGGGTTTTTTTGTGTCTATGTATATATAAAAATTTATATAGGCAGTGAAAGTGAAATTAACAAATTGTTTTGAACATGTGACTGACTAAAATTTGTTTTTTTGTATGTTTACACACATCCGCTTTGATCCTGCAAGTGTTTAGGTTTATGTATGACAAGCTGACTGGAAAACTCATGAGATCTGTGAGCTGACTCCTGTTGAAGACATGTGTAGGAAGGAAAGGCCAACTTTTTGTAAACTTAGACAGAATTGATGGTCTAGTGATCCCTCATCACATTTTTCTTCCAAAATGAATCCTGGTTTTGGCCACTCTTTTGTAGCATGCCATCTTGATTTAATGTACAAAGTGCTCGAGCTGTTGGATATGACCATAAAGCTTTTTACCTTAGTTTCAGGTTTTAAATTTTATCTCAGTAATAAGCACCTACATTTCATTACAAGTGAACGGGACTGTCTGACTATAAATCATTGCAATTGTTTTTGCTTCCTTAGTAGATGAGCAGACTTCAGTTTCTTCCACACAGCTCAAGATAGGACACGAGAGAAAACAGTTTACTTGAGTCTCAGACATAAATACAAAGTCATCCTCTTCAGGATAAGCTTTAGTCAGGGTTAATCCAAATTTAAATTCAAGTCTGGCTTTGGCCGGCACTTCAGTGTGGTTTTAAGTATAGCAGTCATAAATAAAATTCCATAAGAACAAATCACATTGAGTGACATCTCTCATAGTTTGTTCCCTGGAGTTCATTGTCCCGGCTCTGATGAAGTATAACCTCTTCTAACAGACTAATATGTTCCTTTTAAAGTGGTAAGCATACCTAGGTACAGCTGTATTTAATTAGATCCCTGTTGGCACATGTTTCTGTGCAATGTCTGAACCCCGGCTGGGGTGAAACCTTACAGTATTGGAAGCCTCGACGGAGCTCTGTCCAAAGAGGTCCTCTATGAGGTATGAGGACATCTATGTTTGATTTACCATATTTCTGGATTTTCTTTTTCTTCTGAGCTATGTGTTCTTTGTCCAAGATTTTGCAGTGTTTTACAGCTGTGTCAGTCAGTCTAATAAAAAGATATTGCATCTTCTTACTAATGATTCCTCTCCTCTTGCCCTTAGACTGTTACAGCTGCAACAATACTGCTGCTATTAAAAGTCTTTGCATTAATCTCTGTCGTTGTTGTTGCTAGTTTTTCTGTGAAAGGAGTTAGAGTTTACTCTGGTAACTATCTTCTTCTTCAGGAAAGTAGTAATTCTGTGGATACAGAGTAACTTAATTGTTATCATTTTATGCAGATTTAACACTTCTTTTTACTTTTTTAGGAAAAGCTAATGAATTTCATACTAATTTATGCAAGCAGAAGTCACTCTTCTTTTAGAAATGTTAATGAAAAAAACTCCAGTATAGATGCAGTTTTAATGATTTACTGATCTTTGCATTTTAAGATCCTATAAACCTGATAAATACAGCACAATACTACCTTATCATCTTATACCAAAAAACCATTCACCCTTGATTTTGAAAAAGGGATTCTTTTGTCCACAATAAAATGTATCAGTTCAGTGGATATTAATAAGCTTGCAGTTTGGTTTTCCTAGACGAGTATTAGTTGCTGTTGAAATGGCCCTCACAATAAAATCTTACCCCAAAATTACCATGTTTTTATAATGTTAGTGCTTGTGCTAAGCAAGCAAACACTGGCAGATAAATCTCTCTGCTCTGCCTCTTAGAAGTTGAACTAAGGAGGCCAGCTGAAAGTGCCAGACTTTTGGCTGTGGCTTCTCTGAGTCTATTAGAGAGTTGCCTGCAGAGTGAAGGTCCTGTTAAATCCCAGAATACCCGACTCTGGTGCTTTATCCTCATTGCCTCCACGTCACTATTAATATTTTAGCTCCTTGTTGGCATGTAGGTTTTATTTGCAGAACTTTTTCTCCTTTTAAGGTAGTTTTGGTTGGGCTTTTTTGTCTGCTTTTATTTTGTTTGCATTTTTTATTTAAAGACTAAATCAAATGTGCTAAATGCTGGAATGTCTAAAGGGAACAATAAAAGTACACGTGTATGTATATTCCTCCTCTTTCTCCTTCTCCATCAAATATCTACATAATCGTAGCTTAGCAAACTGTTAATTTTTTAATATTGTTGTTATGCAATTCAAGTGAACTTGATCAGAATTTTCAAGGAATTAAACCTGTGCAGTGTTTATATGTTTGGAGGTTTCTGATTCCAAAGCAAAACCTCACCTTAAATAAATAACTTCAAAGTCAAAGGTCTTCCATGGATATTGATCAAAGATAGTGTTTCTTTGACTTGACTGCATTCTGGGTTTTTTTTCAGCAGTGCACATACAGGAGGGAAGAATGCATAAAGTTAAGGAAAAAAACTAAAATCCTGTCTAATTGAAATTCGGCACCCTCCCAAGATTCTTAATATCTGTTGGATGAACTGTAATTGTGGAGCACTTTATCAAAACCAGGACACAATCAGACAACTCCAGACAAAATACACTAAGTTAAACAGCAATATTAACAAATTAACAGGATAATATTTGCATGTGCTTTCATTACCATGATTAGGCATTCCTGCATGAAGCTTAACAATTTGATTTATTCTTTCAGCTTCCTCCTCCTATTTTGTCTTTTGAACCTTACTAAGCATTTATCTCCTTCAGAAAGAAACTCCGTTTGTTTTCTCCCTTCCTATTGGCTATGTACTGTGAAATCAAATTCTACTGAGTTAACATCAGAGGTCCAGGCAAAAGAAGTGAGATGGTCAGAAACCATTTAAAACAAGTTATAAATTTTAAACTCTACAAAGTTAAAGCTTGTAAGAGACTTTACTACAATGTTAAACAAGTTCAACAGATGCTCTCTCTGCTCCAGATATCCTAAAGCTCATCCTAAAAGGTTCTGAAGCAGCAGCTTTGTCATTGAAAGTCAGAGCTCAGGTTTTCAAAATGTGTCCTGTTGAGCACAGGGGTCACTAGCAGAGCTCCACGTTGGTGTGTTTTGGGGCAAGAGGGGGCAGTTTGAAGTTAATCTCTGCTTTCGTCAGCAGCTCTGCTCCCCCCCTGCTCTGGGTGGCTAAACTTGAAGGGTTTTTTTGCCCTGACCTCATGGTGGGATGGCTTAGCACGCTGAAATGATTTTCTGCTGCTACAATGACATGAAAAAATTGGAGGAATCCAAGCACAAGAGCTGGCACCTAGTATACTGAGTGTATAACACCACTATGACAGACAAGCTTTGGGTAACACAAGGTTTCAAAGTACTTTCCAGTACATCAGAGATTTGCCTGAATTCTTTTATGTTACACAGAAGATACCATAAACAGACTTTCTGTTTGGCTATGATTTCAGAGTAACCAGATTTACACTTTGATGTATTCACTGTTAGAGATTATAGCTCTCCTGCTAGAAAGACATCTATTACACTCTTAGTTTGCCAGCAGAGAGCAGGTTAGATGGTAGGCTTTTTTTCTTGCACAGAAGGAGGAACAGCAAGAAACTGCAAGACGGTCGTTTCTTATCACAGTCTGCAGTGAGGAAAGAATAGATCAGTGTGTCAGGCTATTACTTAGCTGTGGTGTGACTGATGATTGAGGGCTGTTGCTTTTTGCAAGGCTGTGAAGGCTTCCATGTCTGCACAAATGACACGGCAAAACAAAAGTCAGTTGACTGGAGTGATGGGTATTAAAAAGAATCTCGAAATGATTAGCTTGTTTAATAGAAAAAATATTAAATACAATTATTATTTTTCCTTCAGGTTTTCAAGACCATGCTAGCGGAGTCTATCAGCCACGAATGTCATACAAGCTGTAGTCACAGAGTAATCATACACAGAAGTGATCTTTAGTCAACCAGGCTGAACTATAATTCAATAGGGAGGCAAACTTTGAACTTTTGGTTCAAACTTTCAGAAGAAAGTCTCCTACAAGAACCGTACGTTTCCACTCTTACTTGCTGCTCCCTAACTAGTCTCCAACAAAACGTCTTGTGAGGGGGGTGTTTCTTTGCGCGAGTTAAGGCTGTGTCCACACTAACTGGTAAGACTGTGCCCGTTTCCTCAGACATCCGAGCAGGGGATGTACATGGTCCACCTCCCATTTAGTGTGGGGTTGGTTCACTGCAAAGGGCTGCATCGGATCCGTTTGGACATAGTCCTGTGTTTCCTGGCATTTGCACGCAGCCTCAGAGAGGGTTTCATCCCAGCAGATCCTGAAATGCTCTGGCTTTTGTCCTTGCCCTTCAGGAAGATGAAGTGCTGGATTAAATTCCCATGTTGCTCATGCAACATGTTTCTTTCTCCTCAACTACTCTTTCTCGTGCGGGTTGCTTTACTCGTTTCGTGTGGGTGCTGAATGTTGATGAAGGACTAGTACCCCTATCACTCAGACTACTAATGCTGGGATGACTAAGTGGGCAGCACCTGGCTGATCATGTTATTTAACTGGTCTCCCAGCCACCCAAAACTGTCCCCTAGCGTAATTAATTTGTTAAACAGAAGATACATAGTTGATTTGAAGATCCTGAGCAAGCTTCTAGACGTGGCATCACAGCAAATGCATACATCTTGCAAGACTAACGGCATTCAGCTGCAACCTTTATGAATCTGTTTAATTAGCATCATTGGGAAAAAATGCTATAAATTCGCTGTGGAGGGGTGCATTTATACATATGTTATCACAAGTATTTTCTTTTTTAGCAGGGAAAAATTAAACTCAGACTGTTATGAACAACCTAATTTGTCTGGGCATGTGATATTCATGAGGAACAGATAAAAGAAAAGATTTAATAGTTGCAGTCCTTGGCAGTATATTTTGTTCCAGTAACCACACAGAATTTAAGCTGTTTGTGTTAAACTTGAACAAAGCTAAACAGAAGAAAAGAGAGATCATGCTGATTTTCACAGCCAGTCAGAACGATCTTTTTGGAAACTTACAAAAGGATGACATATTCCCTTCCTCAGAAAACTTTCTTTAGGACGAGTAAGCTCCCATTTGTACGGTTCCTCTGAGGTCGTTCAGAACAAGAGGGTATCTTTCTTGATCAGTCGAGTGGTTGCCAGGTACTGGATGCCAGATACTCTAAAGCAAAGACGAGGAAGAGGATGATGATGATGATGATTATTATTATTATTTATTATTATTATTGTTGTTGTCAGTTATTTAGAAGAAATAGTGCAATCTCAGACATGATTCCAACTGTGAACATACAAACTGGCACTCTGGTACCTCCTGCAACCTGAGTTTCCTACAAGTTGCTTTATAAACATTTTTCTACCATCTTTTGTGCAAGTATTAGATGAATTCCAAAAGTCAATCTTTCTGGTGAATCAATCATGTTACATCTTTTGCCAAGATTTTTAATCAGACTGAGCACAAGTTACCTGCTAGTGAAGCAGAGAGAATAATAATTTGTGAAGGTATTGGCACCACTAGACTGTAACTTAGAGGGTGTGTTGAGGCTTATGGACGTACCAGAGTATAGAGGAAGAAAATGGGGGAGCAATATTCTGGACAATCAGAAGAGAAATAATAGTTGAGCAGTAAGTTCATGTTGTCTTCAAACACCTTTACTTTGATAGCTGGATGTGGCCAACCACACAGGAAGGAAGAGTCTGAGCAGCTCTTTTTCTCCCTTGCTTTGTCTGACTTCCTTGGCTCTGCTTTATGTGTAACAAAATTAACATTTTGTGCAGAAAGGATTGGAGAGGTTTTACAGTAACCCTATGATCAACCTACCATGTAAACAGGGGATAAGGAGCCAATTCGGTCTCGATCTTTCCTGTGCTTCCTATTGGCAACCTACCTATTCTTCCTTGTCAGAGCTGAAAAAGCCATGAACTGTGGCAGAGATCCAGGTGAAGGATTTCCAGCAAAGAAAAGAAATTAGCGGACAAATACAATATTCAGTCAAGTGTTGGTAAAGAAATATTTTGAGAGTTTGCTAAACTTCTCCTCAGCTCCCATGCATTATTAAAGTCACTTGAAATTAATAACTTTTCAGTACTGGCTGGCAGCTGAAGAGCTTCTATAAAGATGAATTAACTAAGAAATGAGGGAAAAGCTCGCATCAGAACATAATGGCATTATAATTTGCACAAGAACATTAGTCAGAGAGGAAATTATTACTAAATGCTACAAAAGAGTCCTATAACAAAGGAATCTTATGGGAGGAAATGTTCAGAGTTTTTTATGGTCTGTTCTCTGTTTCGGTGCCTGATGTAACAACTAGCTCTAATGTGCACAGTCAAGGTCATTCAGTGGAACTTGAGCCAGCAGCCATTTGTTCCAACAGTCCCTCTATTTCTTCTCAGGTCTTACTGAATTCCTGAAAGATTTTCGTCCCATTGTTTAACAGAGGCTGTGTGAGGTCTAGGAGTTGTCTCCTATTCTTTTCTTTTTATTGCCTTCTTTTTAATTTCTCATTCTCTCTTTTCATTACCCCTACACATTTCATTTTCTCCCACAGATGCTGTATGTGAATTCTCCATGTCCCAAGAGGATAAAAGCTGTAGATATAGGTGCAAAGATTTTGTCTTTATTTTCTCTGTTTTATGCATCTTCAAGATGTAGCACTTCTGTTTTAATTTCTCTAGTGTGCTCCAAAATCAGAATAACTTTTTCTAGCTGGGAAATTTTCCCAAGCCAAGAAAACTGGCTAGAAGTTGTGATGTATTTTGCCTCCTACTTGTGTGTCTCCACACTTGTGAGGTCGTATAGTGCTTTGTGAGTTGTAATATTTGGAGTGTAGTTTAGGACGATTCAGCATTATTGCCTTAGTTAGAAAGGCTGAGCCTTCAGGCTGCATTGTCTCATGTAAAACATGAATCCTTGAGCTTTATGTACATGAATTTTATAAAAATTCCTCTCAGACGCGTTACTGCTGCTTATTGGAGGCATCTGAACGCACCAGTATGTCATCTTGGAAACCCGCCACGGATCCTAAAACCAGACCAGCAGTTGTAAATTTAGTCTAGAGTCGGGCTCTTCTCTTGGCAGGATGAAGGAAGTGAGAACAGCCTCGAGCACGGCAGCCGGTCCTGTCCTCAGGAAGTCGGGAACGCGGCTCTTGGCCGCGGGGCTGGTGAGGCGACAGCAGCCAGCGCTTCCCAGCCACGGCCGTCAGGATCCGCAAAGGGTTACTGCAGGCACTTAGTCTGAATTTACACCCCCCCCCCCCAGGCGTCTGCCGATGTAGGTGTACGCTAATTTAACGAAGCAATATCTCTAAGTGGTCCAAGATATTTGGATCAAATGAGTTAATCCAAATTCTTTCAGAGAAAGGATTGCGCTAGAATAACTCTGTTCGCTCAGCAAAATATCTACTTTCATTACCGGTTGCTATGGTTATACATTGCCAGTGTTTTCCTGGTAATTTCCTGATTATAATATAACTCTGTTTGAGCTAAATTAAAATGTGATATTTTCAATGTGGAGTTTGGAGTCTTAGCTAGAAAAATGATTAAAACTTTTCAGATTTAATCAGATCAGTCCGATCCTTAATCCAGAATTTGAAAACAGATAATCCTCTGTTTCATTTTCACTTTCCCTCAGAAATGGCTGTGTAACTAAGGGATCTTTCAAGCCCCTGATGTTGCAAGCAACTACACAGGGAAAATAGGTGGTTTATAAAATGTCTCTCTCCCATCTCCAAAAAATTAACTACACCTGTTCTTATTCAGGAAAGTAAGTGCCATTAAATCATGAAATTGCTTGTGATAAAACCAAAGAAAGTGTGAGTGAAAATGTAAACACAATGAAGACTTGGTGGTGCCAAAATTAAAGCTTATATTACACCAGCTGATAGCTAGCTGGAAGTCAGAAATATGATACAGTAAAATAAACAGTTTGAGATTAATCTTCAGCTATCTGGCAGAGCATGAATTAAAGCAAATTTCAAATAACGTCAACATCAGTTTAATTCTCCTTCCCTTACACCCTCTTCCATTCCCCAGCCTTATACACATGTTTTTAGCTGAATCACAAGGTAGGGGATGGACTTTTGGCTGCTACCCGGTGGACCTACTTTCACATGCCCAGATGTCTGGGAGCACGGTATTTTAACAGGAAATTCCCCAGGTCATCTGGAAAAGGAGCGGGACTCCCCGTCATTTGCCAGCCACGCTGCTTTCAGAATAGATCACTGCGAGACCTTGGAGTTGTTCGGGTTTGTTATTTATCTCGATTTCTAGAAAAAAAGCCGTCTGGTGTTTGAAATCCAGGTTTGTCTTAAGGGTCTCATTGCTGTATATCGCCTACAAGAAAACTTTTTGGTTTTGTTGCAAAGAGCTGCATGCCAAGCAAAATTGAGTAGTGTTTGGATTTAATATTGGAGCAAGGGCAGATCATACAGAAAATAAAAAACACTCCCCTGTTGTGCAAGATATACTTATATGGCTCTGTTCACTTGAAAATCTGTTCTCGTTGATCTTAGTCTGACTCTCTGCAGGGTTTCCTTGGTCAAGGAGGCTAAAATTGATTCAAGGCCCAAAGCTCTTCAGCTCTGTGTTGACAAAACCTAGAATCCAACGTCCTTGTGTCAACACGCTCTGACTTTCTTGGATCTTCAAACCACATTTTGCTGTATGACCAAAAATGGAAGGTGGATCACAATGAGAAACATATGGCTGGGAATGGAATTTCAAACTGGAGGAGAAGAAAGGAGGAGGAGGAGGAGGACGGAGATTGAGAGGAAAAGAGCAGAGGAAAGTAGAAAATGAAAAGAGAAATTAAATTTAGGCTCCTCTATTAGGAAGAAGAAAAACAACACTCTCAGCTCTTCTGGTGACCTTACATGGGAACCTCATAGAGCTTTGTTTTTATGACTTCTCCCTCTTGCATTTATTTCCTTTCACTGTTATTTCTATAATGTGCTAGATATTAGATTTGGGGATAAGCTGGAGAGCTACAAATTTTGAATTATTTACCTGCTTTCCAGGATTTTCCAAAAGGGTGTGCAATATGTTTGAGTATAGAGACAGGAGCAGCTTTTTAAATTAAGAACTTTGGCTATGACTCTGTAGTTCAAGGCTATTCACAGAAATGTCTGAAACAAAAACCCATCCAATTAGTTCGTAATTAGAGCTGACTGAAGGGCAACAACAGTTCTGCTATGTGGCAACTTGTGAGGTCCAGAAATTTGGGGTTGCTCAAACATGGCTTTATCTACTGGGAATTTAAAAATGTCCACTTTTCATTCTGACATGGAACAAAGTTTGGGGCTTTTTGTTTGTTTTTGCGAAATACCGATGTATTTTTACAAGGGAAGGGGAACGGACTTTCGGCGAGCTGTGCTTCATAAGCCTTAGTTCCAAGAAAGGACAGTGCATGGGCAGTATTCCTTACAGCACCTGCCTATAGGGGCACGGTGCCCCCGGCTGTCCCTGAAGACAATGTTGGCCCTAGCTGGTGGCTGCGGGGGGGTTCCTCAGATGGCTCCCACCAACCCCACTACCTTTTGGCCTCGGCGAAGCTCCGCGGCGTGACCGAGAAGTCCTGCCAAACAGACACGAGATGCCGAACGTAGCCAAGCACAAGTCAGGTTGGGGAAGGAGAAAACGCGCTGGCTGCAAGCCACCCACCCTGCAAGGACCGTACGGTCTGCTGGGCACCCGCGGGAGCTGGGAAACCAGCCGGCGATGAAATGACTGGGGCCGGGGGCGACGGTAGGGTGGCTGCAGGGAACCAAACGATCCTCTTTGTGGTCACGCCAGTGAATTCCCACGCGGTCCTCGTGGCTGCGGGCTGACTGGTGCCGGCTCCCGGGGGGCTGAGAGCAGGCTGGCGTTGCAGTGACATTGGAGACACAGCAGGGTGGGGGTAAAGGGAATTTTCTCAGAGGCGATCTCGGAGGAGCTGCCTGGCTTCTGTAGATACAGCTGGGGCTGCCGCTGCTGTCTGGGGGCACCTTTTGGGCAGGGGCACTGATTTAAAACATTGCTCTGCGTTTCTGGTCAGGTTGCGGGAGAGTCGTGTCTTCCAGCATTTAAACCAGCACAAGGTGCCCTGTATTTAGACAGATAAATTTATCCTGTGCTACCCATTGTCTTTAGAGTTATAGATGCTGGCTATTCCGAGCTAAGACAGATCTCTTTGTGTCATACATAGCTGCTTTTATCATGTGTTAAGTAGTCGTCTTATAAGGACCACTGAATCCAGGACTTTCTTGGCTGGATTGAGGCATTGTGTCTCTTGCTGTAGCTTTCCAAACTGTGTCATACAAAGAAAAAGGGAAAAACAATACCAAATAAGAGATGCACATGATTCATAGCAAATTCCCTGTTTCTAAAAACGATGATGCAGTGGAGATGCTACAATTATGCTGCTTCAGACCTAGTAACACTTGATAGCCAAAATCATGTCCCTTATTTTGGCAACATTCCCTGTGAATCTCACAGGAACAATGGCTCGGAGGTAACATTTTAAACACAGTGGCTGCTTCTGGACCCTGCTTCTAAATTCACTATACACTGACCCTGCTTTCATCTAAATCGTTAACAAAGTTCCCATTGATTGCACTGAGTGTTAATGATTGAGCTGATTATAAGTGATTCTTGGTACGTCAACTGAGATTTTAGGGGTAGAACAGAAAATCAGGTTACTACTGACAGGTGCTTCTTTACACAATCTTGACAGTGTAAAAAGATTTTCATACGGATAAAGAGGGTGGTTAAACGCTGAGGTAAGCGTCAATCTATGCTAAGATTTCTAATAGGGAACCAGATTATATCTTTAATGACTAGCCATGCTAGATGCAATAAACACACTTCAGATTTTGGTTTATAAAACTAACTTGATATGACATGGGCCAATGTTATGTGAATGTTAACTGTTTTATACAAATGGATATCTTGGAGCATTCTGAATTTGTTTGCTTTTCAAAAAAAAAAAACAAAAACCCTCATCTGTTTTGGACAGCCTATTAAGTACTACACAGTACAGACTGCTTTAAAAATAGCATAAGCTAAACATTGATGGTTTTTAATAAACCAGACTTAAACACTGAGTAAGTTTAATAAAGCAGATACTTAAGACAAGCATAATGAAAGGTGAAGGTCTGTTTTCTTTTTATTCCATTTCTGAACCTCTACTCTTCAATCCTATGTTTGGTTTGGGGTTTAGAATAAATTATTCTCTTAAATGAAGTAATAAGAGAACTAGAGTGAGGAGCCAACCTGTGCAAAGAAATTTATTGCAGAGAAACTAGCAGGCAGGGAGAAAAAAGTTCCTATATTAACTACAAAACAGTAAGTGCTAAGACTTTAATAACTTTATTGCAATGAAAATGTTTTTCAGAGTCAAAACAGATTAGTTGCAAGAAAAAATATTTAGTTCTTCTACTTGAAGCCAAATGGTGAAAATTTCAGTTAATCTAAATAGATTTATGACTCTCATCATAGTCTGTTCCCTCTGACGATTTGGCACCTTTTTTCTGTAACCAAACACCTTGAGACTGTACGCAGACCAGAGAGAAACGTGATCGCGCATGCCCTGCTGCCCTGGCGTAGCCTCATGTCTCTCCTCTCCCTCTGGTTTCTTAGCAGCTCGTGTCGGTGCGACTGCGATGCACTTGCACGTTTCTAAGCGCTAGTTTGGAGGAGTAAGACGCTGCCTCTTCTTCCCAACTTCTACAATCTGAGGAGATATTTGACTTCAAATTTTATGATGCATTGCCCCATTTTGCATTAGTAATTTTTGCAGCTGCTCCTCATTTCTTTGCCAGCACTAGCAGGCCTCAGTAAATGCAGAGAATTTCCCCCAAAGCTTCTGTCCGTATTGAAAACAGCCTCGCGCTCTGAAGATTTCAAGCAGAATTGTTTCTGGCAAAAAAGCAGTTTCAACGTAAAGTGAAGTAGAAAGGAATAATTTTCAGTTTTCATTTTACTGATTCCTGAAAGAAATACAAAGACATACACATATGAAAACTAGTTTAAACTTATTTGTATGTGAACAGTGGCAAAAAGGGTTTATTACTTATACAGCAATATCAAGGTATTGTGTAAGGAAGCTTTTCTTTGGAGAAAAGGTATTGCAAAGTCATGAAGGCTGTAAACAAATTAAATTTGACAAGTGTAGGAAAAGGAGAAGGTTTTTTAGTTTGTGTACTTGTATACAGATGAGCACCCCCTATGTTTGTTTATGACCTCTATCAGTTTTATCTGGAGGGACCTCTATGTCACAGTCTTACAAGTTATAATTTGCAACTATTAGGTGATAGCACTGTCGTAACGTACCACTTTAACAGTATACTTCTTGTAACTATTTTATTTGTTTCTCCAATTCACATTAGAGCTAAGGATAATAATGAAAGTTTTCCTAATGATGACATTCAAATTAGGACGGCTAGCATTAATGGAAGGAGTTGATTACAGTGGACTTAGGTGACTGTGAGCTGGGGACTGGAAAAGATGCTTAAGACATATGTGGGTTTTGTTTTATTGAAGAGAAATTTTAGAATTTGAGTTTCTTTTCCAAGTTTAAGAATGTTGTGTTGCTAAAACAGAGGGATGTCAGTGTAGGTAAGAAAGAGAGTAACTCTGCTGACAAAGGTGTTAGTGAGATTAATTAACAAAGTTACCCAACACCATTTGCTACTCAACACGTTATTTAGGGATTCTCTTGAACTTTCTCCTACTTAGTCTGTTTCTCAGATAAAACATTCCTGATGAAAACAAATCAGCAAATTCTGTAAGCTTTATGTGATGTTTCCTAACTAGGTTCTCCTTATGTGAGTTTAAAAGTTACAGATACACATAAAAAAAAAAAAGATCCATACATCCTTGTTGGTAAAGCAGTCCATATGTCATGAGATTTTCAGTTGCTTTTGTTTTCCTGCAGGTAACTGCAGGAAAACTTCCCTCTTAGCTATGCTACAGCTATCCTATCCTTAGCTTAGGATTCAGTGGCTGATGATCTGAGAATAAAGCTAAATCAAGCTTTTGAAAAAATATAGGCAACAATTTGAGAAGCGTTTGCTTTTAGTTACAGTGATGTCAGTACTATCTTTGACTGAAAGTTGCATTCTTTTTTTCCTCTGTGTGTGGAAAATCATTTTCCTGTGCTCCTACAGTTAACAACGTGCTCCAACTCTCTCGATATTTTAAGTAGGAACATGTGTTGTCCAAGAGACCGCATTGACTTTCCTGAGACATTTCACCTGTTCACTGTGTTATCCTGAATTCATGAAAATAATTTACCGTTGCCGTTTTCATGAAGCAGAAAGAGAACCTCATTTTAAGAAAGATAAACGTGCCTGTCAGGCTGACGCAGCTCGGAGAAGGGATGGCTTTCCCCTTGACAGGCGAGGTGAGCACGGACGGACGGTTCCCAGAAAGCACGGCGCTGCTCTGAGCTGTGAACCAGAAACCAGCTTGCTTTCTCTTTAGCGTCATACGGACAAGAAAAAGAAAGAACTTTCATCTTTTTCCAGCCACGATGTTGATGGGTAACTCTGGGAAATTCTGGTTACAGGGCAGCAGTGGTTTGGAGAGTTTTGTTTTGGTTTTTTTTATTAGTTCACTGCAACAACAATCTTAATGCATTAGGGAGTGGGCCTTGTTGGAGAGGGGGGCTTTTTGGAACTGTGAAAATGTGAAAGTCCTGTATAATATCACTGTATTGGTTCAGACACCACTTCTGACAAGACTAACTGTGATAGCATGCAGAGATGAATTTCAAGTGACTGTTTATACAAGATAATCTCGTCGCAGAACATCAGAAGAACGTGACCCTCTCCCCAGCCATGCGCGCCTTCCCAGCCTCGTCCCAGTGGGAGCTCACGTATAATTTCATGTAAGCCTCGCTCTCTGCTGGGTGGATCAGTTATTTCTGCTACTTCAGCTCCAACTCCTGAATTTGTCATGTGGCACGTTAAATAACTCCGCTCCTGATCCCAAAGTGGTTAACTGTTGAGAAGACTCAGTAGAAGAACTGTAGATACTCTGAGAAACCAAATACCATCCATTTAATTGTGTTCCCAACTTCTCTGCACATATGGAAAACCGAAGATGCTTTTGACTGTGTACCCAGTGCGTTTTTAACTCCTTGCTTGCTCTGCCTGTGCTACTCTCCCATGTCCTCCTTGTGGACCATGTGAGATGCCATGTCCAGAGCGGTACCACACCATATCCTTGCACAAACCCGGCCGATGACTTCTCCTGTTCTCACATGGGTGCCACCTTCAGCACTCATAGCCAAGGCCCCTTCCACCTTGGCAGTCACTCTTTCAGACCCCTACTTTGCAATTTCACGGTCTGCGTGTCCACGTTTGTCCCTGCAAGGACCATGACTGTACGCAGTGGGCATCTCCAGGAGGAGCTGCCGTAGGGGAGGTGACACCTGAGCGTGGGACAGGCATGCTGACCCCCGTGCCTGGGTTTGGGATGCCTGCACAGAGATGGAGGGATGGCTCTTCATGGTAGTCCTGACAGCAGGGATATTGTGAGCTGGGTTGGAGGGGATGCAGCACGTGCAACAGAGGGTCTGAGGATGCTCAACTATTCCACCTCCAGGCTGGTATAGGCAGGATAGAAATATCTGCTGTGTCTTCATGTTATGGAAATGGGGGATTGCAATGGCAGCCTTGGGCAGATGAATTATAACTGAAGTCATACATCTGGATTTTCTGGATTATTTTTTTATAAATACCTTTTAGGTAAGTTTATTCTATCTGGAAATAGTACAGAAATACTGTCATACTGATTCTTCCGTGGTGGTGCATATAACAACTTACGCATATCATGCCACATAAATTGTACATCACTTGCATGAGGGATCCCGATCCTTCAGTTGTTGAAGAGGACACAATTGGGTTGATCTAATTTAGTTCTCTTGAGATTTTTTTTACACAGTCAAGACTGAGAAGCTGAGTTATTTTCTTCCTAGTAGTATGACAAAACTACAGTTTGCAGTAAAACTTCTGGTTTTGTTTTGGTTTTTTTTTTTTAACAAAAAATGTGTCTTAATATTTAATGTCTTTGTGAAGAACTTGGCCATCCAGCGAAGTATGGAAGGAGATACTGCAAATTCAGACTATTCATACCACTCGCCAAACGCCTTACACTTTTTGAAGGACTGCTCTGAGCTGCTTTAAGAGGTCCTGGGAAGGAAACACCACGGCTGTTGACTGTGGCCGCACGTTTCCTCGATTGTGACAGTGGGACACTTTACTCGTACAGCTGGGCTGTAGCTGGGGAGGCGGTGGAGCGCACAGCTGTGCTGACTTAACACCGGCGCGGGACCCCAGCTGTGACGGCCACACTTTGTTCCCGGTTTCCTCCCTGCTGCCGAGGCGGGGGACGACGACTTGTCACCTGGCAGGGTGGCACGGACGCCTTTCCCTCCCCGCAGCGCCCGTCCTGGGCAGGGATGTCGGAAACCCTCCAGGAAATCCCAGGATTTCCGACCCGTTCACCCAGGAGGGTGGCAGCGTCCTGCAATGGAGTGGACGGGCTCCTGAGACGGGGGATTTGTGTCCCCCACGTAACGATGCTCGGAGAGGCTGGAGGAGCTCCAAAGAAGGTTGCACGCAGATGCTAACGTGGGGCCCGAAAGCAGTAACGTCATGTAGGTGCTATGTTGGGCTCAGGTCGGGAAGCCTGCAAGCAAGCACAGCCGTACCCTGCAAGCACAGCCGCACCTTTTCTAGCTCACACCTTTCGTTCTGCGGCAACGCGTTGCGCACAGTGTGCGTACTCTTTGGTAGCTCTATACGTTTTACACGCCAGCATTGGTACACTTGGCTCCTTCAGTTTTATTCTCTGTCCACCTCTTTCCTTCAATCCCGTGTTTTCTTTTCTCTCTCTTTTTTTTTTTTTTTCTAGGCTAGGTTTGTGGTGGGCATAATGGAATGAGTTAAAAGGTGCCAAATTAAATTAGTTCACAAATTTGGAAGAAAGCCAGTCAGGAAATAGCAACTGCTTTTATAAGAAAGCATGAGAGAGGGAGGGAGGGAGAGAGCGAAGCAGAGGATCTGTCTGCCTGTGTGCATGTGCAAATGGAAAACCTGTGCACAAAACCAAAGTCAAATGATTATAAATGTTTTGGATCGATGCAGCGCATTCGTGAGTGATTTCTGATAACTTCTTCCTGGAAAAATCCCTTGTTTGTTCATAGAAGCAGCCAGATGTACAGCACTCATTGGGAACAGGATTGATTTCTGTGTTGGTATTTTGTATGTTTAAAGGTTACGTTGCTATGCTGATCAGTGAACGAGCTACCGTCTATACCTTATTAGCTTGATGTAAGAGTGCACGGTAGAAAATAAGTGCAATGTATTCAGCCCACTAACTACATAGTAATGGTCTACGTTGCTTTAGTTCCCCTCTGAGCTTAGTAATGCAGCAGCCATGAGGAAATCTTTCCAGCTACAGCTTGCCTTTGCTTTACAAGTTGATCTCATTTCATTTGCTCATGTGACTTCCAGCACAGTTAAATCTGCGGAGGCTTCCTCTCACTTCATTTCATCCTGAACTTAAAATAGTCAAAAACCTTTTATATGGCTTGCAACAGAAAACAGCCATGGTGGCTTTCAACCAATTACATCATGATTATGCGGTAATCTGTGTTTTCTCTGTGTTCAGAAATGTATTTTTTGCCACAAGTGCCTGTTATAGTAAATTTATGGAAGAAAAAGGGGCACACTTTCTGCTTTGTAAACTGAATATTTTATTATATTAGGGGCTTGCCAAAGTTCTCCTAATATATTTTGTGTCAGACTGTTGTGGGAAACAATACAAAATGGAATACATTTCTTACTTTCTCATGATTACTAATCTCTGAAGAAAAGTACAGACTATACTCCACCAGCTTACTCTTCGTGCAACACTAAACATCTATATAAGATTATAACTCTTGGGTAAATTTACTGTACTACTTTAATTCTCCATTATCAACAGCACACGATGCATTGACATATTGAAATCGTGGTTATTAAATGTGTTTTGAATCATCTGCATGTATGTACCTCTACTGAAGGTCTTCAGAATTTTTACAATGGCTACCTTGCACATTTATTTATTCTACATTTATAAAATATATAGCATAGGCTACATAATATATATGAGATGTATTACACCTCTTACATCAGTATAAAGTAAAGTATAAAGCTAGAAACTAGGAGAAACTAAGTAAATCACTTGCCAAAGCCAGAGAACAACTGTGCGGCAATGTTAACGATGCAACGTTAACAATAAAAGTCAGGAACCGTGATTCTTGGACCTTTGTGCTAACCATTAAGCAGTAGTTTTCAATTCTACATTGGCATTTTATAAAGGCTTGTTGATTGGGAGAGGAAATGCGTAAGGAAACTGCATTTAGGAAGTCGTCTTCAGCTTCCCAAATCTGAAGTACTTTGATTGAAAGTACCGTATGACCACAGCTCCTTTGGAGAGTTGATAGTGTGATAAAGGCAAGTAAACGACTAGGTGGGGAAAGCCAGTGTGTCTTCGGTCCGGTAATAAATGGTAGCCAGAACAGTAGTTATCTTGCTGCTCTCTCCTTCCCCTGCTCTTTTCCAGCTTTTAGCATTCTAATGTCATTGGTCACTGACTATAAGAAAAAAAGAGAAGGTTGCTTTCTTTATGTGAAACTGTAAATACTCGCTAAGGCTGAGACGAAGGGAAACGGATAACCAGCTGTTCAGAGTTTGCTCACCTTTGCTCTCAGTGTAATGGATGAAGTGACAAATTTCAGGTATATTTGCAGTTAATCTCATAACTGAAAGTAGGGATGGGTGAAGGTCGCTCAGTCCCAGAAACTGATTTCTAAACTGGCTGAGCACTAAAGTGCAGATTGCTGAAAAGCCTCTATTGCTCTGAAAATAAAGAGGATCCTCAACAAAATATCGGCACTAGAGGAGCACTTTTTCTACTAAGAGGAGAGATCAGAGCATCTTTCAAAAGAGAAGTACTTCTGGAGTTCAGTATGGGACCTGACACCCTTGGGTTCACTTCAGATCTTGGCTTTCTGTGCATGTGTCTCCTCCTCTTCCTTATTTTGCATATGTGAAGATCACTAATAGAACAAAATGCTTAATAATTTTGTAACTCTAACTAAGCCTGTCACCTAGCACTTATTTACAATGGTTGCAGCTAAAATCCTTCCGTGAATTACTCCAGAGCTCGTAGCTCCTGTACTTAGTCAGGAAAGATCCATAAACCAGACTCTGTAAAGATACCAAATGAGACATCTTTCATGTGTTGGCACACTGAGACTCTTTTCATCTACTTGGCTTTGGAACATCGTTTACCTGTTTCACACAGCTGAATGACCAAATCCTGGGCACTTTGAGATGCTTTTCTCTTAACAGCACCTTCCCTCATTGAGATCAAAATGATAAAAGTAATTCATCTGTCTTACATGGCATTGATAAGGGGATTGTTTAGCCACAGCTAAAGTAACTTTTTGTGAACAGCATCTTGTGTCCCAGGTTTCCTTTTCGCCGTGGTACCATTGTATCTATTTAGATGTACTCATCCAGAGGTGCTGGCTGTTTTGCAGTCTATGTTGCCAATCTTACAAACGTTTCTAAAGCAACTAAGAGATGTATCAGGGCATCTTGCTTCACGTAGATCCCTTGAAGATGTCGTAGTGGTGAATAAAAATCAGATAAAAATATGATATATCGTGCGTAGTGCGTTTCTGACAGGAAAATGGGCCCCTCAGTTTTTGAGACTGGGAGATAGATTGCATGTCATTTAAATGAATACTTTGCCTCGTTACTTAAGTAGGCAACCTTGGGAGAACCTCATACTCTGAGCTTTATTTCAAGTTCAAGTTAATTACTCATATGATTATTTTTCTTTCCTAGGTACCACCTTTCTCCATTCCATAGTCTGACAATAAGTAATATATCTGACATACCTGTACTTTCGGACCAAGGAAAACACACTCAACAGTGAACATATTTTGTGTATGGCAATTGAAGTTCAATAAATATAAAGAATTAATCTGTTTTTCATTTATACAAGCACAAAAATATATTTAAGAAAATTTAGTTTCTTTTATATTTTACACTCCTTCAACTCCAACTTGGCTTTAGTGACTTTTTTTCCAACTTAAAACCTTGTTTGCCAAGATTCAAACTGAGTGAATTTTTATTGCACAGTTATAAACCATTGAGGGGGGAGAATTATATAATGGAAAAAAGTTGAAATGGCCTTAACTCTAAAAGTGCAAATAGCATACAGCACCCATAAGAGAGAAAAAAAAGGTCACCACTAGTATTTTCATCGACACACTCCTATAATGCTTTAAAATGCACCCAGGGTGCATTTCGCCAGTGGAATCAATGACCATAATTAAGGCATAATGACCAATGGGGAGGGCATTTCCTGACAGCTAATGACTAGTTGGGGTAAAAGATATGGTGAAACCACCAGGCCTGATTTTCACAGGTCATTAACTGCCAGGAAATGCCAAACTCGAAGGTCATCATTACAAATGCAAGCTGTGAAAATCCGAAGATGTAAATAACTAATATTTTTATATATTGAAAATGTAGCTATGGAACTGTTCATTGCATCTGATGTATGTTTCTATTTATGGGACAGGCCTTCTCCTTGTTGGCTGCAGATGGCTCCGCCACGGGACCCAAGCGAAAGGGATGTTAGCTGCCCCATCCCATGGAGCTCACAGCACAGGGAAAGCCTGACGGGTGAGCTTGAGACTTTGCTCACGGTCATCGTGGAAGAAGATATGCATCAGGTAAAGACATTAAGCACAGGGAAATAAGTATGCTACATTTATTATTAGGCTCAGCATTAATTATGAGCGAAGAGATCATGTTAAAATATCTAGTCTAAAGGTCAATATGAACTCCCAAAGTCCAGCTCAAGTCTTATTTATTAGCACCCTGTTTGTGTTTTCCTGCAAGTAAGAATATTCTACTGATTCCCCATCTGACCCTCCTTTCACCAAACTTACTGGGTGCGGGGGGTGGGTGCAAGCAGAATGAGGGCATTTTGGAGAAGAAAAAGGGCAATAGTGGGGTCCTGAGGATGTTCAGGGTGTGGTGCTTCAACTCTGGTGGCCAGACGAGCATCCTGATGCTCCTAGCTGTACGAGAGGAGGAAGAGGGGGCAGAAATACCCAGGGAGATATCAGCTTTATAATAACTACCCAGGAAAAGCTGAAAAATCTTTGGTCTCTGTTAACAATGGTTTGGATATGCTTACAAATTTTTCTTTTTGAGCCTGACAGCCGCCAAGACCTTCACCAGTTGTTACTTTGCGTACTGGGATGCAGCTCTCAGTGATTATTTATCCCAGCAGAGCATAGCCTCCAGTATCCTTCAGCATAACCTATATGGTCAAATCATTGGTGAGTTCAATGATTTAAACTAAAATACTGTCTGGCAGCAATATAAACTTCAATGCAGTCACTGGATTTGGTGAGAGGTGAAATGGAAGAGTAGGAAAGGATTGGTTAAAAGATATGACTGGGGAAAAAAAAAAAGTTCTGTATCAGCAATAGTATCAGGGTACTGCTATTGTTCAAAATACTCTCACGGTCAGCCTAAAAAATTCTATGGTATGTCTTCTTGGTTCCCTCTTATGGTTAAGTTTTATGAGGGTACTGTTGATGAAAGAAAACACCTTGCTTTGAGGAAAAGAAGCAGGGTTCTCCTGTCCTAGGAAACTATTTTCCTTTGGTGGAAGATGACCATTGCCATTTACAAATGCGTAATAATGAAGGGGAACAAATAACATCCATTATAATTCTCTTGAACCAACAATCAGAGTCTGTTTAAAAGTCAAGTGTCTAGCAGTACATGAATTAACTTGACAGAATTAGGAAAATACTATGGAAACTGGAAAATGTACTACATAAAGCTGACTCTGTTTTCTCAATTCATACTCCAGTGCATTTGTATAATTTTTATACATAAATGAAGCATTGTGTAATCTGTGTAAATCATTTATAAGTACGGGGAGCTGTAGTATCTAGAGCATGAAGTGTATGGAGCCAGAGAAAAAGCTCTGAAGAAACAGTAATGTTAATGTGATGATAGAGAAGTAACCACATAACTGTCTGTAAAATAGAAAAATGTTAACTGTTACACAAGAGGCATAATTGTTATAGTACAGCTTTTTCACAGCTTTTGAGGACAGTATAAATATCTTCATGATTTTGTGTAAATTTGTGCATCAATCTATGCAACAATTTGAGAGCAAAAAGATTTTGACTTTTATTTTAACACCTATTTTTCTATTATTATTTTTCTACTATGACTCTATGAATGGGACAGCAGAATGTTCCCATCTCATATAGTTTCATGTAATTTTTATTAACATTTGATCTTTAATTTGGTGAAACTCCATTTGTAATAAGTCCCTCCCCTGAACATTATTTAAATTAATTTCTTTAGGTTTCACAGACATACTGTTTTAAATATGAGTTTCTTAGTGCTTGCTGTGTTCTGAGAGACGGTGATCAGGACAATAGGAGCCTTAGGTTTATTCCTTAAATGAAGAAGTCCCGTAGAGGCTTCAGCTGTAGACCATGTTCAGAAAGCAAATATCCAAAGGCTCCATACTCAACAGCTAGGAAAAAAACTCATGGCAAACTCTTTCAAGATACAATACGCAAAACCTTTTCCTTATTCAATGAAAATGTCCTAATTTTAAACAATGGAATCTTTACCTGCCTGCCACTGTCCAGTAATTCTGAATAACTGTTATTTGTTACAAAACTGATTTTTTGCCAGGACATTCAAATACTATGAAAGTAAAAATTCTAAATATAGACACAACAATCTTTCATAACAACAGGATGGATCCTCTCTAAGTTTCAAGACGAGAATATCCAGAAGCATAAAAATAAGTTGATATTCAGTAAATCCGACCAGTTTTGCATGTTGCAGAAAGAGTGAGACTTAGAGAGTTTGAAAAAACAGAAGAATGAAATAGCTTTAAAAGGAGATGGGAGGGGCTCAAGAGAAGAAGAAGAGATGGTTAGGGGAGAAATTGATAAAATTTTTATTAAAAGCCAACCAGAATGGAGAAGGACTAATCAGTTCATAAGGTTTACTAACTAAATAACCTGTTTGAGGGCTTTCAGATGGTCCCACATAATTCTACATTTCTTTCTTTTTCCTTGGATAACTGCAGTCCACTCTTCATAGACTGCAATTCCTTGTGTCTGACATCCACAATATGAGCAGTGGTCCAGATCTCCAGCTCAAAACAACAGAATAAGTTTGCATGGGTAACTAAATAGGGACACCAGAACTGAATTTCCTTTTAGTGAGCTGACTTGTGAATTTTGTTCTGGCAACATTATGGTGCTTAATCTCTAGTATGGGTCACCAAAGGGTTCCCTGTTGGATTTCAAGAACAAGCTCATTCAAAAACCTTGTCTTCCTGGATATCTTCATAGTACATGCAAAGACCAACCACTTTCCCCAGCTTTTGGCAAAGTATGTGGTAGCTCTATTCATTTCCAGGCCAGGGATATTTGAAACTCAGTTGTTAACAGCCTAATAAAAAGCTTTCTCTTGAAAAATATGGAATATTGATCCAAATTGTAATCCATATTTGTCCATTAAGCATGATTCCAAGATCATCATTTCAGTGCCCTGTCATGACTGTAAAAAGCTGCCTCACTGTGATGAAACTCTTGCTTTTCTAGGGTGTAGATATGAACCTGGCTTTCTCACTTGCTCCTTTTTAAGAGCATAAGGAACAAGGAAACTAATTTCACTGACTGATTTAGAGCTATGTTTTCCACAGTAGATGGCTGCTGAAAAAGCAACAACCCACCCATCTGCTGACACAGGTGTCAAATTAATGAGAGATGTATTTTTGGTTTCCCCCCCTGACATAAGGCTTCACAATCTCCGTCTCCAAGAACTAGATGGGTCAAAACCCCTTCTTCTAGTTAAGCTTTTTGGTTGGAAATGGGATTACAGTAGGGCAGTGTGGTCCTACAGCAAGTAGGCAAAAACTTCAAAGGCAAACTTCTCATTAGAGGTTTGGCAAGTAAAACACGAGAAGCCTCTGCCAAGTGTCCTATGTCCAACAGTGCCTAGCATCCTACGCAGAATGAAGTCTAGTGAAATTTTTGATACCTTAATGAGCTAAAGAGGCCGTAAAAAAGTAGTGTTTATAACATGTACGTTGTGCCAGAGACCAAAATGAATCCACTTGTTCTCTCCCTGTGTGAAGGAAAAAGAGGGAATTCATGGCAGAGAAAGAAAAGAAATTACCTCAGGCTTACACGATATTTTTTTTTGTTTGAAACTTTTTTTATATGCCTTATCAATTAATTACCATAAAGCAATGTTTATCGTTGTTGCATTTCAGTGGCAGCTCTGGCTCCTTATGATTTCTTTCCAAAGTAAATGTTTGAGCCTTTTCAACTGAAATGACAGAATATACCCTTTCCATTAAAAAACAAAGTCGTAAAAGTCATGTAAACAGCTTTTACAGACTCCATAGTCACCTATCAATGTTTTCTGTAAGCGGACCAAAGGACACAAAGCTCTGCCAGAGCAAAAAAAATTTAGCCGGTGATTTTGGCTGGCGACTGGCACCGCGGTCCGACGTGCGTGGGCAGGCGCCTGTGCCGCAGCCGCTGCCGTCCCAGCTCACCCCTCCGCTCCCAAAGCCGGCGGGGGGGTCCCCTGCACCTCTACCGGCGTGCGGTGGTCCTCACCTGCAGCTCCTGTCCATGCAACGAGTCTGGCTCCGCTTCCAGCCTCAGCCGAAGGTGATGGGAACGGGGTTTGTGAACTTCGGAGGGCGGCGAGATACTCGATGTGAAAATTTGCATTAATACGCTGAAAGGCCTGTGGAGGAAACACGCGTTCTCTCTGTGCGGTGAGGTAGGCTGTTATCCAGGGAATTTCCTTTTTTGTTTTCTTTTTTAACAGTATTTTAAATATTTTTTAATATATTTTATTTTTTATTTTATATAAATTTTTATATTTATTTACACCTATTTCCGTTATGTAACATCACATACAAAAAACCCTAGGAAACACACATGTTATTCTTCAACAACAATATATTCGTGGGAATATAGCCTGTATATGTGGTTTAATATCTATACATATATATTTGTTATACCATCTGACTGCTGTTTAGCTGTCGTTCATAATGTCAGCAACATGCTGACTATGTCTTGAGCTTCAGCCTACTGAGCCTCTAAAGCAGATCACTAAAAGCCACATGCTTACACAATGGAGGAAGTTGCTATGCTGTCTTGGAGTTTTCATTATGAGGGAGCATAAATTCTAAAACTCGAGAATGCCTTTTTTATTTACTGGGCTAAGACTAAGATGTTCACAATGGTTTTAAAACTTTCTGTGGGAGGGTCTAATGACTGTGTATAAAAGCCTAATTCAAGCAAATCACCTCTACTGCTGTTAACTCACGTAGGTCCAGAAGGTAACATGAAGCTTTCAAAACCAGGTGGTGGTTTAAATCAATATCCTTCTACCAGACCTCTATTTTGCATCGAGAAGCTCTGACAGAAGGGCACAGTGGACATTTGTGCCTCAGAAGTCACCTCGAAGTGAATCTCAAATTAGCTGGTAAAAGCTCTCAGATAGATTCCCTCTGCTTAGGGTTGATTTGCTTGGATCGAAGTGTGTCTTGAAACATGCTGTATAAGCTGTGCTCCAGTGGGAAATACAAATATATACTTTCTTAAAATGCATTCATGGTATTTTGAAGTAAATTTGTAAGGACGTGTTAAATGGACTCGCCAACTGTGTCCCATCTCTCCTTCCCCTTCCCTTCCCGTTAATGCAATGCTAAAAGCCTGAAACCCTGAGCTTGCCACCTCCTTTAGGGGGATTAATTACCCCACTGCAAGGGAAGTTGGAAAAAAAAATACAGTAATATAAGCATAATCTTTTGTTGCTGTTTTGTGCACTTTGTATTACTTACATTGCAAAACTGGTTTTATGCTGCTTGGATGGAAGCTCTTTCCCCACTGAAATAATATTTATTCTGACTTCACCAGCTTAATTTATTTGATTGCTACAGGCCTTTGCCTAGTTTTTCCTCTTCCTTTCATCCCTAGTGCCCAACCAATAGCTTTAGGAAAAAAGCTCCATTACTTTTCTTGCCCTTTTTGTTAAAAACTTCTGCTGGAATGAGTGCCGCTGCTAAGAAATGTATCATGGGCATTTGTCTGTATAGCCACTCATAACTGTTTATTATTCTATCAGAAAGTTATCAGGGCAACTACTAAGCAGCGTTGCCCTTTTGAGTCCAAAAATTCGTTCACTGACATAAGACGCGTCATTGCTGCCTCAGATGTCGCTCTCCCTGCTAAAGATTCCTGCCACAAAGGGATTTGCTTGGGATTTGCTCTGAGGAGTCACCAGTGCCATGCAGGCAACCGTTTGCACAGGGCATGTGAAGCACAAGAGGACAAAACTCTGGTGGTCTCAGCCTGTTTAAAGCCTTAGGTCAGAGTTTCCATCTATAAACATTGTCTTGTATGTTTATGTTTTTATACAGTTTGATTTATTGGAGGTGAAAAACACTGTATACTAACTTTTTTAAGCTCACTGATTAATTATTGTTGATAGTAGAATATGCTCATCAGCAATAACTCAGATGATCAGCGCATAACACCATACCATTAAGTTCATCTGCATGATGAGCCTTTTGGTTAAATGTCAGAGAAGTGGCCGTGGATTTTCTCACCTTTTGAAAAAAATCAATTTCATAATAATAACAATAATGTTGCTGGTTTAAAGTACACGTCTCCAGAACAGATGAAATGTCTCTATTGAATTTCTGTCTGGGTGCAATCACAGACCTCTGGTACACTCAATGGGTGTTTGTTCATAGATTTTCAATGTGAAAAGAACTTTATATTGAGAGCTGGGAATTGTTCCTGGGTCTTTACTCTAGATGCACAGACATGCTTCATATTTAGGGTAAGACATTTAAACTTGGTGCTGTAGCTACAATGGCAGTAAAATAATACTTTGCTTCTGCTTGTAAAGCACAAGGAAAGCTCCATGTTTGTTTTAAAGTGAAATATATTAATATATAGCAAGATAGTTTCCACACATGTACACTTAAAGCATACCTCTGTGTAGAAGGCAGTTCATAGATACGCTACTGCAAAAACTGTTGAGTGAGCTGTATGATTTGGTCCCTGCTGAGTGCTTTATTCCCAAAACAAAGGGGGTTTGCACAGCTGCTGGTCAGACACAGAAGGTATCTGTGCAGATCTGCCTTATGATCGCTGTAGCCCTCGTGTCCTTCAGTATCTCCTGCCCCAGGGGGAGAAAACGAGTTTGTGTGGCACTGTGTGATCTTCTTGCAAGGCTGAATTTTTCAGCAGCAGCCCTTTAGGAAAGGCAGTATGTCTTCCACTAAAGGCACAATTTTTCTTTTTTCTTTTCTTTTAACCAAAGTTTAGTAATTTTTTATGTGTGTTCTTGTCTTACTATTGCTCACTACTAGAGCAGCACAAGGAAGACCTGTAGCCTTTCTGAGAGGTTTCTCTTTAATTTCCATGTCTATGGCATCAACTGCTCATATTTTGAAAATTATTCAACGTGTACTAAAATAACTTTTTTTAAGTCCAACTTTCCTTTTTTCCCAGAAGCCAGATTCACTTCCTTCAAATGCAGAACTCCCTAACCTTGTAGGTAATTTGAACTGTGGAGCATAGAGTACCATTTCTGCTGTTCAGTCCTACACGGTTCAAGCTAAGCTCAAATGACACAAATGTAATGAAGTGATAATACAGGCATGAAAAAGATTTCTCTGGGTGTATCTAGCAACCCAGTGTTAGCCAGTAAAAGTAAAATCAGCACAAAATGTTGCTTTGAAATCCAAAATCAGTAATTGTTTTTTAATTGTTAACCTCCTATTTTGAAAAAAAAAAATTAACCATGTTGTTCCTTTTTTTTTTTTAATCCATTTGTATGCAGAAGTATGTGTTAGTTATTTTATGATGTGTGATCTGATCACAGGTACAAACAGTTTACGGCACTGCAGTCATACGTAGGAACAAAAAGCAAAGAGCCCCTCTGACTTTTACTGTTAACACTATTCGGAAGAAATTTAGTTCCTGGACCTGAAGTAGCAAGCAGGCATGAAATGCGATATTGTTTAACGGTGAATTTCAAAGCTTTCACAGGGGGAATCCAAGAGAAAAATGACCTCTGAGCAGCCAGAAATCATTGGCTGCCAACTGCTGACATCTGTACTTCTGGTGATGCTCTGAAATTCCTGACATATGAGGTTGAGCAAACAGAGTAAATTAATAAACCAAACATAATAACTCTGGATTTCAGCTCAGTTTCTTCATATTAAAAATAGCAAGCAGAAAGCTTCAGCATGGCAACTGTTTTTGAAGAGAACATGTTTTGCTTTGATATTACTCCAATCCTGGTTCAGCTCCGTGTTTGAATTGGTTAATACCTCCAGATTCAACCTTTCATGCCATGGTGAGGAAGTGTTCCCTTGCTGACCTGATCTCGCATTCTTTCAGTGTGAGATTTTTCTCAGTCTCGAGATATTCTTTACTAACAACCCAGAAGTTCGGGGCCCAATTCAAAACTTTCAGCACGGTCAGTCCAGCTCCAAATGTTATAGCTCAGTTTCTTTTGTTCATAAGTTTCTTACCGATACTCAAATAGCTACGGGGAAATCTAGCATATAACCATCATTTTCCACTTTCTGCTACAAAGTTTTTATCTTTCTGCATTTGTTTTTATGGTAGGATAGTTTCTGGTTTGAATTTTATCTAGCATAAAAACTGCCTAAAGGAGCAGACCTAGATACTAGTCTATTATTCCTTTCAGATTTTGGCTGAAACTGAAACATGGAGGAAAACCAATTGTCCTCCTTTTTCCTGTTCTAAAAGATAAGTGTGACATGAAGCACATGCCTCTCTTAAATGCTCTCGCATGTGCCTAGCATTTCAGGTCAATAAACCCAGCTCTGGAACATGACTGAGGCAAGCATTTTGGATTAAGGATTTGTCATGAGGGCCAGATTCCAGGCAGAGGTTTCTTTGTTCCTCCAGAAGGGTTTATTCATACACGTTACTCCTCTTTTTATGTCTCTGCTTTTCTGTGCTTAGCCACTAGATACTAACAGGATGCAGCCGTGCTTCCCCACTGCCCCCGTGCCTTCCCCACGCGCTTCATCCCTTGCAACACAAATGTTCAAAGGATGGAGATATGGACGCCCACGTCAAGTCTCCCTTGGCAGACCGGAGGACGTTGTTGCTTCTGTGTTTCCAGGATCTCCAGCAGCCCGGAACTTGCAGCTTCTTTGTTGTTTTTTTATACATACGTTGACCTCAACAGGCATCTGGGCTTTTAAACTCTTCAGAGCTGTAGCACCTAGAAGGGTTTCCCATCAGCAGCCAGCGTTCCTGGTGACATCGCGTTGGGCCATTCCTCAGCTTGGCCCCAGTGCCAGCCGTCTCTGTGACACCACGTAGCCTCTCGTTATGGGCTGAGAGACGAAACGGCTCGTGTGTTACCAAACTCACGGACTGTTACCAGACAGCAGCAAAGGGGTGGTACCCAACGCAGCCCACTTAGAAGAAATAATTTAAAAAAAAAAAAAAAAAAAAAGGTAGGGAACTCCACACTACTGTTCCAGTTAGCTGCTATGTCACATCCTGAGAGAAAGCTGTGCATGTGTTGAAAAAGCCCTTTCATACTTTAGCCGCTCTCTTCACATTTTAAATTTCTGTTGGTTTGCTGTGCCTCAGTGGAAACTTCTGTCTTCTAGGAGAGGCTGAGTAAGAGCACGTATTTGTTGTGAACTCTTTGAAAGCAGCCCGTTCTCATGTGAAGTGAATTATATTATCTAAGCAGAATCTGTCCGGATACTATTTGCATTTTTCATTTGTTACCTGCCTAAGGATATTAGGAATAGGTGCACCAGACGTTCCTATATTCAATTAACAGTTAATCAATTAACAGTTGATCCCAGCTTTTCAAGAGAAGATCCACACAAAGTAGCCCATGATTTCAGCCAGCTAAAGCAAATAAACTTACTGTCAGGCAGCTGAGACTTTTTACGTGGCTTTTAAATTACATCCACTTTCTGCCGCTTCATTTTCAAGCACTCCATTCTCTTTTTTCTTCTGCTGGTGTGATTTTTGTCCCTGGAAGTGAGATGGCAACGGCTGCACGAGCCCTGTTCAAGGAGCAGAGAGCGCCAGGGCAGGAGAGCCGGGACTGCTCGGCTGAAAACAGGCTTCGTTTTGCCTTCCAGGGCCTCCACTCCTGGGGATTTTCTGTTACTAAATAATGCTCTTAATGAGATTTAAGTCTCCCATAAAAATAATTAAATTAACTCTGTCGAAAGACTGTTTTCCTTTCTGACAGTAAGATGGGAGATTAATGATCAATTGATTGCCTGTTCCTTTCTCTCACCCCTTTAAAAAAATATATTATAAATATAGATTTAAAAGGATATGAGAGAGGTGAGAAATGAAAATTATGGAAAGACTGGGGCCTTGTAACAACTCTGAAGAGTCTCGAGCACAGCCTGTGGCTCACCATAGGAAAAGCTGAGTGGCCAGCATTGGCAGTCAGCGCCGATTGCCTTACACGCCTCCCTATGGTTCAGCTTAACTCTTCTTCTGCCCATATGTGTGCCTTTCCTCAGCCTCGACAGCTACATCATTTTTATTTGTCCACCAGTGACATCTCAGTCAAAAGGTTTCTCCTCGATTTCAGCCCCCTGAGCTGCTGGGAGGTGGTTGAGGATTAGTGTGCCGGAGGCAGGGACTTGCACAGCCTTCTCCGAAGCAGAGAGTTTGGAGAGTAAATAACCCCGGGTGAACCAGTCCTAGAGGGACTGAAAGGGAGAAATCTCCTCACACAAGGACAAGGAAATGAAATAAAGTAATCTGAAAGAAAGCGTCTGGCTTAAGGCTTGGGTGCCAGCTTAACACCCAGGCAATGAAATAAGTTTTCTAGCTACAGAGCAGATGTGTGCCCCCACGTAAAGCGTGACCAGAATGCTGAACTTGTTGTCCTAGGAGAAACAGCCCAGTAGCAGAAAAAACAGAGTAGTCCAGTAGACATATGCCATCAGTGTTGGCTGCCGACAGCGGTTTCATTTTATATCAGCAGGACCAAACGGTGGAAGTTGCAAATGGGCACCCTGGGAAATAAACTAAGCCTGCACATTTAGAATTAGGTCACAAAAACTGTCTTGGGGCAAAATTCCACATTTACTTTAAAAACTCCTGTTATGGGCAGCGTTAGAGCTGACCTGGAGATGAGACTCAGTATCTCTCCATTGCTCTGACTTGGCTCCTTATTGAGGGTTCTGAGCAGCTCTTTCTTCCGCCGCACTGCTCTGCTGTGAGCAAAGGAGGACTCGATACCACGATCAGTGGAAAAGGGAAAATGTGCTTAACTGATGTGCTCTTCTCCATGCACTTACTGTTTGGTGAGTGGGTAAAATATTTGCAGAGGTGGGGGGAATGTCATAGTAACAGGGAATCAGTAAGTAACGGTGGACAAGCATCCTCCCCACTTGCTTTATTCCAACGATGAGCCTAGGGTCACTAAAACAGAGAAAAAAAAGAATTAAGAAATACTGAAGAACTGTTAATTTGTGCTATAGCTTTTCTAATTGTCTGGAAAGACAGCAGGGTACATGGCAGAAGTTTTGCTTCCTGGGTAGGGAGGGGTGTTAGGAGAGAGAAGAAGCAACTCAGACCAGAAAATTTACCTCCTGGCCCCAGGCTCTATAAAACTGAAGACCTAGCCCCACAAAAGGCAGGGGGCATCTCCAGCAGGGTTTCGGTAGGGCTTAGCTGCCAAACCTGAAATTCCAGCCTTCAAAATGCAGACTTGACTGCTTAACAGTCCTATAAACCTCTGCAATCTAGATGTGCTTTGGTTTTAGAAGCTCAAGTTCTGTTTTTGCCTTGCAAGTATTTGATACTTGTGTTCCTTAAATCATCCTGCTTGATTAAGCGTGCAAATATATACATAAATATACAGGTGCATCTCCCATATTAGAATTCATGTGAAATATAGCAAAATATAGCTTTTTTTAAAAAACATATCCCTGAAAGAGGTGGAAGTGGTACCCTGCTAATACCTTCTGCCCCATGGTGGAAGGTTCCCTGTTCCTCCAGTGTAGCTCTGAGGTTCAGTGTAGGAAGTTGTGCTTTAAAAAGGGCTCTTGCAAGTAGCGAGCAGCTGCGCAGAGGCTCACGTCAGAGCGTGCACAGCAGGTAGAAGTAAGACACCAAAGGAAGCTTTTCTCCCCTCTGATTTTTGAATGCTACATGGGACCAGAAGTAAATGACCCAAGAAAAATAGCCTGACGTGGAATAGTGAGGCAATGGAAAGCCCCACCAGAGCAGAAGGAGGATGAGCTAAAAGGATTCAGCTGGGCTTCACTGCATACTAGCAGCTACAGCTGCCAACAGAATGACAAACTTCCTAATGATACCATCTTCTGGAACACCTGGATTAGAGCTAGGCATTTCATGTTCCACATTTAGTGGATAAAAGGAGCAAACTAAGCTTACAAGAAGGATTGAAGCTGAGGACAAGTTTCTCTATCTCAGGTACTGTCCTAATATTGAAGGAAAACTTCTATTCTCTCTTACAGAATCATGCCTTTAATGAAGGAGAGGTTATTATTTTAACTTCAGGACCTAAGAACATCTTTCTGTATGCCTACTAGAATAAGTAGAAGGAAATATGGTCCCTGTTCTCTGCTTTGCTATGATTTCTGGTAGAGAGTTTCTGGTCTATAAATTCAAAAATATGTAGTTTGGAGTAAGGAGGTCATCCATATGCCTACATTAGCAACCAGGAAAAATTGAGAGCTCCAGAGATGACAGAGACCACCACCTTAGGTATGAAGCAAAAGCTGTTCATGTGTTCTCTTAATCTCTTGTAACGTTTAGCAGAAGAGGCTTGTGTTATCAGTGGTCCTATCACAGCTGAAGGCGTTGTTTCTTTCTGCTAAGATGTACAGGTCCTCGAGATGCGGCATTTAAATCTCACTCATATCCTCAGTATTTCATGTTGAAAAGCTTTAGGCACTTGCCTATTCTGTTGTTCTAGCATGCTATATTCAGGTAGCACCTTTTAGATCATCTGGTTTTAAGGATCACGACCCGAGGCAAGTTGCTCACAGAGTGTATATATATGCTTACAGTATATAGGAGGCCTGGATGCTTAAGTGAAGGCTATGAATCTTTATGTGGTGGCCAGACAGCTGTAAGTTTAGTGCAGTGACATTTGTGACAGCCAAAATTACTCTGTACACCTAGATCCTGATTCTGCAACGCCTGCCCTCTCTGCTTAGCTGGAAACCTTTTCCTCCATGGGGACAACATGATGAATTGTATGGCTTTAAACTGGTAAGAGACATTAAAGAATAGGAGTCCTTTTTTGCCTGTAAAAAAAAATATATATATATTTGGCCCTGAGGTTTCTTATATGTTTACTTTGGCCCTAATGTAAAGGAGGCAAATGAAATTCATTTCTGAGAGGAAATAATGTTACTTCTGCTTAGAAGAAAGGAAGTTACATATACTCCAAGAAGCTTTCTAGACCTAATTATCTCAGCAATAATAACTACAGTCCTAATGGTCAGGTCTTGCTTCTGGTCATGTAGGAGAAACCTTTAATGACACTGTTCTTTTGAAGAATCTTCTGTATAATTTTATTATCACAGTTGGGATTGCCTACTGATTATTTTTAGCTGTCCTTTGAAGAGCTCCTCTCTCTCTTCCATGCCATTTCCTAGGGCTAGGGAATTGCCTCATGGAGTGAACATACGAGATCTGACACTAGTTTAAGAAATGATTACAGAAGCTGCAGGTACTTTTGCCAGCTGTTCTATAAAGGTATCTCTGAAAAAAAAAAAAAATAAGGGCTAATTCTGATTTTCCTTGTACCAATCATCTAGTGGCATAACCAATTACCATAACCAGCCAATTCATTTCACTGATAGAGTCCAGAATAAAAACAGTAGTTTAATGCTTGCTTTTAATATTTCTGATAGGAAAGGCATGTTCTTGAATGAAATGTAAAATGACTGATTAATGGAGTTACTGACTAGAAATGCCTGGGTATGTTATTCTTAAAAGTAGCTTGCAAATTTAATGTTCAAAAACTGAAGATAAATTTCATTTAGCCTGATTGATACCTCTAGAATTTCTCTGTGAAGAAAGCAAGACAGCAAGTATGGTATATTTAATAGTCCCTCTGTTATTGCTGGCATTTTCAGATAGCTATTTCCTAGAAAGTTCACGTCCTCTTCCTGGTAACGTCTGGTTTGCCCCAAGGTATTGGCTCCTTCGGTTATTAACATATAAGGTTTGATTTCTAATTGCGGGCATGCCAGAACACAGTGTTTGCCTGGGCAGGTGGTTAGTTCTGCGTATAACCAGCCCTCTGCATGTATCATTACTGCCTCTGAAATGGCAGTGATGGCAAAGGCACAGAAATAACTTTGTGTGCACACCTCTGAAAACCATACCAGGACTCTGAAGAATGAACAATTTTATTTATCCAGGGTTTTCTTGTACCTGCCTGGAACTGGCTGAGCGAGCAGAAGTTCTGAGTGGCATCTCGCTTCCCACATAAGTCAGCCTTGGGTATAAGACCTGGGAATAAAGCACGTCATTTTGCTTTTTAGCAGTCTACCGAGCTTCAAATAAACGCAGAGAAATAAATCACATATAAATCATTTGGATATATCTAAATATTAAGGTTTCAGCTCCTTGAGTTCTTGTATTAGTTTTCTTATTCTAGATTTTGAAATACACACTTAAACCATACACTTTTCCAATTAATCTGGGCCAGTGATGGCAAACTTCTGGCCGGCATGCCAGCATTAGCACGTAGTGCTGTTGGACACTGTCCCCTCTGGTCCCCACCGCTCTTCTTCCACCTCGTCCTGGCCCTGCAGCTGGGGACGATGAGCTGCCCCAAGGTCAGCTTCTTGGTATGAAACACGCAGGCACGCAATGACCGGCAGGAGCTCTGCTTCTGGTCGTACAGGTAAAATCCATCAGAAGAAGCTCTCTTAGCTGGAATCCTTCAAGAGGTGAGCCCCGCCGTTCGTTGGCTCTCATTGTAGCAGTTAACATATACTTATGCATATACTTTAGCTTAGAAGGACTTCCCAGAACAGCCTCCTTCTCAAGTGAATATTTCTATAGATGATGCACGCTTGTCGTGGTATTTTCTGTTTATCTATAGCTGAAAAGAGGGTGTATTAAATTACTTGGTAGCAGCTAGGATAGACGGTTCCATTTTGTCTTTATTAAATCACGTGCCGAGGAAAGTTTAAACCGTTTGAGCAAAACAGTGAATCAAAGTTCAGAGCTGTTGCAAACTCCACTGATTTCAGCTGAGTTATATCACTTTCACCAGGGTTGAATTATTTGTGAAAGCAAACCCTTCAAGGCTATTATTGTGGTAAAAGGAATGGAATCCCACATTATTTTATATATGATATTGTATCTGGTTTTTTCTACTTCAAGTCCTGTTCTTTACAAAAGTCTTCAGCTTAATTGGCTTCAAAGAAGAATTTGCCCACATTTAAGTTATCAAAACTTTAAGCAGAGCAGATAGGAGTAAAGCCAATTATTTATACTTTATTTTTAGTGGACCAAAATGATGAGAATATAAAAGGCAAAAAGATTAACCCAAACTCTGTAACATCTTAAGGTCTCAAAAAACAAGATTAAGACTTTGAAAAGCATCCAAGTAATAAATCCACAGAACCAAAACACAGAATTTTAATAAGTTTATTACAAAGAAACACAAAAGCTGATGAGCACAGATGCTAAGCTAAGTTGAAAAAAACTTGAGCAGACTTTCGTGTTTGTGGACTTTTAAAAATAAAATGGTCAGATGTAATAAGCTGATGATGCATTTTGATTCTCTGATGCCAAAACATGGAGAGGTGCTGGGGGAAGAGTAAAAGAGGGGTGGGAAGAAAAACGCTCCCAGCCTCCTGCCTGTTATCTGCAAGCAATAGGCAAAGCCGATGATTTTCCCCCTCTTTGGATAAAGCAAACACTGAGACTATGGAGACATAAATCTGTCTGACCTGAGTGTCCAGAATGAAGTTGCAGAGGACCCAGGCTCCAAGGGCTACCGGGCATGAATGTGATGATCGTCCCTGCCTCCCAGAGAGGGGCCAAGCCGCAGGTCCTTCCAGGAATTTGGGGCAGAGCCCCACGTGTGGGAGATGTCCCTGGGGCAGGGGATGGAGCAGAGGTCCTGGAGAGATACCCCACCCGTGAGCGGCTGGCCCCACTCACGCTGCCGATGGAGAGCGTGCCTCTCGGTGAAGTGTAACTATCGTTTTCAGACACAAATCTACTCATAAATGTAAACATCCTGAACTCTGTTAAGATCTTTTTCAGCAGATCTGCTCCTGGGGTTTGTTCAAAATCATAGCTGCTGGCTTTTTGGGGAAGGGGGTGTAACTTTTATTCCTCTGTAGCCTTGCAGATTTTGCTGAAAAACAGAGATGATTCTAATTCTTCTGAATGCCAATAGAGCCATTTACGAATGTTGAATAAGCTATTCTTTTGCAAATCCACTGGAGACTTAATTTAGTCTGATACGCTCACCAGGGAAAATAAATTCAGCTTTACTCTGAAATTTCTAGTTGCATCTCAGGACTGACAGAAAGTAATGCTCTAGAAATCAGCAATTTTGACGTGGTAATGAATGGCAGATAGGAATAGTTTTGAGCATAGTGCTTACTCCCAAGGCACCACATTTGCAGTCGCTTCTCAGAGTAGAATCATGTTTTACATACTTTCTTTATTTTATCAGGCCTGGATGTGGTGGATCTTTTGTTTTCCTGTTTTTCCTCAAACCACAGATCTCTGCATTCATTTCGTGCAATGAAACAAAAGGAATCAGACCCCTTTCCATCTCTTTCTTGCAGCTTTTTGTTGTACTTCTTGCTGCCTCCAAGAATCTGGCCATGAGACCCAAAGGTAGGCGAAGGAGCTGTGTCCTCTTTCCTGTGGTTGCAACCAACGAATGACAAAGGATATTTCTTTTTATCTTTCTTCCTACTTCATACTCCTTCTCCCATTTCTTCCTTTGTCATGTTCACATTTATTTTGGGAAGTAACTCGATGGAAGAGTTTAGAAATGAGGGACCTATTCAGACCCAAGTGATACATCACTGAATGTGGCATCACATTTTCCTGTAAATTTATATTTAGCCTCTGTACTTGAATATCCCACTTAAGTTATATGGGTAGCACAAACTGACAAAGGTGTTAACTGATTGATTGGCGCAGCAGAGTAACTTCTATTTCATCCACGTCCTCCACCAGCTCTACATTTTCCATGCAGCTGGGCTGCCAATTCTCACACCTAATGGGTGAGTCCTTCTATTTTGTCTTGCTTGAGCAAAATTCCATCGGTGTTTCCAAACAGATGCTTGCACCCAGGCATTTCCTAGCTCGCTGGGCAAGGTACTGGAAGGTGAAGGAGATCCCGCGTGGCACAGCCTCGCTTGCCAGTTATTCTTGGAGGTGCTTCTCGCAGCCTTTCCAGGCAGTCCCAGTGCTCCTTGACTGTCATAGCCTTCTGACTGCTCTGTTTCATCTCCGTTTAGTTCCTACAGTTCTTCTTATAGCAACAGCGATGGCAAAGAAACATAGATTCCCTCTTCTGACGTGTCTCCAGCCTTACTGGGATCTCCCGCGTGGGTTATTTCCAGGCACTGCTGCCAGCACAGTGTTTTGGATAATGTTTTCATGATCGAAATTATTCGATGCAAATCCTGGAGGCATGTGGTATTACCTGCGGCTGAGGTGCCTTAGAGCTGACAGATGAAAATATAAATCCAATACTATGATGGAGCTGAGGAAAAGAATGGCTCCAAAGGAAGAGGAGGATATTCTGTCTGCTCTGGTTCATTTTTGCAGTGCTAAGTGGTATGGTCTGGAGTAGGCATGGCTCTTCACTGATCGTCTATGGGTACAGCATATGGTTGCAGATTATTAAGTTAGAATCTCTGGGACCGGTGGTTGTGAAATTAATTTTCCATCCCAGCAGCTCAGCCATTCTGCGGACATGCCTGTGTATCCCATCACAGCTTTCTGCTGCAGCCACAGCAGGGAAGGCACGCTCCCGGATCGTCGCTGCGCCATCCACTCAGCTTTTGCTCGTGGGTTTGGGGAGAGGAAAAAGGGCTGATCAGTCAGAGAAAGGATGCGATGGGCCAGAGCACTTGTAATTTTCTCTGCACCAGTCAGACAGAGAAATCTGAGATACAAAACTGTAGGGTGCAAAGACTTAAAAAAAAAAGAGTTTGGCAAAGCCTGGAAAAGACAGAGGAGCCAATACATGACTGCACTAGGCTGTAGCCTTAAGTGGTTTTCAAGTATTGATGGAATTAAGCGGGGAAAACATGCTTCCAGATTTTTTTTATAATATCCGAGAAGCACAGAGTAAGAATTCTGCTTCTTTTATCCCCAGTTTTGGTCTTTTGTCCTGTGCACTGAGAGGTGACTTCTACCTAAAATTACCAGCCCTGCACATGGTCTTTTCCAAGCACGAACTCCTGTAGAGACTGTAACATTGTACGATTTATACATGCAAAAATCATTTCTAAAAATGGATTTTCCAGGTGCAAATTCAATCATCTGTTTAGCCAGGTGTGAGAATCTATCAGCTGTGCACGCAGGTGTCAATGCTTGAAAAATGATCCAGTTTGCTCCTCCGTAAAGGGTTTGCATGGGGGCCTGTGTCTCTTAAGTCTGTCTTAGGCTGCATTTTGAGGATTTAAGTGGAATTTGAACGGCGCTTTCTGTGCTGAAGGCCCTCTGCATAGGGCAAATGCATCACAAAGTGTATGCACAGATGGGCAAATTTGGCGGCCTGTGAGTGAGGCTGGGCTGGAGGCCCAAATCGATAATCTTGCCCCAGATGTGTCTCCTCCTAAAATGCGTCTAGCTCTTGTCAGGCTCATTAGAGAGGGGTGGTTTTGGCTGGTTTGCCTTTTTTTGAGTGAAAACATAGCATTTCTCAGTGTATTATCAATGTTCCCAAACTCAAATATTTAATAACCTCAGCTATCTAATACCTGACTTGGCTTTGCATTAGAAACAATTGCTTGCAAAGTGTTTATCTATTGAGTGAGAATGATTAAAAGAAAATATAAAGTTCTTCATATACTATTTTTGGGCAACAAAATGACTTCGCTGCTATTTTAAATATTTCAGTGTAATTTATATTAGCTATAATACCATCAATAAGGCTGCTTGAAAATTAAGTGTCATTCTTGGCTTGAGACACTGGGTGTGTTATGGGACTGAATGCCATGTGCCAGAAAAAAAATTAAAACCAAAACCGTGGTCAAGTAGCTAAATTTATGGAGAGAGCAAGCCCCATGGGCCTAAACAGCACAGCGACTTTGGACAAACAGCAATGCCTCCACCTGGGGAAACCTTAGAGTCCCCCTCAACCCTAATAGTTGCTAAGTCGTGGTGGGGAGAACAGCAGCAAAGCTGACAAAGCTGTGGCTGGTGGGGATGCTGCCATCCTCCAGCTAGGCAAAGCGGGGGGTGCTGGAAAGCTCTGGGGAGCAGACGGGAATTTGCTAGTATTTATTATGTCCCCAAGTGTCGAAATATAGTGATTGTTGCCTCTCTAAGGGGGGGCTAAAATGCCCAGCTCAGTCCTTGACCGATTTCTTCAAAAGTCTCTCTTTACCCAGGTAGTTCTTGCCTCCACTTCTTCCTGTGCAAGCCAGTTTTTCTCCAACGTGGAGGACGTTCGTACGCCGTGCCAGACGAGGCCCCTCTAAGGCATTAATGCTTCCTTATCTCTGCTGGAAATCCCTCCCCTGTTACATCCCAGGAGGACGTTTTGCCTTTTTCACAGCTGCATCGCACTGATGGTTTCACGATCCTCCTGCGCTCTGCTAAGACGATGTGAATATTGTGGGATTTGGCAGTGCTTCCCGGCTTCTGGGTCCAAGCGCAGGTTCTGGACACAGCCCAGCTCTGGGCTGGGATGGGATCTGGATGTGCGCTTGAGGCCTTTTCCTCCTACCTGTCCATACCATAGTTTCCATGGAACTAAATGCAGAAGTGCTGGCCAAAAGAGAGCCTCAGTGAAGTACATTTTGGCCAGGTCTCCTGTCTAGATAATCAGTGAACAGGATCTTGGAAAACACTGCTGCTTATATCAGTTATCTAGACGCAGCAATATATACCATATCTTTTTTTTTTAAAAAAAATTTTCCTCAGGTGTTTAGAACAGATTCCATTCTTCTCAGCTGATCCTATTTGACATCTCCTTTTTTCTCTCACTACACCTGCATGACATAAGAATATTTTGTCATTTGCTGCTCTGTAGAAAAAGCAAATCCTATCTTTTCCCTCCATTTAATCTATTTATCTCCTGGGCATCTCCTACTCTGATGATTGACCTTCTCTTCTCTGAGACTTCCTGAAGAACCATCTGCTAAAATTATTCTTCATACATTCATGTAACCAGTTTGGTCCACGTTTTGAATAACTCTACCAGCTCTTTCTTCACACATTATCAAATTTCAGCTACTTCTGTTGCTTAGTATGCAATCTAGGCTGACATTGTATAGCTGACTGCCTTCCTTGTGCAGTACAGCAACCTCTTCGTAATCCTCTGCAGGTGACCGCCTGCTTGAAATGATTTCTAAATCCAGTCCACCCACTGATTCCCCTCTCTTTTGAGAGCATCAACAGAAAATCTTACTGCTTTTGTAGTATTTTCAAAACCAGAGGTAAGGTGGACACTAGGAACTACAGCGGCGCTGCTAAAATGTTCATGTTCTCAGTGAGCAAATTGATCTTCTCTTTGAGCTGATCCATTTACACACTTAAAGTGTCAAGCCTAAATTAAGGTAGAAATCCTTTGAGGGAGAGATGTATTGCATAATATTTGGAAGTGGGATGTGTTTGGTTTCCAAAGGATCATGCTAACAAGCATACCTAATCACTTATAAATGTCTACTGCTAATGACAGTTGTTTTCTTGCAGACTTGTCCCATCAAGCCATAATTCTGTTTTTTTCAAACAATGAGAAACAATCTGGTTTTGTATCCTTGCAGTTGTGTGTATTTTTGGTGAGTTGGTGAACCTCTTTAACTTTCTAGTATGCACAAAAGACCCGTGACACTGAGATTTATGGCATAAGCCAATAAAAAAATACCTCTGGTGGAATGCAAAATATTCAGAGGGGTTAGAAAAATAATAGCCTCTATCCTATATATGGCAAACTGGTATTAATAAGTTAAAATTCCCTCAAAGAAAGCTTTAATTTAAAAAGTAGTATTGCATTTTACCTTCAGAAACAGTCTGAGAAATATTTTTCTCCTGTGTTCACATATTTGCTATCATAAAGACTTGTGAAAGACTGCACGAGAATTTCCAGGACTCTTCAGACATGTGGAAATAAGACAGCATGTAAAATCTCATGAAAAACCTCTGGATTCAGAGCATCACCGACCCACTCAGACACTCAAGAGTAATATAAGATCTGAGCTGTGCTGTCATGACATCACAGAGTTTTTCCATTAACTTGAACCCCTCAAGACATTTTACTTCTCTACAACTTTCTCTAGTGTGAATGAACGCACAGATCACCAATACCCTGCAAAAAGCTCTTGTATCCAAACTCCCATTAAAGTCAATGGGAGTCCTGTGGCTAACCTGTCCATATAATGCACTTAAAGTCTGGGGCTGGATGGCTAACTGCTTGATATTTTACGTGTAGGTCTTTTAAGAGCATTTTTTAATACAAAGCAACAATATTTTGCTGGGAACATAAGAACTTCAACATACTAGGCTTTTTCTTTCTCTTTCAATGATCCCGCCTGGATCAAGCAGGCAACGCTAGAGGGGTCTCAAGCTCACACTGCTTGAAGGACTTAATTGCCCTAGGGGACAGAAAACAGAATCCAGCTACAAAGTTTTGGTCTCCGTCCCAGATACTTAGTCTATTAAATGAGTCAGGAGGTTACGACTGAAAAGAAATGAGCCCCACAGCAGAAGTGTATTTTGCAGTCTGCTCCCTTTGGAAAGGTGCTGACGCAGAGTCGGACTGCCAGTGTCAGGAGGGGTACTGATTGCTATTGAACCAGATGGGTAGGGGCAGGGGGGAAAGGTGGGGGAAAACAGGCATTTGCAGGCTCCTCGAAGAGGGCAAAAGTCCTGCTTTTCTACACCTTTTGATACTTATTTCCCCTTCCCCCCGCCCCCAAAGTTAGCACACAGTTTCAGCAAGACGTGACTGGAGGCACTAACGCCTTGCTAATGACACAGGCTATTGAGTTTCTGTGTGACGTGGCTGAGGAGCGTGGGAGGTCTAGTAGCTGGGAGCAGAGGTCTAGGAGCCACTCAGTCACTTTGTCACTTAGGACGAGTTGCTTGACCTTTCTGCAAGGGCTTGAGCCACGTCAGATAAAGAAAGTGGCTTGACACCAGAATTTCATGCAATACCAGAAACCTAACCTGAAATAAACTTCCTTTAGTTCACTGAAGAGGTCATCTGTATAATCTTGAAATGTCACCCACATCAGCTGGCTGAAAAACTGAAAAAATCATCAGTCCACCTTCCAAAGTCCATCCTACCTCTACGTTTGCATAGAAAATTAAGTGTTTATAAGACACAAGCAGTGCTTATGGGCATAGAGTAGGTAACTGAATTGTGGCTCAGCATTTGTAATTGCTGTAATTTGGTAGTTAAAATCTGGTGACCTATAACCACGTAAATCTAAAATTAGATGCTGTTTCTGAAAGCACAGGCCTGTGTAGGTTTTTCGGATTAAATCAAATAGTTTGTGAAGCTGGAAAAAGTACATAATTAAGGAGCCTCCTCGTTCCAGTTCACTCCGTCGTTATTAGGCTGCATCAGCAGATAGTAAAACTACTCTGAAACAAAGTATTGGAGCATTTGAATAATTAATAGGCATAAAAATGTTGCGGCTCTTGTTTCTCTTTGCTTGCTTAGGTAGTAGAGGAAATTATACAATCCTCAAATATCATTGCTGCTTGCAGTGCTTTCCCTCTGGTCTGACTGAAAGGGTGGGTATTTACACACTGGAGCTTGTAGCTGAAACTGCTCACAGGAATGAAACAAATTGTTTGAGGCCACTGAGTAGGTGGAAATAACTCTTGTAATTTCATGGACATCTTTGTGAAAAAGGAAAGGGTATTAGGGTTTTTCACCTTGAATTACCAAGTGTTAATTTAGGAAAAAAAAAAAAAAAGACAAATAAAAAGGATTAAAGAATTTCCAAAGAGAAAAAGCAACTTCATTAAATCTTTGGACTGAGGAAATAAAGTCTATTTCCTGAGGTCTATACTAGATACACTGCTCACTTTAAAAGTAATTTTCTCTTATTATTCACACAAAATGCATGCTTGGTGTTCACTGAGAGAAGCACAGTCAAATGGTTGAGTTGATTAATGTACTTGCTGCAGCCAAGTCCCTTAAAATCAAAACCCCTTACACTCAAATAAGTATAAAGGGCATACTATTTCAGTGTTTGAAACTGGTTCCGTTTGAATATGCTCATATGCCAGCCTTACACAGTCAAGGTCGATTTTAAACATGCAGTGCTTCTCTATTGGGGTTGCAACTGGAGCAGAGGAGATCATGCTAAAATACCTATGTTCCTATAGTGCAAATAAAAGCGCTACATGTATGTGTTTTTTAAAACCACATGAAAAGGGAAAGGCAAAAGTTTTGTTTACATTTTCAATTAATGCAAAAAAAAAAAAGTTGTTTTTTCCCCCCAGGTATTTACTTTAGGTCTTATTTGCTTATGTCAGCAAAGTGTCCTCCTTGTGTTTTATTCCAGTAAATGCACTGTAGTCATGCTTTGCGCTTGTTCTATGTAGAGCTGGCTTGACCTGTTTGATCACAGAATCTGTTCTCCTGATTCCTGCAAAAGCCTTTGCAGCTCTGCTCTGCCTGTTGTCTGCTGCCCCTTGTTTGGTGACTACGCTTAGTAAAACCAAAAGTTAATAACGGGGCTGTCTAATCAGCACTGTGAGTTAAAGAACATGAGATGTTCATGCAACTTTGCTTTAAACAAATGGCACTTTCCATGCGCTTGAATAGTCAGGAATTACTGTGCAACTGAAGAGCAGAGGTACTGTATACCTTGCAGTTACATAAAGCACCGCTGGTTTTATTTTTTAGTAATGATCCCCATGCTTCTTTTTTGGGTTCAAACTCTTTGTAAAGATTGGAAAATTGTGTAGGTGATGTTTTCAAATTGCCTGAAGGCTCATAAAGAAGTGGTGCCTGGGGTATTTCTGCTCACAGCACATAGGTCACTAGAGGAGGCGTGTGTTGGGGAGTCAATGGTTTTCATACCCAAATATTTGTTCCTTAGGCCAAGAAGAGATCACAAGATCAGCTAGTACAGACTTGTAAAACACACCATTACGCATCTGTCAAGTATTCTGTGTCAAGACCAAAGGCTTCAGTTAGTCTGTATATTAGTGTCAAAATCATAAAACATGACTCCGCAGGCAAAGACCCCACTGGGAGGATGACTGGATGGCTGGATGGATCCCCTGGAGGGTTTCCTCCCACCCTCGTGCTGTAGAGAAAGCTGAAAGCCAGAAATGTCTCCCCACCTCTGGCTGGTGGGAAAATTTCTTCTGTCCTCAAGTAGGTAGAGCCCTGAGAATGATGTACTAAATGTTCGGCAAAGCGAAGGGATGTCTCTGTGCTGTCAGAGAGCCCTGTCCCCTGGGCTCAGAACCTTGTCTCCTGCTGCAGTCAGTCTTTGATGCTGGGGAAGGAAGAAGAAAGCAGACTTCTCCCTCAGGAAAAATTATCCTACTCGACCTCAGTAGACAGCCTTCCTGAACAGGATTCAATTACAGTTGTTGTACAAATGTGTAGCCGTTAAAAGCGATAGAGCATTGCAAGCTAAGATATTTTTCAGAGGGAAAGTGAACAAAGGTGATAAATGGAAGGGGTTTGTCCCAGTCTTAACACATACATAGACTGAAGAAATTCTCCCGAAAACTGATCAAAGCATACTTTAGCAGGTTATCTGATCTTATGTCGAAGCTCACCCATCTCCTCGGTAAGCGATTCCAATGTTTAACCTTCACAGCTTTGAAGGTCTCTATTTCAAGGTTGCACCAGTCTAACTTTAGGTCCCAGCCTTTGTAGGGCTTTAATAGAGAAGTCTTAACAGCCTTCACCACCAAACCTCTTGTCCATGCACGTTACATTGTCAAGGCATTTCTTGCCTTCCTTTGATTGCTTAGAGTAAGCTGGGCTCCTTTGGCTTCATGTCAAAAAAACCCTCTATTCCAGTTCTGAAATCTCTCAATTCTCACTGGTCCTGGCTACATCTTCCTGATGTGCAACACTAAACCTGAACACGACATTTTGCAAGATGCCCTATCACTGACATTCTCATTAGTATGCCTTTTAAAAATATATTTAAAGAAAAGAAGCCACATTTGCTGCAGCTTTGGACAAGGAGCTCATGTGGAGGTAATTATCCACGATGACCTGTAAATCCTTTTCTGAGTCACAGCTTCCCAAGACAGTCCACCATTCCATAAGTACGATCTGTCTCCCCATTTCCCAAGAGTATTACATTGCATTCAGTTGATTCAATAGGTTGTGTTTTTTAATATGCGGTCATATAAACCAGTGAGCTAAACTGTTCCGAGTGCTAATCTGTACTCTTCTTTTGCTACCCCACTAATCTTTTTATCAGTTGCAAGTTTTACCAGGAATCGCTTTAGAACACTGTTCATGTCCTTGTATAAAATTTCTGAATAACAGACATCAATGATTAGGTTCTGACAAGCCCCTAAAAGAAATTAGTATCTTTTTGTTGTGGTATGTGGTGGTATCTTCTGATGGGTACATCTCCCTACCAATGATATTCAAGGTATATTAAGGACCCAAGTTTCCACAGGAAGACTATGGGTGAAACAGGGGCGAGTCTTTCAGTTAGGAGCCTGTGGTTAACAGGAGGGAGGGGAAGAAAACTATATTTGTGTATATTCATACTCGTGCACCTTCTTTGGGTGAAGTTCCTTTTGCCTATTGATGACTCAAAACTGAATCACAGGTAGGAAAAGTGGATGTGCTAGGAGCATTAGTCATTTTGTCTTTTCTATGTGTATGGAGAGGAATTGTCCTTTAGACTCCTAGTTTCCCACCACCTTAAGCAGCCCTCTGTGTGAATGCCGAGCAGTGGTGCAGCTGACTGTATAGGTATGCTTCCCTACCTCTTAAAGTAGATGACCATCAGGATAATGTAATTTTCTGCCTTGCGTACTCTATCAAGGGCTTGCAAGTGTACAAAACTGTTTCAAACATAGCAAAACAAATTTAGTTTATCAGCTCCTGCAGTCAAAGTCTGGAGTTCTGCTTTACAGGTGTTTTTCAGTTTTCCTCTTAAAAACCTGTGACGAGTCTACTTTCTGTAGCTTTCTGCAATAGAAAGAATGAGAGGAATTTGACATTATTTTAATCCTTTCCTTACTCAGGTAATGGAATGTAAAGTATGAAAAAAAAAAAATCTGCTTCCCAGAATACTGAATAAGATTTCTAGGAACAGATTAAACAGAAGAGTTAAATGTTTTGCAGCCTTTAACTTAATCAGTTGCAATTGGGTCACTGTGATAATATGCACCAAGATCTGAGTCTCCGCAGAGTTCAAGGTCAAAACGTCACATATCGCCTCGCTGCTTACTTCCTTTCCTCATTGCGGCCTCGTGAAAATTAAAATGACTTTTGTACCGATTGTTTCAGATTTGTTGCTGTGATTTGCCCAGGGGTGCTTGCCTGCCTTTTGCTGCCTGGTGCTGTGCGTGGCAGGTGTCCCAGCTGGGCGCGTGGGTGGTGTATTGATTGATGGAGCCTGGGGGGGGGGTCAAAAAAGCAACAGCGAGGGCTCAGAAGGCTCTGCGGGCTGGACCCCCCGGTCGTTTGGAAAAGGAAGGGTGCAGGGCATCATCTGGGGTGACTGTCGTCCCGTCGGCTCCGACCCCGGGACCCCAGCACTGCCCTGGCACCGATGGGAATCCCAGCCCAGGATTAGCAGCGCGGCTGGAGCCCAGAGGGTGCGGTGGGACAGCAGGGGAAAGCAGGAATAGTTTTTCTACTTGCAGCGTTAAATTCGACACTTGGAAGATTCAGTGCTGTTAGCTGACAGAAAATAGTAGATGCTGGAAAATACTTCTGCAGCCAGACGAAGTGTCTAAATGCATGTTTGTCTCCAAACTGGTGATGAATGTAGTTTAAATGAAGGAAACTTTGGGGACTGTAACCTTTTTTAGCTTACTGTAAAAATGTCCAGTTTGCTGGGCTTTCTAATGGCTTTAATACATTTTGACTATGAAAATTGTAATTTACGTGAAGAGTATGAGGTTGTTTCTGGTCTACTGGGCTTACTTTTTGTTCCATGGACATTATAAATAACAATTCAAAAAAAGGCTTTTTTCTTCAGCATTCTTAGAAATGGAAGTAGAACTTATCAGCGACTCTAATACAACTAATTGTCTGTTTCGTGTGTTTTCTGTAAACCACGCAAATATCACACATCAGTTGAAATTAGCTCCTTAAAAACACAGTGTATGCAGTGAAATTTGTTGGATGCAATAGCTTAACAGTGAAGAGACATGTAGGAAAAACCCATTGAAAATAGTTTGGCATCCAAGCAGAACTGATGACTACCAGCTGTCAGGTGACCATTTGGCAAAGGATTAATTTTCTGCCTTCGTTATCTCATTCCAAAAGCTCCTTCCCAGGTTCAAGCACTTCCCAGAGACTTAGGGAAGGAGGCACAGAAGGGCACATGATGAGGGAAAAAAAAGGAAAAGGGCAAAAATAGAAGAGTCAAATACTGTATCTGTGGTCCTTAGGTGAGTCATATGTCAAACCAGATACTACACAAGAGTCTTCCACCCCAGTCCAGTGCCTCGGTCAGCCAGGCGAGGCTGCCTACTGCCCACCCACCACTTCTAGGAAGAGGTTTGCTTTCATTTCTCCCAGTGAGGTAGGTACTGAGGCTGCAATAACGACAGGATTACATGGGTATGTGATTGGGTATTGGAAAAGGGTCTTTGCAACCAAGCAGAGAAGGAGGTACTTAATTTGTTTAAAAACAAAAGCTCATATTCTGAGGGAATCTACAGCACAATCTGTGTGAAGCCCTAATTCCCCAAATCCATCTGTGCTTCCACCAGTATAGAGAATTACTGACCCTGGCAATGCCCCAGATGGCAGATAAGGATGCAGAAAAGGATTGCTTATTTTATTAACTTTAGCTACCTGGGGGGAGGGGCTAAGCCCACCATTTCAGATTGAGGACACGGAGAATATACTATGCCAATTAAATCCAATTAAAATATCTTTCAGGAGAAATCACGACAGAATGATACTTCTAATACCTTTTTCTCTTGATGTGGCTGGTGTGGAGAAAGCTTGTGTATAAAGCTGAAGGAATGAGTCCTGCCTCACAAATGGAAGAAAATGAATTAACAAATTTTGCAACTGGGGGGGGGAGGCTGTTTCTTTCATGATGTTTGTCTGGGAGCTAAGGGTTTCCATGAAGTCTAATTCTCAGAGTCTAATTTAAACGCCTAGTCTTTCTGCATAGTTTTTTTGGAGAGACAAAGACTGCTGCATATGGACTTGGAGTCCTCTGAAGAGGACTTTTTGATTGAATAGGGAACATCAGTTCCCAGTAAGGGTTCACATAAGATATGAAAAGCTAGAGAGTGTGAATATTCTGCAAGGTCTTTCAAGGTCTTCCACTCCATTTTTAGAAAAAAAGAGCTAGAAGTCATGTACACCTAGGATTAGGGGTCCCATTTACTACAACAAACACAAAGCTTATTTCGTCTGCCAGCATTATATGGAATATCATATTTGTAATGAAACACTATGGTACATCTAGAAAGTAATCTTTCCACATATGAATCTGCTTTCTTATGCTTTTAACCATTTTATTTTCCAGAAAACTGTATGAATCACTGATGTGAATTTCACAGTTTTGCTATTGACAAGACAGATAAAAAGCTGTTTCATCAGGCTAAAAATGATTTTCTGCTCACTGACAATGTGTTTGGAAAATAATGTAAAGCAAACGCTTTCTTTTTTTTTTTTTAAAATTGTTTTGGTGGTAGAAGGGAAAAAAATTTTTATGATGTGGGTCATAATTTGTGATCTTCATGAAAGTGAGTTTTGAATAAGAAGATGTGAACACACCGTGTCTTCTAAAGTCAATAAAGAGACACAAAGACTAGAAATTTTAAAATTTTAAAAAGAAAGGAAAACAAAAGGCAAGAGTGTAGGATAAAATCTGTTGTGAAGCTGTACTTCCCATTTGATAGCCTCTGAAGTGAACCCATGGTATTTTGAAAATATAGTTTAAAATGAGCCAGGCTATGTTTAGTTTACAGCATACAGCAACACATAAAAAGGCACTTAAAAAAACTACTGGAAGTGAACAGGGGCGTACTTGTTTACCTATCAGACAAAACCAAAGCATGGTAGAAATGTTAGCAATAAAGTAATTAAGATACCTGTCATTTTATGAGGGGGAATATCAGTGATAGGATGAAGAATTGCGATGAGACTGAATCTCATTGCTGCTAGTTTTGTAAAATAACATACGTAATCTTCATCTTACTGTGATTTTGCCTAATATACTTGCTCTAGAACCATGTGCTTTAGGGATGAGTGACATCTGGTAGAAACCAGCACCCTGTATTAAGATTGATTTTGACCAGTCAAAACAAGGCAGATTGGACAATGTAAATCTCTTTAATGATTACAAGTTCAGCTGATGCAGGATGGATGCCAAATGTTAGTATAATGCTCAGTGAATACTTCAGTGTAGTATTTGCCTGATGGATCCCACAAAAAAAAAAAGACATATGAAGCAAACAAAACTGATGCACTTTGGCCTCCCTTTATTCTCACAGAAAATAGTTACTTTTGCTGGAAAGGTTTTATCTTAGTTTACTCTCTCAGCAGAAAACAGGCTTTTCTAGCTGAAGCTTTCCTTGCTTATTGAAAACAACTGTGCCGAATTTAAGCAGAAAGTCAGAGTTTAACTCCCTCGTGCTGTTTCATACCTCTTTGTCTGCAGTCATAGCTGTATGATCAACAGCATTTCAGTTGGGCTTGACAGCTCCCAGAAGAGCAGACACAATGGAAATCACAGAAAATCTTTTGAGACCCCTGTTGAGAGGGAACTGTTTGGAAAGTTAGAGACCTGCACGTGTTTTTTGTGTGTGCATTGTTTTCATACATGGAGCATGGAGGAGAAGGAGGCTGTAAGGTCTCCACAAGCGAGGAGATGCCGTTCGTGCAGGCACCACAGCAGAACTTTTGGTGGGACCCCTTGAGACTGGTAAATGCATCCAGAGTGCTGGGCATGCAGAAATGTCCCTAGGCTGGGAGTGGTTTGAGGAAAAAATATTACAAATGAAACAATGAGTAAATTTTAGGCAGCTAAAAGGTGTTTAAACCTTGCTCGCATAATGCAGTGTGTTCTCTTTCATTGGTGATAACAGGAAATGTTATAAGACTCATGTCATAAATGCCATATACCAGGAGAACGTGGCATATAGCAACTCGAAGGAAGTGTTACTGGGAATAGTAGGATGAAACTGAGGAACAGGGTATGTAGGTTAACAGAAGGAAAAAATAATAAATCTGTTTTGTTAAGTGAACTGTGAATAATCTGCTGAGGAATATAATGGATGTTTTATCCCTTGAGTCACTAGAGCTATATAAAGATCTCGAATGTGTCTATGGGGAAACACCACCATGCTGCCACGAAAGTGACTTGCCAGTAATTTTCTGGTTGTAGTCTACCTTCAGGTCAGGAAGACTGGTTCAGGTCTAAAATTGGAAATATTGTTTCATCTTTTTTTTTCCCCCTTGCATATTTAGCTTCATTTTGATATTAGGCTCTGAAGTAGCTGATGATATGATGGGGGCTGTTTTGGGGAGAGCTCGCACCCAGGACAACGCGCAGAGCCCTGCGCAGGTTGTGGCCGTTGGGAGACGGTGCCCAGGTTTGGCCGGTTGCATGAGATCTGTCACCTTGCTTACCGAAACGATGGGACTTCAGTTCTCCCACAAGAAAACCGTGCCATGACCTGGTCTAGAGAATGTGCTGTCTCTGGGATTACCAGAAAACATGTTTTAAAAGTGATTTCCTTCTTTTGCTGAGTGATGGGGCGAGAGGGGCCAGGTCCTTCTGGGGAGAGAAAGGGAGGGAGAGGTCTCCTGCCAGGATGGCCACCAGGCACAGGGACGGGTCAGCAGCTGCTCTTATGTCGTGGTAGTGCTTCCAGCCATCCCCATAAACCCCATCCCTGGACTTCTGACCCAAATAACCCTTAAACCCAAGTCAGCAATGACAAAGAGTCAAACGGCACAAAAGGTGTAATAGCATACTGGTTGGTCAAAAGCAGCACCAGGTTTGATCCTGAACTATTCCTTAAGGCAGCTTTGGGATTGCATTCAAAAACTTTGTAAGAAAACATTAACTGTTAGGACATAAAGGGGCTGGGCATGTACCTTTCTGGGCAAAGAAATCGGGAAGAAAACAAGCAATGGTGGGTCCCAGGGATCAGTGTTTAAACAACTTGAAGAAATTTGAGCAATTCATTCTGAGACACACCAAATGCAAAGTGAAGGTAGAATTAATGACGAGTATGCAACTCGTAAACAATCCTTGAAGGAAAAGAACACACAGGGAAAATATTTGCTTATATGAGCATATTTGATGATTTGATATTTCATCTCCTGACCACTACCGAAAACTGAGTTGTCAGCACTGACTGTTAAAGATTGTCCTGGGTGCTAATGAGCAGATCAGAGCCAAACGTTTTATACATCAGTTTAGGAATGTATTTTCCCACATGAAGTATTTTATGTTTGTCTAAAATGATTCATTTCATTTAAAAAAAAAAAAAAGTAGCACAGTTTCTTCCAAAATCCGCATGAGAGTGCAGAACAAGGCATGATATAGATTATCAAAGGTTTCTGAAATCAGATATCCTCCTTAGCCATGGGTCCAAGAAACCTTGTAACCTTATGAAATCATAAACCAGGATGACAAATGTATTATTTAGCAGTTGTTAGTAGTTCTATTTCTCCCCAAAATAGGAGGACATAAAGCTCTTTTTAGTTGTTGTTTTATTCTTATTATTTTTATTATTAGCCTTACCTAAACCAATATCTTTATTCTTATCATGTACACCAATGTCTAGTGCAGATGAATAAGGTAAACAAAAATGTCCATCTTTTCATTCTGAATTCATGACTTCTCTATTTAATTGTGCATTCTTTATTGTTGAACGATACCTCAGGAAAGCTTCAAATAGAGGAAAAGGTCTTTCCAAGTAGTTTATTTTCACTGGTATTTGGTCATTACTGAAATCCCCCATTAGGAGTTACTCAGGAATTGTTTTCTTGCCTTGGGAGGAAAGGGAGGGATAAAATGATCTGTGGCCCTCTGAATCCATCTTGTTGTTCTGCAGCTTATGCAGAGAGATTGCAGGTAGAAGGGATCATGCGGGGTATGAGGAATATGGGAACATTACAAATGGCACTATTGCTGCTCCCCAAAAGTTAAACAAAGGAGAGCCATCTCCCTGAAATCCTGCAGTCACCTAAAGAGGAACGAAGACAAAGGGTGTAATTGCACAACTGAGCTATGCTGATAAAGCTACCTTTCAAAAACAGGCCTGGATATTTTTTTTCTCCACCAGTGAAATCTCTGGAAAGCCCTAAATAATTGACTGTTCAGGAGCCAGCAACTGAAATAGAAGTTGGAAGTGCTGTTTGCACAGGTGGCTACCCTACTGGGAGACTAAATGCTTACCCTCTCGCCCATATCAATTATTCTGAGACTCTGTCTGTTTAATGTCTGCCAGTTTTGATGATAACAAAATCCTTTTAGAAAACTGCTGATGCAACATTTATCATGCTATCTTTATGGGATTGAATTTTTCTTTTTCTTTTTCTTGTTTTCCTTTTCGCAAGGATATAGTGAGCAAAGGTACTGGAGGAGCTGCCAGAACAGTAAAGTAACAAGCCAATTAAACAACTACCCGAAATTTCCAGGAGTCTAAAAGTAAACAAGCTGAGAGACCCTGTGGGAATCTAGATTGGTTTACTTTAAAAGTGTGGTATGGGCTTCTGTACAAACAATGAAATTCAACCATTCATCCTTGCAGTTGCCAAGGGACTTACCTGTCTTTTGAAAAAGCCTGACTTATATGAAACTTTGCCGCCTGGTCCAGACACTGCAGCAAGCCTCCTACCACACACAAAGATTTGCTTCAAATGAAAGCTGCAACTTTTATTAGCTCGTCCCTGTGCAATGCAGTGACCAGGATAAACCCTGTGAGATTTCCCCAAATAAGCAGATGCTGAGACGAGAGCAGTCCTTAAAAGGAGGCAATGCCTCATCTTTTCACAGAGATCCATCCAAGCTACAAGTGGAAAGTCCCCTTTGGAGCAGATTGAGACTTTTGGTGGCATCACACATCTTCTGCACTGTGTGGTTCTCTTCAAGCCTTGACTTACTAAGTTAAATGTTTGTGAGAAAACCAGATCTACTTAAGAAAGAAAAACAAAACGCAACAGTAAATTGCTAGCTTTCCTATCTAAGGAGGAAAGCCAGAAAAAAAACCCCAAACTCTAATTGGTGACCTCAGTGCCAAAAATGTACAGATTTCTGGTCCTGATTCCTGATTGCAAAACACTTGGATTGCCAATTCTGTGCAATTCAGAGCAGCAAGAGGGAATCGAGCAAATGCCACCCACCAAGTGTTTGGACTTAGCAGCAGCTCTGTTCCTCTTGTTACCTCAGTTAACCTAGACCTGCTCCCTACCCAAACTGTTTTTTTAACCTAAAGAATAATAACGATCCAGTGCCGCCAATTTGTCATGTGGGAAAAGTTATTCAGTCCCTTTTAAAGAGCTCGTGGGCCAAAGCATAGGAGAAAGTGTGAAAGCTAGCAGTGAGAAACAGAAAAGGCCCAGTAAAGGAGAAACGGTGGCAGAAAACTACTATAAAAGTCTATGAACATCTCAAAGGAGAAACCTAAGTTGCCATTTTAAGGTGTGCAAGTCTCACCAGTCTTCGTAGCCCTGCTATATGAGGGTATTTTTGGAACATGGGGTGGGGATTAACGCTGCCTGCCTCTGGATGCACCTCTGGCATTGAGTCATGGGTGAGGCACCTCAGAATTAGGGCTGCCCCAGGAGACAGCGTCGCTTGTCGGGGCTCCTTTACACTGAAGCTTGTACTGTTGTCATTGCAGTGCCCTGGTTTCTCTTGCTCGTTACCCTGACCCCGAATGCCCATTTGCTTGGCTATGCAGAGTTGGAACTACTCTGTTATGGGATGGAGAAAATATATGAGCAGAGGGAATAGGTGGAAAGCATGGGTGAGGGGCAGAGAAGCCCTCCGTAATGAAAAAAAGACTCAGAATTGGTTTGAGGGTGGTTACTTTCCTTATACAATGACGCTGAAGCAGTGATGCTAGAAGTTTCTGATGCTGTTGATGTGAACCCAGCATATAAAGATGACTAGAAATGCAGAGAATAATTCTTTACTTTTATTAACCCAAAGCCATATTATTCAAATATCATCAAAGTGGAAAAACCTGGAGACTGTGGTAAGCCAGTTAATGTATCGGCAGATTTTCTTCCCCGTTAATGGGAAGCTTAGAAGAGATTACCCTCTACAAATACATAGCACTTAGGAGTTCACAGTAATTTCATGGAGAGTTATTCTTTCCTCTTTGTTCAGATTCAATGTCAATGAGAATTTGATGAGAATGTTGCAAGATACGGAGTACTAGCAATATCATAAAATTAGCAGTCACATACTAATGGCTGAAGAGGGGAACCCAGCCCCTGTTGATGTTAATTCTGCATCATGCCCAAGTATGTGGTCTTTGCTTTTGGGCAGAAAGTATAAAGGAGCTCAAATGGTAATGTTTTCCCAATAATATTTTATTTTCAAGCCAACACCCTTTTCACAAGGACCCATCCTTAATAGCTGTCATCAGGCTCATGCAAGGTAGGACTGGGGCCCGCCTACCTCAGCGACTAATCTTTTTCTTTTGGACAGGGCTGAGTGTGTGGTTTCCAGGTCAGACAAAGTGTATCCCCCAAGGAGAATGATTCGTCTTATGGATTTTCAGTACTTTCGTATTGTCTAGCGGTGTCTGGAAGCTAATGTCAGTACTGTGCCTAGTTATCATCAATCCACAAATTACATTTTTTAAAGGCCAAGAAGTCCTCTTGGAGAGCATTGTTTGGTTCAAATTTCTGAAGCAAACATTCTCCCTCCTCCGTGATTGTCTGGGCAGCGATGACTTTTCTCTGTGCAGAGCACATTTTAAAGTTCACCCTGTAATCAAACGAAACGAGCATAATGTCCTCCAACGTTTCCCTGGGCTAGTGGGTTTTATGCAATCAGCAGTGACTCAGTGGCAACTGGTCATTTCTTATCGCTATCATCCAATTGCTCTGCAAAAGAAAAGAATATTCAGCGAACAGGCAAAATGACCAAAAGCTGAAAGAGGAGCACCCATTTTCCTTTCAAAATTCACTCTCTTGGTAGGTTAATGGGGTAAGCTGGCATTATCAATGCCTCTGAGATATTTTATGGAGAAAATTGACCCTGCTATCTCAGAGGCCTGAGACAAAGCATCAAAAGGAGAATCTTATCTCCAGTTATGCTTGTGGACACAGATGCTTAAATGTGAACTGGAAGAAACATGCATGGCCACAGACAATCTAAGATAAAGCTGTAAAATAACAATTAATTTTTTGATGTCAAAACTGGATATATACATAGATATTGCTAGTACCTGTTGTGTGCTTGATGTGTGTCATCCTGGACAATGAAACAGAGAAAGAACAGAGTCCTCCATGTGTTTCTAAGTTTATAAACATGCATATACAGTACAAAATACTGAAAAAAATTCATTGCATGTGTACGTGTTATATACAGTATGTCAGCATTTGTAACAGATGGATTGCGATAATGGTGTCTGCATGACAAATTGCAGGGTCATTTGATAAACCGAGCCCTCCTGTGTTAAAGGGCACTCACTTTTGACCTCTTCACCTACAAAATGTTTTTCTGCTAGGACACTTCCTGGGGCACTCAGACCAATGAGTCTCTGTCTAACAACAGCTGCCTTTGAAAAATAACCAAAACATATGTATTGCCCCTTCTCACACAAGGTCTTTATTTAAGATAAATATATTGCTCCAAATTGGAGTCTGTTGCAATAGTTGGCAGTGGGTTTATTACAGGTTTCAGATCCAACAAGCCATTGCTTTCAGTGCTGGGAATTTGTTGTATCTTGATCTGGTTCTCATCCACATAGTTTGGGTCTCTCCATGATCTTAGTCGCAATCTCAATTGTCATTCTACAGGTTTGTACAGCGGTGCTCCTAATTACTGGGGTAATATCTGGAAAGGAGGAGGCGTTTATGTCAGCTGTACATGTTTTTCTGAAGTCTGTTCATATGGTTTTGCGGTACAGGACTTCACAAAAGAGGCATGGAGAACAAGAGCCTATAAAACATATTTTGAGTTCTCTAAAGAACATCCAAAATATGGCTTCTGTAAAATAAGTGACACATACAGAATGCAGAGCGATCTCATTTGGTATCCAGTTTTACTGGCAGTTGTTTAGGTCGGCTTGTACAATTTCCCTGTGGATGTCTACCCCTTAGAGTAACTTCACTGTTTCTGCCAATAAGTTTTTCTAGGCTTTTCTCACGGTCTATGGTGTGTAAGGTACCCACTTAGAGCAATACAGTTTTGATGTTATGCTCGCTTGAATAAAAAGTGAAACAGAAGCTTTCACTGGAAAGATTTTAGAAAACCTAGGTATTGAAAAGTATGGGGTTCAGATGGGCACAGTAAAAATTCTGATTTACCCGCGAATTCCACAGGCTCACAAAATGCACTGCAAGGAATACAAAGCCTTGAGCTGTTTTGTGTTTTCATTGATCATATCCTTACAGTCTCCCACATTACTGCCTATTGTCAGAGTTCCGCATCTCCGATGCTGTAATAATTAACTGTTCTAATGGCAAGGATAAATGGATGGGAGGTGGTGTATTTGTTCTTGCCAAAACTGTCTGGTCATCGTTATCTTAATTGTTTCTTAATTAGATTTGATGAACTGTAGAAGTTGTGTTTGAAGTTTCACCTCTGAAAGGAGTATCAGGAAGCTGTCTTCCCTGTTAGTCTTGCAAAAATAAGAACTTGTCATGTTTGGTTTTGGTTTGGGTTTTTGTTGTTGTTGTTGTTTTGGGTTTTGGGGGGTTTTGTTTTGTTTTTTTTTAATACTATTGAGGTCTGACTATTCTTTTCTTACATTTCTTCCAGTTTGGGTCGTGTATTACACATTCTCTAAATAGTGAATTACTGGGGTCTGATCTTCCATGGGTTAGAGCATAACGCGTTTACATTCAGCTTTTAAATCTTGGTATCAAAGACAGTTTTAACTTGCAATATGCTTTAATGTAAAAGGTGTCAGACTGGAATGGATAACCAGTGCTCCATCCACCTTTCCACATTTTTTAATGGGAAGAAGTGAACTCCTTTCATGTCTCCTCACACAGCTTGGTGTCAGCTCTTTAAAAGCCTGTCACAAAGATGAAGGTTTGATTTTGTAATTCACAGAAGTACCTTTTTTAATGAAATTGCCCAACATGCCCTGTACAGAAGCAGCAGTTATAGACACTAGTAAGGAAATGTCACTGGAATTCGTTATATTTGTGACTAAAATCCAAGGCCAGTCATAGTGCCTCTGAAAATAAATATTGCGCTACATTTTATAATGTCCTTTATAATTTAGGCATTCTTAATCTAGCACAGATTCTGCTAGGCCTATTGGAAATTACCTGGGGCAGGCAGGAGAACCCAAAAAGCCTTTCCTGCAGCGTGAATTGCCGCTCTTCCACAATTAAACTGTATGGAGAGGCATTTTCTCTTACTGGTGTGTACATCTAACATAGCCAAGGTCCTTCTCGCTGTTCTCTAGCCCCTCCAAAACTGCAAAGGCTTCATGGGGTAGGTATTGGAGCAACAATTCTTTGAAGACCTTTTCTTGTCTAGCACATTGACTCTGCCTAACTGAGGTTGCTTGTAGCGTCAGGGAACCATGGACTGATTTTCAAAATGAGATATGTCACGGCAGTTGTGAAATGTTATCTTTCATCCTGACAGAAATACACAAACAGTGACCGTCATTTTTCTTCAGCAGCCATTATGTGCTTGGTTAACCTTGTTTTCACAGACATGGAGAAAATTAAGCAGCTGCCTACTCATTTATGCATCCCTTAATTGCACATGCAGCTTGAAGTAGCTGTCACCCAAATTTCAAAAACTGGGTTCCGAGCGCATTTCTAGAAGCATTTCTAATGAGCAGTTCTAATGCTGATCACATAACTAGCGTGAAGACAGAAGTGTGGCCACGACGCTTGTGCAAACACATTTACTTTTTAATTAGTGACTGAAAGCACAGCTTGCCAAATTCTGGGGTCTGCCTGTGAAGAGGCAGTTTTATTAAAGTTGGTATCCAGTCGTGTGTGCTGCTAAGCCCTCGCTGCTTCTTGATCACCTACTGAAAGCTTGCAAGTCTGCAAGTTTTCTCCGTCCGCATCTAGTTGAACATAAATGTCTTGTCAGGCAGCTGAGGAAAATGAAAGCAGCGTGAGGAAGGCACCGTGACAGAGTTTCTCATCTCTGCCGTCCTTCCATGAAAATGGTACCTTTCAACTTGGCGGGAGTCACAGCCAGTCTTCCGCAATGTTATGTCAGCTAAAGCCCTTTTGACATTTCAACAAATAAAAATGATTTAGTGCTATTTCCTTACACGTTATTGGAGCTCAGAATATCAACCATACACTGTATAGAGCTTGTTTTCTAATGTACACAAAACACAGAAAACAACTGGAATTATACACAAAATTAAGCCTATAGGGTAAACTTGTTTCTACACGCACATGTGCTATTTATAGCTTCTAAATTAATTTTCTGGTAGAAAGTTTAAGGAAAGCATACACAACATCCCCAAGCTGCTTACACCACAGCACTGTCTTTAGAAAAGAATTTGAGGAAGAAAAGGGGTCTGCACTTCAACTTTTATTCTTTAAGAATGTCATAGCCAGTTGAAGAATAAGCAGTGAAATGAAAAGACATTGAATCAGACATTTTCTGAAGCCTTACTTTTTACAGTTCTTTTGACATGTCTTCTTGAGAGACTTTGAAGGACTTTGGAGTTGTCACGGTGATTTGTGGACGCCAAAAAAGTCAGAAAACCTTAGGGATAAAATCTTAGAACAAATGTTTTTATTTCTGCACTGTGGTATGGTCGATGCGGAATAATTAATGTTTGCAAGGCTCCTGAAGAACAAAGTATGCATTATGGGTCATACTCATGGAGTAGCTTTCTGTTACTGTGTTTCACAGTGTCTATGAATAACTCACCCAGCTGAAACGATAAAGCAACTAGACTGCTGGGAAACACAGTGTCGCCAGGCTGTTGATACAAGCAATTAGTGAAGAAAACTATGTAAAATAAATTTTTGCCCCAAACTGAAGGAAATTGTACAAGAATTTGAGTCTGGAAACATCTGAATATGTCTTCATTTATTGCTTTTCTTGCAGGCCTGGGGGCATGAATACCAAACACAATGGGAGAAGTTCTGAAGTTTCTGTAACTAAAAGCTTCCAAAAAAAGTGCATTGCAAACCAAACTAAATGCAATAGCTTCAGAGAAACAAGAGTTGGCAGCATCTAAGAGACCAAATGTCTCTTAGAAGATATTTTGCAAGCAACTAGAATAGTTGGTCAGATAAAGAAGTTCAGGGGAATAGAAATGCATCCTCAGGAGAACTTGCAAAAGTATGGAAAATTTAAGGACTGGCCTGTTAGGTAAAAACTGTTGAGGGCTAAATTGCTAAAGATGATGGCTGATGTTTAGTTTGCAAAAACTAGACAGATTGAAGGAAGCAGTAAGCAGTTGGGAGGGGTTGAAAAAGGAAGAACTGTTAAGTCGCTGCTCAAAAACCACTGGGACCAGAACTCCCAGCCTGGCAGCTTCCAGCTCGAATTTTCAGCTTGTTGGCCTTTTCTTTTTGCAATGTTTCTGTTATTGTGATTTATAAATAGAAACCAGCCAGACCCAAAGTGTTCTGAACAAAGGTTTCATAATCTTGACACTTTGTCTTCATGTTTCTTTTACAGAGGGAGGGACTAGTAGAAGAGACTCTTTTAAAAAGTGAAGTGTATTTTGAATTCTATTTGCTAGCCTGTCTTCATCCCCTGTTTGGCCAAGGAAGAGTCCTTTCTTGATCAACTAATGTGTCACAAAAAAGCTCAAATCCAGAAAATCTTAGGATTGCTACGGAGAGAGTAGAGTCAAAGCATTTCAGAGCTAAATGTTTTACACCCAGGCTACAATACGCGTTTTGTTCTGTCAGCACCAACTACGTCATACGCGATGGCTCCGCTTGCCTTAGGAAAGGCTGCGAACCCAGCAGGAGCGCACCAGACGTAGCAGAACAGTGCCCCACTGAGAGATCTGCTTTTGCGGGTCTGTGCGCGGGATGGCTTTATCTTCCCATCTGCCCCCTTGCAGCGTTGCTGGCGTGCGGTGCGCAAAGCTCCGGCACCTCTCGGAGAGCGAAGGCGAAGGTGGTGCGGGAATTGAGAAATGAGGGGGAAATGGAACCTCAAAAGCCATATGAGCTTGGCATAATTTTGAAAGCCTTGGTGTTGAGCAGCCACACTATCGATAGGACCTTGCCTTCTTAAGTTTACCAGGGATTTATAACAGAAAAAGAAACAAATTACTATAGGAGACACTTTGTCAGAAAGACTCCATCCTTTTATGAAAAATGTTTTTTATTAGCATAATCTATTAAACTGCCCATAATCTGTCCACCATGACCTTAGAATAAACCATTTTCCCTTTTCTCCCCCTTGTGAATACATTTTTGAGCCTTTTTTTTTTTTGTGTGTGTGTGTGTGTGTCCCTTTAAGGGACAAATGAGTTCATGAACTTCATTGCTAAACAAGATTGCTCCTATCTGGACTTTTGTTTTCCTTTCGAGAGTTTTGCTGAGACATCTGTGGTTGAATCTTCATGATTTTGGACATATACTATTCAAACTATTCCTTTTTCCTAGCTCCTAATATGGCAAAGCCATTCCTACTCAGTAATGCTCATAAACATTTGCATAAAGTGAATTGTGTACTTGAATTGGGGCCTCCGACATATCCTGTTTGATATACTAGACCTCATAAAAACAAAGGAAAGACAGATGCAATTTGTGCCTGTCTGGAAGCAAAGTGCTGCTCTGCTTTGCTCACATAAGGAGAGCATAACATCTGGGTACTGCCTGCTTTTGAACCAGCCATGACAGAGGAGGAATTCTTTTATAATGCAATTAAGCAGTAAGTGTGAGAAAACCATATCTATAAAATATAAATAGCTTCTGAACAGTCCAAAGCATTTTTGGCTCCCATGCTAATCAGAAACCTTGTGGGGCTCTTTCCTACTTAGTCTTTCTCTCTACTTGCTCTTCCTCTCTCAGCAAATGCTGAAGACTGCAAAGTGTAAAACGCAAAAAGGGCAAATGGCTCTTCAGTCCCGTATCCTGTCTCCAGCAATGGCTTATGCTGGGAGCACAGGGAAGAGTATAAGAATGGAAAGTGGGTGGAGTGATAGGCTGTTGATATGAAATGCATATGTAGTTTCTGAAAATTCTCTGCCTGTAGTCCAAACTCCATCAAAGCTAAAAAGGGTGAAGGGTGACTGAGATGATTTAAATTTTGCTTGGTTGATTAACAAGCAAGCAAGAAATGCCTTCGAAAGGGAAAGGACCTACAAAGTTGCCTTTTTTTTTTTTTTTTTTTTTTTTCCCTAGCAAACATGGGCGCAGAAGCACTTAGGCTAGGTCAATGTACTTTCCATTAAACTCTCGTCAGTTAAAGTATAAACACTTCTTAGGGTAAGAACTACAATCCATGACTTTGTTCTCCCTATTGAGTGTGCTATGAAGCCATATGAACCCTTACTCTCTTTCCTAGCTCAGCAAAGCTGTCTTTCTTGCGATGAAAAACTGTTCCATAGGAAGGTGAAGAAACCCCTACTTTGGCAGCAGCCAGCTTCTTGGTGTTAGGGAAAGCATCTGGATATGAGTTTGAACAGCATCAGGCAGAGGACCTTCAACATGCTGTGTGATTGCTACAGCCTTTGCCTTGAAATGTACCCACCTTCATCCAAAACGATCTTCTTATCCATTGCCGAAGTGGATGGATGCTCAAATTGTCTGTGAATCTTTGACAGAAATTGATTTAATACCTTGAGCACCTCCCTGCAGTCCAAAGATACCAAAGTATTAGGGGAAGCTGCTATCTGAGATGTGTCCTTGCTCATAAGTTTCTTTTTGGCCAGCTGTGAGGGCTGGTTCCTGTGCATACCATGTGAAGTGCCACCTTCTCCATCTTCTCACTGGTGAGTCGCCAGTGCCAAACTCCAGGTTAACCAGCCCTTTCCAGGGAATAGGGAGCTAAACATACAGGAAAGGCAAATGGTGCATGGCTTAGCTAAGAGCGAATCACACCAAGTCTGTGTTGGGGTAGAGAATTGAGCCCAGATTTCTGGAAATCTGATTATGCCACTGGACCATCCTGCCTTTATACACACAGACATAAAGGATGATCTTAAACAAGAAAATTATTTGGCTTAGATCAAAGAAAAGAAAAATCTCAGATTGTATTTCTTGTATGATGTGCAACAATAAACGTGAGGAAATACTGAATTCCCTTCATTAAGGGTTAACTATGTAAATACGATTGATCACAAAGATTCAGTGAAGACAGTAGTGCTTTATGAAGAACTGAATCATTTAGGTCAGGGGTTTTTTTACTATTATTTTTTAAAGGAGAAAAACAATAGCAAGGTGGCCAGCCAGAAAGCCTAGGGGAATCATTCACATTCAAGGTGTTAGTATTAAAAGGCACGATAGGAAGCAGATGTGCAGAAAAACAAAATAAAACTGCAGGCAGGAAAGAGTACCTCAGGCTATGGCTGTTCCTACTGTACTAGCTAATGAGAACTCCACAAGGAATTATTGATTTAATTACAGCTCACAGGCAACATGTTAGCTTATCTTTTATAAATGATGCATTAAAATTCTGTGTAGGAAATGTAGGCTTTTGCGTGGTTCAACGTGTAATGAGGAGGATACCTTTGATATTAAAAAAATTCAGTCTGCATATGGCATGCTGGCCACTGTACAACATAATACAGAATGTATTGCCCCAATATTACTTTGGCCTGGCATTCACAAAACAAGAAACTGGAAGACCTGAAAAAAATTTTGTTTGGTGACCCTATCACCAGCACAAGGAGAGTGCTTATACAGTTTCGTGAGAACTTTGCTCAGTACGAATACGTAATATTGCTTTGGCTATGCCCTTCTAGCTGAAGAAGTGGGGTTTGGTAGGTTAGCGTTTGCCCCTAGTCTGCACATTAGGTGTGTGCTATGGAGTGACCCAAAGTCCTTCTTCCCAGCTGTCCAGAGAAGAGCAAAATACCCTGTGGCAACGTGTTTCATGACACAAGGTATGCACGGGGGACTGGGAGCACAAGGAGTGACTCCGCGTGCCGCTGCTTCCCCCAGGTGAATTCGGACCCCAGCGCTTGCCCACAGGGCTGGCGACTCTCGTCCTGGATCCGTGCGCAGCTTTGGCTGTAGTGCTGAATTAGGGCTAGCCTAACTAATTTCTCTGCCTGTGTCAAAGCATTATAGCAAAAATGGCAGATTCTAGATCGAGATACGCCGAAAGTTCTATCAGACCTGAAAAAAATACTTTGAGTGAGATTTCAGGTCATTCCCAAGCTTATATGACTCAGTGGTTGTTGCAGAAATAGGACCAAATCCTTGAATTTTAGGCTGAAGAATGAAGGTCAAACCCAGGTTTGTAAGACGGCTAGTTACTTTAGAGGCCACATCCATCTTCAGATGACAAAAAAAAAAAAAAAGTTTTGGGTTGCAAGGATATTGTAGGAAATTTAACTCAGAGATTTTCCATAGTTTCTGCTGCTCTCACTGACCTGATCCAAAAAAAAGGCGGAAGGTAGAACAGTAAAAAAAAAAAAAAAAGTCTGGTGCTATTAAATGGTCTCCTGAATGCAAAAGGTGCCTTTAGGAACATTAAAGAAGAATTATGTACAGCTCCTGTGTGTCAGGGCTCAAATTTTTCCAAAAACTTTATTGTTCAACCGGATGTGTCAGAAACTAAACTGGGTGCAATTTAATGCCAAGAAACTGATGGTAAAGAGCATCTAGCACTATATATCACTGAGAAATCATTCCAGAGGGGATAAAGATATGCAACAATAGGAAAAAAAAAAAAAAGAAATTTTCCCTATTAAATGGGCTTTAGAAGCACTTTTCTGTTATTTCTTAAAAAATGCATCTTAGTAAAAGATTATGGGCTCTCAGTATGAATAAATATAAAGAAGAAAAAGGGGTGTATTAGATAGTTTGTGATACCATGCAGTATGTCACATGCTCGGAAGGCACTCCTGAGAGGTGAAAGTATTTATCTATAGGTTTTTGTCAATTAGGGAAGTCCCATACTGATGCGTGTATCAGATATTACTTTTTTTTTCCCCATGCGTGTACAGACTTTAGAGCATGGTTAAGAGATTTCCGTGTCAGGATTATTCTGACATTTGCTCCACATGAGATGGAAAAGAGCCAAGCTGGAAAAGCTGGAGGGAAGAAACATCCTTCCAGGCAGGAGACGTTTGGGGCGTTACAGAGGCTTCCCTCCTAGTGTTTCACTTTGTTCCCTTAACATAGGAGGGAGGGGGGACAGCTCAGACCCACTGATCCTATTTGTCACTCTAATTAAATATTTGTTGCCTGGGGACTGTGCGACTCGAATAGTCCCTTGGGTGTTTTTTATGTGTGCTGGGCTGGGTGGGGGAGCTGGCTTCTCTCCTGCCCTCCTACACATTCCACAACCTCTGGACATACAAGTTGTATATATAATTCTATACATGCAATCTGGAATCAATTTTGGCACCAACAAACCAGATTTTAGTTTGTCAGCAGCCTCGTACTAATATGTGTGTGTGTAAATTTAGAAATATAAATATATATTGGCAAGCTATGAAGCTGTCTAAGGTGATTGCAAAGTTCTCGTTAGTTCTGACTGATGTATGGGGATGGTGAATTGCTCTCTTGCTGTTCTCTTGCTCTGACGACAGACTGGATGTACATAATGGTGTAAGTCTTTTTTGTCTTCTCTAATATTCCTCCGCTCTTCAGGGTTCATTATTATCCTCATGATATACCAGACTAGGATACTAATGACAGTGCATGGGCCAGTGCCATACTGGTTTGAAGAGAAGGGATGAATGCAGTGGAGAAAAGCATAGTTAGCACATAGTTCTGCATTTAATTTTCCCACCATGGTCTGAATTTACCAAAATATCTTCTAGATATCAGACTGCAAATTTCAATTGCACAGGCTTTCTCTGGAGACATCTGTTAACTATAATGCTGGCTAGGTCTAAAAAGCTACAAGCTTTTACTTTAGTTTTCTAGTAGTGGTTCACTGGTCCCTTATTTGAAAGCCATAAATCAGAAAAGGTCTAGGAATCGCAGTCAGACAGAGCCAACATCCACAGCTATACCAGACTGAGTGCAGGATCACAAAGGAAGAAAACTTCATGACCTGGAGTTCGCGTTTCATTTGTTTGTCAGAAAAGTGATTTTTCCTATTGTTAATTAAGTCAGTGTCACTACCTATACCTCTTGATTCTCACACAGGTCCTTTCATGCTGAACAAGCCCCAGATATTTTCTCAGGAACACAAAATAAATGTATAGCACGTAGAAAGGTAGTGGAGAGCTGTAACTGGACAGTATACTTCATAGACCACAATGTCCTACTGGAGATAATTACCATTTTGGCTAACTACATCAGGACAAAATCCTTTCCTGGATTTATTTGTTGGTGGTGGTTTTAATTATGTTTATTTAGAAGAGAAAGGATCCTAAATGCTATTTCCATTGCAAGAAGTTAGACCTTATAACCCACAAATAAGCACCTAGACAGATAGCCTAAATTTGAAAGGTTTTCAAAAATCAAAGAGTAAACTGTCTCCTCTGAATCGGTGACTAATTAAGAACCGAATTAGGACAGCTATGTTGTTGTTTATAACTTAGTCTTACAAATCACTTCTGAAAAGCAAAGTGAACCACAAAGACCGAAGTTCCCGAGCTCCAAAAGCCAAGCCAGCTGACGCTCTCTGTTGATGTTGTAATATACAGTTCAGCTGGTGGCAACGAGTGGGGTGATGTATATTTCTCCCTTTGCTTAAACTGACTAAATGAATTAGGGTTTAAACTGTATATTTGCTCTAGAATTTCATCTAATTCCACTCTCATCGCAGCACAACATTTAAACATAAAATAAAATAGTAAACTCAATCTTTCCAAGTCTATAGCTTGTTGACATTGAACCTCACACAGTTCTTATGCTGTCTGCTTGGGCCGACATGGCGCTATTAGATCAACAATACCAGCTGGTTTTTTAATTCTCTTGGGAGCCAAAATTTAAATAAAGCTAAATATTAGGTCTGTGCTTAGATCTATTCTATAAATATTGTCATTAATTTAAGAGACATTTGTTTTGGGGCTTTTTTTACATTTAATTTTTATTGTTGATCTTTACAGTCTTGCATTTGTCATTGGTTTTTAAGGTACTCATAAGAAGTGTTTTGTTTATCATACTTTTGTAGTGCAATTTTTCTATCGTGATTAGATGTTTCTAATAAGCTTCAGGGTTTGTTTGCTTTGCCTCTGTAGTAACTTTAATTACAGGTCCACATACTTTATGTCACTGAGCATGTCAGAAAGAGCAGGGGGCTGAGACTTGGTAGGATTTGGAATCACCTGCCCCCTTCTGGGTGTTTTTCTGATGGCTTTTGACCCCCAAAAAGTCACTTACCTCTGTGATCTGAAATTTTATGAGCTCTCAAACAAGCAGCAAAATTACCAGGAACTGAACGCAGTCTCTATTTTTTTCTGTACGATACAGCTCCTTTCTGCCGCTTCACACCACAGTTGAAGAAACCGTGGGTATTACAGGCTTTGCCTTGGTGAAACCCACCCACTGTAGTGGTGCTCTACTTACCAAATCCATAGGTATGTCTAAACTACAGCGAGCTACTCGTTGTTATGCTGAGAGCAGATACAGGCTGATCATCTGCATCAGGGCGTGCAGGGTGAGCATACAGCTGAAATTAGCAGTGATGAGTACCTAGACAACACTTTAAGTCACTTTAAGTGGCAAAATTGGGCTCCTACATGCAGTTTTCAGATCAAGAGAGTAAAGTAACAGTTTTTAAAACAGAATAAATTAAACTTGTTGATTTATATCTTGTATGATTAATCTGTGGAACATATCAAAGTGGGACAAATCAAAGTATCTCACCAAGGTATTGCTGAGGTAAGAGCTTGGCAGGGCTTGAAATAGGAGCCCGTGACCAGTCTGGCAGGGCACTGCCATGTAAGTAGTGTCCAAAACATTAACTTACCCAGAGGTTGGGAAACTCTCACAAAGACAGCATTTGGATCTCACCATCAGAGTACTGCTATAGGATAGCTTCATTTTGGTGCCTATCTGTGCCAGTATAACATATACCTGTCTCATGTACAGATTGCCTTCTGTTTTATCTTCAGCTTTCTCTTGGTTCACTAGCGATGTTCTGGGGCAGAGCTGACACCGCTCTCCACCCGTACAAAATTGCTTGGATAACCGTGGCATGTTTTCTCTCAGTAGTAGGCATAGTAGTTCAGTATAAGGACATGTGAGGGAAGAAAGAGAGCACGAATACATAAGTGTAATGGTTGTTTGATAAAGGTAAATGTGCTTTATGCATGAAGGTGCCACAGGGTTCATTAGCGGACAGCCAGCAGATAAGACGTTTTCAAAATGCAGCTGATAAAGTGTCTAGCTTTGCTTGTCCTTTAACACAGAGCTCACGTATTGTATATGGATTTGCTGTGCACCCTTGCTGTATTTCTTTTGCAGCATTTTATCAGGCCGCCCAGGTCCCAGGGAAACCATAGCAGTGCCTTCCTGCCATTGTGCACCAGGAAGGGCCGGCCAGGCGCTTGCGTCCAGGGGCTTGCAATTTCCCTCCATCGGCTCTGGGATGCGTTATTTTTAAACAGCCGGAGTAACGGGAACAGAAAGTTGCTCCCCCGCAGCATAGGAACAACTGCCGAGCTACTGGCCCAGTTGGTCCCAGCATCCCCACCGCAGCATCCCCACCGCAGCATCCCCACCGCAGCATCCCCACCGCAGCATCCCCACCGCAGCATCCCCACCGCAGCATCCCCGAGCTTGTGGGTCACAGTGGGCTGGTACCAAAACCCGCTTCGCTTAGTGATGGAGGAGAGGGATGCTGTCGGCGTCACCTGGCCTATTGCCCGTTTGCGTGCAGTGCTTGCACCGAAAACTCCAGCTTTCGGTGGAAGAGGCGGCAGAGACAGATCAGGTACACATCTCCTCGCCTTGCCGTCCCCATACGCTCACCCACAGCCTGTACGGCGGCAGCGCTTACAGTGAATACAAATTGATGCAGATATTTGTTTAGGTCTCAAACTAAATACTTGTTAGGCTTAGAGCATTGCCTGGGTGCTATTAAATCTAATAAATAGGTGGAAAATGAAGCTCACCTTTATGACAGAGAGCTCTTCAAGAGTGAACACCTGAGGCCAGTTGCCTTAAGAGCCTTCTATGTGAATCAATGTAAAAAATCAGAAGCAAATTTAATTATTCAGTCCTGCATCCCTTCACATGTCCTTTGGTCCAACTTCACATGCCGCACTGAGCTACTATCCCCCAAAGCTCAAATACTGTCTGTCTGTGCTGTTTCCTGGAAGATTAAGCTATCATTTAGGGGTGAAAGGTTGTTATTTGCAGGACTTCACCAGAGATAACTGGGTTTTGTTTGTTTCTGCATAGAATGGGAACACGGGTAAGATTTAACAGCAGAAAATAGTATAATTTCAAAGGATTAAGGAGAACAAAAGACAGTAGCTTGAGAAGAGATGGTGTTATACCAGGCCTGATTCTCCTACCGTTTGTACCAGTGTAAATTCACAGGAATTGTACTCAAATCCATTCTCTATCAAATGCAGAGAGGCCCACTATCCTTAAAAAAACTATGAAAGAGTGGGGGGAAAAAAGGTGTCAGGACATGAAAGGGCACCAGAAAAGAAATGTAAAGGGTTTTATATAGAAGGAAAAAGTTAAGAAATAAAAACTGTGTGTTGGATGATTTGAAATATCAAATACCTCAATGTATACACATTGATTAAAAGAAGTACACTCAGTGTGCCCCAAATACTTGTAAGACTCATCTGGGAATTAGTGATGTGCTTCACCACATAAAACAAGTATGGAAAGAACTTGATTTCAGACTTTTGCAGCAAATTAGAAAAATAAAGTATCTTCTGCTAGTGATTTGACTGGCTGCCAAATAGTTCCTGAATATATGCAGCATTTCACAATCCAATTAGAGAAATGGGATTATCAAGTTCATTTCTGCTTATGTTATTCAAAATAGAAGAATTGAAAATAAATGGGTATTTTATTACATTTTATTACATAAAATCATTAATAAAATACCTGGAGGAGATTCTGGATACAGTCTGTGACAGAAAAACGTAACGACCCACTTATGCTCAGTGCCAGGCAACATTTCTTCATGTTCATATGTTTTGGTCCCATTTTTCATGAGCGTTTAAAGTATAAAAAGGAATGAAATAGTAACAGAACTGTTTTAACCAGGTTTCTCCCCAGAGGTATGCGTTAGAAGGATATTTTACCACCCGCCTCCATGCAGGGTGTGGTGAAACCCCCTCAGCCGGACACGGTGAGTCTCTGGGCAGGAGCTGCGTGTTCCTGCCTAGAAGAAGCACCTACAACATTGTGGACACTATGGAAAACAAATAGTAAATAATTATTTCATTATGTGGTCATGCTGTTTGGGGTAAAAGCGTTACATGCCCTGAATCTTCTGATTTTAGAATTCTTTCAGTCACAGCCTATTGTATGTCACATTGGTAGAAAGAGGTTCCAAAGTGCTTTGGCAAAGATTCCTAGAAACACTGTATTCAGATTTTAAAAATCTCATCTAGGACCACCATTGTCTCGCTGAGCTGCCTAGAGCGGGTTTTTGAGGCTCCAGCGTTATACATTCTTGTTTTTGTGATGCTTAGGGTTTGGAAAAAGAAGCAGAAAATATCTGTCTAATGAACAGCATCCAAGATTTAAAGACATCCCAGATTAGACATTGCAATTAAATCCTTAGCCTGAAAAATCCATGCTAAGCCTCTGAGCAGTATCAGCAACAACAGGAAAAGGCTTTTCCTATGTTTACGTCCAGTGCTTTAACTTGGAAAAAGGCTTTTACTGATGAAGCTGAAGCGGGATTTAACACTGCAGGCCGGAGCGAAAAGGGTGCCATGAAGGTAGGCTGATAAATCAGACGATTTATCCCAGCTGAGGATTTGGCTCCTAATACGTTGTTAGTTTAACAGAGACATATTAAAATAATAAAAGACAGTGAATCAACAATCTTCACGGCAAACCAAGTAGTTTTGGCTACAGAAAGTTCAATCCCCATAAGAAGTTCTCTTTCTTCAAAGATTTGGACATCAGCTCTGTCTGCTATGTCTTTTTGAGTTTCCTCTTTCTAATTCTGAGCAAATTACTGCACGGAACTACTCCCACGTGTCAGAGCCAGTGTTGTGCAGCGGCTGTAGTCAGGACACACCGGAGGCAAACCCTGCTCTGTGGTACTGCACCGACTGATGGCAGCTGGGGAAGAAGCAAGCTGCTGTCAAGAGGATGCTCTTCTCCACCTCTTTGCACAAATCTCGAGTTCCTGAAAAGTGCAATGCTCCCCTCCCTCTTACTCCCCTCCCAAATAGTATCACTTAACCTAATAAGTGCTTTTTCCTAGAGAAAGTGCCTTCTTTCTATTGCAGGAGTAATCTGCAAGTCAATGGGGAGAGCACAAGGGGGTCTGTCAGGCAGTAAGCACTGGCAGCATGAGCAGAGAGCTGCCCTGCTTTTTAATACTAGATGATACAGGTCTGTATGTCTTGGGAGAAAAAGTTCTTAATTAGTATTTGCAAGTAACAGAAATTTACTGCAGATGTATTGGGAAAGTAAGGGTACATGCTCGTAATCAGAATTTTTCTCTATTTCCACTTTTTCTGGCTTATACATAATGATTAGGTTCTTTTGAAATGGAAATAAATAGCTGTAGTTGAAATTAATGATAGTTTTGTGAATAAAAAAAAGCTAATTGCAGCAAAAAAATGATTGGTGCCCCCTTTTACTCTATTATTTTCAGCAGCTAATTAGTTTTAATGAAAACATCTTTGATGGATAGGCTGAACTATCTGGCAGCTAAAACTGGAGGAAGTTGACAATTAATACATTGGTTGGGGAGAGTCATCTGTTCTGTAGCTCTTTAGCCAGTGACCATTTATTTTAAATTTGTGTTACATCAGATCTGGTAAAATTGTCGAGCTGTTCTGCTGAGTGTATTGAAGCCGATTCATGAACACTGCATGCAGAGATGTTTGTTCATGTTAACCAGAGAAAAACATTACGTTCGCTATTGCTTTAACTTAAATCCATGTGTCCTGACCCACAGAAAGTAAACTTAATGGCCTGTATTTAAAACAGCAAAACTATGTGTATGTGTGTATTTTTATGCATATATTATACAGGAAAAATGTAGGGATTATGAATGCTAAACCCAGGTATTATAGTGGCTTATGGAGCTACAGTATTACATACATTTAAGAGAGCCTGTGTAGGAATTATTTTTATACATCTTTCTGAAGTCAACTAAAATAATTTTACTAGTAATGACAGTGGATTTTCTCACAAAATCTGACTTGCCATCCCCCTGAGATATTTCTGTTACCAAAGGGCACATAAGCCTTTTATATAGCTTCTCCTCCTCACTCATGTTTTATTTTATTTTTTTTCCAAAAAGTAATTTATTCTGAATTAATGTGAGCTATAAGTTTTAGTTATGGTTAATGAATGAAGTGGAGTCAGGAAGGAACCAAGTGTTGCTTTTCCATCATTTCTTCACATATGTAAGTTTTTAAAGAAAATCAAAACATTGTCTTGTCAGGTACAGGTAAAGAAGAGATTGTCCTGACAACAGAAAGACTTGTTACAGATGTCCTTGCAGTTTGCTACTTTGCAGAACAAAAGTTATCTTAAATATGAAACCATCAAAAAAAAAAAAAAAAGAGCAAAGAGAAATGTAGTTAAGCATTATCCAATATTTTTTTAGTTTTCTTCTATAAGCAGAGGACAGATGATACTTAGACTTAACAGTGACTAATGAAAATAGAAGAACCATCCCTTTGTCTCACCTAAACAAAACTGTTTGTGGAGAATGGTGAGCCAGATTATAGAATCATAGAATGGTTTGGGTTGGAAGGCACCTTAAAGACCACCTAGTTCCAACCCCCCCTGCAATGAGCAGGAACACCTTCCACTAGACTGGGTTGCTCAAAGCCCCATCCAACCTGGCCTTAAACACTTCCAGGGATGGGGCATCCACAACCTCTCTGGGCAACCTGTCCCAGTGCCTCACCACCCTCACAGGGAATAATTTTTTCCTAATATCTAATCTAAATCTACCTTCTTTCAGTTTAAAACTGTTAGCCCTCATCCTGTCACTACAGTCTGTTAAAGAGTCCCTCCCTATCTTTCCCATAGGTCCCCTTTAGGTACTGGAAGGCTGCTGTAAGGTCTCCCTGGAGCCTTCTCTTCTCCAGGCTGAACAACCCCAACTCTCTCAGCCTATTCTCATATGGCAACTGAGTTCTCATGATGCTATATAATTTAAATTAAAGTATTATTGGCAGAGGAATACCACAGGACAAGCTGTTTCGAAAAATCTGCCCCATGTCATGCAAGACTTGGTGATATATGTTACTCTTCAACTAATGAAAAAACTGCTAAAAGCTGTCGAAGATTACTGTTTTTCCATCCCAGCCCTAAACCCTACACCCACGCAGGCCAGCAGCGGTGGAGAGACCAGCCATCCCCACAGAATCCCTTGACCCACATTATCAAACAGGGCTGTAATATCGAAATAAACCTGCATTTGAACGCCTGCCAGCAATGTTAGCGACCATCTAGATGGTTTTATCAGTTCAGCCCTAGGGCTGCACGTGCCAGACGGGAACGAAGCAGACAGCGAGCGCTCGCACACAGCGAGCACGCGGGGAGGTGTGATGGCTGCCGCAGCTCTCCGGAGGACACTAAGCACATTCAATATGCTACGGAGCCGGGGGATTAATCTTGGGATTTATTGTTTTTGCAGTGACGAGCGAATGCAGGAGGGAAATGATGAGCGGAAAAAAACCAGAGCAATTAAAGTCATAGGACTGCAAATGTATGAAATATGGCCGCAACTGTCCAGCCTGCACCTTTCCCCAAATAAATAAGACTGATTTCCAAGTACGAGATGGGAGCCAAGAAGTTGTGGAGAGGGTGAAAAAAAAAAAAGAAAGCCTCCCTTCCATCTGGGCACAGGATTTATATCCATAATCTCTGAGGAAACCAAATAAAAGAAGGATGCATTTTTCCTCTCTCTCCCGCCCTGTGAACTGTAATTGTGGTAGAGGTTCCTACCGCTTTCACGTGGGAACGGAGAGTGAGTTCCACCAAAGAGTGAGGAGCCTTGTCTTCAGCATTCCCCAGAGACGAGAAAGGATGGAACCAGTAAGCCCCACCAGGTTTCTTTATTTCTGTTGGAATGTGGGAACTGGAGCTTTTAGGTATTGTGAAATCTCAGCTCCTTCTACCCAATGAACTTAGAAGAATTTATTGCAAGAAGAGATGATATTGAGGTTCAGTTTTATTTGTATTCAAAGATCTGGTTTTGAACTTGGCAGAACAAATTTTTGCAGGGTTTGGCTGTTCTTGCAGGACCTAATCCAAAGCCCATTGAAGTCAGGACGAATCTCTCCCTAGACTCCAGTGAATTTTGGGTCAGACCCCTACAGTAACATTGATTCTGATGGTTGCAGAGGTTGAGATTTTATTACTGTAATCTACATAAAATATGCCTGGCTTTCATTTTAGATATTTCCCTCTTTCTTTTGCATAGAGTTCAAGAAATAATAGGTTTTTTCTAGGAAAAATATTTGTTGCTATACAAAATTATGAAATATATCATAATTATTGTTATATGAAGTTACGGGGAATTCCACAAAAGACTGGACTTAAAGTTCTGTCCATTTGTCATTTAATTTGCTCGTGTTTTTATGTTTATTACATTTGTACATTATAAGGCATGCAGCTTTTAATTCCTTTTCCAGATGAAGATTATCTCCCAAAATGGAAAATAACATGAACAGAGACTACAAGAGACTTCATCCAGGTTAGAGTCCTAATTCTACGTATAATCCTGGGTATAGTTTTATTGACATTAACATTGGTGCATATAACACTCAATGCATGTCTATTGTACTATCATTGAATATAACTTAGGGTGTGTGAAGCCATTTTGAGGCCATTTTAGAGTCTACACTGAATCAGAAGAGACCTGCAACACTAACAGGTTTCTTCTGCCCCATAGTAAATGCTGGATATGGACACATCTGTTTCCAAGGAGCTCTGTGAGGTGAAGCACGAGCAGAGTTCAATTATGGCAAACCAAGCAACAGCTCAAAAAAACTAACTTCTTCCTCTGAGAAGCTGCCCCATGTATATCGGCCCCCCCAAGCTATTTTCTGTACCTGAATGCATCATTTTTTGACGCAGATGAGCAGCAGTGTGCAAAGTCCTCAGAAAGCTGCAGGGTTTGAGGCTTGGGGCACTTACAATTTAAGGCTCGCCAAGTTTGATTCTGTGGTGGATGTAATCATTTCTATTTCCATGCTTTCACTGCTATCACATCTCCTGCTCTTGTCCTCATATTCAGTATGTTCATCCTTACATTACAAGATCTTTAATATGTCATATTCTTGCTGTATAATACTCAAATGTTCTTTTTCTCCTCTCATTTTTTAAATTCAGTAAGTTATAGGGCAAACTAACAGGCCAAATAACACTTTACTGTTTAGTTTAATATTATAACAACTTACAGCTCAACTTTTAAAAATTATTTAACCTGATTTAAAAAAAAATGGTGTTTTGTCTGATTAGCCTTTTTTTCTTCTTTTGTATCTTTTTTTTTTTTTTTAATTCCTGTATTTGACAGTTAAATTATCAAGCTAGAACTCTACTACAAGATTTATTCCTTTTTTATTGGGATACAAACATCAAACGTTCTTTGCATTTGGGTTTTAAATGTGCTCAGGCCACGTTCAAATCCCTGTGCCTTATACTCAGGTGACTCCAGTAAGCAGTGCCTCAGAGTTTCAAGGTTTGCAATTTCAAAACTGAAATCATTAAACAGGGAATTTGGGGGGGGAGTGAGAAGGTGTGGAAACTGCACATGTTCTTTAGTGTTATAGTCTCAAAATCTGTACAACACAAATAACAGGTAGAAATATTCTGTATCTGGACATCGTACTTTTCAGACAACGTGGTACGACAAATTTATGTAGGTGAAATTGCCATGTTCCTAACATTTTTGGTAACAAATGTGGGGTGATTTTATACCCAGTACTTAGTCCCTAAGGTTACTTTCAGATGGAAGAGAAACAGAATTAGTGTTGTGGAGCTCAAGGAGTGATGGATGGTGCTGTTATAAATTCAAATCACCCAGCCCTTGATTTATTCAGGAATTTTCAAGAGTATGGCAATATATATTTCTAATTTCCACTGAGGATGAATTTGGTGAAAGGAAAGAGAAATTATTTGCTAAAATATAAGCTGGAATCAAGTACTGGATGCCAATATTAACACTCTTAAAGAAGAGTTGTTTCCTGAATTAGACTACAGAGCAAGCAGGACTTTCGGCAGTGAATTGCCAGAGCTGCTGACAGATGCCCCCCTTACAGGAGGGCTGGTGTGTTTGATTAAAAGACGGTGATGAGAGCTTTCACTGCCAGTCCTGCCAAAGCCCCTGCCCTCCCCGCAGCTTCCCCCTCGCCTCTCCCGGCAAAGGAGACAGCAACTTCCACAGGCAGGCAAAGAGGCCGCCGGTCTCCCTCTATCCCTTCTGTCTCCTCATAGGCAAAAGAATTCACGAAATTATGAATTACAGCTGCATCAATAGGAAAAATGACAGTCACTTTGACGGGGCGGGGGGGGGAGGTGTTCAATTAGGTCAGAGCTTTGCATTTCAAGCAAGGGGAAAAGGCAGCTGAGTTATAGACAGCACGCACAGCTGAATATCAACCATTATTCTCAGCTCCAAATATAATAATCTGAGCGTGAATAGCACTTTTCATCCGAGAAGCTGAAGTGGCTTGCACATATTAACAAATTACCTCCCTCACTGATAGAGACAGGAAGCATTATTATTGCATTTGGGATTTGGGGAAGATTGAGATACCGAGAAATTAGTTTGTTCAAGATGGCAGGGGGAATCAATGGCAGAGCGGAATAAAAGCTGAGAGGACTGCATGAGCATTGCTGAATCCTTGCTGCTTCTATGAAAAGTGTTTTCAGAGAAAAGGCATTCTTTCCTATTCTTTCACAGCACGTCTCTGATTAAATTAAAAAAATACTTTCTCACACGTCAGACTGTAATAAGGGTCATGTGAGGTGTAAGATGACCCTTGCCGGCCAGCAGATGAGGGCTTTTTTTCTATGTATGACCCGGACTGTGCGTTATAGTCATTTACAACTTTGTAAAGTGAGTATAAAATGAGCGTAAGGCACTGTGACCACAGCATTTTCACTTATTACTCAATGAGGTGGAAGGCAAGGTCAAGCTCTTTTAGAATTGCAGCCGTTTTTTAGAAATTGTTTTATTTTTTATTGCTGCTGTGAGGTATACCAATAAAGCCAACCTAAGCACTTAGGAATTTCAACTCTGTATCTACCCTAAAATCTTTAAATTTTCTTTAAACTCTCACTCGTAAGGAACATAAAGCCTACACTGCGGTGAACTTTCTAGACCGTTGTAGGGTACTATTATGCTTCTCCCAAACCTGCTCAGCTGAGGGCCCTGTGACCGATCTCTCAGAATAACAGCCGGTGCCAGGACGAGGCTCAACCTGCCTTGGTTTTGGGAAAAAGACTAGAAAAACAGAAAGCCGGGGAGGGAACAGCTTGTTGCCGTCAGTGTTTAAACTGCAGAGGTTATGGTTAGCCTCTGTGCCAAAGCCTCAGGTCCACCATTTGACTTTTCTTTTAAAAAATTCTAAACAGGCATGGGCAGTGCATTGGTCTAAATTTCTGGCTCGCCTATAGTTTCTGATAACATCTATGAGCAAATGTTAAATACCACGTAGATATATACATACATATATATGCGCATGTATTTAGGTACATATATATAAAATATAGATTTGTACGCAGACATGTATGTATAAGGATTTTCTGCAGTCTTCCAAGTCCAAACTTAGTGTCTGTTTACACCAAGATTTAATGAACAATGGGTCTGTGCTTTGCAAGAATGTTGCCTTCATAAAAGTTATGTGTTAAATGAAATTCAGCTCATTAATTTTATTTCCATGTACAGTGCAGAGAAGGGTGGTGGCAAGCAGTGTTCTTTTGATGGAAAAATCCAAATAAGTTGGGAAAATACTCATTTCCAAACTTTGAGAATCTGTTTACAGACTGCAGGGAATATAAAATAACATGCGTTTATTGAGAAGGCCTTGATGGTGCCTTTTTGAAAGCCTATGCCTGAAATAGTCTCAGCACTTAAGAACCAGAGCACTTTGTGATTTGCTTCCTCGGGACAGAGCCTATCATACCTCCCAACAGCAACCTATTTTTGCAGAGGGAAAGAAATGTGAAATGTTAAATGCTATGACTGCTAGACTGGGAACTTAGTTCAGCTAACATCAGGTTTACGACCTAGAATGGAGGTAAATGGCCAAACCCGATCAACACCCCATTAATCTAAGGATGATCAAGTAACATCGTATTTGGCAAAGCCACAAATAACCATGTAATAACTTTGTAATTCTATGGTAATTTCTTACACATGGCTATTGATGCCCTGTAAAATAGTGTGTTACCAATAATCCCATATTACCTCTCTGCTCTTAAATATAAGGTCACTGACAGACCATGACTGTTTAATGTACTTTTAGTCTCAAACAGAAATCTTATACAATGGTTATAAAAATGAACCTTAGCGGGTGACCGTCTTTGCTCTTCTTTATTTTTTTTTTTTTGCCTTAGAACATATCACATCTACATCAGTGGGACTCTAGATAGTTTGTGAGGTATTAGACTTAATTTATATTTAGCCCTTCCATTCCACTTTTCACCTACCTACAGTTAGGGTTTTTAACAAAGATTTGGATTGCGTAGGCTGTACCCACTTTCAAGGGTAGAGACTGAGGACCTAGTTAGTGAGGCAAGTGACTCCTGTACTAGGATTCAAAGCACCCCAAAACCAATCAAATACCACAGTACTGTGCCATGCAGCTTCGGCTTATTTTGAGTGTCAGTCACTGGTGAGTTGGTAAGAAAAACTGGATGCTCCCATTCTAACCTCCTATTGTAAAGACACCTAGAAACCAGCTGAGTGCCAGAAAGACCTGTCAGAACAAGGGAAGCAGGCAGAGAGGCTTGCCTATGAGATAAACTAGTGTGCTGCTAGGTTTGTGTCTCTCAGCCCTGGACCTTATTGGACTTAAAATAACCATAATTTTTAATATAAACCTTTCTCTTCCACCTGTATGCAGAGAAACCTGTATTCTTCCTTAAGTTACTGTTTTCCCATGGAAGAATTTTCAGGTTTTTCTATGTAATGGGTCTGTCATACGCTATATTTTTTTCCTTTGTTCCTGTTAGAAAAGATTGAAAGAAGGGGTAAATTCTAACTTTAATTTTTAGTCTTAAATACTTTCAAAATTACAAAACATTTGGAACTGAATTTACTCTGTATTTCAGGGCTAACCCTCTTGTCTTAGTAAACCAGACATTGGAAAACACATATCTGGAGTCAAATTTGATTTTGGCAATTTATCTGTATCTCTAATTAGGAATATCAAAAGAATTAGCAATACGGCCGCAGAAAGCTCAATCTTGCACTATTACAATGGATGTGGAGTTTTGCCATGGACTGCAAGGGGAGCGAGATCAGGCATACAGTCGAGAAACACGGTCTGTTCCCACAGCTGGGGCAGGTCTGACAATGTGCTGGGCACCTTGGAGAAACTACCACTGCTCAGCATCCCCTAGGCTTCGACCTTTAACAAATCCGCAGTCTGAGGCAAGGAAATGCTTGCGCACTTTAAAATCTCATTTTCTTCTTTCACTTACATATGGATCTGAGATTGTGAAAGCTATTTTTACGTCTGTAACTCATCAGGGCTGGTATGTTTTGTACAGCAGGGCAGCAAAATTTAATGGCAGTTATTATCATTCCTACACAGAGATGTATAACTGGGGTTTTATAATGCTCTCCAAGAAGCTGCTGAGGACACGACCGGGTCAGCTTGTTTTTTGTTAGAAAAACAAACAACAAAAAAAGTGCTGCGAGATGGAAGATGAATCCCAAGAATAGTAACCTTCCTCTACACACAAACAAAAGCGCTTAGTCCCACCAACAGGGTCCTCAGTAAACACCACGAGCAGTCCCTGCGCTGCAACCCCACAGAGCGGAGTGCTTAACAAATCGCTTGCAAGGGAGGACTCATTTGCAGGATCAGGCCCCAAGCAACTTCATATTCTCTTGGGCCTGAGTGGAATTAGCATATGACTAGGCTTTCTTTCACCGACTGTGATTGTCAGGTAAACAGACCGAGGGGCAAATAGAGCCATCTGTGCCTAGGAATAGCAGAGAGTTCCCCTGGCCTATAAACCCACTGGAAGCCACAGATACGGGGCTGCGCTGGGCACTAATGAATAAGAGCGATGTCTCAGTCTCTGGTTTGACACGATGTTCTTCAAAATACACTTCTGAATTTAATTAGGCTTTAGAAGTCTGTTTATGTATTCTGTATACAGCTGTGTAGGACAAGGCATCATGTGGTTTCTGTGACCTTTTGTTGCTCCTTGCAGTGTTTCCTCTGATGCCTTTCAGCCATTCCTTTCACTCCATCGTGTTATCACGTGCATTGTTCACATCCCTTAAAGATGCAGTTTGGGATGTAAACATTATTTACATGTTTTACAAGTTCTTCTGTATCTTCTGTGCCAATAAGAAAATCATAAAACTACTTTCCAGTGTTGCTGACTGGGATGTAGCTGGTGTTCTCCATGGCATGGAAATCCCTGTTGACCCTCAGAGCTGGTGGCAGCATTCATTCATTACACAGACCCTTCCTTATCTAACAGCTTTCAACTCGGGCATTGGTAGACCAGAGGACATCGTGCAGCCTGTAGACCCTGCTCCTAAAATATGGCACTGCAGTCACTGGATGAGGCAGTCCCTTCAATCCTGCGCCAGGCCAGGCTGTCTGTACAGTGCTGTTTGGAGCTGCATGCTTAACGCTTGCTGTGGCTGCTGGTCCCTTGCTGAGGGAGAGGGAGGCACCTTTCTTAGCTTAGGCGAAGTGCATGAATGACTGCTGCCAGTGAGCGCCTACCTGGCCATCCCTGGCAAGAGAAGCTCTAAATCTGACATACTGGGGAGGGAAACCTAAGAAAGCCAAGTTAAAAGTCCCCCCAGGATCCACCAAACTCTCTGTAATAGTGGCCAGCAGCATTTGCTTATGGAAAAGCTGTTAGAAATGGCACAAATCTACTGCCACACTCCCCAGGGATACCTCTGCCCTCCGGCCAGCCTGGACTGTGAGGCTCTACTCACTGGCAGCAGTGCCTATAAAATACTGCAAACATTTATATATAAGGAATTGTTTGATTTTTTACTTAGGTATTTTGATCCTTTTTATGTTCGCTCAAAGATACAACTGGGTAGTCCAGGTTCCTTTACACTGCACTTGAGTACCCAGAGGTGAATGCTGGTGAATCGTTACTGTCAGTGCCCATAGCCATGGTACGTGGGGCACAGCAGAACACTTCAAGAGGATGAACATTTCAGTTTTGTGATAAAACAATACATCTTTCAATTCCTTAAGAATACTTGGGAAAGGCTTTGTGGTTCCTTGGTGCTCTAAATCCTGTAATTTTACTTAACAACTTCTTGCTGAGATGTCCAGGACCAGAATTAATCCTTCAATTTATTCTCTCACTTCAGTATTTTTTTGTCTCTAGACAAGAAATAGATATGGTATCATGCAATTTCTCACCAACCAATAACTGCTGTCTAACACAAGATTCATCATTAATTTCTCTAGCACTCATATTTGCAGGAAAAAAAGAATAAAGCCACAGAACTTATGAATAAACTCAGATGTTAGAGATATAGAAATAGTGACCATTTCCCCCCTTCTAAGCCCCTTGCCAGGAAGCCCAGGGGAGAGGTTAATGGTTCAGGTGGAAGTCGAGGGCTTAGGGCTCAGAATAGTCACTCAGGTCATTCTCCTGGACAGAGACCAGAATACTGGAAGGGTACTTGGTGAGCTCTTGGCCTAAAAAAAAAAAATTGGAATGACAGAATGGATTGTTAAAATTTCTATAGAACTACTTTGCTCATATTTCAATTTCTTCTGTTTAGTACTTACCTGCAATTGAACATGTTTTACTCTGACCATTTGAGGAAAACCACTATTTTTGTTACTTAAAAAAAGCGTAAGAGGCTTCAGGCAGAATATTATCACCAGATAAGAAGGTCAAGAACCAAATAAAGCTTTCTTTCAAGTGATCAGTTGTATTCCAGAAATAAAACCCTTATTAGAATGAAACTGTGTTAAATGCAGACTCTTTCAGACTTCAACTTTCACGTGTGTGTATTACAAACTCTAAGCACCCTTCTTGTTATTCAGCTGTTGCCTGTCTAGTTGGTGGTGACCTTTTGGTCCTTGTTCCTCATTTTTATTTGGGCTACAAAGCAGCCTTTACTGGTAGTCATTTAATTTTCAGGAATGTCCTACTGTTAGTGGTACCATAAAAAGCCAGATATATCTGTGCCCTGGGTTCAGAAGAGGTTCACAGGCTGTGTCAGATGGCACTTCTTCAGCTACTGTGCTCAGGTTCACCCACTGGTAATTGGAGCTATGGTAGAAATTAAGGGTGACCCTCAAGGCTGCTCTAATCTGTATTTGATCTGCAGTGTACACCAACAAGGAGCACAAGAAAGCAGATGTAAATTCTGGTCTCTTGCAAGCATAGATTCTGCCTTGCTTTGTATAAAAATGTTATATAAAAACAACGTTCTTGTGAAGTTAAATCATGATCTTTCAGTGCATGAAGATGTGATTCATGTAACTTTTTTTTAATTATTCCTTGTTTACTGAGCCAAGAAGAGTATTTTAAATTTACAGTTACTTGCAATTTCTATTAAGGGATTGGGTAAAGAGAGACTCTGTATGGCTCAAGATTATACGTCAAGCTTTTGAACATGCAAAGAAGTTGCAACATTAAAAATCTACTTTTCACACTAATTGTCAGGCTTATAGAGTCATTTGAATTTACTAAGTCCATTTGCATGTCTGATAGTGAGTAGGATCATATACTGCTATGATTACTACCAGCAGCAGCACTCACTGTTTTTTCTGCAGCTTCCGTCTCTCTTTCATGATAATCCCTGGTCCTGTCACTGAACTAGCCTTCTCCCAAATAGAATAGTAGCTGCTCACCTCTCATAAAATGCATCATGTGTATTCTGTTTAGTGATCAGCTGAAAATTGTAAAATATGCATTTTAAAAGTTGTATTTAATGAGGAGAGGAAATAACCGTAAATGTGTTGTTTATGTTTGTAAGGCACTTTATACTCTGAGGGGTATACCTGCGCATAAGGGTGTAGAAAAGGTTCTTAGCCCCATGGGATTTAAAATTAGCTTCCAGACACTTGCAAGCAGTGAAGTGCTAATTTAAAGCCTTTTGATGTGGCACAATCCACTTCAATATGCGGAGGCGAGCGCAGAAAGAGAAAGCGCCAGCCCCCTTGGAAGGGACGGCGTTCCAGCACCAACAACGCCTTCATTGTTCTCCTGCCCAGAGAGGCTGGAAGCGGCGGTGACCCCAAAGCAGTCCCTTTGGAAAAGGAAAACTGCTTTGCAATAATAATTATTCCTTGAGTTCAAAAGACTAAGCCTTCCCCCGAAAGAAATAAAATGATTACAAATTCACACAACAGCTGGTTGAAGTTGAATGAAGATGTCAATTACGCAGATAAGGAAGAAAGAAATGGTGCCTTAAAACGCTTCAAAGGAATGGCTGTGTATAAACGTGTTTGGGTTTTGTAAAAGTAGATCTACAGTGCTATGATCGGCCCAATTAATGTTTCTCTTTTGTCTGCCATTCCTTCCTTAAATGCTTTCAGTTACTTGAATAACCACAGATTTCTCTGTATGAATAAACCTTCCTGTTACCTTTTTAAAGTGTCTGAAAGCCTGATCTAAAACATTGCTTGATCCTCTCTATCTTTCTCAGCCAAATCGGTTGTTGTTCACAGACTGATCAGTGCGTTATGCTTACTTTATGAACAGCAAGAACAGGCTCATCCACTGTCTTCCCTGAGGAGAAGGGACAACTTATTTATTCTGTTATATAATAGACCTTCCCTCCTGTAGTTAAAGGTATGGTCCATGCTTCACTTAGTGGGTACAAACTTGACTGAAAAACTAAGGATACAACTGAAACTTGACTTTCTGACTGCAAAGAAAAAATAAAGCAAAAGGCTGTTGGGTTTTGGGGGGTTTTTTCCCCTTATAAGACTTTGCAATCCTTTGATCAATGACTACCATGAATGTGCAAAGGGTATATTTCCAGTAAGAATTAAAACTGGTCTTGTGTTTCTTACCACTGCTCACACCTCTGAGTGCGGCAAAGTTACTATGCAGAATCCAATGAATCATCAGTGCTTATGCACTTGGGATAAAGCTCAGCATGAGAAAAGGGAAAAGTAACTTTTGAGGCTACTTAGACAAAGTCTTCCACATACTAATGCTCTTTCCTTTATTTGGGTGGGCTTTGTCTGTCTCACAGAATGGGGTTAATAGCAGGCTCCCCCTAAGACCATGTAGTCACTCAAGAGTAAGCAATTTTGTATTAGGAAATTTCCAAGTGTAAAGCTCAGGGAAACGTGAATGGTATATGATATCCAAAAGAAACTAGGTTCTCAGTGCTGCTACAAGGATGACTTGTGGATGAGCACCAGCTTTTTGTAGTCTCACATCTTCCAGCTCAGGTAAAAAAAAGGGGCTGCACATTGAATAAATATATGGACTAACTGTAGGATTCACTGCAGCCCTGACTTCTCACATAAGAAACCAACCTGCAAATCCTGCACTGTTACCAGCTGGCAAAGGGGAAATGATCCTGTCATCTAATGCAATGCAGTTGTTACTTTGCATCTGTGAAGTCACCCTTTTTAATTTGTTCTTAGTGCATTTTGACAGACAAATGATCTTGCCTATGAAATTCCTTTCTAGAGGGAACCTATTTACCTTCTATTGGCTATGTATGTATTTTATTGACTCAGACATTTGCTTTTAAAAGTGTGTTGCTGGCAAATGTTTAAGTGCCTTTTAGACTCTTTTTCCTCTTTTTGGCTACTACACTTCTTCATATAAAAGTAATTCCCAAAAAGGATGACTGTGCAGTTCCAAGCTGTACTCGCATCCAACTTCAGTACAGATATGGCAAAAAAAAAAGATTAGAGGTTAAAGCTCAGGAGCTTTGGGAGTCATAATCTCTCCAGGACTCACCAACCCAACTGTTACCACTGTCCTTGGTCATCCCAAATTGCTCATGGTTTCCTTGGTGCACAGGGTTTTGGTGTTACCACAGAATTGCTAATGAACAGGTTCTCGTCACTTAAAAGGCACAGATGTGGGGTGGAGCAGCAGAGCCAACTCCCTTCTCTGAGTTCAGTCGTGCGGTGCATAACATATCTGTGAAGCACTGAGTTTGTGAGGGTGATAGCAAACACGTAATCCTTCAAATTGCTATGTCTTCACAGCACTAATATCTGGATTATTTTTTTTCTTTTTTTAATTTTTTTTTCCAAAATGCACTATGAATACTACATGCTTTTCTGGTCTCAGGGCTTTAACCGTCACTGTCATTGTCATCACTCAACAGACAATATCTTTCTTGGATGATGTTCTTCTGCTTCCTGCCAGGAAAATAACTTTTTGAATTTCATTCATGCTGTCATCAGTCTTGTGGAGTATCTGTTCCTGAAAGAAACAGTAGACTAAAGAAACTGTGAAGGAGAAGATTCAAACTTCATACCCAACAAATGTTAAGTTAGGTAACATAGGTGCTGCTTTCTCATTTTTCACCTCCTCCTTTTGCATACTTACCTTCTTATGAGGATGCTAAATATCATCATTAAAAGGATGCTAAATATCAGAAGTACTACATGCTCAAGCCTTGCGAGCATAGCATGACTTCACTTGGAAATTCCTCAACCATTTCTGAAATATTACCTGCTCTGATACTCAAACAAATTTTGCTTGTGGATGGTCTTCAACTAATGCAGAAAACAAGGTCAGTGTGAATGGCAGAGCTGAGTGTATGGAAAAATAAAATCATCTGGGAAAAGAAGAAAATAGAGTTCCCTTTCATTATTTGTTATCTGCTGGAAATATTATTAGAATACCTGAATTAGAATATCTGACTCTATTGAGTGCTGTTATCTTAAGAAAACTAACACTTTGACTCGGAGTAGATGGGGGCGATGGAATAGTAATTCTTGATTGGGTTCATGCTACTATTTGTGTATACACGATAGCATTTTTCTTTTTGTGTTCATGGCACATTCCTAAGCTGTAATTGCTAGACTTTCCAAGTTTCTCTAGCTGCCAAATCCCCCACTGTGATTCTAGCAGTGTTTTGCATTAGCTGTACTGAGCAGTAAATATTATAAAGAAAATAACCATCAGTAAGTATTCTGCTAATGCATTTAAACCACTAACCCCCTGAAATTACTTTTGACCAGTTGTATATGGCCCCAGATTTCAAGGCCATTTACAAAAGAAATCCATCTGTCTTTTGTTGTTCTAGTCATTAGTCTTAGTCCACCGGGCATTGCAAGCTGTGATAGCCTTTTTATCTTCTTGTACCGTATCTGCAATATTTTAAATGTTAACATCTATCCTTTGTTATTTGTTTAGCACATTGAACATTGAAACTGCACTGACAACATTGAAACCTCCAAAATACAATACAAAGAGAAAAAATGCTTCCTGTTGAATAAAATAAGAACAACAGAAATCTGTTGACATAGTCACCACTGAAAGAATACATTGCATAAAAGGAAGTTCAGCAAAATGAATGGGCACCAATGCTTGGCAACATCCCAGATTTTAAAATTAAATTCTAACTTGATTTTCTTTGGAAAGAATAGAGAGATAAAACTAAAGTTATTCTTCCTGCAGTTAGGAACACTTACGTGCTCTTAAAACTTCTAAAATCCCATTTGAAGAGTGAATATTCCTTGTAACACTTTTTTTTTTTTTTAATAAGGGGACAGAATGTACAGCATTAGTTTATTGGACTGTTTCTATTCTTAATTTATTTAGGGATGGGTTCTAAATGCTCAAATAAATTACAGTGGCATGAATCATTGTCCAGAATTTGCAATAAAGCTTCCTCAGGTGCAAATAAAGTTTAAGAAATACTAAAAAGAAAACTGCTGTCTAAAAAGGTATGAAATGTAGGATTTCTTCAGAATTCCTAAGAAGACTAAGGTAACCTAAGAAAGGTCAAAAGACTATGATACCGAACACCAAAGGCCTCATGATCAGCTATTGCAAAACTGAGTAATTTTGACTGAGAAAGTCATGGTGAGTGTTGGGGATTGTTAAACTAATCTATATGTGTGTGAGTAATGAAACGGGCATTGGTTAAGATCAGGCAACATATTTCTTAGGTTTTGAAGTATGGACTAAATTTGCGCACGGAAAATGACTTTTTTCTGTGCTTTTTGAATCAGCCCTTTCAGAGATCAGGAAGTATTCTCTGGATATACAAATAAGCTTGGAAAAACTATTTTGGATTAGGAAGATTGATTTGGTAATGCAGAGCTTGCTGAGGATTAGAAAAGTGTTTTTAGTAATGAAGAGAGGCTTGGGGGCTGGAGAAAGAATACAGATCAGTAAAGGTATACTGAAAGGAGGAGAAAAAAATGAGAAGGATTAGACCTGCACAATGGGAAGCGTTCCCTCTGTGGAGCTGTTCTCAACATGCTCAGTAAACATCCAGTGAAATGCCTATGTCAGCATGCACAGCACTTTGGATTATATGGACTCCACCTTACCACTTAGTTGCAGAGAACGCACTTTCTGTGAAAGCTTGCAGTTCAGGAAGGGGCTGTAGTTCTCACGCTTGAAACAGAAAGTCAGGTGGCAAGAGGCAATTTGCCAAGAACAAGAAAGAAAGGTGTTCTTACTCACCTCCTAGGCACTGAATGGAAGTTTTAATTCACCTTTTGGACCTTCTTGCAACAGGCAGAGACTGTAACAGGGTTTGCTATGTCTCTGTTTCTAAAACACTTTTTCTGGAATGCAATTTTTGTCTCATAAAAAAAAATAAAAATTCCCAAACAAAACAACCTACAACTTTTCCCAGTTGACTGTGGTACAGGAACATGTGGAAGCCAGATCTTCCACTGCGCAGAAGGCAGAAAGCAAGAAGAGTTGTTTATTTGTTGGACTGTATTTGGAACAACAAATCTTAGCGAATACATAGAGAGGCAGAGTGTCCCTGATACTGCGTACTTATTTTCCTCAACTGTGAATTTGTTCCTATCTTCTGAAATTACATTTCTTTCCTGCTGGGTTGAAATGGGAAGGAATAGAACTGAACTTCAACAGCTCAAGTGAGAAATGGTTCACGGTTCAGCTGGGAATTGGCAATCGTCAGTTTAATACTCTCTTTCAAGACATACTAAGTTTAGGAGAGCTACTTACTTCATATTTATGTAATGCCCTGCTAGCACTACACTGTTTCAACAAATCAAGCCAGTTAAGTGCTCTGTTTGTAGGCTGAGGATGACAGGTTCCACAAAAGAATATATAAATAATTAGCATCATCCAGGCCCAGAGAACTGCAGTGGTGGCTCTCTCTCCTTGCTCTTTTATGTGAGCTCTGTGTTGAACAAGTGTATCATTTACTTTTAATGAAATGTTGTGCTGCCTCATGTAAGTGATGTGCCAAGTGACTGTAGGCAAAGTGTATGGTAGAAATGCTGTGCTTTGTTAACTCAAACTCTCTCTCGCTCTCTTTTAAAACAATGTTACATCTTTAATTTATTACCACTTTTCTGTGCTCTGGGAAAACTCCTGTGAATGCGGGTGTCAATGTCCAGGCTCTGTTCCTGCTGCCCCTGGATGTTGCAAAGGAGTTTGCTTTATACGGTTAGCTCAAGCATCGCCGTGAAAGTCTCAAGGTCTTTCTTCATCTGCTCCAGGGTCAAGAAAGTGTTACTATAAGCTTTCCCCTACCGTTTGTGACTCAGACCCCCTCGTGTTCCATGATGTACCGCATCTCAGGGAGATTCTTTTCTGAGACTGTTGCCCATTTGTGCCAGCGACAGCACCACTCTTTTCTGCAATCTGCATAGGATTTAGGCTTGATTAATCAGTCTGTCAATTCTTTATCTGCAATGCATGCCAGGATGGCAGTGAGACTTTACATTCCAATATCTGCTGATAATGGTATAATGTTTGAAAAGAAAATGGCAAGGTTACATTTAAAGACTAGAGCAGAGCCTGACTAAAAAATTAAGCTTCTGAAACACATTACAAATATTTGTGGTTTGCAAAGTAGCAAGAAAAAGACAGCACTGCCATTTAAGAAAACATTTATAATGCAACTGGATGACTCTGTGACAGATTAGACATTTTCACTCTGGAAGAAAACATCACTAGCTGGCCAGAATTAAGTAAAGATGAGGAAATCTTTTCCATATACTCAAGTGTTATGCTTTGTGTGAAGTTCAAGTGTTAACTCAGATATGATTTAAGGTGGCTTTAATTTCATGCAAATATCATGTCACAAGTGACAGAGGAATTTTTAAAATTGTGAAGCTAAAATTATAGGAATCTTTGGAAAATGACACACCAGCTTTATTTCTTGTCTTTTTTTTTTTTTTTTTTCCAATACCTACAGCTACACTAAAAATACTTTTTGTTTTGAAAAAAAACAAGTTTGCTTAGTGCAAAGTTTTAGTATTTTGATTGCTTGGCTCAAGTGCTGAAGTTCCTTTGACTTCATAAATTTCTTTCTGAGGTAGTTAGTGATCATGAGCTTTTCACAACTCAGAGCACTACATCAAAATAATGAATGAAGCTTAATTACCTTACAGCATTAAGCAGCTAAGTCTGTCTTTTGCCATTATGCTCAGAGGGGCAGTAGTGCATGTGTGTACAAACACCAGGGGTGTCAGAGTGTGTAACTGAGTGGAGCTGGGATAACCTGTTCCTGGAGAAGGCAAAGTCAGAAATGTCATTCTGGAGTACTGGAATATGATCCTTCTGCTTGATGTTCTGGCTTGTCATCTAAAATGACAATCACAAATAAGTTTGGGTCCATTTTCATGGTTAATTTTCATATTAAACATCACACAAAGTAGATGATTGGTTAATGCTTGCATTTATATGTATAGGCGAGTATTTAAATATGAAGTTGGGAGAGCTTTGCGGTGGATGTTCTCCCCACATACCCAACACAACCCTCTTTTTCCCTCTATGTGAAAGCAGTGCCCTTCATGCTCTGTTCTACTTCTTTACCTGTCTATCTTTCACCAGAAGTCAGATAGTTTCAGATTTGAGTACAATCCTCAAATCAAAGGTATATTTGGTCTCTGGGAAGCACAAAGATATTCTTGCAGTTTCACAGCCATGCCAGTGAATTCACAGACAGTGGGACTTTTCCACTGCTGAGAGGACACTCACTAAGATTGAATGTACCTTTTTAATTGTGGCATCAATAAAAGGTCAGGAGAAGTCTTTATAAGGCACGGTGTTGCTAGGAAAATTTCTGTTTGGCTCATTGGAGAGGAAATGTAGATAAGTGGATGAACCATATGCCTCCCCTTTAGCAGACTGTGAAGAACTATTAAAGAAAAGCCCTGACTTTAATACTTCATGTTTATTCCATAAGAAAATCTTGATGAGATTTTATGGGGGAGTCCAGGAATCTGTATAGACCTTCTCTCAAAATGAAAATGAGAGGTAGGAAGATTACACAAGCATATAAACACCCCGGTAAGCACTTGAGAGGCATTTTGGAAGTTCAAAATGGATGTAAAAATAACTTTTTCCTCACATTCAGCAAATTCCTAGAAATGGCTTGTGGACGCTAAAGTGCATTGTGAACCTCACAAAATGGAGACATGTCCGGGGCAAGCTCCCTGGGAATCTGGGAGAGCATCTTCAAAGATGTTAAGGACTGGCCCATGTAGAAGTCGGCAACAGCAGCTGACTTCATGGGAGCAGAACTGCCCCATGCCTGACACACTGAAGAGTGCTAGGAAAAATTGTGTCAATTCCTAAGACAGTGTATATATGATTACTTCATAAAAGTAGTCCTATAATTCAAATAGCAGGTGTTAGACTGTACAGGTATTAGGACTATATGTGGTTTCCTGTCTGTGTAATAAAAGAGATTTGATATGGCCCTCAGTACAGGCACACAGGAACCAAAAATGCTGACATCCCCTTTGTGGCAAAAACCCAAGCACACACATTATATAAAGAAGCTCTTTCCAGCATCCTCACTATACATGCACTCTGTTCTTGTTCATACTCAAATTACTAACAAGACTCCTAATAATTTTAGGAAGAAAGAGCCTCAAATATTTTGAGACTACAAACACAGGCTGACATTTGGGGTTTGGTTATTAAACAAATAAATTAGTCAGGAGATTGGAAAGGGAAGATGTAAACAATTCACATTCTTAGTGAAACTGGAAGCCTTTCCATAATGTTTGGGTTTTTTCATGGCTCATTTGAACTCCCTGGAATCCCACCCAGTAAAAAAAAAAAAAGTTCCATTAATGAGTTTGATATGTGTTAGACATGCAACAGTTTTGAGTGCTGAAGGTATGTGGTACCACAACTCACTCATCTGTTAGTGTGAGTATCTTTGTGTTCCAGCTCTTTGGTGTAAGACAGCAATGTTTCCAGTAGTATTGAATTTGTTTTTCACCAACATGGCTTATAAAGACTTTCAACTATAAGAAATAGTTGCTTTCATAACAAATATTTCGGCTTGTACTCTGCATAATCTGTGAAACACCACAGCACAGTGATTTCCCTCAAGTCCGCACAGCAGAGCAATAAATCAGTTAAATCTATTTCACTGTATGCAAAGACTGAACGTGCCATATTTTTTTCTCAGATGTACACATTAGTCTCAAGTCTTAAACTGAATACAGACTAAAACTTATGAAAGTCTTCAGATATGTTAAGCTGTATTTCTATCGATTTCATTGGGCTTTGTTTTCCAGACTGTGCTAGCTCTAAAGCAATGGGTATGGAAGAGACTGATACCTCTGCTGTATCTTTTTGCTGTACACTGTATTTGAAGGTTTTGTTAAATCTGGGTTCTTCTTTTATTTAAACCTGATTTTTTGTTTCTTTGCCCTTTGAAAAGCATGGGAGGACTTAATGGTTCATCTATGATAGTATGCGTAGGATTTTTCAGTTAGACACCATTATTTCAGCAATATCCCACGTTATTTCCTTCTTAACGGAGAAGACACAGAGGCAAGGATCTCTGCTTTGATTGGTTGACTGACTTGAACTTCTGAAGTTCTGACTTTTCTCTGACCCAAAAAGCACTGCAGTTACCCATCTCTCTAGTCCAAAAATTTTTAAAGCCAATTTACTACTGTGTTTGAACAGTCATACGGAAGTGCCAGCTCAGTCATAGTTATGATTTTGCTAAGAAGAAATACTGGCTAATCCCATTTGTTTCAGCATGACTTTTTCCTCTCACACACTAAATCTTGCTCTTAGTATCCCCAGACAGGATCAGGATGTATGTGTTCTAAGTGTTTGTGAATGTTCCCTTAGCACTAGAAAAGATACGCTGCCCACTGCAGAAAGCTGCGTGTGATCCCACATTATCATCATCTGCTCTTCCTGCATTCTCCCACATGCTGAAACGCTTCCTTTATGTAGGGGGGGAAGGTATATTTTTAGAGGTGATCATCTTCTTTCAAAGAGAATGGCCCTCTGAGACCGCATAGGATTGCTGTTCGGGTGCCTAACTGGAAGTGATTTGGCTTTGCTAATTACTTGCTTGGGCGTTTTGTTTTCAGCTGTCTGACCACAATGTTCAACAGCATCACCAGGGCATTGTTTTCGCAGCTCCCTCAAATTCCCTTTTAACTGATGTCTAAACTTCAAACCGTTTTCCTTGCAGGCAGGTCTACAGAGATTTACTTGAATCATGGGAACCACAACTAGTCAGCAGGTGAGAGGAAAAAGCCCCTCTGTTGGGTCTGTCAGGAAAACTCTGCTCGTAATTAAACTCAGCTTAAGATCTATGGATCCAGTGTGGTGGGCTTGATTGAGCTGCTTATCAGTTTAGGGGAACCTCATTATTCCAATTTTCAAGTGAAATCTGTTTCAGAACAGAGGCAACTCAGCAGGACCTTTTATTGAAATATTTGGTCTGCTTAATAATGGGTGGCTACTTGTTAATTACTAGGGTGGGGAAGCAGGGCTCATTATCAGGATGAGTAGTCACGTCATCCCAATATTTTTCACATCATTTCTTTTAAAAAGTCAAATTAAATGTGAGCAAGAGTAGAAAACTTCATGCAAGCTCTGAACTTGCAAGTGAAATATATATTTTTTCACTTCAGAATAAGAAAAACATTGGGGTTTAAAGCAAAAAAAAAAAAATTGTTATGTTTCCTTTTAATCCATATAAGGACATTAACACTCCTACCAGCTATACAAACAATAAAAATAAAGTAGCAATTGTTTTACATTTAGAATCAATCTATAAAACTTAAAAACTTATCTCTGGTTACTTGTTAAGGCAAATACAAGCAAAAAATTAGCCAATTTGAAAACACAATCAGATTTGGATGAAAAAAAGCAGAAAAGTGAACATCACTGGAGCAAATCCTCGGTGTTTCTTGAGAGTCTTGTTAAGGTTTTGCAGCCAAAATAAAAGGAATATTGGGATGATTTCCTACCACTAATGGAACTACGGCACCCCTTAGATACTTATTAAATCTGGTTATTTCTTTTAATCCTCTTGTAAGCAAATTATCTAGTGTCCAGTCCTTGTACAAAATGAAAAGCAGAATTATTTCTATCTAAAAATACAGAGTGGTCCTGTGACTTTTATTCTTTCTTCATTGCATGTTCCTCCACTCCACTGGAATGGACAGAATTGCTCAGTGCAGTAAGGTGGTGATTACTTCATTTCATGAAGAATCTCTTTCCCTTCACTTAGCTAATCGTTGTTCTTGTCATGCTTCAGAATAAGAGGTTTATCCCTTCTCATACTTTTTAAAAAGATGCATTTCCCAAGTTTGCCAGTTTTTCACAGACAGGTAACTCCACATCTTTGCTGCTACCAACTGTAGTATCACAAGTCAAACACCACTTTATAAGTGCTCCAGCTTTTTTTTTTTTTTTTTTACAGGAATGAAGTGAAGTATAAACATTTCCTGCAAAAGTACATATAATAGAGGTTTGTTTGCCAAGTGGTTTTATTTTCCTCTTTGGCTGTGATTCTCAGAAAATGTTTAAACAGTAATGTAAAAATAAATGAATAAATTTTCTTCATTACTATTTTCTTTCTCTGCAAGAATATGCGCCTCAGGGACACAAGGGTATAGAACAGATTAATAGGGAAATTTTAGTGGGAGCCCCTTGTTAAATATTGGCAGTACATCACTGTACTGGAGAAGAATGAAAGTTGGTGCCCATGGAGTTATGCCTGATAACTGATTACAAGACGCCTTCAAGGCTGCAATTTATCTTCAAGAAATGCAATAATTAGATCTGTGTAAGCTTGGGCTGTCTCTATTCAGTAAAGAGGCAGATATGATTTCATTATTCAATTCCTGTGAGGTCATTAGTGAACCTGGAAATCTATTCAGGCTGTCTGGGTTAACTTGGCTTCCAAGAATGAGAAGGAAGAATAAATCTCTTTCTAGCAGTGTCAGAGAAGAACTGAAGCCCTACTGTTCATTTGATCACACTTATTAAAAAACTAGAAACTTCCTTGGTACTGCCATGTCATCGTGTATGTCAGCAAAGTGCCTACCAGAGCACCGTGCTGCCCACACTATCACATTGGGTCTGCCTGCCTTCCTCTCCTAAATCTGAACTCCTCTCCTACTTGCAAAAATAACTTCCAGAATCTTGCAAGTTCAGTGATATTAACGCATACCTCTTAACTCCTGGGCACCATCAACACCTACACTGGCTAGGTGTTTCTAACATATAAATGAGTAGTTACCCAACATTTTCCAACCTAACTTTTACTGAGAAAAAACTCTGGGGGGAATAGGATAAAAACACACCAATTTGTGGGGGGGTGTCAAGTATACATTTACATGTAAAAGGTTATCTATCACCATCTCAAAGTGTTAGATCATGTTTCATTGAAACAAGGTGTTACATAAGGCTTAAATCACTTCACTGCCTGGCAAGGAGGAAAATCAATAGGTGTATATGTGACCTATGGAAACTACTTCTCATTTGAGTGGTATTATACACCAGTAGCACCTAACACCTTTGCCCATCCACAGAGCAGCCAAGGAATGCTACACATAATACCCAACAAGTTGTCTTTTTGTATTACACTATTACCAGGTGTTGGAGGAGTCTTTTGTTATACCCAGAAATACCCGTTAACACATGATAACAGGAGGCAGGAGCATAATTAAGGACTGAAGCATCTCAGGGGGAATTAATTATGTACTTGCAGCAGCACCTGTATTTCAGGGAAACCCAATCTAGCTCTCCTGATTTCAGTTTGAAAAGGGCAACAGAGAAACAAGTATGTTTTCATTGAAGGTGCTAGGAGGAGAAATAGAGGAAGAACCACAGAATAGAGTCCAAACCAAGCACAGGAAGGTCAGAGCAATGATAATGAAAAGGCAGTTAAAAGAGAAAAAAACAGAAAAGGAAAAGCAGGAGGAAGGCACAAGAATCATGTTGGGGTTATCATAGCAGAATCTGAAGTTCTGTCCCTTCTCTGTTTTTCCTGGAGGCTGCGCAGACAGTGAATAGGTAAGCAGACCATTAATTCAGTCTAAAAAATCCATTTGTCAACTGTGAGCAGTAGGAATCCTTTCTATTGTTTTTTCAGCTTGAATTTTTGGAAGTGTTAAAATTTACTTTTAAGTACATCTCAAATCTTTCCTTTTCCCGCTTTACCTATATGCTCCCAAGTCTTTTCTATATATGTATTTATTTGCATATATGCAAATGTAGTTGATGACATTGAATACAATTAGGTATTAATTACATTGCTAAGGAGAAACGTTTCTTTTTATCATCCCCTTCTCTGCGTAAGTGCTGTACAGGCTTTTCTTGCTAGCTGCACCACAAGTGGAAACAGCTAGAGGAACCATTTACGTGCCATTATTAGGTTGTGAAATAAGTCTGCCAGCTGCCTTGTTCTCTAAAAAACTCACGATGGCACCGCTTAGTACAGCGTTAATGGACACGTAGGGTTGGGTATGCCCTTCCAACCAGCTCAAAAGCGAGCGGAGGACAGTGCAAGGAGCTGTGTTTGCTGAGACTCCCTGTTACCTGGTTTTGATTAGGCAGCACGCTGCAATGCCACAGGCTGAAACTCAGCAATGTTGCCTATCTTTTTGCCTAGGAGCTCGCTCTTGCGCAAACGAACTTGCCAGCTTTCCAGCCTCCGTTCTGGATGCTTATTTAAATCAGATGCCTGTACCGTAGGTCCTGCAGCTCGCTTCCACAGTGGGAGGGATAAACAAACAGCACGGAGGCATACACGTACAGATACCAGCCTCAGAAGGGCAGCAGATTTGGGAAGGAAGCAGGAGACAGCTGGAGCAAGGATTTTTATGTTCAGGCTGGGTCGAGTCCGGGTGGGAAATCCTACTATGGCAGCGAAGAGGCCATCTCCTCTCCCATGTCCCCTGCCTCCTCCATGCCAGTAGTCAGAAGGTAGCTGTGTGCTGCCGGTGATGGCAAGGCTGCACGTGCCGTGAGCTGAGCAACTTCCCTGCTCTGCCACAGCTTGTTTACAGGCATTGTATGTGTTTTATACCACAGGCAGCTTATCGAAAACACTCGCCGAGTGTGAGGCTGGGTGCTCTCGGTTTACCCCGCGCCTCTTTGCTGGCTAGCCTGTGAGGGCCTCCACGTACATTGGAGCAGAGTGCTTCACTTTCAAACAATTCCCAAAAGGAATCGTTTCCCAGGCTGCAGTTTAGGTGTGAAAGTCTGCAAAAGAGACTCTCCCAGTACCAGTAAAAAAAAACAAAAACAAACAAACAAAAACACAGCATCGCTTTTTCTGTCTGTGCAGGGGGACCATAGCTGACAGGGGACAGGGCTCTCTGGGGACATGGCGGCTCCCCACAGGGGTCTGTCAGGGCAGGGCCTGGCGGCCCAGCTTGTCCCACAGCCCCAGCCCTGGGCTTCAGCCATTTCCCTGGGGACAGGCTGAGGCCGGGATGTCGGCAGGATCAGGGAACCTGGGGCAGGATCAGGGAACCTGGGGCAGGATCAGGGAACCTGGGGCAGGATCAGGGAACCTGGGGCAGACATAGGCCTCGACAGGCCCTGGCTGCAGCCACTCCAGGGTGCGACAGGGCCGCCCTCAGCTGCTGAGCCAAACCCCAAGGAGCAGGGATGTGCTCTGGGCCCTGACGATAATCATGGAATCACTGAGGTTGGAAAGTACCTTTATGATCACTGAGCCCAACCATTAAGCTAACACAGCCAAGCCCACACCTAAACCATGTCCCTAAGCACCACATCTACAACGTCCTTTAAATACCTCCAGGGATGGTGACTCCACCACTTTCCTGGGCAAGAGTCGCTCATGTAAACCTTTTTGATAAACTCTTGTGTTTCCCTTAAGCATGTAAACTCTTTCTAGGGAGAGAAATGTGCCGTGGTGGTGGTGGAGGTGCAAGGGTAGCTGGGAAGGGAACTAACGAAGGCATAAAATAGCACCGTCAGTCCGTGTCGAAGAGCTCTCTGCATCGACCCAGATGCTGGAGCAGACGGTAACCACACATAGGCTGAAACGCTGCATTTCTGCACTAACCAGCAAATTTTATGTTATGACTGGCCACTGAACAACAAAGTGATCCAACTGTACATTTCTCTTAATCATCACAAGTGCTTACTTTGTATTAAAATGAAATGCCTTCAGGGCTAGATCACAACAGAGAAATGATAAATCTTGTCAGAAATCCTGCTTGCCCTGGCAGCAGGCGGGCTCTGTGGTTTTGGCTATAACGCATCTGCGCTCTTCGCTACGCTGAGGGCATCACATGTGCCCATTTAAGGTTCGGCTTTGGCTCTCTCCCAGCTGCTTGGGAACTTGTTTAACTTTCTCTTTGGAGACTATAAAGTGTGCCCTGCTTCATTTGAAGCTTATTTTCCAGGGGCAAACTGGGGGCCAAAAGATGTGCTCTAGAGAGATGGTCTAATCATCTGTTATTGCCCACTGTGAAGGTCTTTGAGAGGCTGGTGCCTATCCCAAAGCGCGTGGTGGGTATGTGTCCCGTTGTGCCTGCTGCTGGAGGTCCAGCCCCAGCTCTGCAGCTCCTTCCCACATGCCTGGGTTTTCTTCCTAGGGAAAGCAAGGCACGGGCAAAGAAGAAATATTTGTGCACAGATCTCATCCTGACATAGGTTCGGAGCCCAGCTGGGCTGAGAGGAACTGCTTCCAGCCTGTACGTTTTTGACGTGGCCTGTGTGTGAAGCTTACCACCAAAGAAAATTTCTTAAGTGCCAAAAATGTTCCTGGGAAAATAAACTGTGTGGTAGTCTTGATGTCTTCTAGTTTTTAGCTTTTTTAGCAAGAAGCTTTTTGGAGGCTTATGTCTCCTTGATATTTTATCAAGGGATTTCATAGTGTCCTTCGAGTTATTTTGGTTTACAGGGTAGAGAACAATGGGGGAATGATAATATCAATTGCTTCCTCATATTGTTTTTATTTTTTTTTTCCTCTTATGTTTTGGGAAATAGTTGAATTTTACATGAGGCAGCACACTGAATAGTCATCTGTTGTACTGGGTCAGTTCATGTCAGACAAATTACTCTGGGAAACAATTCTCTTCTGACCTTCATTTTTATGTATACTTGTATTAGTCATTTATGTGGATTATGTGGAGCAGTTTCGTAAACATATTTCTACCCTGTGCTTTCCATCACATTTTTTGTGAAGTGCAGTAAAAGGGCAGTGTATCTTTGTGTGGGGGTTTTTTTGTTGTTTGTTTGCATGATGAACTGGTAATGAATCTAAAAGTTAAATTAAGATATAATGTGAATTTGCCACAGATTGCAATATAGGCTCTATTAAAATTATATAATTTTTCCCAGATTTTCTTTTAGTACTCACAGTATTTAACTAAGACTTTTCAGTAAATAGGAATGATAATTCTATAGCATTTCATAAAACTAGTTGTATTTCACTTATTGGTAAGAAATGCTGGCCACCAGATTCCAGACGACAAACCTTACAAGAATAGAGAGAGCTCCAAAAACACCCCTCTAGGGACTGCTTTTTTTTTTTTTTTCCAGAGGAATAGCTATTCACTCATCTCAGAAAGCAAGTGAAGTCACTGTCTAGAAAAATACCGTAGGAAGGCACACATCAAAAAGTCAGAGGGACTTCTGATTATATCCACTTATACCCACTTCTCATTCCTTTTTTCACCCCCCAGTTTTTAAGTAAGATAACAAAAATTTTTTTCAGTGCTTTTGAGAGTTTATTAACAATTGCACAAGCACTGTTTATTCATCCAGACCCACAGCACAACCATGGTTAAATGGGTCTTTTCTGGTCTTAGGGAAACAACCTCAACAGATGTTTTTCATCACTGCTACAGTACCAGGAATGTGACCAGGAAAGAAGGTAGCGTGGCCAGAGAATTTCTACTCCTTGGTCACCCTGGTTGCTGCAATGGCCCAGGGAATACATAGAGAGCTCCCTGACCATACATGAAGCAATACACGACTGGCACCAGAATTACAGAGGAATTTAAGTGCCTTATACTAATTTTGCACACCCTCTCTCGCCCTGCTCTCCGAGCATAAACACCAGAACAAACAATCTGGGCCATTGTGTTAAGAAAGTAAATCTCTTAGCGGGGATGTCCCTGGTTAGTCATTTTGTGGTTTGATAACTATTTTCTCCACTAATCTGTCTTCCCTAAATAAACTGAGCTGCTTTGTTGTTTGGATTGAGATAGCCCAGACTTGCTGCGAGTCATTTATTTTTTCAATTAAGATATCTTTACGATTTTCTACATTTGTTGACTGGGGTATGAAGGCAACTTCCCAGAGGGCCTTTGGGACAGAGTGAGCGAGAGTATGTTTCCTCCAGCATGCTCGTTCTGTTGTGAAGTTTTCTTTAAATTTTGGTTTGGGATTATTGAGGTTTCTCTAGTGGGATGCCATTCACAAGATGCATTACAGAGATTTTCTTGGCTATCAAATGTCCTTTTCATCTTTTAAACAGCAATCAGGCATGTCTTATCAGAGAACCAGTATATAGTGCCCTTGGTATGCAGCTCTGATGCTCTTTGCATTAGGTGAGGAATCGCATGGTGTGGGACATGTCTCTTTTCCAAAATGCTGCTGAAATTCCACTTCTGTGGTGCGCATCTGTGCTGTGGGCTGTCACAGCCTTTGCCGCTGCTAGCTAACCAGCTGCATTTGCTAGTGCTCGTTACCTCAAAATGAATGCAATGAGCAGACTATGTTCTATATATCAATATTTTAAAGTCAAATCAGGTAAAATTGGTTTAAGTAACAGGCAAAAGGACAGGAACCAGGATGAGCATGTGTTTAAGGTATCAGACTGAGGCTTGGAAGATCTGGTTTCAGTTTCTGGACCTGTCAAAGACTTTTTGTGCAATCTCCGACAAGTTGCTAAATCTTTTGGGCATCAGTTCTTCAGCTATAAAGTGGGGGATAATATCATCTTGCCTTGAAGAATAATTGTGGGGATGAAGTTGTTTGCTAGGGCTCTAAGGTAAGATGGCAAGGGCAATTGCTTGCAGCCTGATCTCACAGAAATGACCTCATTGCTTAGTGGTTTGGGTTCCACATCTGTCAAGTGGGAACAATAACTTTGCTACCTCTTCAGGTCTGTTATGAAACTTACTTCAGTAATATTGGAAAAAACACTTGCCTTTACATCCTACCTTCTCTCAAGGGACTCCACAGTAAACCAGCAGCTTCCTCAAACTCACCAGAGAGTTTTATGCTAAAGGGGCTTGGCTCAAATATCTAAGCCAGCTAAGGCGTTCCAATGTAAACCCTCAAAGAAGGGATCATTTAATGATTACCATCTTCATTTAGATTCCTGTTAGTCTTTTGCCTTGTACATTGTAACTCTGGCTTGTAAGTTCCCTGAGCAATTTTCTCATGTTGAATTTGTTATTCCAAGAGCAGGAAAACTGTATTCATTAGTTAAACTCCTGTATAGCAGGAAGAATGAAGCCAACAACAACTGATTGTCAGTGCTTTTCTCTTCAAGACTGCGCTTATAGTCTTTGCTGTCATTTGGGTAGTAAATCACTTAAAGAAACAGAAAACTGCTTCCCAATTAAAGAAATAATAAATAAAAAAGATGATGATATCTTGCCTATTTTCTTCAAGCTAGAAGCTTGAAAATTAAGAGGGTCCAATAGGTTTGAAAGATGTAAACAGCTGTCTTTGATGTGCGCTGCAGGAATATTTCCTCTCCCAGTGTAAATTACACATATATGTATTTATACACCCTCCCTCTTTCTTCTCAAGTCATATTTTGTTGCATCTTTTGGATGTCCAGCAGTTCTTCCCAAAACCTCCAACCAAATCATAGTAATCTGGAGTGGAATTTGCATTTTAGGAGTCAAGATGTGAATCCTCACTTCTTAGAGTCTCCTGAAATTCTGAAGCCAGTTGTACTGTTATTGATGGCAACACAGAAATGTAGCTTTAACAAAAAAACTACCACTGTACAGAGAAGATGGCATTTTTCACAGTAAGATCAATGGTTTTGATGGGTTTGTTTTTCTAATCAGAATATGTTCACTGCACGGTTCAGAGACAAATGTATTGCATTATGACTACCTGATACTTTGGAGGAAAAAACAAACAAACAAAAAAAAAAAAAACCAAAAAGACCCAAACCACAAACCCAAAAAACAACCCACCACACTTTTATGAGCTGTCTTGGTAGCAACAAACACATGCACGCTATATTTTTTTGATTAATAGCTGTTTAGGAATTACCTATGCTAAGTTCAGCTAGAAGAATGCTGTGTGCTGAGCTTTTGCATTGCTAGGCAGCACCCAGTTGTGCAGTATTGACCTCTTCTTTGTCTGCAAAACTCCTACAGTGGGAAATCCTGTTATTTTAGAAGAAAGGAGGGTTAACAGAACACACGTTTCTATCAAATTTTTTTCATATTTTCTAAGCTTTCTTTCATATTGGCACCTCTTTTCCTGTGTTTTTCAGTTTCTCCAATAAATAAAGATCTGTCCATTGCCTCTTTTAATCTGGTTCATGTGAAAGGTCTCCTAAACATGTAATTACTCTGCAGGGGAAGAGGTAGCAAATTTCTTAAAGATTTTTGGAATGTGAGGATGTCAGCCAAGTCTCTGGGGAACTTGCTGGGGGTTAACAAAAGCCCCAACTAAGTTTTCTGATAAGATCTGTTTTAGAAGGATTACCCTTCTAGAGACCTAAAGAGTTACTCATTAATGAGACCCTTCTTCAGGGCACATCAGGAAAACAGAAGAAATTAGCACTCCTCGATACAGTCTCAAGGCTAAACACAAACTTACAGGGGGAGGCCAGTGTTACAAACAATGCCCGCGGTGCATGTGCTCATAGTGTTTTCAAGAATGAAAAACTAATGCAAAGAAAGTCTTGAGCAAGTTGTGAAAATCTTTCATGTCTTCAAGAGAAAGAGACAAAAAGACAGTAAGACTGAAATCTGTGTTGGTTTAACATGAGCAAAGAAAGACAGCAACATTTCACTGTCCAACCATATTTGAAAGGAGAAGGTATGGAAAAGGGAATCCCCCAAAACTACTTGGTTTTTTTTAAAGACCATAACTAGTTGGTTGAACTACGTATTTTTCAGCAGTAAGTTTCTCTAGGCAATTGACACTTAAAATTTTAGAAAGTGTCTAAGATTCTCTTCCTTTTTAGCAAAAATGTTTACCTCAGTTTGTGAGTTAAATTCAAGTACAGAAATAACCACACTGAAAAGTTAGCAGAGGTGTGGAAGTTGCTGAGATTTCCTTTGCACTTCTCTTAAATAGCAGACAATTAGTGAAATAGCACACAACTGCTGAGAAGGAAAAAATGCCATCTCTAAAAAAACTCTTCAATTTTTTTCAAAAGATAAAAACAGACATGGAACAGTCTCAGGTCTTAAAAAATTTGACCAAATTAATTTTTTCCACTACCGAAAAAGCAATAAGGAAGGCTGTATTTGTCGGTCCATGGGGGGGGGGGGGGGGGAAGACACAAAACATAATGTGATTTCTGTCAGAGATGCATATGGTTTTGGCAGATGAATAGTCACGTATTATAAAAATCTCTCTGGCAAATAATGAGAAGAAGAAAAGTCTTCACATTGCATCCGCATTAAATTATTTCAGTTCTGTTTTACATGCCAAAAGTTTACACTGCATTTAGATATTATTTCTTCTCTGTGTACTTCTGACCTTGTCGCTCTGGAGAGCCAGAAAATAACTTCCCTTTCCAGAATACAGCAATAATTCAGGTTGGAGTGGAAGGAGCTGTTTTAAATGGCTGATCTTCATTATGCATATTCCAAAACTGACCTCACCTAGACTGGTTGGTGTGAGTTATCTTAGCTATTCCTTCAAATATTAATTTATACTCCAGAAGTGTTATGACCCAAGTTTGCTTAGGCCTTTAGGCTACATTGAGAAGGACTGGTGAGTCCCCAGTGCAGCTGGCCCCCAGGGACTGGCTGGTGCACGCCCTAACTGGCTTTATTCAGGCTCTCGTACTGCTCTCCCTTGCCTTGTCCCACCGTGGATTTATGAAGTGGCTGGTGGATACACCTTTGCACAAGAGCTGAGAAATATCCTGGGTCCTGCAGCACTGTCACAGCCCCCAGGGGCTCCAGCAACAGGATCGTGCTGCAACAAAAATCCAGTGCCTTATTTGAAACATCACTCTAAGACTGAAACCCAAAAATAGTCATTTGTATAAATGCTTTGGTTTTCCCCTCAGAAAATATTGTATTTCAATCCTTTCTAACCCTGCTACTATCACAGAATGGCAGAATTTTGGCCTAGTTTTAGTTCCACTAGTATTAATCAAAGGGGTGTCTCTCCCTCTTTTTTCTTCTTAAAATAAATTTTCCTTGTAAGAACCAACACTCAACTTTACCCTAAATAAATCCTGTTGAAAATAAGGCAGTATGAAGTATTTCAATATATCTTTTGAAGTAGTCATTTAACCATAATGCCTCAGTCTTTGGTACATAAACAAGATATCAGTAAGATGGAAACAGATATTTAAATAGCTTTCTGAAGAATTTTGTGATATTTTTATTAACCAATCCCTTCTCAAGGCCAGTATTGCAACTTGCAAGCAGAATATTGCCCTTGCTTTTAAATAATTTTACATGAGACAAACCACAACTTCTCTTTGCCCAGTCATCACTTATATGAATGTAGCCTTTTTCCTTAATATCTTGCCTATTCCCTGGAGAAATCAACTTTCATCTCCACTCTTTTAGAAGCCCTGCTAGTACTGAGTGTCTGGTTTAGTCATATTCAGATCACTCTAGTCGCTTGTTACTGTCTTGGAAAGCTGGCAGGTAATAATTTAATGGATTACACAAGTGTTGCACTGTATGTTTTCCCTTCCTTATTTTTATATATATATATATGTATTTCTATTCCTTATATATTCTTAGGGGTACTAAAAGCAACAGCTCATTTTGGCATTAAAGTTGCCCGGGGCTGTGTTTACTCCAGTCATGAAGGACTGCAGATGACTCTCTATCTTAGTGGCTCACTTCTGTTTCTTTGATGTGCTTTAATAGGCATGACTTCATTGAGTATATGTAAGGATAAGATTTAAATAGCCTCTTCTATTTAAGCAATAGGTGAAGGAATGAAAAGAACAATTTCTGTGATCATGACTGATTGTCTGTTGAATTGCAATTTAACTGCTTATATTGAGGTTCTCATACGTCACTGCTTAGTTTCCAGCCTCCTTGAGGTAGAGAGTTTATAGTTTGGCCTTTAAGATACCAGTTATCTACAGCATAATATTATTACAAAAGTCAAAACAACATAACTTCCAAAGTCCTCTCCCTATTCTCTTTGGGGAGGCAGTATCAAAATAAGGGGGTTTGTGACTTTAGGTGGATTTAGAAAAGTTAAACTAGTAAATGGATCAAATTCCCTTACAAAATATCTCTTCCAAATTCCAGTGAAGTTAACTAGGAAAAAAATGACCACGTGTCTCCTGAGGATAGCAGCTGCTAGCATTCACAAGCAATACTAGCTAGATACTAGGTTTAATGTGAAGCCTGCTGGGTTTTAACCATCATTACAAATGCCCTGTGAAAAGCTTGGTGGCTTTTCTGAACAAAGCCCTACTTGCCCTCTGCCATTTGCTCTGAATTCCAATCCTGCGTTGCCACAGATGTTGGGGCAAAATCCTTTCCCCTTCAAATTACTATCATTACAGGCTGAAATCTCTATCTTACCATTTATCTCCACAGATTATCTATGCTAGATAATGCTCAAGTAAAATAGTCTAATGGTCACCTGGTCAGTTTTTAAAGTCAGATTCATTTTTAGAAAAAAAAGATACAGTGATTATGAGGTGACAGGGGCACGTTCAACAAATCTTTCATGCTAAAGTCACATGCTGAGGGTTTATGCGCAATGCAAATGTAAAGCCTGGGGACTTGCAAGAGCATGTACTCGCATATGTGCTCAGCATTTCTTAAAATGAGAGTGAGTTTGCACATAAAAAGATGGAACACATGGTCAGCAGCTGGAATTTATGAGGATCTCTATTTAATAAAACAGTAGTAACCACTTTGTGCTGCTGCTGCATTCTTTTCTTGGTGACAAAATGGTGGCACACCAGAAAAGCTGTGGTCTTAAGTAGAAAAAACATTTCCTAGGGGTTAAGGGGGCGGAGAGAACAATGTAGTAGCAAAGGTCTTATCATTCCCTGAAAGTGCTCTCTAAGATGTTGGGTGTTTTTTTGTTTTGCTTTGTTGTTTTTTTTTTTTAAATCTTGTGGGTGATAGCTACTGTGCCCACTTGTGGCTGCTCAGACAGGCCTTGGACTTGCCTTCCTCTGAGGTTTACAAGGCTTGGTTGGACAAAGCTGTGACTGATTCGGTTTAAGGTTGGCTTTGGTCCTGTTTCAGACAGGGGGTTGGAGTAGATGGTGGCCAGCAGTCTCTTCGAACAAACATTTCTATGATTCATTAATTCTGTGCTAAATTTGAAAATTTGTATCGAGTAATAAGCAACTTCTCAATACAAAAATTGCAATCAGACCTTCTGCCACAGAAAAAAACGTATTCCCTGTTTCAACTAGCTAACCAGTGTGCGTTTTCCCAGATGTTGTTGAGGCTGCCTTCACACTCGCTGTCTTTCTCAATTCATTTCTTTGTGGGAAACCATTTGTTTCAAATTCGATTCCAGCTTGCACCCAGTACCAAGCAAAAATATCCATTTGGAGCTGAAGGGTTAGACCACTTAAAAAAATGAAGTAAGCAATGCCAGCTCTTTTGTGTGCAACAGGCATGTATAAACAGTTTGAAAGACATTTGTCATTCTTTCAGTATTGGCCTCATACTAAAGACCAATAAACTTTTAAAGTGAAACAGTTATGTGGGCTGCATTGTTCAGGGAGGCATTTTCTGATTGTGGCGGCAGAGAGGCAAAGAAGGTCACTTCTCAAGTCTCGCACAAGTAGAAATATTCATGTTTGAAACAATGCATAGGTTTATATTGGAACCTGAAAGAGAAGGCAATATTGAAAAATCCCTAATTACCTAATTGCAATATTATTTTCAGCATACCACATTTGCTCTATCTACGTGATCATGTGCAACAGAACAAACATTGTGTAAGTTTATAAACAGTAAAGGGAAAATATAATGCCAGGTTCTCAAAATATAAACATGAAAAACAGTGTAAGGGATCCAGTTAAGAAAAATAATAAAACTGACTGGATAGGGGAGTAATAATATAGAGCCAACAGTAGTCAATCTGAGAACACCTTTGGAAATTAAAGAAAAGATATAAAGGGAGGTTTTAAAAGTTAGGAGGGAATAAATAAAATCAGTTTTTAGGGGGATTGTAGTGCCCCCCGCAGTTAAAAATACAGTCATCTGCCAATTTCAGAAGTGATAGCAGATTCTTGAAAGAGCAGGTGTTATGTTACTCTGTGTCTAAAATTCAGCCAGGTCCAACACCTTAAAGGCTTTCAAAACTAATAATCCCAATTCAAAGCCAACCAGCCACATTATAGTGAGTTGATGGAAAGAACATTAGGGGAGCATAATGTGATTACAATAGCTCAGAGCAGTACTTGTCCACACTGATTGCTTTCTGACATATGCCTACCAAAGATTTGGAAAGAGGAAAAATTCCTTCAAACAGTACATTCACAACTAAAAAAGCCGAGAGGAAGAGTGGGAATCAACAGTCTTTATTCAGTACATTTCTTAAAGTTTTCCTCTGTGGGAATAACCTCCCTCTGAGACTATTGCTGGTTGTATTTTTCATCCCTACTGTATTTGGTAGGATGTCCTGTTTTGTTGTTGCTTTTAGCTAAGTCGTGACAAATTTGTCTAACAGTGATATAGCCTGTGATTGTGCCAGCTGATTGGTTACTGTTAGTGAGAACTGATTAATGACATTAAGTGGTATTTCTAATCTGTGCTCACCAGGACTTCTGCTGGGAACAGCTTTCACTGGAGAAACCTTATCCGGTGATTCAAATATATAGGGCAATTCACAGTTAAGTTAGTTGACTAGAGTTATGGAAATACTGAAAAAAATTTTGCAATATTTAGTCAACCTCTTAGTTCTATTGTGCTTGTTTTCCTTTTCATGCCTGTTTTCCATTAATACACTAAAGAAAGAATTTAGAGACAGAAATGATCACAGAAAAAATTTCACCAAATTCTTCAGAATTTGGGTAAGATGCAATTTCTCCATTTGTGAATTAGTAATCACAATGAATCTTTCACTTGAGTATATCTGCACTGCAGTGACAGAACTGATTTCCAGTAATGCAGATAGTCAAGATAGACTTAAGCTAGCTAGTTTTGGAGCATACTAATTTACTTGTTTCTTGGCTATATAGTAGAGATAAACTACACCAAACTGCGAGCAGACCTACTCTGTATCCTATGCATGTTTCTATAAAAATAGATACGCATGTATGTGGAGTGTAAGTTGCATATATGCCTATAAATCTATGCATACCCTGTAAGCAAATGCAACTGTTTCACGAGATGAAAGCAAGCAGAAGCAGAATTGCCTGTGATAGTTATGTTTGCCAGGCCCATGAACTGTTTGACGTTTCTCCAATGAAGAATGGTAACCACAGACACCACACCAACAGGGCACAGCATTAGAGGCCACCACCAAGTCAATTGTCCAATATGCATTGCTTCTTTTCAGTAATATGTCACAGCTTGTGCATTCTGTTTAAGATTTAACTGGTGAGTTAAATGGAAATGGTATTAATTATATGCTAGAACTATGTTAACCTTCAAAACAGCTGTAGGCTTTTAGTCCAAGAGCAAAAAAACCATAAAAGCATTGTAAGCTTTTTTCCAAAGGGATGGGGTTAAGATATGACCACAAGACCTTGTTATCTCATGAGAAAAGCTTCCAAGGAGTCCATCTTCAACCGTTTTTTTCACCTCTCTTCTCATAGGCCTCAGTTTCCCCCTCCAGAAGACAAAACTGCACATGCCCAGGAAGAAAAGGGAACACAGGGAGTGAGTTTGGGTCCAGATCCTTTCCCCTGCCTGCCCTTGGCATTTTTTTTTTTTTTTTCTCCATAGAAAGTCTGATAAAAGCTGCCAAGTTTCTCATGGTCTTTTCTTAATTCTGGCTGTGTGCAGCTATATGAGCTTCACCTGCTGGCTAACTTGGCTGAAGTATGTGTGCATACCCTGACTAAAAAGGACTCCGTATGGCCAATGTTTAGATTTTGCGTTCTCTCTGGGGTTATCCTTGTGATATAATGAGGCTCTTGAGGCCACTGGCACTGGCAGAACCCTGTTTTTCTAATAATCTTTCAACTGGGAAGAAAAGTGTTGACAGCCAGGGACACAACCACAAAGACACTGCATTTGAGGAAAGGAAAGGGCTTTTTTCTCCCCTTCCCTTTTTTTATATCACTAGTGGGCTGGTTTTTTTTCAAGCCAAGGCACATATTTTGATGATGACTATGTGATAGTGAAAAACTTGTAACTATTTTACAGGCAACTGCATTGCTTCAGAACAACGCACTTGGTTTCTTGTCTGATATTTTATTTTTTGAAGTCAGCGATATTTGGTCCGGCATTCAGATATCACCCAGAGTTTAGTTCTGTCCTGACACAGTTTTGAGGAGACTTTTGTTAACACTTGGCTTTTTATTAAGCTGCCAGCCTCATCTTGTTGCCACTAAGCGAGACATCGTGAAAAGAGGCGTTGTGCAGTCATTGTGTGAGGTAGGGATCTGAATGAGCTACCAACCCGCTGAAGGTGGTAAATATGAACCCAGTGCGAGATCTAGGCCATTATCTAATTTCATTTGACACTTCCAATTGAGAGGCCTCTGCAGTAATAACAATGTATTAATTCCTTGCCTTTCTCTCCCAGTCGCTACTGGTGTTTCTTGTTATGCCTCCTACCCTCATTCTCTACACGTGTGAATAGCTAGGAACGTGCAACTCTATGTGCGTGCGTGGCATTGCTGACACGACACAAAGAAGTTTTTTTGAATGTTCACTCTAACCAAATATGAACAGCATGGCCAGTCACACAGTCAACATCTGCTACAGATAATACATGGAAGTCTAGAGATGATTTTTCTGAAATATGAATCAATATTATATATTTTACTTTAAGGCAGGCATGGTTTGGTTCAATTATCTGTAAAGATACATGGTTTTAAATTTTTCAAAATGCTGGAATATTTTGGCCTAACTTCTTTATAAAAGTTTTATAAAACCCACACATCTTGGCCACATGCTTGTTAACTCTCTTTGTATGATGTTTCCTCAAAATAATATTACTGTGTTTCCTGCTGTTGGAGGATTTTAGTACTGCCCCAGACTTAGCCATTTCACTTTTTATCATTTCATGAAAAAAGCCTCCACCAGCTTTGATGCATCTATGGTCATGCCTCTCCAACTTACCACCAAAAATAATTCAAAGATCACTTCTTTGAAACCAGTAGTTCCTCTGAGCAATAGAATTTTACAGTAAAGTATCAGTTGACTCAAGTTCCTTTAGAAGATGCCAAAATTCAGCAGGTTTTTCAGGGGAGCTGTTCTTAGCTTCCATTAGGAGTAAATTGTGAAAAAGCAAGATAACTGTTATTTCCTTTATCCTGTAAGTTTGGCTCATAATAAACAGGAAGATATACTAGAATTAATGTGTAATTAGGATTTGGTTTTGAGGTAGAGGGAGGAGTTTTTAACCTTTTTCTGAGGTAAAAACTCTCTCTAAAATAAATGTGCCCTTAGAATCAACCTGGAGTGTTGAATGTCAGTGCTACCTACTAAGAGAAGATTCAAAATCCTGGTTCACAACATCAGAAACTAAAAAGGGGGCATTAGATTCTTGTCTAGATCAGATTTTTTTCATCTTATCTCCACACTTCCCTTCTGCCATGCCCTGCATGAGAAATTTTGCAGGATATATCACATATACAGCAGTAGCAATCCAGCAAATGTTAGTTTGGATGAGTACTGCGCTAACACAGCTGTGCTATTCACATTAAGTTGATTTGTTTAGAGAGAGATCTCAGCTATCTCTATGGGACAATAAGTTATAGTGTGTAGCCAGACCCTGAGCAATGTCTGCAATGGAAAAAGAATGAAAAATTGTGGAATGTGTACTCTAAACTTACAAAACATGCAGAATGGTGCCTGTTGTAGTTTCTGAAAGTAGTAACAGGTATATCATGTAATATGATGTATAAATTATAGTGGAAAATGGTCTATTGGTCCTGACATAATTAGCCAGTGAGGAGTCACTCCTCAGAAAACAGTCATACAGTTGACCATTTCCAGTGCTGCTACTTAATCTAAATGAAGCTCTTTGGTGAATCAAATCAATATTGAAATTCTTTTTCATTTCAGTGAGGTCTAGTCTGGAAGTCTTGCATTTTGTTATGGCATGTTAAAAGCCAGGACAAGTATCCTTCCACGTGAACAGTGTGCAGTGATCATCAGCTTCTAAAAACCCTTCAGTCAGCTGGGTCTGGAGAGCCTCCAGTCACCATTACTTCCTCTGGTGGTATCCACACTCCTCCTCTTGGTATTCCTCTCTTCCTTGGGGAAATGCCCTTGGGAGCACACTAGCTCCTAAAATCAGTGTCTGGGATGCTTTTCCACAGAGCACCACCTATCACAGAATAGCCTGGGTTGGAAGGCACCTCCAAAGATCATCTGGTCCAACCTTTAGTGGGAAAGGGAGCCGAGACGAGATTATCTAGCACCTTGTCCAAAGGCATATTGAAAACCTTCAGCAATGGGGACTCTACCGTGTCCCTGGAGAGGTTGTTCCAGTGAATGATTGTTCTTATTGTAGAAAATTTATTTCTTATGTCAAGATAAAACCTATCTCAAAACTTGTACATGTTGCCCCTTGTCTTCTACATGTGGCAACTTGTGAACAGACAGTTTCCCTCCTCTTTGTAGCCACAAACCTACGTTAGGTCTATCTGGCTTCTAGTGAAAATTCTTTATGGACAACTTGGCTGGAATGAAATTAGACTTAGGAAAAGAAGTTTTTAACCACAGAAAAATGTACATATTAAAAATGTGAGTTACTTATCTATGCAAAGCAAAACCAAAATATCCCCCCTTCTGTGATACCAAGCTGGTATGGACTTTTAGGGAAATAATTCAAACAATGTCTTTTCTCTCTCACTGCATAGAAAGGATTTACTAGCATGAACTGGTAAAGGCTCATGTAAAAGCAATGACACTTGACTAGGATCTTGCTGAGCTATTTGTGTTCAGTGAGGTTTCAAATATTTTTTTTTGCTGTACCCTCCCTGCAAGTCTCATAGCATGTTATCTCTTGGTAGGTAACCTTGGCTTGGGTGCTATAGCCAGCTCAAAGCAACCTTCTGATCTATACAGATACATCTGTTGCATAACATGTGAAATGCTGAATCCGTTTTCCTTGTACATCTTGAGAATTACCAGCATCTGCAGATAAACACAGGTAGCTGTTCTTGTATTCCCTGTATTCTAAGTTAAAAACATCTCTAAGTGAACCACAATGATTTAATACACTCTGCGCATTCAATAATATAAATTATTGTGCAGATTTAAAGGCAGAAATCCTGGAAAGTATGTGTAGAGTCCATTTCCATTTTACTTCTCTGATCTGCTCTTTCTCATTGAAAAACTCCCAGGGGTGGTGACTTCTTTTCTCTTACTGTAATTCATAGATATGGTTTGAAGTTGACAGATACACAGCTTTTGATCATGCTTTAAAAAAAAAAAAAAAGAAAAAAAAAAAAGAAAGAACATAAAATGAAGAAATAAAGAACATAAAATGAAAGACTACTTTCCTCCGTGGAGGATAAAATGACATTTGAGGCTTTGACTGCTGGTAATTATAGCATGGTTTAGTTATGATATCCAATAATAGCTTTTTAATGTCCTTAACATAGCATGATTTTTTTTCTTTTTCTTTTTCCAAAGCTTCCCAAGTTTTCTTATTTGTTATGCTTTTGGACCATGAATTGATGACTGTATATCATTTACCTTATTTTACAGAAGTTTACAGCAGACAAAGTCTTAATCTTAGTCTTTGACTAAGACAGCCATACTTGATGAATAGTTCAGATTCTTTATTGTTGGGGTTTTTTCCCTCGTCTATATTTTTCCTTTACTCCTGCTTTAGAATAAAAGAAGCAGAGATTAGCTTGTGAAGCTGAACTGGAGAGATTAAGAAAGAAGAATTTAAACCTGATGAGATACAGTTCAGTAGATTGCAGTGATACAAATGGCCTCTGACTTTGAGATTTTATTTCCACTAAGGCAAGGAGTTTCGTATTCCTCTTTTTCTTTGAATATACTGCATTAAAAAGCAACTGAACCAATTCAAACGGGGCCAAGAATTCTGGAACATGCAATCTGACACAGAAAAAGGCGATCTGGGGGTTTTGGTTTGTTTGGGGTTTTTTTACTACCAATGGGATGAGCAAATACCATAAGCTGTTTATCCTAACTTCAGCTCTTGAAATTTGGGTTCAAATGAAACAAAACTCAGATTGAATTACACCCTGATCTGGATTTGCAAAACTCAAATCCAATGAAAAAATGCTATAAACTCCAGATTACTTCATTGCTATTAGGCTGCTACTTTTCAACATACATATCTTATCTAAAAAAGGTAGAACATTTGTGTCAGGAGTAAGCCAACTGGTTAAGATCAGAATCAACTTGAACCTTTGTATGTCTTATTGTTAGGCTGATTATCAGCAGCTGACATGTTAGTGGCTCTATAACAGTCACAGCAGTAAAAATCTTCAGTTTAAAATTGGGAAAAGTGAATACTTTTCATGTGTCTGTCTCCAGCTGTATCTAGAAAGAGGAGTTCATGAAATAACTTGGAAAGGTCCTCCTTAAATAATTCCTGATACAGATGAAGCTGGGAAGTGCTGTAGTGCTGTGGCTGAAACACTTTTGTTGTATTGGTGAAGTAGATGTAAACTGAATTTTCCTGTATAACTTCTTAAAATGGAATTATAGCACTATAAATTATGAAGAAAACCTGCTAGCCATATGCCATTCACCTAAGTCTCCAGACAAACAGATCTGTCTGATGGACTGAAAAACTACTTTAACCAAGGCAGACAATTTATATCTAAATGTTTCTCTGGTCATTGTAGTAGAAATAGTTGGCAAACGCATATGCCCACTGTAACCGGCAAATACAAGAATGAGAGAAAAAGCCATAGAAGGGGGTATGGCTACATTTCTATTTTGAGAACAAGGGACTGCTCTACTCAGCTGAGCCTGGTGATACTTTACATGCTCTCCCTTGTGCAAAATTTTGTTCATCTGTTCTGGAGGAAGGAAAGAAAAAAATTCTTATGATTTTGTTCTCGGAACCATTTTGATCTCGGTGATTTTGATCTCTGCTAGGAATTTGTTTTGTGCCTTTTGAGTACAACCATCAATAGCTTTTATGCTTCGCCATTTTTCCATTTCAACACAGATCAGAAAGAAAAAGGAGTAAAGGGGAGAAGGGAGGCTGCTGTCTATGGCTCCCATTGAATTCCATTTCATTTCATGATACTTGTAGCAAGTAGAAATCAGAATATATGTGCTTGGAGTGAAATTTTTGTGGGAGAAACTGAGATTTGATAGATATGGTATCAAATAATAACTGAAGGATCTCTCTCTTCAAGCAGAATGGTTGTAATTTCAGTAAGTTCTGAAGAAGGTGGTGTTCAGAAATTGAAACCCACACCTGTGAACTGTTAGTTGGAGTAAAAGAATTTGTCATTCCTATGCATGAAAAGAAAAAAGCAGAGATTCTTTTTTAGATTCCATAGTTTGACCTAACAGCAATTCAGACACTAGAGATAGAGGAGCCAAAAACAGGAGTAAAGAACATGTGAAACATTGATTTGTCTCTGACCAAACACTGTGGCTTGATCGGTATCTTTATGAGAGAGCTTGACCTTGCAAAGTTGCATGCACATATAAGTAAAAAAGTTCAAGGCAATATATCTAAGTTAACAATATTTATCGGACTCTTTTAACATCTATGATATCTGCAGTTTAGATTATACCTGTGTGAAACAACTCTTCTCAGACAGGATACCCCAGGCATAATTAAGCATTCAAAGCACTGCAGGAGCCTCCTTTTTCTCTGTAACCTGATCTTTAAAAGAAATTCTGAGAGCCATTTCTCAGTTTGGCTGCACCTGCAAGACAAATGGAAACTGCATCTGTAGCACTGGTAGCATCAAGCACGAGGCAAACAGCCATACCAGGATGACACATGTTTCTGTGCTTGTATATGTTTTCAATGCGTTACTGCTGCATGAGCACTGATTTGTTGGCAGTACGTAATTTAAGTACAACATAATGTTTGGCATGTGAGACATAGATCTAGAACTTGCCTAGATGATGCCTATGTATGAAAGCTGATTTGCTAGAAGTTCTCAGATGCTCGAAGACATCATTTACACTTTTTGTGTGTGTGTGTGTGAAAGGAAAATGTGAGGAAATTATTATTTTTTTTTAAACTATCAAAAGAAAAAAAATTGTGAAGAAAGTTTCCAAATTAATTTAGGCCTTGAAATTCAGGGTCTGGGGTGCCATGTCAAAAATGCTCTAGTAAGGTTAAGAAGGCATAGAGAAGATAACAAGTATGACCAAAGACCAAAAATATCTTCCACACAAGAAAGTCTCATAAGGAAAATAGGTTCTATACAAAATAGGTGAAATTCAGAGGAAACAGATGAAATGGAATTCGGCTGAGAAAGAGGAAGTAAAGGAGGGATGTACTATAGAAGTCTATATGGTAATGAGTGCTATTAAGATGCTGAGCAGTTTCTGATTATTAGCTCTTTCTCATAATCAGCAACTGAGAAAACCCCCGGTGAAATTCTCTTGTGGAAAAGAACAGAGAAGAAGAGGAAGTGCCTGGGTTTGCATGCTATATGAATAAAATGCAGAGCATAACGCCCAATGTTTATATCAGGTGCTAAAAGTAGAAGTAGGCCCAAAGAAGGACTAGACGAGCTCGGTGCAGGCAGGTCGTCTTTTAATGGCAGTCCAGAAACCCGGGCTCCCCAGCAGCTTGCCAGTCAAAGCTCATTGGAGACAGAGCTTGAGCTTTCTCACAGCTTCAGGTTGATATATTTGCACAGATGAGACTGTATTTTCTGTGAAAATTCTTTCCAACAGTGAAAATGACAATTAGCTCTACTTGTAGCTAATGAGTGAATGTTGCTTTTCCCTTCCTTTTGTATGTTTTTCCCATTACCTGGTTTCCCATTACCTGAGCTGATGGTTGTCTCCTGGTGAGGCAGCAGAAAGCATCCCTTGTATCTTTGCTAAACTCTTCTCGCTCACAAGGTTTCTTTGCATATCCTACACACTTGGCAGGGGATTTGTTGTTTTCCATGAAAACTTCACAACTTTTGCTGTGGTGATTCCCCAAAGTCACTATTAGCATAATGGGGGTTGGGGGGACACTTTGCTTCACTTTCATTTTGAAAATTAGGCACAATGGGAATTGATTTCTTTTTAATTTAACTAGAACATCAAATGCTGGAAGATAAGAAAAATATATATTGTATGTGGTATACCAAAGCAACATTACAAGAAAAAAAAAATTTGAATAAGCTACCTCAGTTAAATCAACCAAAATTCCTGCATATCATTAAACAGCACAGTTAAAAGAGTGACTATAGTGGCTGCCCTGGGACGCCCACAGAAAGCTCGACAGGAGAATTGGAGGAAACTCTGTATTTCTTCAATTTACATTCCGAGCAACTTTTAGTTAGCTATTCAGCCTTTCTAGGCAACTGCTAAAAACATCTTCCTTTGTGTCAAGAAATGAAAGGTCAGTAAAATTTTTGAGCATAATTTCATCTAATTATGTCAACAATATGCTGATTAAAAATCATAATATTAGATTCCCCGAATGATTGGCACTTTAAAGCACTTGAGACAAAACACAACGAAATAAGCTAATTTACCTAGAAATACATGCTAATCTTTATACTCAATGCTTATTTGAGATCTGCCACTGTTTGGGTTTTTTTACCTTATTTTATATGTGTCAACCATAAATACTTGATACCTTGCCTAGAAATCAGTTATGCCCATTTAGACATATATATTCTCCCTCTCTTTTTATTGTAGTGTGAGAAAATGAACTTGATCTTGTTCATTAGATCTTGATCTTTAGATTGTGTGGCTTCTTTAGATCATTTCTTGATCTAAAGAAACACCTTAAAAGGTGAAACACAGAAACAGGCGAATTCATTTGTGTCTCTTGAGAAAGACTTGTGTCTTCCATTACTTTTGTGTCCACAACAGCATTGTCTACCAATAAAGATGACAAGACATATATTGACAGCAGCCAAAGGAACTGGCACAAATATTAGTTATGCACTTTCAGAGTGTTAAGATCCTCCAACATCAATTTAAATCAGTACGATTTTGCCAAGCACATCAGTGGATTTTGGATTAATTCCATAATTGATAATATAACTGAGCTGATGGTCTACAGAGAAAGTAAAATGATTCTCATACATGAAAAATGGGCAGAAATGTTGAAAATAATGAAGAGTAATATGCAAAAGCCTGACAAGATATACAAAATATTGCTGTTTGTTTAGTCTGTAGCTTTAATGTTTGTTGGCTTCCACAAAACCCAACACATGTTGTGGAGGAGCTTCTCATTTCAGCCTCGTTTCATGGGGCTTGTAGGAGCATCCTGTTTGTCTGCCTTGTCACTACCACACAATTTTAGCCAAATCTGGTTAAATATGATGGATAGTGATCTCAAAGGCTGTTCCTATAAATTTCACAGTCCTAGGCAGCTGGGCAGAGCTAGATGCTTTGTTGAGAGGGTCTCCTCAGAGAGTAAGGATCCTTGTGGGCAACCACATATTTGGTACCAGGGAATACACAGGGATCTCGCCCTCAGGATGCAAATCTCAGGCAGACTAAGTTCTCAGAGTGGCATGTTTCTGATAGGCAAAATATGTTGATTTTGCTTGATGATGTGCTGAAAACATATCTTGCCCACTTTTGATCAACTTTAAACAGTATACATGATTTTGGGGGGGCAGTTTTATATGCTGAGATCCTGTTGGAACAGGCCTAAAATATCTAATATTTCCATACAGAAACAAAATAAGAGTTTTAGGGATGAGATCATTTCTACCCACAGTGAAGAAATGCAGAAAATAAAATATAAAGAGGAAGAAAAATCTAGTTTTTAAGGGTATCAGACTTATTAAGGATTTCATACCTTCATTCATGTGTGTGCTTCAGTAGACATCAATTGCCACAGGATCCCATACTGTCAAGCCTGGATCCTTCCTTTGTGAAAAGCAAGTCTTCATAGTATTCTCCATGCAAAATATAGCTCAGTAGCTTACGTACAAAATTTCTAGGGGGATAATCAGAAGTGTTTGAAAGGCTCCTGAAGTAAATGGATAGATTTATACTATTCCTTGAGTGTGATCTGAAATCCCCACTTGCTTCACAGTCAGACTGTTTGGATTAGAGCTTTTAGATGTATTCTAGACCATGCCAGAGGAGAAAGTGTTGTCATGTGCTAGCCCTCAGCGTGGTTCTTTGCGTGTTTATTCCCCGCGGTGCAAAGAATCCAAAGAAACCAGTTCTTCCCTATGTATCTCGCATTGCCATGTGGTGATGTCATTTGACCAACCTCCAGAAGTCAAGTCAGCAAGATGCATTCTCACCCCTCCACCCCAAGGCAGGAAAGCATATGGTAGCTGCTGCAGTAAAGACATTTCATAACTACCTTTGTGCACGTACACTGTGCTTCGGTTTGATTCCTGGTCAGTGCACCGACAGACAACAGAGATATAATCTCGACTGTGGCTCTCTGCCTACAGACTCATCCGAGGTACCCCACTGAAACCCAGCTGGAGATCAGATGAGAGAGGATTTGTGGTCACAGACTGTAAACTGCAACATGATCTCTATCAGAGCCCTTCCTCTTCAAGTAATTTCTGTTGGCATTGGAGAGAAAGTAAGCGGCAAAAACATCGTCATGTGCTGTAACAGTGCTGTTACTAATCAGGCAATGAAGTTGAAAAGATACTTTTACTTTTTAAGAACATTTTGTGTCAATTTAAAAGAAAAATACATATATATGAATAAATATATTGGCTTAAGTACAGATAGACGGTTAGCATTGTTTTAAACAACAGTGCTCTGAGACATCTCACCTAGATAGAGAGGAGCAGCTGCCTTATTCAGCAGTGGTATGCTAGACAGAATTACACTTTCGACTGCAGTATTTATTTATTAATTGTTATCAGAATTAATGTCACATTTGGGACTATTCTTGTTTAGATGGACAACGGCAATTTTCACTGTACATTCCAGTGAAAATGAAAACTGGCCCCTCGTGGGTCCCTCAGATTATTTCACTTTCTTCTTTCTTCCACATAATTGGCCAGGTTCCCTGTTGTTGCTCTTCCCTCTCCAGGGTCTCCACAGTTCTCCACTCCTTTAGTAATGATCTCATTTTTCCTTTGTTACTCTGCTATGAGTACATATTCCATCTTCTCTCCATCCTTTTGATTCTCTACTTTTTCTTCTGTCATGTTTCAGGAACTCCTTCCTGTACTAAGTACTGGACTACAGGTCTTGCCATTACTTTTTCAAAATGTAACTCTTCTGTTAACCTGACCTCACCAAATCATTCTGGAAACTCATTCGGTGTCTGCTAATTACATATGTATTTGTCCCTTAAATAGGGAACTTGTCACGCAGGGAACATGTCTTCTTGTATGGCTTATACCATCCTTTATTGTGGGATAAACAAGTACATCTCAGCTCTGAAGAAGTCTACTTGTGCAGGGTGACCAGGCATTTCAAATCAATAAAATGCTATCAATCTTGAAGTAAAGTGAACTTCTTATAAGTGGATACATATTCATGACAACTCTGCACAGCTGTAATAATCATAACAAAAGATCTTTTTTTATTCCCTCATGCTGCTTGGGATAAAATAAGGATAGCTAACATTTGGGAAAAAAAAATATACAAAGACCCAAATTACTAAGTATATTGGACAATTTTCTTTTATCTCTTCCTTTTCAAACCATTTCACTGAAATTCATGGTAGGTTTTTAGCCAGGGGAATGTAATGAAAAAACAGGGGAATTTTTTTTCTAACTTTATTTCCAGTGGGATTTCAAAATTAGAATGAAGGGGTGATGAATTTGATTGTCCTAGAAGTGGATAAGAGAGAAGACAGACATCAGCCCAAGCCAGGCGTAGAAGACAAGGAAACACTGTTACGGAAATGCCAGTTCTCAATGAAGTCTGAGAAAGATTGATTTATATTTGTGAGCAGAACTCAGACATAACTACAATAGAGCAAACACTTATATATGTCCTGTGTTTTGCCTACAACAGTATTCACTGCATGTTGAAACTTCCCAAAAAACCTGAAAGGTTTGCATAAAGGGATACTGACAAAAAGTCTTTTTCTACTGAACTGTCAATCTGTTTGAAGACGGTAAACTCCAGAAGTAACTTTAAGAGTATTGCAAGTTCCCCTAGACATTTTTAGAGAAATTAAAAAAAAAAAAAAAAAAAAAAAGAAAAAGAAAAAAAAAATCAGCATCTGATACATTAGAGTACCAATCCAGTCATCAAGAAATAATAATTATGAATATGATTTAGTGGTCAACTTGGTAGTGTTAGGTTAACGGTTGGACTCGATGATCTTAAAAGTCTTTTTCAACCTAAATGATTCTATGAACGCAGTTGAATAGAAACATGCTAGAAATGTCTTATAAAGTCATGCGATGTTCTTAATTGCTAACCTTGATTTGCTTAATGTTTTAGCACATTAAAAGTAGTGTTTTGAAAGTTTGAAAAGACTTTTCACTTACTATTCACTTGCAATATTTTTTTCAAATGTAAGATTTTCTTTACAGATCACAAAACAGCAGAAAAATTTTAGGTTTTACAATGAAGAACATTATTATGGGAGTTTGTGTAGAAAAAAATAACTAGTGAGATGATTGAATTAATAATCAACTGTAAAATATGTGTTTAATGCATGCACAAGAAAAATGTGCTAAGTTCTAAAAGGAGTATGTTCTGTGGTCTTCAGGAATTCTGTTAACTTCTGTACTTTTATGTATGTCCTAATCCTTTCCCCAACAAAGTTTATGTCAATGTTTCTGTTGACGTCAGCAGGAAGCAATCAGAACAAACTGGTAAAGCTGATGATTTGTGTATCTTTAAATTGGCAGCTTTTAAAATATATGGGGTTATAATATTACTAGCTTCCTGTTTTTTTCCCCTCAAAATTATATTTCATACATAATCTAATGAATACACATAACATAAAAAAGTTTTTATATTTCAATGATCAGCTTTTCTGTCATTTTAATGTTAAAGGCTTTAAAGCTTTTTATTTCACTAATGTGGGATTTACATTTTAAAGGTATTCAGTCTCGCCCTCTATTTTACAATTTTCCATGGAAAGTTTCTGTCAAACTCCAACTGCAATGAAAACTGTTCAGGGAAATGCTCATTCTAAGGAGTTACTTTAGGAGTATTATTGCAGAATTACAATAGAGAGGAAACACTACAAATACATAGGTAAAATTGGAAAGCTATGCTGCTGCTTCTAAGACAAGAAGTCTGTGATCCTTCTGTTGATACGTGGGTGGATGTATCTTTCCAAGTTCCAATAAACACATTTAAATCTCTAAAATATTTCTATTTCCAATTATGGGAATTTATTTTTTCTCACATATGTATCTTTTCCTTGTACTTCATTCAGGTGTTGCTCGCTTTCTCCTCTACCTTCCAAAATACACATAAGCTATCTGTAAGCTTTCGGCTATGTGGCTAGCTCTACTGTGAAATGGAACAATACTTTTAAAATATAAAATAAAAATGGCCTAAGTTAAAACATATTTTTCTTTGGATACTTTGGAAATGGTCCAAGGTTCAGAGTGGCTATTTTGAATGGCACTATGCACATAAGGCTGGTTATCACATTGACACTCTTATCCATGATTAGTAACTCATGTATGAGTGCATACTCCAACAAATATAGAAAGTGTATTATGGACTTCACTGATTTCATTCCTAGAAAAATAAACTGTTAGATCTTTGTTTTCATTTGTATGTTTTTTCCCTAGCTCTTTTTTGTCCTATATGATCTCCAAAAAGTCCATGCGTATGGGAGGTGTACAGTCCTGCTGCTTTACAGCAAGGCTTCCCACTGGCATAGACAGGAGTAATTAGCCAGAGAAACAATGGTCACATTATAACACAGACATTTTTGTGAGGAGGGTTTTTTCAGTATAAAAGCTCAGTTAGAGCTGTTTGTTATACACACTGCTTTATCAAACAGTTTATTCAGTCTCTGCAGTCTGCTTTAATTTTAAACAGTTATTTAGAGCACTTGGGAAATTCTGCACGTTTGATAAATAGTATCATTTTATGCATTTTTACAATATGAGTAACGCTCCCTAACCCTTGAAAATAAACTTGAAATTGAAAGAATTCTAGAGATTAATAACCCAATTCAGCCTGATGTTTTACCATGGAGTGAGCTCACCCTTTGAATAATGAACAAATTAACCCATGCAAGTCATAAAATTCCTCCAAACTTAACAATGCCCATCAAAATTCTTCCAGTTCAGACGTTCATGACTTGTATTTTAATGGATTTCAAACTCTGTTTAATGTTAGGCTTCACTTTTCTCCTTTCCTCTCCTCTTTTCTCCTTTCCTCTGCTCTCCTCCCTCCTCTCTTCTTTCCATTCCCAGTGTGGTGTTAGACCAAATGCCTCTTAATTTTTCTTGATCTAATTAAGGTTTGATTAGCATGTAGAAAATGTTGGCAAAATTTTAAATATTTAAATTTGGGCTTTCCTTAAATCAGTCAAAGTGCTCGTAAAGCCATAGGTGACTCAATTTTACTTCCTTTCCCTCAAACTCCGAGTGAAACACACTAAATTGATTATGATTATGACAAACTACTGACTTTTATTAAACTCTCTCTCTTTCTGAGTAGATGCATATATCAGAGCTGTTTCCAGTTTTGGCAGTTTCATTTTGCTGAAGTTTGTGCCAATATTTCTTTCAGTTTTAGTCCAGATGGGTTCACACCCCTAAATTTAACTCTGGCTTTCAGGACTGAGCAAACTCAGACTCTCAACTGAAATTTAAGGAAAATGACCTGCACTTGAGAGACATATGAATCCACTTAAATCCAAAGCTTGAGTTGCCCTAGGTTTGTTTGAAATTTGGGCCAAAGTTACGTACTAAAGCCACAAAGCTTACCTGTCTTTTGTCAGATTGACCCAAGTTTCAACTAAAATCCAGATCCATTTTCTTTGTAAGTATTGAAAATGTTGCCTGTGGTAATAACATCAGAGTCTATACCCATTCTTTAGCACCATGATGGAGTAATTCAAATCCCTTGTTTGCTACATAGCCAAAGGAACAATGTTGGTGGGAGGTTGCTTTCAGCTTCCTGTTGAAAACTATGAAATGAAAACTCAGCCCAAATCAGAAAATTTTAACTGAAACAATAGGCTTTAGCCACGCTGAAAGAAAAATCATGAAATGTTTTTTTCCCCAGCTTGCTATTTTAACTCTGAACTGTTAGTTGACTCATTTGGCATGAAATGTGGATTAGGAAAATTTATATTGAATTTACAATCTCAATGAGATTGTTCTCAATGAGAACAAATCTTATCATCAAGCACTTGTTCTGTGGTATCTCTTGCCCTTCCTAAGTTTGGCTATAGACAGACTTACACACACACTCTCTCTTTCTCCACTGTAACTGAGTGAATAGGGGAAGGACTAACCGGTACATCTGGCAGACGACACTGTGAGTTTCTTTCCACAATCAGTATTTCTTCCCAGAGGAGGCGTGTGTTATCTTGAGTAAGTGTTGGACAAATCCTTTGGAGCCTATTCTGAGATTTGTGTTGATGCCTTTCTTCAGCAGAGAATTCACTAGTAGCGCGTGCTCACCTTAAGAAAGATGAGTTTGTCTTGAGAAGCTCTGACTCAAAATGTCCCCAGGTAAGGATTAGCTAACTACCTGACTACTGAGGCACCCATTTAGCTTGCGGAAATCCCCAGAAGTGAATTGTCAAGCACTTTGAAAGATTGTTTCATGAGAGGTGGGAGCTTGCCCACTTCCCTCAAGATATGGATCTTGACCTACAAAACTATATGTCTTTAAAGAATAAATTATAGGTAAGAACTGCTCCTTTCATTTCAGCAAATATTTCTCTCTCTCTCTCTCCCCCTCTCTGTCCTGGTACTTGGGAGCCCTGCAGATCAAGTTTGTGTTTCCTCAACTCCACTCCCATGTTCTAACTTTATTTCCTTTGTCTATGCTTCAGTTCTTAGCTACCAGCTCAGAAAAGTAAAGCTTCCTAAATGTGCAGTGAGCAGCCAGAAAAAAAAAAATAATTCATGTTCCTCTAGAGGAGCAGAGCCCTGTGCACATATGTATATCTTGGTGCGCACCCACACACAGAGGGAGAAGGTTGAACCTCTGGGAGAAACAAGAAACATCTTGCTGCTCTCCACACTGATCCTATCACATGCATGAGAGAGGAGAAAATGGGTTTCCCCGTCTCCAATTACCTCATGCATCCACCTCCCACCACACATACTGCAGCCACTGATCCCATATGTGTCCAAGAATATCTTGGAAAAATGTATTCTGTCAATCAAATTAAGTCAAGGCTAGATGCCTGAAAAAATAGGATTTTCTGGTGGATGCTTGGATAATACTCAGTGGGTCAGCGCATAAATTGAGCATGAGATTTTGCAGGACTGACAGGTAAGGTACACTTAAAATTTCTTATGCAGATGCTATTGCATGGCTGTTTTGCCACGCATCTGATTTCCCAGTTAACTGTGAAGTTTCCTAAAAGTGAAAAGAGGAGTATGGAGAACTGGGGGATGGCTAGAGTTAGTATTTTATTTTTATTAAGTGTTCTTTAACAGCTGCTCTAAGACTGACTACCATGAGTGTTCATGGAGTTTGGTATTTTTATGCTTTTGCTAGACAATTGAAGTAACAAATAGATCATGAGTTTTCACAGATATCAAGGGACACCTACGTTCTATAACAGTTTGTTATAAAATTCTATGCTGATGAATGAGGCATGCTAGTCAGTGTTAAAAAAGGTAGCTCCACAGACTTAACTGAAACAGTGACATTCCTCATCCATTCGTTCTTTAAGCTGCATTTGGGCAGTTATATCATCATTATGAATGTTCTCTTCACAATTCCTGTACAACAGTAAAAACATGAAAAGTATGGTTCATCCTCTGCCTGGTAAAAATAGATCTTTATGCCCATTACTAGGCCAGCTATTGATGTGAGAGCTATTTGTAGCTACTTTCTGGTGGAGTTTCAAACTGTCCTCCTGTATGTGTAAAGGGGCAGCTATTCAGCAAGATCTATTCATGCTAAAGCTAGTGAGTGTTTATTGTACTGACTGCCCCCAGAGAACACACTGGGAAGTACTGTATCTATTAAATGTTTTCAAGATCTGGGGTGAGATAATGGCTCCACTAAATCAATGGCAAATTTCCCACTGCATTTGTGGGGCCAGGGCTCCACACCTTTGGTTTTCCACAGAACATTCAGACATGGTCATGTAAGATTTGAACAGTGCTTAAACTGAAATAAGATCTGCCTGTGGAAGCTTTAGTGCCCTTAATACCATAGTAACTCGCTGCCTAATTCTGGCTCTTATACAAAGTTTGTGTTCAGATAATCTGCAGCCACTAAATTCTGTATTCCTTTTTGGTTTGGTACACCTTGGGACTCTGTTAAGTGCATGAAATTGGCTCCTCTGGGATGGAGATAGATTCCATGTTGTACCTGAATGTGCTGTGTGCTAATCAGAGATTAGCACACCTCCCTCGTAATTCCTATTGTTGTTGAAAAAGTTGATTTTTGTGTCATCAGAGTGCCACAGAAGAGTTCTGAAAACTGTTATCTCATGAGAGGCTGAATAGGTCTTAGGATGCTTTAAAGATGAGTTGGCTTCAGGCCCTAGAACAACTACAATAATTTTCCAAAGCTCTTTACTGCTTTTTTTTCTTTCGTTGAAAGCTTAAAAACAGATTCAGTCCAAAAGTGCATTCTCAGCTCTAGCTACACATCAGCTATGTTTATATGGACAAACTGTACAGTTCTCAAACTCCTTTTTGGTTTTCAAGTGGCTTTCATGTGTATCTAATCATCATGTATAAAGTCCAGGCAATTTTCTAGTGCTGACAGCAATTTTGTGCTTAGTCCACGTGAACAGGAGTCCTTCAGAGCGTGTCCTTCAAGGAGTTAGTTATGGAGATTTTTTTTTGTTTTGTGTTGATATTAAATGAACTTTCCTTCTTTTTCTCTCCTCAATGTTCTATCATTTTAAGGTGAGTTCTTGGGGCACACTAGTGAATGTGCAATATGAGAAACCGGTAGGACTTCTGCTGGCAACCTGGCTAGTTCATGAACGCTAGAAATTTTTTTGCCAACCTTTGTAATGGTCTAACAAGAATGAACAGCAAGTTGTTATTCTTCACTGGAGACCTTACACATTTGGGCAGGGAGAAGAAAGGTTTAGAAGCTAGTAACTTGTGTAAACTGAGTGCACAGCCTCTGCACTCAGTTTCTAAGTGACTTTTTCCACCTGGTGTAAGGTTAAGACGCTTTTTCAAGCTTGGGAGTGAGGTACTGTGCCATCAGAGCTCTCGTTAGTGATACACAGAGAGCAGTGATAGCCACCATGGCTAAAAGGGCTAGCAGACTTAGGCAATAAACTAATATATTTGCTTTCAAGACTATTCAAGTACCAGAAGGGCCTTCTGATACTAGCTTCAGAAAAAGATGTTATCAATATAATTTGATAGGCTCATCCAAATATGTCTATTTTACCTGTATGCCTTTAGTTACTGCAGTCACACAACCTCAGGGCATTTATCTATGACATACATATGAGAAAGAAGAGAAAGAGACTCAGAAGCAAAACAGCTTATGGCAGCTCAGAGGTGAGTACTTGCTCATTTAATCCATTTATATGAGGCCAAATTTACCGTGACTACAGTGCTGAAGAACATCTTTCTGTGGTCTAAACTCAGCTAAATGCTTCAGCCTTTTTTTATTTGTTGGCTTTCTGAGAGAAAGAAGTCATCAAAGAACAAGACAAATCAGACCTGGGTTCAATTTCTTGTTCTTCTAATGAGCCCTACCCTTAGGATATGTCTTCATTGCATAATTAATTGATGTGAAAAGGTCATCTCCCAGTCCTGAAGAAACATCACGTATGTCTTGTGGCAGAGCAGTCTCTTGTGTCCTGAGGCAGTATGACCACTTGTTCTCTGTGAAGTCTGACTTCTAAATGGCGCCATGTAATTTGTTTCATTTTTATAATCCAGAATGTCAGTGAACTGTAAAACCGTGCTCATCGTCACGCTCTGTATTAGTTAACCTATTCTTCCCATAGTAGTGTGCTCCATAAGCCTCCAAGGGTGGTCCGTACAGTGACAGTCAACAGAAAATAAAAATCCAAATGCTATAAGCACGCATTTATTTCCACGGAGCAGGGTGCGTACCTGCAGGCTTAGTCGGGAGCCAGTTCCTAATGGCTTCAAGCCTTATCTACAATTTTTGTAACTGCACTTGTGACAGTTCGGAAAAAATGTTCGGTGTTATTGCTAAGTGCATTATTTATTCATCACCCCAATTCTCCTGCTCATCCACTGAGCAGTAGTAGTACATTGTATGATTATCTGCATTATTTTCCCCCAAAAGATTAGAGTTCTTTGAGTGAAAAAAAGGTTGGGAAAGGCTATTTTATATAATAGCCATATAGTCAAATTCTTATTAATGCTGAAGACACTTTTCCTCTATATAATCCAAGAGGAACAAAGTAATTTTACAGCTGTATGAGACAAGAAATATGATTTAAAAGACTTTTCTGAGTATTACAAGAACTTCTGGAGAAGACATAGAGAAATGTGTCTTAAGGGTCCTTCACATAAATATTTTGCCTTAAATTTCAGTCCCAAGATTAATCGTCTCCGGTCTCCAGCCTAACTTCCAGTGCATCAGAGAACAGTCCAGAAGCAAACTCAGCATTTTTTTGCCTTCTTAGTGGAGCATTAGTCTGTAATTTTTGTGATTTAATAACATACTTGAAGAACTTTTCTTGGCTAAAATCTGATACGTAGTGCTGGCGACCTCCAATGCCCTTCCTTTCTCTGAACCAAAGGCCTTATTTGTTCATCCCCTAATACGTACAGAGAGACCACTCAAAAGGATGAAATCCAATATAAATAAATGACATTTGGTGATGAGGTCAACTTTCAATTTAAGGTTTTTATTTTACCCGGATGCCTGAAATGAGTGGCTAGACTACATTTCAAGGTTCAGGGAAAACTTAATAGATATTTATCGGTGAATTGAAGGAGTGACATGTTGCAAGCATCTGTACTACATTACATTTTAGGGAGGCTACTGTATCTTCAAATTCTTCAGGCCTTATGATGTCATCTTTCATGCTGAGAATTTCAAGCCTGAGAAAATGGATATCTGATAACTGAAAAGCAAAAATAGATTATGATAAACAAGATCCAAGCCATAGAGTCATATTTGGATTCTGGAAGATGCCAGGCCTACCAGGTCACTTATCTGCTCCTACTAATGTCAAAGGGATACATGCTGACGGTTTTGGTGGGAATGGACTTAGGTTCCCACTGAATCTACCCTTAAGTGAACTCACTTAACATGAAGATAACATTCATTATATGGCTTTAAAGCCTCCTCCCTCACACCCTTACATAACATACAACTAAATAAAATTCAGATGTCCTGAAGATATATACTAAGTGTAAAACCAACTGACCGTCCAGCTGGGTAAGAGTTAAATGCCAGTCAAACTAGATTTATAGAGTGACTGAGGTTTTTGGTCTTCATTTTGTCATTACTTTCCCTTGTATTTCTGGTAAACATAAAAAACCCTTTCTTGTTCATAAACTACATGACAAATCCTCTTAAAATCTAATTTACTTCATGCTACTTATGACATGTTTATTTTCTGTAATTCACTTGGCTTTAGTACTCACAAAAGTACTCTAGTAAAGTTCATTTTGTTTTATTTTCAGTTCTTGGTGTAGATATTTCATTCTAAAACTTCAGTGAAATGTTTATAGAAAATAAAAAAAAAAAACCCTTTCCATTTAAATGTTAAACGTATCATTATATATAAAATACAATGGATGATTATAGGTACACAGGTAATACCCCTTTACAAATCCATCTTTTCATTGTGGTCCTACATTAGGACCTGAGAATGTGCTTTTCAGGTGGCTGGGACACTACATTTTCACAAATGGCATTTGAATGCCCTCAGGACACTGTGCTTACTCAGAACTGTCCTTCCCCAGTAGCTTTCTAGCTGACCTCTGTGATATCTCCCAAGGCAAACGGAATATTTTTGTATCATCTCCATATCCCAGTTTGCTTGAGGAGGAACTGTCAATGCTCAGACGTTCGTCACTCATCCAGCAAATACCTTGTTTGATATTTATCAGGCAGAACATCTTGACAAATGGATGACTAAATGAAATGCATTTTAATTGTTAAAGAAGCACTCTAAAGCATCAAAACTTTTTCCACAAGAGGAAAAAATGAGTCACAAGAGTTACTGAGAACACTTGAGTTTTTTCTGTAATCCCAGTGCTTTATTCTTTTTAAAGAATTACTGTCTCTGTAAAGACATATTTACAAGGTGTCTGGTACTATAGATCTGTTTGCACAAAACTTACATTTATACCACTTCACTCAGAGGACAGGTTGTAAAATTAATTAAGAATAACACAGAAGTTGCTGAACTCTATCCTACTTTAACTAACTGGCTTCCAGTATGATATTAATTATTTCAACTGAGGTCAGATCTTTCACAACATATAAAGCTGATGTACACAATATTAGGGACTCTATTCACATCTGAAGTCACTGAACCTTTTAATTGTGAGTTTTTCTTTTGCCACATGATGGTGAACTCTAATAATCAGGGTCTTGATATTTCGGAATAGGCATTTCAGAGCATACGCCCTAAATTATCTCCTCTGACGTTCTTACTTCTGTGCATGCAGCTTCTGAGAGCAAATTGAAAATAATGGGTCCTGTGAGAATAAATACACTGAAGCAATGACTAGTGCCATGATATAAATTCTGAGGAAATAAAGCATTCTCCTAACTGTGTTTAAATCACATGAGAGATGGGGGGGGGACACATTAAACAAAGTCCATGCAGTGAAATCCTGAACAACTGCTTGCTAATCTGCCAAAGTTCCTGTGATTCAGTGAGGTCTGAGGAAAAACAAAAATAACCCAGTAACTAATAGGACTACTAAAGCACGCAAGGGGTCTGAAGTGAAGTTATACAGAGAATCTCCCTTCTGGCATTTCCCATATTCTGAGTGCTTGACTTAGACTGCTATTGTTCTTCTAACTTTGTTTAAAAAAAGTAGCCTGTCCACACGTCCTGTGTATAAAATATTACTACTCACAGAAGGCTGTTTTAGTAGGGCTTTCTCGTGAGAACAACTCCTCTTATTGCCGTATGGAGAATTAGATGAGAAATCCCAATACTCTCAAAGTCATTTCAGGTTTGCTACTGATTTCTACGGTGGATCAGAATTTCACCTTTAATATTGCTAAGGGTCAAAATACAACTGAAGGAAATGAAAGCAAACGGTAGTAAAACATCAGCAGTAAACCTGTCCCACAAACTTCTTGTGGTTTTACAAGGATGTAGTTAATACATTAAGTTGTTGTTACCTAATTAGGTGACTTTTATTGTGTCATCAAACAGAAAACTGATACCAAATGGCATGTGCATATAAATGAATGAGAGAATAGAGACAATGTTAGCAGAGCAGAAAACAGCCACCGCCTGAAGCATGATTTCAGTGTGGGAGCAGAGACCTTTTGAAGGAGAACGTATTTATATGGAGGAAATAATTAGTGAATAGTAATTAGTAAGAAGTTATCGGGGTTCTGTCTTTACAGAAATAAATTAAACTGATCACAGTCAAACCCATACTTATAATACTGTTCTAAATAATAGCTGCATCAGTACTGTGGCTTATGTCTCCTCTTTCTCTAAGAGTCACAGCAAAAGCACCATGGACCATCCTTTGAGGCTTCTGCATCCCTCACTCGTTTTCATAGAGCGTAAACTGGGGTGACTCTCTTGGGGGGAATGTGTCCTGTCATTGTTCCCATTCCCATTGCAGTCACCAGGACTTCAGTGGGAAAGGGATTGGAGTAAAGCAAAATATTAATCAGTTTAGTCAAGATGGCAGAATTGGGAGGTAAACGCTGAGCAGATCTTTAGTGCAGCGGATGCTATTTTTAATACTCTCTGCCGCATCATTAAAAGCTCTGACCTTCGTTGAAAAATGTACCACTATAAAACCAAGCACACACAAACGGACTTAGTCTGCGACAGAGCGTGGGAATACGTTAGACCCACTGTCATGATGAATGTCTGCAACGTGCAGCAAGGACTCAGTTGGACAGCAGATGCAAGGAGAGGGTCAGGAAAGATGAGGTACCAAGGACGGTAAACCAAACCGTGAGCAATCCTGGACACCCGCTCAGCTGCCTCCCTCTCTGCTCACAGGAGCCTGATCTCAGGAAAGCAGAGCTGCCTTTCCAGGCATGGCTCCGACATCAAGAAGACTCAGGCTGACGTGTCTCCAGAACCTAAAGGGTGGATCCAAAAAAGCCACAGGTACTCTTCCTATCAGCTTCATCAAGCCCTCCTCACTGCAGGGGAAGCCAAGCAAGCGCTCTGCTTGGGGATATCCCACTGCCAACGATAGGATCGTGCTAAATGCTGTTGCTTTCAAAACCAATCCATAGGGAAACATGAGCATTCGCTGGTCCTTCAACCATCCTGCCCAAAGGACGCGCGGACAAGAGCGGAGCTCGCTGCTCCGTGCTCCCTTGCCTGCCGCTGCGTGTTAAGCTGAAACAGATGCCGGTCTAACTTTTAGGTGCCTAAACCCTTCCTCGTACCCATCTCCTCAGGCTGAAGCCTGTTTCTCTGCTTCTGTACGAGCTGTACGTTTCACCACGAAGGCTGCCCTCCGCGAAACCGGAGCGGCGGGAGAGACTTTTTGGACTAACGGGCTCTCACGGGAGAGGGCTCGGCTTTGTGCCTCAGCAGATCAACTCCACTTATAGGTGGCTACAACAAATCACGGGAGGGGATTTTAACGTCGTAACGGCCCTGGAAGTAACAGCTATTTTCTGCTGGTAGCAGGGCTGTGCGGGATGCAATGGGGGAAGAGCGGGTGCAGTCGTGGCAGGAGAGCATCCTGAGCCAGCGCTTCCTAAACCTCTTTAATTTGAATGAAAATTTCACAATATCACTTCATTAGTATTGCTATTGACAAAGGACCTAGAAATGCCACGGGGGTTGCCCTCGTGATTTGAACCTCTTATTTGCACAGGCCATTTTTATAAGACCTGTTTTTTTCTTTTTTTGGAGCTGAGCTTTTTCCACAGTGGAGAAAAATCTCAGTAGTTACCTACCGTTGGGTTTCTACTGTAACAGCAGAAAAGAGCAAAAAATGGCCACTTGATTTTTCAGCCAAAATCAGTGAAAAACATGAAAGGAAGATTTCCATATGGAGGCTACTTAAAAGTTGGACCAAAAGTCTTTATTCTGCATTGTAGGTTATAAGAATCAGATATAAACTACTTCTTATTCTGCAGTGATTCTTCTAGGAGACATTTACAAGGAGGAATAAAGCCAAACTCTCAAATAAAAAAAATGTACTTAGAGCAATTTATCCATCTTTAATAGCTGCCCTGCTATTTAATATCATGTTCTAGGAGACTCACCATGGCTCTGTGGAAAAACATTTGTTAAACACAGGCTGCTTCTTCTTTCAAACAATCAGGTTTCAAATACACCCAGAGTGTTTCATTTTCCAAGAAGTATTTCCATTTGTTTTTAGAATGATTCACTGTCTATCCTATTTCTGTATATTTTTAAATTAAAACACTTTTTTTCTTTTTTTCTTTTTCTTTCTTTTTTTTTTTCCTAGTTATAGGAATGTCATTACGTCAAATGGAACAGTGGTAATGATTTGTCTCTGATTATGGTACTTTACAGGCTTCACCCTTTCATTTTTTAATTTCTCAAGACACAGATGGACCCCAAGCATTATGTCATACAAATAAGTAGAATGGTCATAACGGCCAATTAAAAGTTTGTGTGAGCAAATTTTTAGTCAATTACTGCTATTTATGGGCTCCTGTTTAAAAAACAAAACAAAACAAAAAAAAACAAAAAAACCAACCAAACAAAAAAACCCCTGATACAAAGAAAATAGCACTAGCATATTTTAACCATGTTGTTCAGAGAAGCATGAAAGAACTCGGATGAGGAAAGAGAGTAGCTGTTATTATATGAACTAACATACATTTGAAAAAAGGGACAAGCAGTTGGTTGGATGACTCTGATTTTGGTCTTGCCATATAGAAATATATTATCAATATTATAAAAAAAAAAAAAGAAAAATCTTTTATTATAGCTGTCTTTAGGAGCATGAAGAAAGATCCTTTACCCCTCAATTAAACCATAAATGTAATGCTGAATATACACTTTAATAGGAAGGAGTGAACAGTTGTGTACTTGAAGAAAGCTGTTGTTGAAAAAGGCACTAAGTCTTGCAGTACATGTTTATTTCTGAATTTCCTTAAGCACAGATGAAAATCCTTCTCAAAGCAAAATGATCTGTAATTCCTATTGGGTACAGGATTTATGTTAGGGGCTACATAAAGGGCAAGTACATTAGTTTGTAAATGTCACACCACAGCAGACTTGGAAAAAGAGAATTAAACTCTAAGAACAAAGCTTTCCTAATGGCACATGACACAAAGCTCAACAAAGAATATCTTGACAGGTAGGGGGTGGAGGAGGAAAAAAATCCCATAGCCTATCTCAGCAGGAGCACGTAAGTAATGCGGTATGAGGCTTACAGGGAAAAACACTGAAAGTTTGAAAAATGTGCACTACACAAACCGTACTGCTTTCTAACACACATTGTTTGTGTTAATTCTTTAGCTCCTTTAGTACAGTATCTTGCATAAGTGATACCCTGAGAAATATTTTCTAGTTTACAATAGTATCTGACATGCAGAAGTGCTAGACTCCGTGAAGATAATTCAATCAGTCAGCAAATCCTGTTGTCTCTCAGTTTGTAAATTCAAGTGATAATTCTGCATTCATCTAATGTCAGTCTGTGGCAAAAGGCCCAAAATACGGATTATAGCAGAGGAATTTTGTGTGTGAGAGGAGAGAGAAGGAACTCTGATTTGCAAGGACTCCTCTCAGAGTTGTGTTTCAGGAAAAAAATATGCATTCGCTTCTCCCTCATATTACTTTTAAAAATCCTGGGGTTTGTGTGTTTAAAATAATGTTGATGTAGACTTGCTTTATGGTGTCTTTTCCTTCTGTCATCTCAAACTGCACAAAGCTGTAGTGCTATAACCAAATATTATACATATTCATTGTCTTATCTACTCTAACTGCTCGCACATTCTGCCCTTTTAAGCTTAGTTATGTTGGAATAATCAGTTTTAAAATTGTATGGGGGAAGCCACACAGCACTTTCACCGATGTGATTGAATCTGTTGAATTTCAACTACTGTAAGTACTGATATGAAGAAACCTAAACAGTTACGGCCGTTGGGTTAGTTCCAATGGTAAAGGACTTCTTACATTTTTTTACATCTGCCAGCAGAAATATGTGTCTTTGTGTTGTGATTATAAAATGCCACAGGTATATTTGCAGCATCTTTAAAAAGATTAAAATTAAATATCCATCAGTACTTTCATCTGTGTGCACGTCTAAGACTTCCAGTGCCAAAAACTCCCAGGCACGAGTTCTGTGTTTCCTTCCTCTGTATTCCTGGTTGCACTCCATAAACATAACCTCGAGCATTAGTCTCTTTGCTACAAACAAAGTACGGATCTTAAATTGGCTAATGTAAGTGTGTCAATAGAGAAAGCTTGGGAAAGTAAGTGAGTTGCTATGCAGTCTATCATGAGCTTCAGTGCCTAAGAGCTGGAAGAACCACAACACTGTTCAGACGTTTTCACACTTATCGAGACAAACCGCTGGAAAACGCGATAATGAACGGATAATCAGCTGCAGCTTCGCAACCCAAAACTTTCCCATTTTTTTAATATTCCCTACTTCACTTCCTTGTAGAACAAGTCTAACTTCACAGTCTATAAAAATATTTCTATTTGTTCGAGCAGCCTCTCTTAGAGCAGCAGGCAGCGTGATAGAAAACCAGGGTTATTACAAAGGTGTTTTTGAGTCTCGGAGGAGCAGTTCACGGCTTTCTGAACTTGCTCTGCTCCTATTGTCACACTGCAGAGAGGGCTGGCCAAGACAGCCCCACAGGTGGGGTCTACCTCCCACTAAACAGTCTGTTTAACTGCAATTCATCCCTCACGTGAAGTCGAAGGTAGTAGATAGCATCCTGCCACGTACATTACCAACTCCCAGTATCTCAAGTGGAGCCTGTGGGAAACGGAGCACGGTCCAGATTCAATACAGCCGAGGTATTTCCACCCAGCTGGCCCACATTTTGCACTGAGGCACTGGACCTCTGCTCTCCCGCATCTTGCCCATGGGCAGAGACCAGGGCGATACTCATCCTTCTCCTAAAGTGCCACCAAGGAGCCAACCAGCAGGATGCGCAAACGCCGAGGGGCAATGCATGGCCACAGATTTGCTTTCAGTCTTTTTACATCAGAGGGCTTGACACGTATGAGGCCTTTTTTTAGTTTTTAATTTCCAATAGGAATATTGTTAGAAAACTGAGAAATTCTTCCATAACAAGAAGACACAAGATTTCCAACATAAATTTCATTCCGTTTGAGGATGAAGAGATCTCCAATTTTCCTTCTGAAAATGTGACAATAAAGGCATTTCAATCCTATGTTGCTCTCTAACCCTTGCTTTTTTCCACTAGCTCCCCCCACACATACTGTGTGCAAGGGAGTTTCTATTACAATTATTTACAAAAAAAATATTGTTTGATTTATGAATGATACAGATGATAGCTTCACACTTTCATGTTCATGAAAAATTCTCATTGCTGGTGTGTTATGCTGCTGTAGTTAAGTGGTTCTCTGTGCTGCTGCTGCTGTTCTATAGGCAGTGGCATAGAAATAGAAAATAAGTAGTAGGAGACGATTAAATTTAGCACAATTCTCCTGCAGGTACATACTGGCAACTTTTCAATGATACTTCATTTACACAGAATTGCCACTATTGGATAAGACACCATATGATCTGCTTGAAAACTTTTTGTGCCCCACATCTGTAGCATTCACTCACACAGTTTTGTCCCTGCGTTTGGTGCATCTATAAAACAATATTTACAAATTTACATCGTTTTCCTTAGAGAAACTTTTGTACAGGATTATCGTTTTCTGATTGTCTTTGGGCAGCTTCCAGAGCATGTAATATCCAAATACAGGAATCATGGCAGTGATGTAACTGAGGGTTGTTAGCAAAAGAGCTTATTTTGAACAGAAAGTAGATCGTCATGGCCTTCACTCTTATAAACCAGGGGAAACACTGACTATTTTGAAACTGTTCATGGTGAAATATGTCCCATTCTTTGTGTGTGTGTGTGCATGCCCACAGATTTAATTTGCTGTGATTGGATTAGTGGATAATTCCAATTATCTGGTATCCAGGCAGTGACTGACATTGTGCCCACATGTTATCAAAAGTCAGTGTTGCAGCTATCTTAAGCAGACATATTTCCTGACAAAGCACTCCAGTGGAGTTCCTCATGGCACAAGTACTTTTCAAAATGAGTCAGGCATTGTGAAATAAGGTCTGTTCAATGTGAGTCATTTGGACCTTGATACTTTCTGGTTATGTTTTGCTAACTTTATTCTGGTTCACACTCTACTCTGGAATGAGTTCTTTTTCTGCCAGCTAAGTACCATCTCGGCATAAATAAAATGGCAGAATCAAACCCTAGAAAGGTGGTTGTTTTAGACTAACTTCTCTGAACTTCTTTACCAGTCAATGGTGAGTAAGTTGAGCTGCCTAACTGGAGTTTGTTGAATACTCCACAACATCAAGCAAGGCAAGAAGTATCTTGTTGATCTTCACAAAGTCAGACTGTGTAACCTGGGAGATAAAGACACCATAATTTAATGGCATGAACAGCACCGCTCTAATTAATCCTAGCTGCCTTTGTTGCATTAAAGCAATAGAAACTAGCATTAAAAATGTAAGTAGGAATTTTAAGAGCTCTATTGCAAGTAATCAAGGAAAATCATGTTCTCCAAATATGAAAAATAAATAAAATCTTAGCCTGTTGCTTTGGCCTAAAATATACTTCTAGGTGGTGGGTTGGGTTGGGTTTTTTTTTTATTTCCTTCAATGATTTTATTCAAAAGCAAAGTAATTCATTAAATAGCAGAGGGACTCTATAATAGCTTTTTTCTCTTATGCTCTTACAATGCCTGGCTGAATTGATCTCCTACATCCTTATTTGTGTTGTCAGTGGCACAGATTTGTTCCAACTCATCCTATCAATATATCACTTTCTGTTGTCATATTTTAAAAACTCTTATTTGTTATTGTAGACTACATGTTCTTAGAACCCATAATAAAGAGGGACATTTGCTGATGTTGGGCTTATTTAGAAAATAGATATGATCTAAAACAACATAACTCTGGTTTTAAGAGAAAAACAACCCAAGAGTGAACAAAAGCAAACTGTTCATAAAGGAATGCGTAACTGAGAGGACCATTTGGTGATCTTGGGCTTACTTAGGAAATAGGGTGTTACAGTCTGTTTTGAACTCAACATCCAATGGCTACCATCTCAATACAAAAGCAGAGTTATTAGATACTAACAGAAAAACACTGCTATTTATTTATGTTTATTGCTTTCCAACTTGTTTTTAAGGTGCCTTTAGATTTGGAAGTCTGACTGAGGATAGCAAAGGCTTCAAAACAATAAGTACTGAATGCATTAAGTATCTAGCTGAGGTCTTCTAAGTAACTTCACAGTGACAGCCAAAAAATAATTATTCAAATCACATTACTTGTACACAAAATCTTACTCAACAGCAAGCGCTGCACATTTCCGAGAATGGAAGTATTTTCCATTAATTAAGAGTTCTCAAAAAGTGTATCATGAAATACAAAACACATGCCATTAATATTCACTTGGGGCTAAAGAACAACTCTGATAATATCTGTACTTATTAAACTTTTCATTCCAAATAGTATTTATCATACAGATCTCTTGCATCATGACATTGCTTGCTTCAGATGAACACACAAAAAGCTTCCTTCTCCAAAGAACAACTCTCCAACTACTACTCTGGTTATTCATGCAGTGGAGAGATGAAATGGAAAAACAAGATGTTCCATGTGCTTGAAAGAAGTTTTTAACATGCCAGGATGCCAAAAGAAAATGTACCTTTTTGAGTAAATGGTATGAAGAAGTGCAATTGTGTACAGAGGACAATATGAGAAAACCAGCTTTTTTTTGTCTTGTAGCTCATGAGTGATAGCAATAGGTTCTATGCTCAACTAATCCTTTATATTGTGTGTTCTATATTACTTTAAAGCTCTAAACAAGGAAATACTACCCATATTAATGAAATGCAATTTTCTTTTACAATAAACCTTTTCTGTATTACCCTCTCTTTTTTACTGGAAGTCAGTTGTAGTGAACAGATGGTGAGTGAGTCCACAATAAGGCTTTCATGACTATTGCATGAGTATTTTCTCTAATGTCTTAAATAAGTTCCAGTATAAATCCTCAAGGCAATGCATACATACACACACACACAAATATATATATAAACATACACATATAAATATATGTATAAATATATATATAAATCACATATCCATTATCAAGAAGTTTTTATAGAATGTAATGGGGATGAAGTCTGTAGAATTATGTAGAAATAATTGTAAACTATGCAAATAGTAATAACGTTGAGTATTTTTTTCTGTGATTTCTTTTAATTATTCTTTAGTATCTTACAATAGACTTTCAGTAACTTACTACATTCTATATGCTGTTCAACAAAAGAACAGGAAAAAAGTAATTTCTTCTTTGGTTTCTTTTTCAAACTTTTTTTTTAAAAGGGATAGCACTTTCTTATATAGATCTACTTTTTAATTCACCACTGCTATGACATAATGCCCTTTTTTACTAGCATATCTAGAACTGGTATTAAAATTAATATTTAAATATAGTCTGTAGCACTATTAAGGTTATAAATTTTAAGCAACAGAAGAGGCTGGAACTGTCATGACTATAGCTGAGCAAGTAATTGGAAATACTAGTCACAAATTATTGTTTCAATAGATTCTTGAGTGAGTCATTGTCCCAGCCCTACTTGTAATCATCCATGCAAATTCAATTTGTTTGCATGAACCCTGGAAAGTATCTACTTTTCAGACAAATCATTCATGTATACAGATCATTTCAGCTTCAGCTAAATTCATACTCCAGTTCAGGTATTTTCGTAGTTCCTTTCGGAGCTGCTGGTTCTCTGTTTTTAAGGCTTCAGATGCCACAATTGCACTCCACGACTTGGGAGACCAATCAAGAAACATGACGAATAAAGAAGGAGGACCCGTGAAAGCTCACAAACATCCCAGTTCAGTGCTGAAGCTGCTTCTGAGTTTCTCACCTCAGTGCTTCATCAGGCAGCTCCAGCCAGAGCTGTCCTGGGTTTAGAGCCCATTCACCCACTCGGAGCTGGAATTATCTTTGGACATTAGGATTCACATGGCTTAGACATTGCAGTGCTCATCAAACCAGTATTTAGATGTTTATGGGTGGGGAGCTCCTTGGAGAGTCCTGGCAGACGCCTGCCTTTTTAGATACGTAAATGTTAATAAATGTTTCTGCCTGCATTGCTACATCTGCTTTGAACTGGCACAGTTAGTGCTATGTTTTGAAATGACAGATAGTTATCATCCTTTTGGGGGCTGTATTTTCCAAGCCGTCTATTTAATGAAATGAAGAGCTACATCTTCATTTGCTGTAGTGTAGTATAGACACTGTGAAAGTAAAGAGAAGAGCTATACCACTTTCTGCAAGCACAAGCAAACATTGCTTCCCTGATGCCAAAAGGACTGCTTCTCCTTAACACAGGTTTTAAAACATCTGATATAAAATCACTACTGTGAAACTTATCTACTTTTTAAAGAATACCCTTTAAAATGTAGTACTTTGTTTCTGTTTGGAAAATTGCAAGGGATTTTCTTCAGGATGCAGCTTTATGACTGAAACACAAGTGTTGCATTAATGATACAAGCAGGGATAATTTTCAAGCAACCTATCTTTAAAACAATTCTACCATCTTTTGTGTTAATCTCGACGCATAAAACGTTTGGCTAAACCTGTCCTGCCCAAAAATCTGTGTTGGTTTTAACCTAAAAATACTTTATTGCTATTTTTCTAAGAGCAATTATTAATAGTGCAAGCTTCGATCCCCTTAAACAGACGTGCAGGAAGAAAGCATGAGTCAAAAGCTATTAAAAAGCAACATTTAAATTGTTTGAGCATGAAAAAGTTAGAGGCTCCCTGTTTTATTGACTGGTCTGTATTACAACTATGTACATTGATACGGTAAACCTGTTCACAAGCGTTGCAAAAGTGGCTGTTTGTTATTTATAGATTTTTGCTCCTACAAAGTCATTATTTTATGTTTTATTGAAGATGCTTTAGTTCAAAATTGTCTTATAAAACTCTATATTATGGACTCATAAAATAGTGGTAAAAACATTCTTCTCAATGTAACTTGATAAACTGTAAAAAGTTTTAAACTACAAGTAATTTTTAAGGTTTGGGGTGGGAGTCTTAGTGAAAAAATCCCACAGACATCTTTTATTTATGGGATTCTGCTAGAACATTCTCCTATATTTCCAGGACGTAAAGTACCCAAAGGCTAAGCAACACTGAAAATGTGCTGTACTGAACTATCCTAAACGCAGAAAGAGAATGTCTAATTCATTTGATAGACTTTTTCATTTATATTTTGAATAATTTTTTGTAAAAAATTATTTATTTATTTATTTTACCTCTTGCTCTTTTAAGGGAAGTGCAAAGATTTCTGGTAAATAGTGGTTTCAGGCATTTTCTTTTTCATGGCACATTTTGCTTGCAAACACACAGACCAGGGTTGGGACGGTGGCAGGGGTTTTTTATAATATATGACAGGATAGAAAGTTAGGAAGGTAGATAGCAATCCACCTGCATAAACAGTACTGTTGTACAAATATAGGGTACCAATGAAATGTCAGTTTGTTTATATTCGAGATTTACACAACTTAATATCTAAAAAACTGCTTTAGGTTTTAAAGAAAACTGTGCAAGTGATCTTCTGACCTGTGTTTGCAACATGTTCTTTTCAGCCTAAAAACTAGGCCGCCAAGCTAGTTTTAGGCAATGTCGTTTAAGTTTGTTCCTAAGCACAGGTTCATTCTTGCTAGACTTAGTAGGATTCCTGTATGCCTCTGCACATTTGTTATTTACTACAAAAAGCTGTAGACACCAGAGTAGAGGCAAGATGCTGATAATCAGTTACTGTTAGATACTGGTTTTCTGTTACAATAATTCATACTAAATTAATTTTAAGAATATTATTTTAATAATTTCAGGAAGATAATTCAATATATACCACAATTTGATATTCTCAAAGACACTCAATCTCTCTTTTCCTAGCTTATTACTTATTTTTGTTTCACGAAATAAATTATACTCCATCTTTGCCCAGATTTGGGGTTGTTTTTTGACCATGTAATACCACCTTTCTCTTTTTTTTGAAAAAAGACAAAAGACATTTCCTGCCAAAGGATTTTCCTTTTAATTTTTCTTTTTTCCACATAAAGCCTGTTCTTATAGATGTGGGAATTACTATCATGTTCACATCTGAATAGGGACATTGATGATGATAGTAATAACAAGACTAATGAGAGAAAGAATTACTACTGAGAGAGTATTTTAGATTTAAAGTATTGTTCAGATGTTGAACTAGTTTCATCTCTGGAATAACTTTTCCTTTTTCACTGTTATTACATCAGGGAACTTCATCCCTGATGCAATCCTTTTACGCCTTAGTTAATAAAGCTTCGCGGCTTTCCTTTTGTGTATCTACAGTAACTTCTCCTTCCTACAGATATAAATCATCTCCAACCTTATCTCCCCTTTTATTTATAAGTGCAGGAACACTTGTTTTGCAGTTTTGCAGTGTATTGTGGCTTTAAAGAAGCAAGTAGCAACGAAAACCTCCATTCCTGAACGTTAGAAATGAAGTTGTTCATATGAAGAACTTGCATCTTTTTTTCTTGTCTCTCGCATACCACTGGTATCTTAGGAACAGTGGATGGAGGGGAGACGAGGGGACAGACAAGGGAGTGTTTTAGAGTTTCATGTGCAACTTAAGACCTTCATAATGCCTGAGCAATTACAGTCTCTGAAAGGACCCCAGAGTTTGGCAGACCCATATCACCTTTACTGAAAGCAATGCACCCTTGTTGCAAAGAAGGCCAGCAGCTCCATGGGTTGAATTAGGCAGAACATATTGCCAGAGTTGCCAACAGGCCAAGGGTGGGTTGACCCTTCCCCTCTGCTCGGTCCTAGTGAGACAAATCGGGAGTGCTGGGTCCACTGCTGGGCTCCCCAGAGCAGGAGAAAGAAGGACATACTGGAGCAAGTCCCACGCAGGGCCACAGAGATGATGAAGGGACTGGAACACCTTCCCCATGAGAGACTGAGAGAGCTGGGACCGCTCAGCCTGGAGCAGAGAAGGCTCCGGGGATCTCATCAATGTGTATAAATACCCAATGGACTAAAGAAGACAGACCCAGATTCTTCTCGCTGGTGCCCAGTGACAGTTCAAGAGGCAATGGGCACAAACTGAAACACGGGAGGTTCCCTCTGAACGTAAGAAAAAACTTTTTTACTGTGAGGGTGATCAAACAGTGGCACAGGTTTTCCAGTGAGGTGGTAGGGTCTCCATCCTTGCATATATTCAAAACCCAACTCAACATGGTCCTGAGCAACCTGCTCTAGCTGACGTAGCTTGGACTAGACAATCTCCAGCAGTGCCTGTCAGCGTCAGCCACTCGTGATTCTGCCATTCTGTGAAAAAAAACCCACTGCCCAGGCCACAAACGTTTTGCAGAGATGCTCCCCCACCGTCACCGCCATTTGGCTTCACCAGTTCTTCTCAGCCCTGACAGGATGGAGCTGTCTCCAAGAGCAGGGGGAGGAAGCCTCTTTTCTTCCCTGATCACTGCTTCTTGGGCTGCTTCCCCTTGAAGATAACTAACCGAGGCCTTCATCCTGCAAATTCTTAGGCATGCGATAAACTATCACAGGAGATATTCCATTAAAGCGAGTAATGTTACTGATGTGGTTAGAGCTCAAACATATGCAAACGTGTCCGGAAGACAAGGTCTCTAAATAGCTTTTTCTTTGAGTTGTGTTGGTGTTTTTGATGGTAGGAACATTTGACCGCTGGAATGCAGAAATTACCATCTCATTTCACTGTTCAGCAGCCATAGGATGACGATAACACTATCACTCCAATGAATCCAGCACCATTTGAAGCTTCTGTAACTTCAGCTATTTGAAAGTTTGGGTTTCAGGTCAGCTGTAAATCTCCAGTCGAACAATCACCGTCAGGTGTTGAAGAAACAGGAGAAGGTTTCAAAGGCTTTCTAGTGCCAGGGCATCCGGCATACTGAAAGGAAAGGAGTACATAGAAAAGCTCTGGACTTCCTGCCATTATTTAAAAAAGCCCTTCAACTGTCAAGCGTGAAAGAAGTAAGCTATTGTAATAGCCAAAACTCTCACCTCCCAGGAGGAAGAAATATTTCAGAGCTTCATTACATCTCCAGATATACAATTAGCTGAGCCCCCACTAAAATAGCTGCCATTCTTAATTTTGTCCTTCGAAGCAGTCAAAGCTGAAAATTATGCCAATGTTTCTTTTCTTAAAAAAAAAGGGGGGGGGGGAAGTCTGAGTCCTTTCATCTATAAAGTCATTGATTTCTTCTTTCTGGTTATTAAAAAAAAAAGAGTCATGATTATAAAGCATTGTAATTTTAAGTTAAATACTTTGGGGCATTCATTATAGATGAGAGCAGCTATGATCATTGGATCCCTAAGCAGTGGCTGGAAGCAGTTAACCTATCCCACCTATTGCAGTGTTTCAGTACTTTCATGTACTTCAAACAGGAAGTGGATCTGATATTTCATGTATCTCATATATTCATTTTGACAGTTACTAAGATATACGATAAAGGAAGTAAAGTATAACTTAAGGAAATGCAGTAGAATGTCATTTTGGGAACAAGGAAGACTTACCCAACCACAGTAGTTTGCATGGTAGTAGCTCCTCTTAGGTACTACTCATATGTTTACAGTTTTCTATTTGATAGCGCAGAAAGCTAGACTGCAGGCTTTTCCAATACAGCATAAAAACTGCTGTATAAAAACTGCATATAAAAAAATAGCTATTGGGCACTAGCCAAGATCAGATAATAAATTATGGGCAAAACTAGATATAGTACCCAAATATGGTCCATTTTAGCTACTGGCACACAAAGTAAGGTTGGCTGGAGGCATGCAGAATTCCCCTTATTAGTCTGCTGAATAATTCTTTGTCTTGTGTGCCACTCTGGGCAACATTTAGAAGGAATAAAGACAGTGAAGTCAATATTTAGCCCATTTAGCTTTTTGTGTAGTTGGATATAAATATCTTATTATTGTGTCACTTTTTTCAGTTTCCATTGTTGTCATATCTGATCACTTTACATTGTGCAGAAGCTAAACTAAAAGGATGAAAGTCCTTTTTCTCTTCTTTTCATTAGCTTTTTTTAACCTAAAGATTTGCTCTTCACAGAAAACGAATAATGTGTAAGAATAGCCACGCCAATTATCAACACAAATACATCTTACAGAAGATTTATTTTTCCTGTACAGTTGCGAGCTCCAGCCAAATTTTTTGCATGAAAAAATGTGTCAATTTAAGTTCCAGAGCAAGAAAAAAATTACTGACTAGGTCCATCTTCTTCAGAGAGATCTCCTGTTGTAACAGATTTTTGGAAACAAAAAAGAGTGTGAAGCTGTAACAAAGTCAGTAAAGGCTATCTGAATATGAAAAAGTCATCAGTCATTATTTGATGATATAAATGATCCATCAGCTTTATCTTCAGTTGCTTTATCTGCAGTTGTCCAGCTTTCCTTCAGCCTCTTGCTGCTAACAATCCTGTGAATGTTTGGCATAAGTTTGAAACATTTTGTCGTTTTTTTTTTAAAGGAAGGCCCTCCACTGAAATTTTGATGTTTAATGGTTCATGGATTAGTCATATGTTAAATTGTGTCACCTATATTTAAGTGCAAATCCTAAATTAATTGGAAAAACTCCACAACAGTGCCTGATATTCTGCTGCTTAGCTGTGATGCTAGACTAATTCAAAAGCTTCTTTAAAAGAATTGTGGCATGCTTCCAAGAAAAAAAAAAAAAAAGAGTAAAAGAAAAGCAGCCTGCTAGCTGCATGATATTAAGAGTTAAGCCACTGTTAAAGAGAATTAAGATCATGGACTCCAGTTCTACAAACAATCACACACGTGTTTTACTTTAAACATGTCAGTAGTTCTATTGACTTCAGTAAGCCTCCTTGCATTGCTTAGAGGTACTGAAATATTATATACATGCCAGAGAGAAATTCTTACTGAGCTTTTTCCTTAAGTACAGGTCCTCCCATTTCTACTGATGCGCGTGCAACAAAATCTGGGCAATTAATGATGGGAGGCATTGCTAAAAATCCCCGCTGCCAGCTGAAAGCAGTGAACACCCACTCAAAAACTTAAACAGAAATTCTGTTATAGTAGATAGGAGCATCTGCTTTCAAAATGAGCTTTTCTGCCCAGAAGGCTCTAGAGCTGAGTAAAGAATATCCCAGCCTTTTCGTCCCACATACACTTTCTATTATTTATGATCCTAATTCATGGTGATGTTTCATGTTAATGCAAGTGTATTACTTTGTGTATAATAGATTCATAAATATTTGTATACACATTTATATATATTATAAATCTTATAGGTAGAGACATACATTTCCTTATGTTGAAATGGCACACACATGCTCTCCTCTTTTTTTTTCTCAAGGTAACACGAAAATATTGGGCAATTTAACTGACTGAAACAGTTTCAGTCATGTCTGATTGAATGGCTGCCCACCTCTTCGTGTGGAAATAAAAGCTTTTGTTAAAGTACAGATGAATTACTTCACTTAAACCCTGGGAAAAAAAATTGATTTTGGCTGTGCATTTGTTCATTAGATCCAGATGTACACTATTAACTGTCCATAGCTGGCTTTACTAATAAATCATGCCTGAAGGATTTCATTTTGCAAGATGGCAAGAAAAGAGTGCTCTTGTTTGTTTTGTTGTTGTTGTTGTTGTTGTTTTTTATCACAGTTGATTTATTTGTTTTGTTTTGTTTTGTTTTCTACTTAGGACCTCCTGGCAACAATAGTACAATATTCAGTTTTCAGAACAGAAGTGTACGTTGTACTGACAGTCACAGCTAAAAATGTCTACAGCTTACAGAACAGAATGTGCAGACCTTGTGGAAGGGAAAACTAAAAATAGACAAAACCAATTTCATAAATTGTTCAGCTGTTTTGTTAACACCTACCTGGTATCTGAGGGAAAAATGTACATAGCTGTACATATGTTCTTCAATGCACATGCAAAAGCAGTCATTTTCCAGACAGCTTGCAACTGCATGTAGTAGAAAATCCAAATGTCATCTCCTCCTCACTCTTATCGCCTATGCAAGAAGGGACAGAGGGAGCCCTTTCATAATTTTACATTTTTTCTAGCTGGATGATATATAAAGGGAATTCATCTATCCTGCTGTTCCACATAAATCCCAAACAGCATTAGCTATGTTGTCTGAGCCATCTGTCCATGGAAATACAGACTCATTTCTCTTTCTGAAAATGTTAAGGATGTAAGGAACGCTTATCTCCTGCAAAATGCTTAAGCAATGATTTCAAGGAATTTGCAGTCCTAGTGATAGCAGCAAGAGAGAAAGCTCGGCAACATCTTGCAGTATTGGATTTTATGTCAGTCTATGCACATTAATTGTAACCTATCTTGTCTTTTCAGTGATAAACATTTTCAGAGGATGGAGTGGATTTCTCATAGGACATACTATACAAAACCCCCCTTATATTTACAATGTTTTATACATGTATAGTAATATTACACATACATCATGTGGTTATACAGTGTATTTATTACCCCAGTTTATTAAATAAAACCTGCCAGTTGGGATGCTTAGAAGGTATTGGACAGAATTATTCCTACTTTGCAACAGACAACACTGTGATTTTTCCTAATAAACACAATTTTTATGGCAACCACCTGTGCTCTAGCTGAATTCTTTTCCAGAGCTAAAGTCATAATTTTAGTGAAACCTTCTTTTCCCCTGGAAACATACTTTTTTGAACCTTTTGTGACATATTTACAGCTTTGGTGGTGTTTATTTTCCTCCTTTTTTTGACTGTACAAACAGACTTAGTTTTTCACTCTCTTGCCTCTGTTATACTGGTACCAGCAATTAATAGACCACTTAATGAAATCTTAATGTATATGGAAGACCATGACTATGACAACAGTTTCTACTCCCCCCCATTTCTAAGCTCCCAACACCCCCCTGCACATGTTCTGCCTAAAGACCCCGGTAGTATGAAAATAGAATCCGAGCAAAGGTGCTTTAATTCCCATTTTCCTTTGTTGAAGGCCGTTATACTTTGACACAACTTCTTATTCTATAGCATTAAGGTAATCCTTACCAGCAGTGTTTGGCTGGCAGCGCAGGTAGGCGGTATTTCTGTCATGACGTAATGTGAAGCTTTGCTTCTGGAGCTCAAATTTGTCCTCACACTCATGTGTAAAATCTAAGCAGCATTAGCAATGCTGGAGATCTACACGTCCTGTGTAGATCCTGGCCGTCCTTGCTCGAATCAGCTGGCTTAACGCTTCCTCCAGCTGCCGTGCCATGCTTACACTGTAAAAAGCTGAAAGCTGCTGTCGCGTTGAGTGTTTCACGTATAGAACAGTTGAGGTTTGCCTGTTGGTGAGAAAGACTAGTTTTCAGTCACAATGGCTCGTGTTTCATGCTTTTTAATGAAAATCCATACCAAAGAGGATGGAGCTGCTTTAGATGTAATTTAGGAGCTTTGGGATGGCATAAATTATGGCAAATTCAAGTAGTCCAAAGAGCAAAGCTCTTACCCAGAATTGCCAAAGGACTGTATGCTCTGGCCTCACTCCTCTCCGTGCCTTTCCTGACAGTAGGACGATGTATATGCTAAGGAGAAAGGACTCTTCTGAAAGCAGCCTTACAAAAGTAGCCTCAAATCTCCTTCCCAGAGCGTCCTCTCATGACTTCTGCATTGTCTCTTTCACAAAGCCCATCACGCTGGGGATTAACAGGAGGCAAAGACTGCACACATGCAGCTATGAGAGCTGAGCGGGTTAGGCTACAAGTACAACTGGCAGAAAGGGAGCAGCAAGAACCCAGCCTGCCTTGTCATTAAAAAAAAAAAACAACAACCAAACCAACCTAAAACACTATATTGTAATCCAGGCTGTCCATGAAAGAATGAGCAGAGATGTAGGGGAAATTAAACATATTACAGAAAGGAGAATAGTCTGCTTTGCACAAGTTGGCTAAGGCTAGAGATATTAATGCAGTGATATTTTCTGATGGAAAATTCTTCTGTCTTATCTTTTCCAGAACTCTTTGATTAAAGCAGTAAAAAGAAATAAAAGTGAGTATGTTAACTTGCTGAAATCATTGGGAAAACAATTATTTTTCCTGAGAACAATAACCTACTCCTAGTGTGCATTTATATTTTAGGACTTCTTAACTATCATTCTAGAAATAACAGGTGTTGGCTATTGCAGCCTATGTCAAATACTCAGATAGGTATGAGCTCTTAACAGGTCCCCAGGTTGTTCAGGGAGCTTGGTTGATATATCAAGCAAAAGTAATTCGTTTCATTCTTTAGAAACAAAAACATTAGGCAGGTCAAAGAAAAGTAGGACTTGCTAGATATCATGTGTTTTATCTTTGCTGAGTTCTTTAGCTCTACTGTCCATGCACGGACAGTTGTGTTTGGCTGTCCTACTTCAAGCTGTAGTTTGGCCTCAACCTTGATTTCAGGGATTTTGTTCATGTCATTGTTCATCACCCTACTTTATGCAGCAAGGAAGCATATTTACAGCCTCCTGACCCTTTGCATTGTGTCTCTAAGTACAACATATAAATTTACGTGCATACCAGGAATCCCTGTGCATCTAGTGAAATCCACATGTAACTTTCTGTGCCCATATTCCATCATATTTTTACATGAACACATGGCTTTTATAACAGATCCTGCTCATAATTTGAGGCCCTCCTTTTTCTGTGATCCAGCCATGGGATGGATTTTTCATTAATAGGGCCCTAAGACTTTACACTTGACTTTGGAAAAAGAGCAGGCACTAGTGCCAAGTTTTGAAATCTGCGCTCATTATAATGCAGTCTGTTGTGTCACACACATTCAAAAATGTAATTCCAGGAGAAACCAGAGTCCAGATCCTCAAATGGGCCTCGGTGGGCAGGAGGCTTTACTGCGCATTTGACAGCAGCGGTCCTGGGCACGTTGCTGGGGATAATTGATGGCTCAAAGTTGATCTGTCAGTGCGCAAGAAGTGGAACTTGGGGGATTTCTTCACTCAAATGCACAGCGTGCTATGATGCATGCATGCTTTGGCAAAGTGCCTTAGTTTTAATCATTTAGCACGAAGAACTTCCTTTTTGTCTCGGGTTTCATTCAGCTGTCTTCTAGCTCCCTTTACTCTAACAGCCTCCTACCCATCAATGCCCTCCTACAGAAAGGCATGTTCCCATATCAGGAGTGCCCTTCCTTTTTATTTCAAATAGGCCTGCATGTCCTGTAATTCAAAGAAAGCAGGAAAATGGGGAATACTACCAAGTGACTATCACTGATACCTTGAATGGTCATTCCACCTTCCATCACAGGATCTTTGGACCTCCAGAGAAGCATCAATAAAGTCTATTATCAAGTGCATCATATTTTCATGAAACACCTGCGTTCATCTTTAATATTAAGTAGGTATTGATATACCTTTGTGGAAACCCTGTCATCTAGTTTTAGAATAAGAATCAGACAAATGTTCTTACACAGGAGACTTGAAATATGGAGAGTTAAGAAACAGACAGGGAATCTTTTGGCACAGCTGAGCTAATTTGTACCCAGGCTAGCCTACAGGTACCCTGCATTGCTGTTGGTTTGGTTTAACCTTTTTTATATAATTGAATAGAGTTAAATAGCTTATACATGGTGGATGTACCGCTGATCTTACAAGGATGGTCTGTTCAGTGCCTGAGACATGGGACACCATGAGATAAATAAACATGTTGATGACAAATTAGGAGGAAGGCCTATATCTCCTTTTAGGTACCTAATAAACATGTGGCTGGATTTTGTGTTGGAACTTGCCATCCTTCTCCAATTATTTTGTGAGAAAACCATTTAAAAAGCACTTTTCCTTTATATTTTGGAAAAGGGGTTGAACTGACAGGTCCCAAAGTTGAAATTAATTGGCAAATCATAAAAAGTGTGGGCATTACGCATTAAGGTTTTACTGCACCAACCTGTCAAGGCATTGAACGCTGCCCCAGAGGGACCATTCCTGGAACCGAGAGAGTCAACATCTTGGATCTCCTTGGAGATGGTAGAGTGCCAATCAGCGCTAATTGTGATGGTTTATTTCACGTACACTCCCTAACTGCCAGCCAGAAACAAGGCCAAAACCATTGACTTGTTTAAATCAACCTTTATTATCTGTTTATCATTATATGCATTTACAAGGTATGTATCACTGCAGCATCTGGACACACTTTGCAATTACATGGACCAGAACTGAATCCACTGGCACTGTTAATATTGTTAAGCATTTCTTATATTCCAGCATTGTTTCTATTGTCTTGTACACAGTCTGAAACCACTGGAAAGACAGACTTTGTCCCAGGGAGCTTAAAGGATAGACAAGCAAATTTTTCCAAATAGCACAAGGCATTATGGGGTTCAGTCCTGGCTTTTTTTCCTGACTTTTAGCATTAATAAAAGCACAGTTCAAACTAATGAATTTACTCTGTGAAGACCAAGGCCAAAAAAGACTCTGCCTTTGTGTAAGGTTGAGAATGGAACATTTCTTTTAATACTTACACGGCACTGATTCCCTGAAAGAAGACCGTATATCAGGTAACAGAAGTATCTCTCTGTAATGTATATTCTTTCAGAGAAGACAAACTCTGATACGCACAATTGATAAATATTTCGCTTTACCTCCAGGAACTGCAGTTTATGTTTGTGAGTAAAACTCCTGAGTTTCACATATTCTGAGAACTATGCAATTATACTGCTGTAGCCATGGCGTTACGGAGCTCTGAAATCAAATGTGCACTGTTCCTAGCTAGCTAGGATCTAATTTCATTATTTTATTGAAAACTTACATCAGGACTTGCATCAGTTTCTAGTATTTCCCAGTGAATATGGGGAATGCTCTACATAAAATATTTCAGAGTGTTGGTATGGCTGATGCAGGTTGTGAGTGCAGGCTGGGAAGGAAAAGCAAAGATGCTGTCCTGTGTGGTTGAAAGAGAAGTAAAAAAAGAAGTGAACGCCTGTCAGATTTAGGATTTCAAGGCTGAAGTCAGGCAGCAGTGATGAGGGAAGGTCTTTCTGAACATACTTTAAAACTTCTATTGAAGTGAACAAGCTTTATTAGCTTTTATTGTTTCATGGTGTGTGATGTCACTAGAAATCTTGGATAAGAGTATAAACTGATTCTTTTAAATTTTGAAAATAATTTTTTCCTTATGCATTAGCCATTTTTGACTGGATATCATCTTGGATTACACACATTTGGACATGTAACTAATTTTACACCCCTATACTTACATCCCAGTAAAGCACTTGTACATTGCAATTTTAGAGACTCACATACAGCAGGATCTCACTGCTAAGGTTCATTTGCTATCCTCAGAAAGCACTTAAATGTGTTCTCTTTAAGTATATCAGTATTTCTTACAATTCCCTTTAAGCCAAAACAAATAATATCTTTAGATTAAAAAGCAAAACAAAATTCAAACCTGCTGTGGTTTTCATTAACTTACAAGAATCTAAAATAAGGATAGTGGAATTAAGCCAATCCATAGGATGTGCTTTTGTCCTGTGAAATTTTCAGTTTATATCATGAATTGCAAATGGGAAGCTGACATTTGAGGCTGAAGCATGTTCTAATATTATCTTGTAACATCCTGAAAGAGAGAACTAGAAATAAAGAGGAAAAGACACAAATATCTGCAAAAAATGCTGTGTCCAGATTCCCAGGTCTCTGTTTACAATGAACAGAAAGTCTGAAAGGAGATGAGTTAAACCAGCCAGACTGAGACTCTGTAGATGATACCCAGCAGGGCTGGTGTGTCCACCATAGGTTAACTGTGCCCATGTGTACAAGGAATAAATAGACGTCAGCTCTTCTGAGCTCCGCATCTGGGCATCTCCCATTGCCAGTAAAGGCTTCTGGTGCAACTTGCATCGCATCAAAAAGCAGGTCCAAAATAGGTTCCACCACTGGCCTTTCAAGCTCTGAAGCTGCATTTCTTCTGAGTCTAGACTACTAGCTCGGATACTGGAGACGCATAGAAGTAAATCTGGCAGCCACTGTGCCCCAAGTCTCCTCTATCCTTTACGCTGGCCTGCATTGTAAAAGAAAGCTTAAAGTAGTGTAGCAATTTAAAAAGTCAGAGGCTTGGGGCTGGTTCTTCACTCTCAGGTGCAGAAGCAGCTCCCATTTGTCTCCTATTGAAAACAAATTCCTAAACATCTCTAGAAGTGTTTGGCGAGACACGGGTTATCTCACCCGTTGTAGTACTTGTTCGATACAGGGCTTGGGTTCTTGGCTTGCTTCTAAAAATGGTAACAAATAGCTGTGATTTGCCTTATTTTCATTGTCACTTTAATCACAAGAAATAATTTGTAAAGAGAGTGAAAAGGTTGCTCCTTTTCATATAGGTCTTTTCTCATGTCAAACATACAAATGGCTGAATTTCTTCAAACTCAGCTTAAAAAAAAAAGACGTACATCAGTTACATAAAATTGATGACCACAATAGAAAAAGTTATGTATGCTTAGGATAAGTCTTGTTATTAATGTCTACCTGAGAATAACAGGAAAAAAGTGAAATGGATGTCCGAGTCCAAGTTTTGTATCACGTAATATGAATAGATAGACAGACACACGGGTATACACACACACACAAACATATACATTTACAACTATACGAGACTTTCAAAAGCCCAGTTAAACAAGCATGATTCTGCATAACCTAGCAAAAAGTCTGGACACATTCTGCTTTCCAGAAACCCAGCTGACTCTGGTATTTTGTTAGTGGGAAGTGACTGCAAGTAGGGGATTTGAATAAATATTTATTTATGTACAATTATGTCATCTGCTGGATGCTCCATTATTTTTCTGGCAAAAGAACTGATTAAATGGAAAGAGTAAAATGCATGAATGAATGTATGACCTGTCACTGTTTTGTTTTTCTTACAGCAAAACAAGGCGGCAGTGGCACAGAAACCCTCACCCACACCATGTAAATGTCCCGCAGGGCCTTGGTCTTACCATTGCCAGCTGTATGTCCACCATCTTAATTTTTTTCCTCAAAACATTTCCTCAAAAATGGATTAAGCTGAAACAGCTCATTTTATATATATTTGTAAATACATATTATATTTTTTTGCTGTTGCAACCTTTCCTTATTAAATGTACTCTAAGAATTGGGGAAAATGTGTTGTTTATTAAAGCCATGTTTTGCTAATAACATTTTGCAAGAGTTCGGATTACACAGAGCCCTATTCTTTACTCCTTTTTAAGGAGGTGCTGTAATTTTGGAAAGCAACCTATGCCCCATTTGAAGCCTGGGTTGCTATGGCAAATTCACATTTCGGTTCAATCATGTTGTAAATAATAACATAAAATTGTGTGCAAATGGCTAGAGTGAAGGTTAAATAAGCCTCCCAAGTACTCTTAACTTGGGGCAAGATGCTTTTTTTCTGTCAAGCCTTACAATTCCTGTGGCTGTTTCCCGTACAGCCTCCGTGCATATCACATGCACTTTTAACTGCATTTTCGTACTCTTGGTTGTTCTGAACTTCTTGGCTCGTGGACAGTTTGTGGATAAGCCACAAAGGAAGATTCTTGGGCCTTGATAAAGATGAGTTTTATGAAGAGGTAGACTCCAGACACCGTCCAAACTAGCTGAATACTTTCAGATACTAATATCTCTTCTCCCCTGATACGTGACATAGATGAGTGCTGTGGGGTAGAAGCAAGCACCTGAAAACCCATCAGCTCCAGTAAAACCAGAGCTGCTAATAACACAGCCAGCCTGCTCCACCTCTTCCTGAATTTACCATTCAGGACAAGCACATTTCACTTGGTCCTGTCTTTGTCTTCCACAACTGAGACGAGACTTGCAGTGTTTAAAAAACAATTAGTAATAATGAGAGAGATCTCCAGGGACATTAGCTTATTTACTCTTCTTGTACCATAGGTCAGCTTGTTTGGTGTGCATATATTTTTTGTTTCTTTCTTCATCAAGATTTAGCACATATCAGGGCAAACAATGATGGTTTGCAGATAGTGTTGCATTCATCAAATAATGAAAAAATGTGTGTTATTGTATAGCAAATATAAATATACTCTGAAGAGGGAACAGAGAGTACTAATCGCTATTGCCCTGCCTGCAAGACGTCAGAGACGAGAAATTTAACTGTGAAAAAATGTGGGTCCCAGTCTCCAGTGCATTCACCCCTGTGGGCTTTTGTGCTCCTTCCATAAATGCGGTTATTTTATACTAAATGCGGTTATTTTATACTAGCAGCTCAAAGGTAGAAAAGGAGGAAATATTTTTATTTTTAAAACATAAAGGAATTAAGTTACCGACAGATTATAGGAATAAAACCAGCAAATCACACATCAGCAAAACCAATTCTAAGTTAGCAGAGAAATGAATTAGCTTATCTAATTTACTGATTTCCAAGGCAGAGATCACCTCATGCACTTCTGTGCAGCCAGAAGATTGAGACTGAAGGGCTTTTGTCAGGAGACAACGTGGGGAAAGACTAGGTTACATTCCTTGCTCCCTCTGCTTTTCTTTCTCTCTCGCTCTGTCTTTTTCTGTCTTTTGGGTTTCTAGTCCTGCAGGGACTCTTTCCTCAGTTGCTGGGCACAAGAGCATTCCCCGGGGGAAAGCCACGAGGGATAAGCAGGGCTCGACCTCCCACCTCCTCCCATCTGGCCCTATCATCTGAGTTGCCCTGTGATCCTGCTCCTTCAGACAGCTTTCCCAGGTGAAATAAATAAAGCTGATATTGGCCACAGAGCTGCAGAGACGGTGGTAGCCCAGATTTTCTGTCTTTTGGGAATGACAGTATTTTGAGACCTGTGTTGAAGGTGTGCTGGAATGAAACATTTTATTTAACTTTTATACATCTTGAATCATGTTTTTAAAGTTGCACTTCTGGAAGAATGAAATTTTAAATCAAAATTAAATTATCATTAGATTACCTTCCCACGGTTTTCATTTTCTCTCATATTTTACTCTGCCACTGCTAACCTGTATTAGCAAAGAAAAAAAAAAGATGTTTTTTCAAATAATTGTAATGATTTTAATGGTTTAAATTCATTCAAATAACTTTAAATCTGTGGCATGTGATTTAGAACACCATAACTTATAAAGTCACTCTTTTTTTTTTTAATTGAAGTGCTGTTACAATGCTACTTAATGCAAACTGAAATTTGAGTTGTTTCCAGCCCTTGTAATAGTTTAAATATGAAGAAAATACACAGAAATAAGAAAAACAATAATATAGTCAATCTTCACAGTACAGATGGCTCTTCAACCTGATTTTCCACCTGATTTTTTCTCAGAAAGTTCTGCAGCCCTTTTGGTGTTTGTTTTTCGGGAAACAAAGTCCTTTCCAATTACCAAACAACCCAGCACCAGTTATATTGGGGTGTTTCCCCATCAAAAATTACAAACTACTATTTCCCCTAGCCCTCCTGCCCCATACTTTTGACAACACCGATTTACATAAAGGGAGGAAAACTGTATCTGATCTGAGTATTGCCTCGAGAAAAGAGAATAAAATGTTGGGTCTTTGCCAGCTCTACTGTCTTGGAACAGCCCTTGCTATGAAAGCTCCCACCACTATTATTGCTATAAAAAAATTCTCTTCTTAACATTGTCAAGACCTTTTCTCAACTCTTACTGATTTCAGGCTGACTATCTTTTCTTTAGTAACAATGGTTTTTAAATCTCTGCAGGTTTGACCACCTGCAGAAGCTGCTAGCTGTTGAAGCTGGGAAAAATAACAACAAGTAGACTTTATTTCCCATTATTTAATTCCAAAAATCTTGCACATGTGCTTAATTTAAAGTATGTGTGTATTCTCACTGGAATCAATGGAAATACGCAGATGACTAAAGGTAAGCAGATGTGTAAGTCGTAGGATCTGGGTCTGAAATTAAGACAAGCTTCAACAAGTGCAAGCTGCAGCAGAAGGGGAAATGAAAGATGACAGAAGCAATAAACAGCAATAACATTGTGGAGCCAACCTAAGACACATGTATATCATGACCAACATCACACCATATTTCAAATTTTAAAAATAAATGTAAAAAAGAATTCCAAATCACAAATAATTTTCTTTTCTTAATGGGAGACACCTAGAGGCATAGGAGCTAAGTCTTGAGAATGGAGCCAAATGAGGAGAAAGTTTTTCAGGCTGTTGAAAGACAGCATTTCAAATAGCATGCTCACTACACAATATAGAAAAAAATAACTCAAGATGTTGCAGACGTGTATCTCTATAGTGAAGATGTTATGAAAGCAAAGAGCAATTGCTTGAGAGATGACAAAAAAAAATCAAGAAATTGTGAATTTGAATTTGTCTTTTGAAAGCGAGGACAAGAAGCAAGTTCTTCTTGTGCTGCAAACAATGAGCCAGTGGAAGGATTCAGTGAAGGGGTGGCCCTAACCGTAGAGGTAAGGAGGAAGATCATCTATGGCAGCTGTATTTGAATGAGCGTTAGACAAATCAAAGAAGAGAAGGTGACCATCATCAAAACCAGAGATGATAGGGGCATAGGTGAAGGTCTCCACCCTCTGAGCAGGAAAGCATTAGTCTCAAGAATACTTTAAAAAAATACAGCAGTATATGACTGAGGATAAATATAATATGAAATCACGAAAACCTTTTCTTTTATTTTAATTTATTTGAAAATTCTTCCTTGCCACTCATCTATTCAGCAGTTTCAATCTACATATAACAGATAATCTGAAGGAAAAAAAAGAAAAAAAAAAAAGGAAACACGGAGTACTGGAAATGTCATTGCAATATTCCCTGATACACAGCTTCATTTCGGATGATGATACTGGCTTGAGTGTTTTACATAAGCATCCCTGATACCATGCTGGTGTGTCAGAGCTGATGATATACCTCCCATTGATTCCTTTAAGGCAGAATTCCTTCCCTCAAATGTCCAATCTCTGTATCTCTATGGAGTCATCACTTTGTTATTATGTACCTAGCCAAGATTCAGGCATTTAGTAGGAACTAAACACATAAATGTCAATATTAATTCTAATTATATGAATTGTATCTTTGACATTAAGCACCTGTTTAAAGTGATCTTTTTTTGGCATAGCACCTATGCTCTTAGCATGATACTGAGAATGACAGATGACTTCTAAAGACCATGGGGTGACTGCCTTGTGGGTGGTAACTGCGGGTGGTCTGGAAGAGGAAGGAGATAGGAGCTTAGTAAGATTTTTCAAAGGAAAAACACTTAAAAGCAAAATTCTCAGCTCAAATTTATGATGTACATTACCTGTGTCTTGAAAGTTTTATGCTGACAGAGTCGGGGAGATTTCTCATGTCCAGCACTCAGCAGGAGCTCATAGTACAACTTAGAATGGGGCTTTTGTCCTTAATATTCATTTTGATATTCACTCCAGTGCAGAGATTGGGCTGAGTCACAGCTTTTGGAGTCGTAGCCACATCAGAAAACCCCTAAAGTTTGAGGGCACTTGGACTGACAGTCTTGGCTCAAATCACCTCTGATCTTCGTGTAAACAATTTGGCATCCCTCCTATTTGTACGTACTCCGTGAATGATGTGAACCAGGAAAGAAAATAAGTATGCTAAAATAATCCTTTCCCCCCCTGTTGTGCATGTGAATGAAACTGAGGCTGTCAGAAAGGAGGATATCTGCCAGCACCAGCAGGGAAGGTATTATCTTTGCATATGTTGTTTGCTAAGAAAATCCCCGTTAAGAACCATTGTGGTGATACGCAGAATTGTGGAGGGATGCATTCGCACTATACACATTTGCATCCATCTGACTTTTTAATTTTCTGGGTTTCTAAAACCATCCTAAGTTAACAGTGTGCCACCCCTAAAGAGATTAACTCGAACTGCATTCAGCTTCATCAGGACAGGGCAGCATTCTTCGGACGACAACGCTGCCAAGCAGTTGGCAGCTTGATACACTGGCGCAGGGGACCTACGTGACGTGGTTGCTGCTGATACCAAAGGTCTGGGCTGGATGACTCAGGACCGTCCCTTCACTCTGCCTTTTTGATGTCCCCGTGTTGCATCTGGCTTCCCTTTCCACAAGTCTCCACCTGTAAAAAGAAGAAGAAAAACAAAGGGGAGTCGTGATCAGTGTGTTTTCTAAAGTGCCCTATGTCTTAAATTGAACAGAGGTTAGCAAATGGCCAACAGGTGAGAAAGAGGGAGGGAGGGAGAAGGCGTGCGTTTGTGTCTATGCCTGTTTATTCACATCTGTTCCCAAACACCTGCTTTGGATTTCATATGAGCACAAACTGCTGAAGGCTAGAGGAGGAGCAGCATGAAATTAGTGCACGTGAAATCAAGATCAGCCCTTAATATGGGACAGAGCAGCAGGATTCACAAACTCACAAGAAACAGCTTGCAAAACGGGAAAAAAAAAAAAAAAAGTCAATAATGACAACAATTTTTTTAAAAGAAAGAGCAGGATCCCAAAATAAAAACCACACCATTGGTGGTCACTAGTGCTGTGCTTAAGCTGTCATCTGTTGAATCTGGCAGGCTGCATGTCATTCAACAGATAAATGCCTTTACCAGAACCCTCTGGACAACGAGAATATACAGCGCACACATTTAAACCAGACTGCTAGGGCTGGGGAAAACTCTGTTGGTGGTCACAGACACTGAAGAGTCAGGTATAGGAAACTCTGAGTAAAGCAGACATATGCTCAGAGGAAAAAATAATGAGAAGAAAACCGGTTTTTCCCCTTCTTATCCAACATTTTGGTAATCCAGGCTAATTGCACAGTAATGTAGCCACTCATAAATTTAAGAATACAGACAGATTACGTTTGTGTGGCTAAACTGGAAGTGGTCTTTCCTTTCAGGTAGCCACAGAGCCATACAATTTGCTTTGGGAAAGCAGGACATATTTTATCTGCTCTCATCCCAGTTGCTATAGGGAACCACATGTGGCTAGAGGTACTGCCTACTCTGCAACCTATTAAACATGCCACAGCAAAGTGTTTTCAACTGTATGCCATGTGGTGAGTCTCGGCAAAGCAAGAAATGGTGGGATTTTTTGCAGATTATTACATGGGCTCAGAAATCGTGAGCCTGTGCAAACATTAAAAAATACTCAAAATATTTGAACTGGAAAACGCGCTCATTTGCTGTAATGCCTGTGGATTTCTTAAAAAAATACAGGATCTTCTTTTCCAGTCATCCTCTCAAATGAGAAGAGGGGCAATGAAGAATAACTCTAAACAATTTTATTGTAGCATATTTTCATAGGCTATTAACAGCCGTTTCAGTTTATTCATTTATGTACATTTTGTCTTGGTTTTCAAACAAAAACAAACCTTTCCTGGGGGTAGCTTCATCCAAGTTTTGTCTTCTGCTCCATTGTTCTTTGACGTACTCCATGGAAACAAGCCTATTGCTGGAATCTCCTCCATTCACATCAGTGCTGGCATGAAGTTTCAAGGGCCAGCAATTACGCCTGGGGCTTTTAAAGGGTATTTCTGGGGCGCTGCATCCCCTGACACTCCAGCAAGAATGCTAAGTTTTGGCACAAACTGACCGAGTGTGTTATTTTCCGAAGATGCTTCTGTGTGACACAGTGCAGCTTGAACAGTCTCTCTCCTGTGGCGTTGCTGCCATCGCTGTGCCAATGCTCTTTGAGTATATTATCCAGATTTATTACTTAAGTCTCACTTTTTTTCCTTTCCCTCTCAACAGGCTATGGCTAGGATTAGCATTTTTCTATGTTATCATCTGCTGCGTATATGTGTAAGGGGACAAGAAAACTAACCTTTTTATGGCCAAGGGCAGAGAATCCTCCACAGGCTATTCACTTTTCACAAGATATTTTCCATCATATAATGCAGAAGCAAAGTCATTAAAATGTTACTTCTACAGAATTTTCCAGTTCCTTTTGTTTATTCCAAATCTACATCAGCCGGGCCTCCTGCACTTTTGGGTGAGCAGCCGGTTTGTATTCCAACACATGAATTATCTTCACATGCCAAAGAAAGCTTAGGAATTGCCCAGTCTATTTCAAAACCTAGAAAAAGTAGGAGGTTGTATCTGGCAGCAGCAATATGCATTAAACATTCTCAAAGAAAGCTTTGTTATTAAGGAGAGGCAACCCGTTTGGATCAAGCGGGACCAACATAAATCTTCATTCAGGGCTTTAAGAGTACCAGGAACTATTCTGAAATCAAATAAGCTTTTTTTCTTTCTTCTTTTTTTCTTTTCCCCCATAAACATTTTTTTTCTGTATCGCCTAGGTCTCTACACTTCTAAATTTTAGCCTCTTAGGAAATAATAAAAGATCTCTCTAATTATCCCTTGGACCGTCTGTATTGAATAAAGCAGAATCAAATGAAAAACCATTTTAGTTATGCATGAGATATTGTTCCTAAAAACACTGCAGACTTCAAGAGTTACTTTAGGCTGACTTTCCTGAAGTGGACAACCTCTATGCCCCCGCAGGCAAAGGCGGTGGAAGAATTTCTGTTCTCGCACACTATTTTATAGAACTTGAGGCCACTAGCATTTCTCAGATTGCCTGCATACAGAACCGAGCCCTCAGCCTTCCCTCTGTCAAACGGCACGCACACAGTTACAAACCATAATAACGAGTCAGACCAGACCTGACCGGACCTTCTTCGAGACCTGAAAAGAGTTCGTGCAGTCATTCCCCTCCTTGTTTTTCCACTTCTGTTTACATCCATTCTTTTCTCTCCTTGCTGCGCAGGAGGTTTGGATGCTGCGTTGGAAAGCTGAGCCCTACTATGTATTGTTGAAAACTCTCTGGCTAGTTTTGCAAGAAGCTGCCCATCACGAAGTGTTCCTCCCAGAGAGAAGTGATGCAATGCTTTCAAAGAAAGCTCTTGCTCCCGGAGGAGGAAACATAAACAATCCAGATGAACGTGTCAGAGAGCTGCCAGTTCTTCTCATCCAACCTACAGTCCCCCAGTATTTTGGTGGTGGTGTTAAGGTCCGGTTCTTAGAATTGTATATGACGTGGGAAACTCAGTTTTCATTTATTTATAAATAATTCACTTCTAACCCTTGGGACCACAGGGGAAAAAAAACCAAATAAAACAAGGACTAGAATAGCACAGCAAAGGGGCAAATAAAATCCCCCCCAAATTCTTAACAGTTGCATGATTTTTGAACAGTGTAACTTACTAAGGAGTTTCTGACTCACGATCTTGAACTACTTAGTGGTGGCAGTGTGCATGCTACATCGATTCCCCCAGATAAAGCAAGCGCCCTACATGTGCTCAGCCAGGCTGGGGAGAGCAAGACACTCTCCCGCAGCCCCACGCTGGGGAGGGAATTGCAGCTGCCTGACGCTGCTCGTGCCACATGGCTGACTAACCTACCCCTGCAGATGATGCCTTAACAGAGGGAAGTTCTGCTTACGGAGGTAGGGTTTGGGGGGGTTCGATTATTTTATTTTATTTTATTTTATTTTATTTTATTTCATTTTATTTTATTTCATTTTATTATTTTATTTTATTTCAGGGGCAGAATCTGAATAGCAGCAGTTGCATGAAAGAAAAAAAAAAAATTAAAAATCCTTTACCTCTTTTTCCAGCTGTAACAGTTTGGTCCAATGAATGCCAGTACTCCTCTGCGAAAGACCTTAGACTGTGTCAGAACAACCACACTACAGAGATAGGCCATAGACGGTGAATAACAAATTCTCCTGCCCAAAGGGTCGATCCTGAAAATATTTGGGGTAGTAATCTGCTCTTTTGTTGGCTGCATGTAGATGACGGATGAGGCAGGGAAGAGAAGCATGAATTAGGAGATGGTGCCCCACATCTGCCTAAGAATCTGAAATCTATGGGATATTTGGAACCTCTGTGTTTGCAAGGCTCTGGAATGTGGTTAAAATAATATGCAAACTAAAAAATAAAAATCCTGCTGAAGCATTTGACTGAATGTACCTTCACTGAGCTGAGGCCAGCTGGGAATTTCCTTAAGCCCTAGAATGAAGTGAGGTTTCTGATGCAGATAGCCCACAGTGGAGCAACAATGTTACATGGATTTTATGAGTTTCAATAACTCTGCTTTAATCAGAAAATTAGAAGTAACCAAGAAACGCCCCTAAGGCCCGATTTGCTACTCTATTACACCAGTACAGCACCAGAGTAATATCATAGTTTTCGCTGGAGTTATGCTGGCATAAAATTGATGTCAGAGGCGGGTGAATCAAGCCCCAAGACAGCTGTGAATTATTTTCTTTCTATCTGACATTTTAATGTTCAAGTGAAAAAACATGGTGGAGTTGGGAATGAATCCCAAATGCAGTCAACCTGAAAGGCTTGATAGAGAAGGATGTGTTTTTAGTGCTGGTTTAATCATTCAAATACATAGAATATAAGTCTTCTTAACAGAAAACACCACCTACACAACCTGGCTGCCACAGTTCTTAATAGATTAGCAACCTGCCTTTATGCACTGACATTAGTAAAACTTTGTAGGGTATTACAGTGGACAAGTCCAAATGTTTGGAAAAGATTTACTGATTATTATTCATTTTTCTGAACACAAAGCTGAAATATTTACCCTTTGCTATTAGGAATAATTTTATAAACTGTAATGTAAGCAAAGAACTCAGCGATACTTTTTCTGTTTTATGTATCTACAAGAAAATACATAATTGCATTAAATTGAAGAATGCTATGCTAATTAAAAACAACAAGAAAGAATAGACTTTACAATGCAATAAGATTTTAACTTAAAAGTGAGCCAGTTCAGTTTTGCACCAGTTGAAAAATCCCAGTATTGTAATGTTTACTAAATATTTGCAAAATTACATGAAATTGCTTAAAAATGGAAATCTGCTAAATAAGCAGAAAGAAAGAATCTGTAAGTAATATAACATTTGAACATAAAAATATTAACCAGGAGACAAATGTTGCCAAACATATACGTAATAATTGTACTTCATTAGCCCCAGGTCTGATGAATTTAAGTTAAACTTGCAAATACATTTGAGATGTAATCTACTCTCACACCACTTTCATATCAAGGGAGTCCTATTAACTGGATGTCAGTGGTGACCTTCTGTTGGTGTATGAGAATGGGGAAATCAGGCACTTGGCTTATAGTTTGCCAGGAGAGACATAACCACTTATTATTTCAGTGTCTTAAGTAGAATGAATACAAAAACCCCAAAGTGCAATTTTTACCGCCAGGAATTGTACAACTCAAGCATGCAAAATGAAGCAATATGGTATTTTAGTGCCAAAGTAAGTTCACTTAAAATTTCTGAAAAACTACAGTTTGCCAACTCAATGTCTGCTGCATACAACCAGGCAGTAATGAGGGATAAACATGGGAAGGTAAATGGCCAGCTTCCTGTACAAATAATTGACTTCATCTTAAATATTCAGCCGAAGTCCCCTTACAGCCTTAATTCAAAACTGAATCTATCGCTTTTTTGCCCCATACTTACATGGGGCTTTATCACTTGTGCAACAGCTGGCATCACAGGAGTCGACGTCAGAACTGATCCTCAGTGAGCATCAGCGTGTCTTAGGGAAGTCCAACATGGTAGGACTTCCGTGATTTTCTGCTCCATATCACTGTCAGAACAGCTCAAGGTCTTCTACTTAATTCAAGTTTGGGTACTTATTTAGAACCACATTCATCTACCGGTGTACACTTTACAAGGGATTTTTCCTAGAGTAGTCCAAAAGCCACCTGAGGTCCCAAAACGCTTTCTATGTGACGCACAGAGGAAGTTCTGTTCCATATTACATTTACTGAACCGTACAGATAAGTGCATCACTGACCGATTTTGACGCTTTGTCCCCAGCTCAAAGTCTCACACATTAAGTAGCTCTCTGGGAAGAAAACTTGGGATTACCTGCCAATCACTTAGTTTTGGCCTGTGCTGTCCATGTATTTCACGTGTCAGTTAATAATTCCTCTAAGCTGCAGGTCTTCCACTAAATTACCATTGTACATCCATCAGTAAGAAGAGAGACTAGCCAAGCAGGATTAAAAAGACAAGCTCAGACCTCAGCCTTTTTAATCCAAATATTTCTATGGCACTCTTTCCCTCAACCTCTTGTTCTTTGCCTCTGCTGCCTCCCATCCCACCACAAATTCCAGCCATGGAGAAACTGGTTCCAAGTCCAGAGCAGACCTCCAAAGGTCAGGAGACACTGGTTCACCTCAGGAAGAAAAATAAATGCACTCGCTTTGTAACCACGCGGCATACTTCCAAGAAGAAATTCATGCTCACATAACTGACCACCTCACAGGCACACAATCCTCAGCAGTTTTCAAGATGTCGCTGCCGGGAGATTCAGTCAGATGATTATCTATCACTGCTACCAGTGCTGGGAAAAAAAGCAAACAACTAAAAAGCCCCCATGAAACATCCAGCTAGAAAAGCCACATGCAGAAAAAAATAGCAGGCGCTTACTAATACTTAATCAGACAGAATAATGGAAATTGTATAGCACTGGTTGTGTGTAGTTGACTCTGGAAATAGGAGAAAAAATACTCTACCTTAAAAATATCACATGAATCACAAAAACAAGATTTGAGGAAATTTCCTGCAGCAATTTTGGCAGTATATCACTAAGAGAAAATGTGCTTCCTTCTCTTTACAATAATCTTGCTGAGTGAGACATAGAAGCAAGAACTTACAGGCAGAAAAAACAAATCAAGGGCAAGACTAAGCTGCAATCTTTTCAAAATTCTAAGGGAGTAATTACTTAAAGACAAAGCAGAAAGGTCCAAGCATCAAAGTCGCTTTATATATACATTCCTGACCTCTCCTTAGAGGTAAGGAACAAAATTCCTTGAAGAAATGAAGCATTGCAGGGTAAGAAATTGCAGGAACAGAATTATGCTTCCACTGAACAGATCATGCACTAGTACATGTCTCTGAGAATTTTTTCTATTGATGTTTTTATGTACAAGATACAGTCCAAAATAATTGGGGAGGACAGCATTTAAAAGAGAGAGAAAGGAAGAGGGGAAGAATAAAAATTCTACATTACCTAATAATGACAATAAACAATTGATTCATGTTGAAATTTATTTGGCAACATTACAGCTATGTAGAAAGAAGACTATCATATCAACAGAAGAGTTGTTAAAATTTCAACTGTTTCAGAAATCAACTGTTTCAGAAATCACCATGGCTGCCTTCTTACAATGGATATTTAGATTGACAATCAGACCTCTGCAGTTCTTATTAAAAAAAGTCTTGCTCGATTAAGTTCTTTTCTTTTTACTAATTAAAAAAAAAATCCTAATAAACTGTATATTGTTTTATCTTACTTTCATCAGCATAGACTAAGAATGAATATTTCATTCTCTGATGAGCAATGTTTACCATTTTCTTGACCGCAGTTCTAGTCTCTTGTAGAAAAAGGCTTTTACTGCAAGTCTCAGTGCCACAGGAAGTGATGTCTCATTCTTAATCTAGTTGTCACTGAGCGCATCACTTTCAAAATGTCCATGTTCATTTCCTTGATTTAGTCATTTAGCCCACTGGCTAAATTCATCACTTCTCCAGTTACACAACTTGGGTGCGTAACTGTAAAGTTATACTTGACTTTTTTAGAACATCCTTTACGTCCTTTGTTCAGATGACGTTTTCAAAGAAAGCAGGGGATCAAAGATAGTTGAACTTTCTTTTCCTTAAGCACCTGCCAAATTCTACAGCTTTCACTTCTGTTCTCCATGCTTTCTTCAAAAACAATATGGTGAACCAACATGTCATGTCTCTCTCTGTAGACACCTGACCTGTATAGACAGAATGATGCTACCAAGTTTTGCTATACCCAATTCACCATCACTATTACTTGAACAGAGAAAGCTGTTGGCTGGTGGGAGGAAACCAGCCTTTGCCTGCTTTCTCTGCTTTAGTGTCCAAAAGGAAAGAAATGTTGCTTTTACAGCCTTATGAGCCACTAAACACATAAGCCTTGATTAATGTATATACACTCAGTGGTTCATGTTTTTGGAATGGATTGAGAAGGCCAACTAAACCTGTCAAGCCAGATACTGAAATTGGAAACAAAATCTCTTTTAACAATTTCAATCCACAAGTCTTTCATTACAAAAAGATTTTTCAGTTTGTCCAGAAAACTCATGTTCAGTCCTCTGGAAACCATTTCCCATGCTTCAGAATTGTTTACAGTAAATAAATCATGTGCTGGATTAACAGAAAGTTTTAGCTTGAGTCTTTAAGCTTGAGAGTTTACAAAGAGATTCAGCTAACTTTTTTTTCTTTTTCTTCATTGCTACCCAAGACCAATTGAGAGAAATCAAGTCTCTAGCAAAGACATGAGGGGTAATTTCATTTTGTCACATGAGGAATCCTCCCCAAAAGACTCTATTTGAGAATTAGCAGATGACTTAATCAATTACACAGGAGACACAAGACCTCTGGGTTTTTTGACTTCAGCTCTAATTCAGCAAGGGATGTTTCTCATCCTCTTAATTTCAAGTATCCTTGCATATGATTTTCACTACTATTAATAGTATTGCTTCAGTAATATATTGAGAGAGTCTTTTCTCACAGTACCATATGGTACATACATATGATGCTGAATGAAACATTTTTCTCAGTATCAAAAAGCCTTCCTCCCCAAGAGCTTTTATACCTTGTCCAATAACATGAAGACCTCTCATGAAGGATACTTTGATGAGTCCCCTGTGTCTAGAGTTTATTGAGCGTAGTTTAGCCGACTTGGCAGTAAGCATTCATGAAAACAATATCCTTACAGCATGTGTAATTCTGATAACAATTACCCCCCATTACCAATTTCTTCCAATTTAGTAGGATCAGTTGCTTTTGGAATCTGGCAGCTCCTCATATTGCTGAATTTTTCAGCTATTGAAGCTGCACAAGTTTGCCATAGATTCATCACCAGGTCAATGAGAAAATACACTGGAGATGATAGTATAAAATATGTGCTGGCTCAAAAAAAAAAAAAAGAAAAGAAAAGAAAAGAAAAATTCTAACTGTGTACTAAGTTTACCTGGGTCTATTTTGACTTTCAATATTCAGCCATTTTTAAAATTTCAAATGTTAAGTTATTGAAATTGTCAACATTAGCCAGACTGCTAAATTAAATTTCCATTCTGCACATTAAAATTGAAGTGCAATTTTTGGAATTCCAAAATAAAGTCTAATATACATTATCAAAAGCTAATAAGTAGTAAAGGTGATTTTCTTTCCATCATTGTAAACCTAGCTTGAAATTAAATACAGTCTGTATTTTTTTCTTTATTTAATTTTTATATTATTTTGCATCTATATAAATTCAGGGTTTTCTTTTTTTTTTGCTGCTACTATGTTATCACTAATGTAATATAAAGTTAGTAGCTGCTCTACAAAAGGTAAATGTAATTTTGTTTGACATAGAATCCACAATCTGTTGTTTATTTAAAGGCTTTTTCAGTATTGAGGGCTTATTTGTCTCAGATATTACCTCATTTCTTGGATTTTTTGAGTCTTAAGTGTGACAAGAAACATCACCAAACACAGTTAAATATTTCTCAAATTTTCCATGAGGCATAGGTAGGTCTCTAACCTACTACATCAAACTCTTCTCCAAGGAATTTCTTGGATAGTTTTCCTCCTCTTGCTCTTCTTTTTTTTTTTTTTTTAATTGTCTTTTTAAAATCCTGGGAAAACAGCAGCATGCACTTACAAAGAACTCATACACTGTACATTTGAAGTATATTTATTATCTCTATATTTTTATTCTATGAAAAAGCCAACTAATCATTGCAACATGGTTTGGGGCTCTAGCAATCTCCTAAAGACAAATCTGAGTAAAGACAGAAATGACTTAATGAAGGAGGGTGTATATACTTCATTCAGAAAGGCTTTGAGTGTAATTTTTTGCAACGTGAGCCATGTGACACTTGTGCAGTCTTCACATAGTCTCAATCCCTTGTCATGCCCTTGTTTCTGCTCCTCTAACGTGTGTATTGAGTGGCCTCATGTCTCAGTAAATGGCAAGAGTGGTTTTTAACCCTAAGTACAAGTCTGGTTTAGGAGGCTGGAAGCCAGAAAGAATATGCCCATTAATCACTTGGGAGCAGGAGGAAATGAGACACACTCGGCTGCTACATACAGCATTGTATTTTAATGATCTGCAGCTATTTGGTTTAAGACATCATAATCACTAGCTAATGGCATATAAACAGTATTGAATAAAAAAAAAAACCAAACCAACCAAACATAGGCATTAGGTTTGGGTTGGGCTAAACCCCTCTGTCAGGGAAGGGATGCAACTTTCTCTAACTTGCACATCCAAGCAATAAAATGGCATTTTCAGCTTTGTACATCCAGCACAAACAGGTTTATGCATCAATCTCTGACAGGCTCTCAACTCTTTCAAAGGGTACAGAAGGAATTACTTTTTTTACATTCACCTGATCAAGATCATCTACCAGAGAAAGGAGAGAAAGATAGTGAGGTGATTTTTGTAGTACATTGTCATAAGATAATCATTTAAGACAGCCTGATTCTATTTCCTGAAATAATTTTTTTTTTTTTTTTTAAATTAGACAAACAGCAAGACACATACATCCAAGTGAGGCTACTGGACTACAATTCCCTAGCAAAAATAAGCGCTTTCCCACAGTGCAATGTGCACACAGCAGAAAGTTTGAAGAAAGATGATGCTCTCCTACCATCTTCTTTGTGTTCCCAAGAGTCACAACAGGTAATCTATCACCCAGGATGCTGGCTCACCCAGGGTCTCACTCTTGAGTGCATAAGTAACTTTTTGTTAATCATGCCTGAAAGCTACAGTGCTTGACGCAGAGTTGCCATTTTCAGGAGAGAGAAGAGTACCTAAAATTTTAGCACTGTGGTACTCATCATTCTGATGGCCAAACCCCTGAATTTAGAATCCCTGACTTGCTTGTGTCCAAACCAGTAAACAGATGGGAAAATCTAAAATGTAGCCTGACTTTACTAATTAGGGCACAATAGCAGCAAGTTATGGTACATGTTTTCTTTTCCCCACTGTAGGAACTCTAATCTTGCCCTGACATCCAGAGCAATGCCAAAGAGGTCAGCATAAACCTTTGCCACTTCTGAGCTGTTGGTTGTATCTCTACTTGTGTCTGGGCACCCATATAACTCACTTCCCTGTATTTTGTGCACATTTAGAAGGGAGAGTATGCAACTTTGAGCAGGAATTAGATATTCATTGCAGTAGAGGGCAGTAGTATTCATTCACAAGCCAGCCAGAGCTGTGTACGGTACATGTGAACACCAGTGCAGTTGTCAGACAAGTTAGGAAAATGGAGTGATGTGAAGGAAAAATAGTTCTTCCTTGGAAATGAATTGTATTTTTATTTCCTTGATCAGAGTGCATAATGGACTCACATCAGACTCTTTACAGATAGAGACAGGTAATCAGATTGTGTAATCCCAATATTAAAATCATCCTACACGTGTTAAAATTAGTAACCTCTTAGGAAATCAGTCCAAATTTATGAGCGAACAGAGACTGCAGCCACTTGTGCTTCATGCAACAATATGTGTAATATAAAAAAATCTGCAGTACTGAACGCGGGGCCATCCCTACCCCATTAAAAATAAAAGTCTCCTCCAAGCCAGTGGAAACTGGCAATCTTCGCCGAGTAGCAACAGCTTACAGAAATATATCTCCATTTGTAATCATTTCAGTGTATGGATGATGACATTTGGAAACATCTGGATCTGATGATGTCCACAGGAGATTCCAAAATGGTAGTGTCTAAATGTGATGATACAATAAATACAAGATGTTTTATTTTAGATTGAAATAGCAGAATAAAGACAAGGGCAGATTTAGATAAAGCATTCAAGCATGGGACTTCAGGTGGCAGCGTGCGCGCCTCTTAACTCTTGAAAACACCTCCAGCAACAGCCACCTTCTGTGATCTCAGAGCAGCCCCGCAGCTGCTCTCCAGCCAAAATTCTTAACAGGCTTGTGCTCACCAAACTATGTGGCCGTAATTCAAACCATTCACTGCTCAACATAATTAAGAACCAATCTCTGAGTCGAGAACAATAGTCTGCTCAAGCACTAGCACATGGGAGCAAAATGAGACTTTACGTCTTGGCTCATGTTTGCTTTCATCATTTTTTTTATTTTTTTTTTCTCTTCCAAACAAAACCTTAGCTTCCCCTCTCCTCCCTGCAGCACATCCGCGGGCAGTTTTCAGGTTACCATAGACTCCTTCAGACTTTCTTCACCACAGAAATGGAGCCACAAAATTACCCCAAACGCCTCGTCGCGCACGAGCGCTAAAGCAATAAATTTAGAATCTCTGACTTAGAAATTGCTCGCTTGGAGATCTAACGGCAAGACACTGAAAACCAACGGGGCACTGTTATTTCTGGTCCACTCCAGCTACTTTTGGTGTGGAACAAGAGGGGAAATGGCGGGCTTTACACAAACTTTGCTCTCGCTTAAACCCCCGATGACTCAAGAACTACTTTATGCCTCAGCCTGACCAAGGGCAGCCTCAGGGACATCTCTGACAGCCAAGAACAGCTCGTACGGAGCAGCCCTAGGCGATTTCTGGTTTCCCACTACATTCCCTGCTCCACCACGCAAAGGCTGAGACGGCCGAGAGAAATAAAACCGGTTTTATGACACAGTTTTCCTCTTTCAGGCAAATTTCCTGCTAGACTGGGCGGGTGCTGCTCGGCTCAGCAGCCGGGAGGTTTCCAGCGGCCAGAGGAAGGCTGGCTCTCCGTCGGGAGCGGGTCTTCCTCATTCCTGAGGCGTGCGACACCGCTAACCACGTCTGCACCGAGTCTTCTGTCATGGGTTACGGACAGCCACTGCTAACGAGTCACACCTTTAACGTAGGTCCAAGGTTTAAATGAAGAAATACAGCGATGCGGAAAACAATTAACACAGACAAAAGTGTAAGATGTTCTGGGCCACAGGCAGAAAGAAGAGCCACCCTGTAGTGGAAAACAAGCAGAAACGAGCTCCTCTTCCTAGAAGCGCTGGGCTTTTTAAAAACGACTTTCCCCAGTTCAAGCTACTGACAAAGATATAAACCCAGGAAATATTTTCTGTTTTGCAAAACAAAGTCCTGCAAAGGAGGCCAGGGAAGGAACATAAAATATATTTTGAAGATCTGAAATCAAAACCATGTGGAGAGTCGTGGAAAAATACAGCAGACAGGGGTTAACGAAGAGGAAATCTCAGGTTCATGTCATAGTTTTTCGCTATTTATTCCTTACAAATGAAACGGTGTCCTTCCCCGTGGAAAGGCCACCGCCAGTCTCCATAGGTCTGGAATTTGCACAAATTAGAGGGATCAGCTGAAAATCGAAACAGCCAGTGAGGGGGCCCTCACTGCTAAGGATGGCTTCAGTTTCTCAAGAAATGTAAGCCATAGGCGGCTCAGGTGGAGTCCCAAGGGACATTCTCCTTAAAGGTGACTACCCAGCTTAGTGATGGCTGAAATGCCAGAGGCTTTGGGGGTGGGAGGGGAAAGGGGGAATTTTCTCCCCTTCTGGCTGCCCTGGTCTCTGGTGTACTTCTCCTGTAAGGACTGTGGGAGCATAAAACCTCTCCAAACTCGGTGAAAGAAGGATATTGTTGCCAGCTTAACCTGGTGCATCTTGTGAGTGAGAAGGGAAGAACCTCCAGAAGAGTTCCTCAGCATGCTCCAGCTGGGCATGCTATGGGGACCACAATTTGGAGGAGCCAAAAAAATTGTTCTTGCAGTTCAAAACCCTTTACCCTCACCACGGGGCACTGCTCATATTAGCTTTCATTAAATAAAATTAGCATTATTGAAACATAATAGGTAGATTAAGTTTCAGCAGGGCCTTTCTATCCCCCTATTAACCCTTCCTATCATTAAATTAGAAGCTTCTGAGATTGTCCTTGTAAGACGAACCCACTGAAGTTAAGCAATACCTATGCCGGATCATTTAGCTATTAAAAAATAAGATATGTGCACAGTTTATGTCACCTTTCCATGGATGGCTCAGAAGGAATTAGAGCCATTCACTTACCAGTCTGTGGCTCATTTCTACTTGGGAAGCAAGGATTCGCTGCCAGGAGTGTTTTTCGGCGCTTAGACACTATTGTCATTTCATTAAAATTGTTCCTAGACTTCCCGGCTGCTCTGCGGTGTATAATGGGATGTGTGTGCTGCTCACTACTGCACATGGCCTGATGCTTCTGCATATGGCTCGGCATGCGAAAGGAAGGAGAAAGTCACTACTGTTAACGGTAGTCTCATTTTGCTGTTGATGCCAGAATTACTTCTCCTTAAAGCTAACATTTTTTTTTGCTGAGGGTATCCATACTGCTTGTGTGCCACAGTAAAGAACAGCATTTCAAAGTCCAGAGCCATCAGTCCAGCTTTTTCTTTGTTTCAGACCTGAAATCAATGGGTGATAATTGCCTAATGCTTCTGTGCATCTGAGCCAGAGAACTACATTCAAATACTTCTTAGGTCTTAGAGCACAGAGCTCTTTGCTCACAGGTCCCCTTTTGCCTTCAGAATACGTGCCTTACAGAAATCTATCATTCTCTCCCTTCTCTCCTTCAGAATCTTAAACATCATGTGTTTGCCCCAAATTCCACATTATTATATATGGTTTTGCACAGATGGTCTGAGTGACAAAGCTAGCGCATGACATCAGAGTTTATCCTACAACAATTCGTCTTTCTGCATTAACCGTGTGATAAACTATGGAAGAAAGAGGGGCCTCCTTTCCAGTTCTCTTATCTATGGGCTGTCGTAAATATTATCAGGAAACTGGTGACCCACTTCCTTCAGTTTCCCATGATAGCTTTATTGGATTTGTTTAAACAAACTTGTGTCCCAGTCCTCTGATACACTAACGTATTTGTTGTAGAATCACTGCAGCTGTTGGTAAATCATGTATTTTTACAAGAAGACCTCTATCAAATATTTAAGGTCAGATTTGGCTCTGTCTCCCTGTCAGACTGAGCAATGCTCATGAATAAGGGCAAAATTTGGAGTAGGGAACGAAGGTCTTATGTGTGGATTTGCAACAGGAGGGAAAAGAAAGAGAGAAATGACAACATGAGTTTCATTAAAACACACCTAGGTTTGGTCAGACTGGGGTTATACGTGTTTTTAACAACATACAAAGAAGTGGTCTCTTTTCTGTTGTCTTAACTTATATACACACAGCCACACTTCTTTTATTTGAGGTAGGTTGCTTTATGCTCCTGCATTTTGATCAGAATCCAGCTGTTTAAATTAGTATACATAATACTGCTTAAGTGCTTCAGGTGAACACACTGGCTTAAATATATTTCATATATATATATATATATATTCAATATATATTTCAGTTGTTATCACTGTAGATCTCAAAACTAAAGAGTTGTGAATCACAATGGTATGTGTCATGCAATTTAGCAAACAAGTCCCCTACTGCATTAAGTACTTTCCACATTTGATAACCCTCTTTGCTCCAAACCTGCAATCTGGCCCACCCCAAATGCTCTCAGCATTTTGCTGAAAGAGGAATGATTAACACTGTAGACTGTGGGAATGCATACTGCCTTCCTCAGGCTGCTAGCACCATTTTTATTTTTTTATTTTTGGGGGGCAGGGGGGTGGCCACAACGCACCCAATACCAGCCAGAAGCTCTGACAAAATTATCAGTTTCGGGCTTTGAAACCATGCTCTTATTCCTCAGTCATCTAAAACCAGGAGGAATATGCTGTGAGGGGTATGGAAAAACCTGTTGAACATCCTCATGGAAAGAAAAAGGCTGGTCTCGCAGTGCCCTGGCTGACAGTATCCATAGACTTCGTCTCGGGAATCCCAGGTCAGGCGAGGATGCTGCTGCAGGGCTCTGGGAAGGACGGGCAGCAGCTTGATGTGCCGGGCACAGGGTGCACCAAAGGCCTCCATCCAGGATGGGGAGAGATCCACTATTCCTTAAGGACCCCACCGATAAGCCTAGGAGAAGGGATTTCTGCTTTTCTCTTTTCCCAATGCAATCTCAACATGCTGTTTTTTGAAGGTGAAAGTCACCGATCCTGCCCCTCCTTTCCCTTTTCCTCCCCAGACTCCGGAGGCTGTTTTTCCCTTGCTGCTCTTATCAGTTCCCAGGCTCCACCCTGCTGCGATGGAGGGACACTTTTCCTAGAGAACCATTTCAATAGGAAAATTCCCTTGCAGGTCCCCATGACTCACAGCCTGTGCCTCTTTGGTGCTGAGGCCTGGGGTCTCCAGTGAGGGGAGATGGAAATATGCTTTTCCAGAATGCAGCTCCTTTTACAGCCCGTGCTTTCCCTTTTCAGATACTGATCAGTCCCATTTAAGTTACTTGTGTCATGCTTCTATCTCATGTGATTTGTTAAAAAATATGAAATATGTTAAAAAAGTAAGCCCTGCAAATACCTGAAAAGCCTTTGCTGAGGCATTCTTGTCCTAAATTATCTCATTGGAAGTGGCTCATGTGAATGAAGAAATAAATGGAAATGTAAAGAAAACAAGAAATTTGGAAAAAGCAAACATTGAATATGAATTAGCTGGCAGTCAAGTAAATGTTATGTTTCTTATACTCACAGGCAATTTTAATTCCATTTTTGTGCACTTAGTCAAATACTAAATCTAGGTACCCTGTCAATCTTCTTTTTAAAATTCTGGCTAATTTACAGTTTCTGACTGAGCATTATTTTTATAAAGTTGTCAAAAGCGAATGCCTGCATCTTTTTCGGTATTCGGTGCAGAAACGGAGAAGACGGAGGAGCGGTGAAATGAGTACAGAAAATAAAAATTCACAAACGCAACGCCCTTCCTCTCAAGACAACAAACTGAAAGCGGAGAGCCCTTTTTCACTATCTTAACTCAGGAGCTAGGAAGTATTCAGAGAGCTGTAATTTTCCACAGAAATTGAGCTCAGACCTTTCCCAGGGTGAGGTGAGCTGCAATCACAGCCTCGGCCTTTCAGGAAACTGCAGGGCTGATGGTCAGTAACTGCTTCTTGTGCAGAGATTTATTTCTCCGTGGGACTTGGCTGGATGGTGCTGGCGATGAAGCTGTTGGTTTGACTCCCACCGCCCTCCCACGCGCGCAGCAATGCAGCAGCTCCGTCCTAGGGGCAGGAGGGAAAGGAGCGGGGAGACAGGCAATGGGAGAAAGGATATTCTGTGCTCCTCAGCTAAAACTGGTCACTTCTTCCTAGGCAAGTGAACGGGATATCCTGCCCAATGCTGGTTTAGAACATACGATCCCCGCCAACACTGTAAGCTATGAAAAATGGACAATGGCTAAAACCTGTGAGGCTTTGATTTTTATTTTATTGGTTTTGTGTGCTGTACACCTGCGGCATAACATAACTTTTTACTGGAGATGGAATGCATCCATATGAATTCCCGCAGAGTAGCATATAACAAAACTAAGACTCTCCCGGGCTTTTGCCAAAATAATTGGAAATCTCAATTTATAAGACTTTTAAAACCCAGTACCAGCTGGCAGCTACTGTTTGTAGGGGATTCATTTTGGTTATGATAACAAATAATTACATTTCTTTTAAGGCAATAACAAACACTAGTTTCAAGCTGAAATCCAATAAGGTAAAAAACAACCTTGCACCAAAATACCTGTTACTACAGTATCTCGTGAAGAAAGCTAACTGCTCCTACACAGTTGTTCCTAAGCAGACACCATGGAAAGGACTAGCATGCCTGGAGTTTGCAACTTTGAAAGTTAAATGTCATTAAGAATAAGTACAATTATCTTATAAACACAGCAGAGTGTTATGTATGCTCTGTCAGAGCTTTCTATTTAAAATGAAACTTGAACTCTTGTCTGTCAATGCCAATGGCAGAGATTAATATTCTGTACAGAAGGAAATTTGCATAAAGAAAATATTGTCCCGAGATCACTGGATACTCCTCTCCAGCTCCAGAAATAAAAAAGCGCGAAAGCATGTGTCATGCCATACTAGCTACTAGGAAGAAAATTAACTCTATCCCAGCCAAAAACAGCGCAGCGTGAAATTAAGAACTGAGAGTATGGGATGTAGCATAAAATGCCACATCAGCAATTCTCAGAGACAGCTCCTTACCCTTTGCCAGGTTGAACTCTCCTCTCTGCTGCATGACTCATTTGGTCCTGACCCCCCCCAGCGCTGAGAATATATGTGAGGAACTGTGATATCAAGTGAAACCACTGTCTGGATGGTCAGCACAAAACCCTCAGCAGGGTTATGTCTGGTTCATCTTTCATCATTTTAGTCAGCACCTTTGGAAGTAGCAGTACAAGCAAGAAAAAAGGCCTCTGAATCCACCCAGAAAGCTGTCCTTGAAGGGGTCCTCAAGAGAGACTACCAACAAAATAGGCCAGCTCTGAGATTCATTACTGGCAATACAGTAGGAGAAAATCATCGAGGTCTCGTCAGATCACTGTCAAACCTTCTCAAGGCACTAAAAATCTTTTTCTTTGTGGCTCTGGGAGATGTCTGAAAAAATACCTAGTTTTCTCCAGTGTCAGTGATTCTGAGATCCCACGAGAACGAGCAAACTGTATGAGTGCATTTCACTCCCCTCTGAACTACTGGCCGACCGAAGAGTCCGACCGATGAGCAAAATGAGAAGTATTTTGAAGTGAACTAGGAAGGCATGTCCAACAGTCCCAGGAGACAAGCCATTTTACCCAGATGGTGAACTAAGCATCCAGCTTTGAACATATTTACCAATTTCTTCTAGGCTTGCTTTTTCATATGTACATTTTTCATGTACAATCATTTGCTTACATGTATGCAGAAAACATGGAAGCACTTAGAAATGAATGCAGTAAATGTAAAATCAATTTGGTGAAGGGGCTATGGAAAGGATAAGAAAAAGACTTTTGACACATTCAGGAAATACAGTGGGTGTAAATAGGAGGAGAATAGTAGGTTCAAGATAAAAAGATGACAATAGACAGCAAGGATTCATACACATACAAGAATAAGTGATCATGTGGCTATTCAGCTGTAGGCATTTCAGTCGAACTACTATTTTCTCAACAGAGTAATATTTCAAAATTTGCCAGCTAATTACAGTAACTACACTCTGCAAGAAAACCCAGTATAGTCTATTATTTCAATGATTTTGATGTAAAAAAGATAACACCTTGTTTTTCAAAGAAGTTTTCAACTTCCTCTGACATACAAACCAACATAGGTTTATAGGCTCACGGGCAGAGCTGACAAATGATGGCTTGTACTCAGCTTCTTCTTATTCTTGAGACGTTTGGAGTTAGAGGGAACTAGGGAGCCCGAATGAGGTAAAATACTGGCGTGCAGATCACCTGCCTTTCGTTATGAGGGCTGGACACGAGCCTGATGAGAAAACAAGGGGAACAGTTCCAACCTACTAAGTATGGATGGCTGCAAAAGATGTCAGTCCAAGAAACCGGAGGGGACTGAATACAAATGACATGAATTACGTCAGCTGAAAGCATGTGGAGGAATGGAAATAAAATACTGCAGCTGCCTGGGCTTCCGATTTAGACTAAGAGAAGGGAAGAGGAAGAGGAAAAGGACACAGAAGGTGCAGCTGCCCTAGTGGCAGCTACTGGGTCGGCAAAGTAGAGGGCCATGAAGCTCTTCGGTGAGGAGCAACAGCCCAGGAGCACAGGGACAAGCGCCAGCCTGGGAGCTCCTCGGGTGGAGGGCAGCCGTCCAACCCTGAACCACATTTCTGCCTCCTGGGTGAACGCACTAACCATTTGCTAGGTTATCCAGCACAGCGTCACTCCCTTCGAGTTCTTAAGAAGGAAGAGTGTATACGGTACAGAGGTTTTTTTAAAGGGGAGTTTAGTATCAGAGAAGTGTTTCGGGATCCAGTACAGGGAACCTAAGTTCCAGAGAGGGATCATATTAGAAAAGTATCACCCTCATTGGCCTTTTATCCTATGCATCTGTAGGCAATCTCCTGCTGGCTGTGAAGGGCTTTTTGTGATCCCAGTTTAAATTATCTCCTATGGTGGATTTTATGCACTACTTTAGGGCCATAATTAATCACTTTCTTGGACCAAATTCTTGATGTTCCGCTAAATATATGCCCTGGAACTTGGAAACAATAGCACTAACAACTTTGGGCACCGAGATAAATATTTCATCAACTACATCAAAGATTAGAGACCTTTTCAGAGTATTTGCCTGGCTCGCTAATAAGTCAAAATGGACATATTGCCTAGGCATGTGTACCTCTGGATCAAAACTGAGTTTTAAAAGTTGTAAGCACATACTCCAACTGTTGAAACATCAAGGGACCTCACAGTCACCAAAGAAACTCTTTACTTCACCTCTTTTGTGATGGAGTAGTGTATTGGGACTGCATGGCAAGGTTTTGGTAGCACGGGGGTTAAAGGGGTGGCTTCTGTGAGAAGCTGCTAGAAGCTTCCCCCATGTCCGACAGAGCCAATGCCACCAGCTCCAAGACAGACCCACCGCTGGCCAAGGCCGAGCCCATCAGTGATGGTGGTAGTGCCTCTGGGAGAACAGATTTAAGGAGTGGGTGCGGTGGGGTGGGGGGTGGAAGCCTGCATAACTGCAGCTGAAAAGAGAAGTGGGAACATGTGAGAGAAACAGCCCTGCAGACCCCCAGGTGAGTGCAGAAGGAGGGGAGGAGATGCTCCAGGCGCCGGAGCAGAGATTCCCCTGCAGCCCGTGGGGAAGACCCTGGTGAGGCAGGCTGTCCCCCTGCAGCCCAGGGAGGTCCACGGGGGAGCAGATCTCCACCTGCAGCCCGGGGAGGACCCCACGCTGGAGCAGGCTCCTGGCAGGACCTGCGGATCTGTGGAGAGAGGAGCTCATGTTGGAGCAGGTTTTCTGGCAGGACTTGTGACCCCGCAGGGGACCCACGCTGGAGCAGTCTGTGCCTGAAGGACTGCAGCCCATGGGAAGGGACCCATGCTGGAGCAGTTCGTGAAGAACTGCAGCCCATGGGAAGGACCCACATGGGAGAAGTTTGCAGAGGACTGTCTCCTGTGGGAGGGACCCCATGCTGGAGCAGGGGAAGAGTGAGGAGTCCTGTCCCTGAGGAGGAAGGAGCAGCAGAGACAACGTGTGATGAACTGACCCCAACCCCCATTCCCCATCCTCCTGCACTGCTGGGGGCGAGGAGGTGGAGAAATCAGGAATTAAAGTTAAGCCCAGGAAGAAGGAAGGGGTGGGGAGAAGGTGTTTTAAGAATTGGGTTTTATTTCTTATTATCCTACTGTGATTTGATTGGTAATACATTAAACCAATTAACCCAAGTTGAGTCTGTTTTATCCGTGACAGTAATTGGTGAGTGATCTCTCCCTGTCCGTATCTCGACCCATGGGCCTTTTGTTATATTTTCTCTCCCCTGCCCAGCTGAGGAGGGGAGTGATAGGGTGGCTTTGGTGGGCACACAGCATCCAGCCAGGGTCAACCCACCACAAGTAGATATTTTCCACATGAGCAAGGGTCATGAGCCACCATAATGCTAAATAGAGTTGCTGATGCAGTAGGAAATCTGGGGAAGTATTGGGAAAGAGATTGCAAGGAAAACTTCCACAAATTTTCACAGAAGACGACTGAGTGCTGAGCTGAGTGTTGTTCCCCTGAGATTCCACAATCACAACATCAAACCTTTCACCTTTTGTTGCAGTAAATGGGCTACACCTGCCAGGCAAAAGAAATTCTGATCAGGAGAAGAGATGATTTGGGGAAATGCATTTTTTGTTGTCATTGATGTTTTAATAAAACCAGTTTTGTCAGCTTTACAAAGACCATGTGTTGAAATACAGACAATACATCATGATAAGACCCTGAAAGCTATTGTTTATTATCTCTCCATACTAACACAAAGTTTTCAATGCTCCTCAAGCTGTTTCTATCTTTTCCTTGTTTGGCTTTGTTTTTGAATGCCTTGTCTAAGACTTGCCTTTTAACTTTCCTCAGGGAAATAAATCTCATAGAGTAAAGCTTTCACAAAACCCTTGCAGCCGTGAACTTGAAATCTTTAACCAAGCACCTACTTGAAATTTTAAACTGAGAGCATGAAATGAAGCTAATATTCCTGTAACATTTTATGAACCATAAGAATCATACAATCACTAAAAAAATGCCCAGCATCACGGATATCAGCAAACCTGAAAGAATTAACAGGTCTCTGGTGGTGGGTTAACACTGGGCGGAGCTGTACGCCCAAGAAGAGACAAAGAAACAGAGCAATGGAAGAGGAAGGAACTTCAGCTCCTTTTCCTTTTCTCTGTATTTGCATTTACCCCAAGCGAATGTTATCATGGACATATGATAATATGCTTTTAAAAGAAAGAGATTGACCTATGATGTCAGGTCTACTCCCCATCCTGGGGCTAAATGCTTTTGTATTTGATTCAGGGACTCTTCTCAAGAAGACGCAGCACACGCATCGGCATTGCTAGGATAACTTACTTGTGGGTAGCAGTCTGAGTCACATCGCACAAGGTCCTAAGCCTGTACTGGTAAATGTATGGCAGAAATTTCAGCTAGGTCTTTTGTCTCAGATTTGCAGAAAAAAAAAAGATTTTGTGGCATCCCAGGGATGCGACCAACAAAATGATTGTTCTTTTATTTCTGTGCTATTGTTTAATTAGGAAACCACAAAAGTTATTGTAATGAACTGAACATCTGAAAGAGAAAGGTAAAATTAAATCTGAATGTCCTTGATATGAGTGCTTTGATGTAAGGTTTAGTTCAGCTGAGAGACTTAAGTGTAGAAACGAGGGGTAGGATGGCTTATGTCTGTCAAGTCTGCTTCCATAGCTGAAAAGAATGATCTGAACAGTCTGTTGTTAAAATGTCTGAGGCAGATGTTACTTTTACCACCACAGTCAAAGCAAGGGTCCTCAGTGTTTGACTTTTGAAATCCCCTCTAAGTTCCTTACAGAGATGTAAAATGGTTTGTTTATTAAATCTGTAATTTTACAAAACTTGTGAGGTCCAGAATGAAATGCCTGATTCTCTGCCATCTCCGGTGGGACATACATTTCCTTCATCTCTTTAAGAACATACCTCCTTCAGTCCAACACCAAGTGCTATATTTATAATCTAAGAAGACAGTAAAGATCCTTTTTCCTTTCATTATCATTTCTGCTATATTCATCTTAAATAGTTACCAATTTAGACATTTTATTCTTGCAAACACATGGAAGCAGTAGTGAAATTCCGCTGCATGTCACATTTCTTTTTGAATGCCTGAACATATTCATACGCACTTGCTGCTCTCTTTGTCTCAAAAGATTTCAAAGGTGTTTTCAAACCTCATATACAAAAACTCACTTTACCAGCCACAAAAGATTGATCACTGCTCAGTGGCAGAATGAAGTAAAATTAAACATTGTGGAACAGTTTATGTCAAGAAATACAAGTAGAGGGTTCCCTGAAATCCATGTTCAATTAATAGATTTTTGTTTCCTCAGCGGTCTGATGAGGCAGTCACATCTTCACGTACCAGAAGTCAAAAATGGAATAACAGCCCAGTTGCAACATCAGGAAACAATGCAGTTAAATGGATCTATTTTCTGTATATAAATTTCTCAATAGTGAGATAATAGTGATTAGTTCACGTCAAAATCTGACAGAATACAGCCAGGCTTCAAGCAGGGGAAGGAGCTATGTCTCCAAAAGGGTATAGAACGAACCTCCTAATATGAAGCAGCATTTAAAGTCATGGAGGAGACTCTGAACCCACTGAAGCTGAATAGAGCTTTAGCTCTGGAAGCTAATGGTAAAATTTCAGTGAAGCATAATTTAGTTCTAGGTATTTGAAAAAGGAAAGGAAAGGAAAGGAAAGGAAAGGAAAGGAAAGGAAAGGAAAGGAAAGGAAAGGAAAGGAAAGGAAAGGAAAGGAAAGGAAAGGAAAGGAAAGGAAAGGAAAGGAAAGGAAAGGAAAGGAAAGGAAAGGAAAGGAAAGGAAAGGAAAGGAAAGGAAAGGAAAGGAAAGGAAAGGAAAGGAAAGGAAAGGAAAGGAAAGGAAAGGAAAGGAAAGGAAAGGAAAGGAAAGGAGGAAGGAAGGGGGAGGAAGGAAGGGGGAAGGGGGTAGGGGGAAGGGGAAGAAGGAAGGGGGAAGGGGGAAGAAGGAAGGGGGAAGAAGGAAGGGGGAAGAAGGAAGGGGGAAGGGGGAAGGGAAGGGAAGGTTTTGTGAATCAACTCTTATAGCCTGTATATACCTCTTCTAATGTTATCCCATGCTTCCTCTAGCTCCTCCTGACTGTTTTCTGCTGGTCTCCCAGTCCCTGCTGCTGGAGACCTTCTCCGGAAGGCCAAAGCCATGGGCACAAGGGTGGCAGCACTGAGGTCCTCACTTCCCCTGTTGCTGGGAACCATCCCGAGGGCTCTGACGAGTGGTTAGCATTGAGTTGTTGTTCCCTGGCAAAACAAAAGTAGATTCCTGAAAAACTGTTCATAGGAGTTACTAGTACGTTACCTGTTTCTATCAGTATATCTGGAGAATGTTAGTATTTGAAAACACTTGCCAATGTGTTGTTCATCTCTCTCTCTGTACAATTCTTATTAACATCTGGTCACAAAATGTTGTGCTTCCACAAGTCAATATTACTTCCCTCTTCATAAAATATATTTGTTTAGGGTTGTATGAAAAGTCCAACTAGCCCCTGATAGTGCCCAATACCAAATGCTTAAGAAAGAGTATCCAGACAAGTCAAGTGTGCAGTGACGGTTCCTCAGAAAGCCAGTTCCATTTTCTGTCCTCTAATTTTTGTATGATGTGCTGTATTCTACAGAGAGCAATGTTGCTGCTGGAGACATAATTCATGATGGTGACCTCCAAATGTTCATAGAGACAGGGAGTTAACACCAGTAAAAGAAATTCTTTGAAACATTGCCTTAGCGCTCAATGTTATGATGCTCTTAGACACATCGTAGTGTTTGTCCCTAGCTGGCAGAATTTCAGCAGAAGCCTGATTTAGAATATCACATTAAGCAAGAGGAATCCCTGAAACTCTGTATTTCTGTGTACCTCTAACCAAAGCATTTGACACCTGAAAGGAGACCTGGGGTTTTGAAAAAGAACATCACTTCACAGTAATTGTGATCTCTTTTGGTAGACTATAAGCAAACCATATTTTAATAATCTTTACATTCAGGTTGACAATTTTTGGTCCCATTCCAAATACATTTAACTTTTCTAGATGTGAAAAACTTTATTTCTACTAGGTTCAGCACACAGAGGAGTTCAGAAAACATCACAGAGGAACCTACTGTTGACGGAATCACAGCAATTTTTATAGCCGAGCTTACATTTACAAGCAGGAGTATCACTGGGGTCACAGCCCTGCTTCATGTCATGTGGCAACTGAACAAAGTTGAACACACACAGTCAGACATTTAGGTGGCCAGCTGGCATGGGAGGTAAGCACTGCAATATCATTTTGCCCACCCACATAGACAGTGTTTTAAACTCCATAAACAGAAATACAACAGTAGTTTTATAGAAAGGCCAGACCATAAATAATTAATCCATTGGATAAATACGTTTACATCGGACAGAAAGGCAGAACTCACCAGCCAAACTTTACCTTGTATAAAATTTTCTGGAGCACGTGTCATTGCCAAATGTCATTAATACAAAAAATTCAACTCTGAAATTATCCAACCTTTTTGTTGCTTCATGCAATCAGCTACAGTAGTAGAAGCCTTTCTCAGGAGACATGCTATATTTTAATAAATAACTATCTTTGCACCATGGAAACAACTATGATATCTATCACAGACACTTTCCCTCAGTACTCAACTCATTCTGCAGTTTTCTCATTAATGTGATGATGACAACAATCGTATTAGCAAATATGAAAGCTGCCTGTGTTAGAAAGTTCACTTTGGGAACTGTATTTGAGCATTTGAGGGAATTTAGAGTACAATACAGGTAGATATTGGGAAATGTGCTCTTCTCTCTTTTATTCGTGAGAATTTATCTATGTAACTGTATCAGTTGGAGAAAGCCATATAATTCTTCTTTATTAAATGAAAAATAATTTTAATTTTGCACTTTAAAAGTAATATACATTTATCATTTGCATTAACCTAACTGTGAGCTATGCAAGCACCCTTAGAAATATCAGAGCTCTAAGTTAAAAAGCAGTTAATAAAAAATATATTGAAAGTGGGTTTTGCCACTTAATTATAAAAATAATGCTCCAGATTACTGTTATCGAGGACAATTATGAGAGGTCTAATTCTTAAAAAGATAGGAAAACTATTCAATAATACATTCACTTTTTTGAAGGAGATAACATCATTTAAATAATTTGAACTTTATATTGCATACAAATGGCATGTCCCTTTCCTAAGTAACGGCTATGTTTCATTGCAGAGATAGGTACGTTTCACTATGTTGACAGTAAAGGTAAGGAAAGGGCCAAGAAGAGCTGATCTTTCTCCTATACTGATCTGCTCCGAGATGAAATAGCAAACAGTATAACTAAATTGTTCCCCATAAGCTGGAGGGAGGTAATCAAAGCTAATATACCATTGCTCTTCTAATCCCTGTCCGGGGAAGTTACATGGTCCACAAATCAAGTTACTGGGGCAGCATGGGCCCCAGGAGGAAACAGGCAAAGAAACAAACTGGAATTAGAGATTCAAATATCAACACCTCCCGATAAATCCATTTTTTTCTGTGCTTTGAGACTGATACATTAAAAATACGGTTCACAGTATAGAATTTCCTAAGCAATTCCCCTATGTCTTTCCATAACTTCTTTCTTAGCTATTTTCCTACAAGTCGTAAAAGAGCAAAACCAACAAAAACCCAGTAACAACATTTGTTTTTTTAAAAAATCAAGCTATTTTGGAGAGAAAACTTTATTAGCCTGCCCTTATTATGCAGCTTTACAGACAAAAGTAAACACTTGTTAACATAGTGCACAACTAGCCTTTCTTTGCAGCAAGATAGCATGAAAGCTAAGAATTTATTAGCATTCAAGAAAAAGCTGGACAGTTATAAGACAGCAAGAAGAGTCATCATCATATTGAATGGGAAAAACATATTTTGCTAGGGCTATAAAAGAAAACTGTAAGTCTCAGAACATGATCCGACCTGTACCAACTCAGGGAGTTAGGAAAATCTTAGTCTCACATGAGAGTTAATACTGAGTTTTACAGAATATTTTTTTGCCCACTGACACAAGGCAACGGGCAGTATTTGATGCCAGCCATATGGACGCTCCAGGTACCACACAGCTGATCCGAGTATAAAATGAGGTCTGCATTTTGTGTGTGCTGGCAAAGCCAGGCTCACTGAGCCTGCAGCGCGGTGTTTTCTGCAGCTGCTCGGTAAATCCTGCTCATCAGATTTGCTGCATATTCCTTACCCAGAGCCTCCCGGGATTTTAAAATAACTCTGCAGCAAAAATTGAAGTTTGACTCTCCCAATTCCCAGGTTGTGTCAGGAAGTCTGCCAATTACTTGCCATTTTGATTAGAAAATAACAGAGCTAATAAGAGGGGAGCCACACAGGGTTCTTCGGCATACCTCTGTTTTTGAGGGAGAACAAATACATTTTCAGGTTCTGTTTGAGGTTTAGGCACGATCTCACATCAGTTCTTATTTCATCTTTGCTTAGTTTTCACCTGGTTTTACTAGAATTCCTAAAGTTTTACTTCATACGTTTGCTCAGTTACACTTTATCTCTTTCAGATCGCAGGTACGGTTTCATTCTTGGCACGCTACGCACAGCTACCGAAGCATGTTAGCAATTAGGGAAGTCCACGATTTGGCTGCAAGAAATAAGAGTTGCAGATCTTTGCGTTGGATGAAAACAGATCACTGTTGTAGCTGACACTTGGCTCTCCAGAAACATTTTCCCACTGGGTATTTTGTCATACTGCATTGCTAAGAAAGAAAATCCTTGACAGAAGCACGAGACTGTCGTTGATGGCAGTCACCAGTCCTTCATGAAAAATCACCACTAACTTCAAAAAGGGCTTTGAAATAAAAGGACACATATACCAATAATAATAAGATAATAGCTTTCACTTTCCTTTCCTGAGCTCTTTCCTGGGACCCTTCCCTCATCTTTCTCTCTGTCTCTCACTCCATTCCTTACCGAAGCCTCAGATTTTGACCACTGCACCCCTCTCCTCTCTATTTTATGCCACACGTGTAAAAAAACCCATGGCTCTACCTGCTTTACAGCCAGAGTACGCGTTTCTTTCTCATTAGCACATATCAGATATAATTATAGTTTTCAACAGTATGGGAAAATAATGTGAATGGGATCCATATGTTCAAAATGAAGCTCAGTGGTTTGTTTACGTATTTCATGAATTAAGGCACTCTTTCCTTAGCTGCTGGTAGATTATCTTGATAATCATCATGCATGATAGCTACTATTTGTTGCTATATAAAATTAAATTATCACATGTGTAATCAAGTTGGAGATTTTCTCTGCAAGAGATACACATCACAGGAAAAGAATGTGTATTAAAAATCTCCTTGCTTTTTCATGGAGGAAATAAAAGTACCTGACTATAATTCTACCTGTATTACTAATGAATTCAGAATGAATAATGAAAAAACTGAATCCTCTACCAGTGATACGATTTTCAAAACTAATCTCTTCAGAGAAACGTAGTAGGTTGAGTAACATAAGACGACCATTAGGAATAGAAATCTTGAGAGAACTAATAAAGAGGGATGATTACAATTTCTATTTCAACATAAGTAGAAATTTCACCAAATAGCATTCATTACTGTAACAGGGTATCCAGTTTTCTTCTTCAAATTTACGTGGTTGGTGCTTAAAATACATAGCCGTTTGTTACCTACTTAATCAAATATCTGAAGAGTCAAAAAGAACCATTAGATCATGCAGTTAAACTAGCAATGAAAATTGTCTTGCTCTACTTTTGCAGAATTCTTCATTATAAGTAATTTTGCTGGGTTTTGTCCTGATAGTGAAGTGCATTTTGAATTAGGTATCTGATATCAAGTAAAGGCTATTACAACACACGCAGCTGAAAGACATATTTGGTGGTAACATGTTTTCTATTTTAGTAGTTACAATACACCTTTATATCTGGGTTGCCTTGTACTTTATGTCATACAAAATTATTTCAAGTTCAACACCTCCATTGTTTGCAGTAATCCTTTTAATATTCAGCATGGAGAGAGCCAACAGGTCACAAAAGTGACTTTCCCTTGTACTGTGAAATTTCATTTGGATTTGAAAAAAAGCTCTGAGCTCATGGGGCTGTGACCTCAGTCAGGAAGTCCGTAATTTCTAGTGTTCATCGGCAGGAGGGCGACGAGCTCCTCCGTCTCACGACCAACCTCAGAAACAGCCGCATCCCTTGAGACTGAGTTTTAGAGAGGGCAGCTCTGCAGCTCAGATGGTTAACATCTATGTAAAAGCTCTTCATAGCCAAATCCCTATATGGTAATGCATAGTGAAATTTTTATATTTGCCCACAATGGCATTTTGTTCACACAGAGTTGCTTTTTTCGATTAAAAAATAGGCGCCTCCAAATAGAAGTTGTTTCATCCCAGGGAATGAGGATCAGTCCTGAATTTAGGATACCCTGCCCTTTAAGCCTCATTTTTTTTGACCAGGTTAAGTCTGCCTTGATATTATTTTAAACAGCTTTCTCCCTCTCTTAAAGTTCTCTCGCTGTAAGGTGGAAATAGTAGCCCTGTATGTCAAAAGGAGATAAATGCCTTAATATTCTCCAGGTACCTAGCTGGCACATTGATGAATGTCCTAAATGAGACCAAAAGCAAATGTATAATTCCACATTTAATTCAAGCCTCAAAGATGTGAAAGGGCTTTGCAGTGAATAATGAAAAGAAAGAAGAAATAGTAGGAAACTGCCCAGAGTATGTGTGAACATGTAATTAAAGACCGTACCTTAATGCAAAAGGCAGATGAATTGGAACTGCAAATCCACTTAATGTTCTTTTAATGTATTTTCAAGTAATGATGTACAAGCCTAAATATATATATTTAAGCATTGAATGAGTAATGGGTTAAGTCTTTGATTCAGGGCAGATTTACTGTATAACAACTACAGGAAATAAAATCTGGATAAGAAATGTCTTTTGTACTGAAAATTAATTTCAAAACAGTCATTAATTTATTCATGAAGCTCTAATAAAAAGGATAGATTTGGCTTTCCGAGTTAAAATTAAAACAGCCATTATAAAAAAAAAACCAACACCACTACCTTAAACCCATTTTAACCAACTCAGTCAAAACCTGCATTTATTACAAACTGTAACTTTGCGGCCATACTCCTATCTTTATTTCCCCACTATTGTGGTGATTTACTCCCATGCCACCCCACACCGTGTGTATACCTCCCCTGCCCTCTCAGTGATCTCCTGATGGCATGGGTCGGACCTGGTCCACCCATCGCCCACGCTGCAAACACGGCGGTGCGCATCTGAGTCCTGCTCGCGGGCTTTCGGGCTCTCTGCAAACGGGCTTGAGGATAGGCTAGAAAACACACGGGGAAGGGAAGAACACTCAATTTCTGTGTCTTTATGAAGAGTGGATATGACCCCACCATACCTGCTGCTACCTCATTTGATGGCTCGCTTGCCTTCCTTGAAGGTCTGGTGCCCTTGTATCCATACCAACAGTAAGAATCCCCACTGGGATGACCTGCATTGGGGTGGGGGGGAAAGGCAAAAAGGAGAAGGAAAAAAAAAAAAAAAGAGAGTATGGACTCAAGCACAACCGTGGTCTAGGTAGATAGTGGCTCTTTTCCCTCAAAGGCCTCTTCAGAAGCTACCCACTCTGCCCCTTCCCTCTCCTTAGAGATAGCAGAGTTTGCTGCATAACAGGATGCACATTAGGACCGCTCTTCAGCTGATGTTGATTCAGCTCAGCTAATTCAAAGCTCCAACGAAGCGAAGGAACAAAGGGTAAAATAAAAAAAAAATAATAATGAACCAATTGCTCAGTTAGTGTAATTGCATAGGCTTCAATAGAACCACACTAATTTCCATCAGCTGGAGTTCTGGCTCTTTATTTTTATTTACTTTACCTCCTGTTCTTAATTTCCTACTCTCCCATTTGTTTGTTATTTTCATGTTCGATGGTGGCTGCATTTGGGGTGTAAATTCTGTGAGGAACCATGCTTTTTTTAAAACAACCACGCAAGTCTAGGACACAAAGTAAATGCATTCCACTGTATGATAGGTATGAGAGATGTGGTAGGTATAGAAACAGCATAGAACTGGAACGAAAAATATATCTAAATCCGGCTCCACATACATTTTCTACCTCGGAAAAGATCTTATTTCATATACAATGTTCATTATTCCATTTTACAGTTCATTACTTCGGAATAATTTTTTTTGGTCAGGTGTTTGTATAAAAAAGCCTTTATATGTTTCTGGGCAGACTTGCTTTGGTCCCTTGCAAACATGACAACTTAATATACATGTTTCTTAATGACTATCATTTAAATTGAGTGTACGACCCCCTCCCCTGCCAACTATTTGAGTAAGAATGGGGTGGCCAACATGCAGAGTGCTGTTTGGAAAGCATCACAGGACTCTCTGTTGTCTGAGCTACTGCTGGTGAGTGGACATACTTAAGAACCCCCAAATTTGACATACTTTTCAACTTTCAGAGCTATTTCCTACTTCTATAAAGAGAGAGCTTTGAGAGAACTGATAGTTATTTTTTAGCTACTGCACTTCTTTTGGTGATCTTTTCTTCTTGTATTTGTATGCCTAGCAAAGCAACCAAAGGTCTAAATCAGCCAAGGAGCGTGATTTACTGAAAATGTTTTACACAGAACACCCTAATTCAAGCTCTCAAAAGTTTAAATCTGTTGAACAACAAAACAATTGAAACATGTCAAGATTAATGCCACAAACGGATATGGAGATGCACTGAAATACAATGTAGTACCCTCACTTCTGTAATACATCCCCGGAGGCCTCACTACTTGTTGACAACCAAAACCGATATTGCTAAGGATTATTATGACCTGCCTGAGACAGAGCTCCTCAAAATTGGTAAGTTAATAAACCGACCTCTGCTTGAAAGTTCTTTCTGAATAGCCGAGCTGAGGTTGATATAGAAATATTTTCATTTGTGTTCTCATTTTTTCTCAGGAATTGTCTCAGGCATCAGAGAATTAGGTATCATTAAATATTGTATAACTATCATTGCAAATTACCAGCTTATTTAATACACTTGCATGTGAAATTAGTTTTATCATTTGGGGGAAAAAAAAAAAATCCATAAAGCAATAACAATTCCTAGGCAAATAGTTGTCTCAGTACCAGTTGCACAAAATGCTTAGGACTAGGACTCAAAAGACATAAAACCTGCAATCTTGTAATAAAAATGTGATTAGACCTTGACTGTTCCCATGGGGAGGAAAGGCTTTTCTAATACAACATGTGCCTGTAGCTGGCCAGCCAGTATACGTGCAGTGGGGGGCTGGGATTCAGTATGCACCATTACTGCACAGAAGTATGAAGTTTAATTTTTTTCCTCTAAATGACTCTGAATTATCTTTATGCAGATAGAGACAAGAGTTACAAAGACAGTTCTTGCTTTTTACTCTCACCCTCTTCGGCAATTTTCAACTATATTCCTCAGATCTATCTATCAGCAGCTAACACTGAAATACGTTAACGTATAACACAAACCAGTGCTTTACTTTCCCCTTACTTCCATCCTCTCTGTTTGTACAGTGCTTCCACAGGTAAAGCAGAAACTTCAGGTCACAATCTGTCAAGATATTTCTGAGATATAAGTTTTTACCTTGGAGTTGTATTATATGGCCAACTTAATGTTAAAATATCATATCTTCATTTTCTAACAATGGGTAGGGATGACGTCTTGAACAACGATTCAGGTCAAAGTAATCTCGTTTCATGGTTTCTGTAGCAGAAGTTACAATCTTCTTCTACAAGCCAAATTTCTTATCAAAGTGGTGGTATTCAGTACTATCAATGACATTTTAAATACAAATAACAAAGCATTTCTACATTTTAGTCCTAAAGCTAGACTTACTAGGCAAACCTGCTCATAACTTTCAGAATAACATATTTTCAGTTAAGTGGAAATATCAGTGTATCCCTTTTCAAAAAAAAATATGGATTTAAATAGACTCTAAATCATTGAATCACCCACATTCAAAGATTTTGCTTATGGGTTTTTTTTCAGACTATTTTCCTATAAATATGCTATAAATATTTTCCCACTAGGTTTCCATTTCCTTCCGTACAAATACCATTCTGAGATATAATTTACAGAATATCATCCCTCCAATTTATACTGATGTGCCAGTGTAGGTGGAGGAAAGTGTGAAAAAAATTAGTTTGTGGAAGAAAGACTGATTGCCAAGGAATCTGGTGCTACAGTGCTTTAAAAGAGGACTCATATGTCAGAAATTAGGTTATTTAAATGGTAGCTGTGAATTAGATTTTTGACAGAAGAGCATTACTGTTATTTTCACATGAATCTGTTGTTTCTAAGGTTTTGCATTAAAACTTGTGGATGATGTAAGGAGCATAAAATAATGCAAAACTCACCCCATCTCCCACAGATCAAAAGCTCTACAATTCCCCCTGAAATTAAGCTAACACTCATGTAAGGATTTAACAAGGACAGTGGGTCAAAGACTGAGCTGAAGACGGAAGTTGAAATGGAAGTTGTAAAATTTGGTCTGGGGACTATTACAGAGCCAGTAGTTAATGAGTTTAGTCCAGCAGTAAATCAGGAAAGGTCTAACAGCAAAGGGACTAAAGAACTCAATGTTGTCTATAGTGTTGTTCTTGTATTTCAAGAGCTTTCGCTCTTAAAGTCTCTAGGGTAGATGAATTTGTCCAAACAACGCCTCAAGGGATTTGATCTTTTACCATCAGACAGGAAGAAGAGTCTAATTTCTTCAGTACAGACTTTATCCAGCTTATGATTCCTCTGAAATGTCTTTGCATACACATATTTATATATATTTACTGTGAGAACCCTTTCCATGAGAAAAGATATAAACAGCTTTTACCAATAATTCATTAAAATTTATAATAGCTTTACACTGCAAATATCTGCATTAAAATGTTCCTAAAAATAACTTTATTACTGACATAAAAACGACTATCAGTTTTTGAAACTTATTTTTCTTATCTCAGTTATTTTGTGTTGGAGAGGTCTGCATGCACTTCTAATGTTAGCACTCATTAAAGAATTAGTCTTTAAATCCCTGGTGAGACAGACTGTTTTCCTGGGCTGAAGCCCACCTAAATGAGAACAGACAGATCTGATGAAGCAGGAGACAGGGCACTTAGGAGTTAAGGGGTTTATTAGGTTTGTTTTGCTCTTGTCTTCTGCTTTTGTACTAAACCTTTCAAAAATTGCATCTTACTGATCATCATAAAAAGCTCAGCCATAAGTTCATCTTGGTACAGCCTATGCAAGATGACTAAATACAGTTTATTGTATGGAAAATACAAGTTTTATCATATTTCATACCTATTCTTAGCTTTTCATCAGACAAAATAGAAATCATAAAGAAACCTAAAAAGCCTATAAAACCCCCAAATATGCAATGTTTTTTCTTCTTTTCAAATTAACAACTTGGCTTTTACATCAATAATAAACTGAACTGTATTGAACAATATTTATAGAAGATGACTCTTCAGCTTAAGCACAGGTTATGAAGTGTTTATTCCATTTTTAGTTGTAAAAATACAATCGCAGTAATAAATTTTAATATTCCAGTATCGGTATAATTAAATCCAAAACCAGTCCAATTTAACTAAAGCCTAAAGAGTTTATTCAGAAGTTATTAATCCCATTGTCAGCAGCATTTTTCCTATATTATACTTATTTTTACTGTTCCTGAAATCTGTGAGTAAAATTGTAACAAAAACTCAAAATAATTTCCCCTAGATAATTTATCACGCTATAAATTCCTATCACACATATAAAAACCTGGAAGTATCATTTACAATGTGTATTTCCCAATTATTAATTGTCACTGTCATCATTCATTATTTTGTGCTGTCAGGTAAGAACTGAAGTTATCAATTACAGTAAAATGAGAACTCATCCCATTTGACTCAATCTGGTCGCATAATTAGCACTCATTTATAGACTCTTCCATTAATGGTGTGACTCCATTTACAGACTACTATAGTGAGGGGAAATAAATGTCCCAAATTGTTTCAGGCCTATATAATGTGCAAATTGAAATTCCAGGTATAGCGATAATGCCATTTATAGCACATTTCGGGGGGGGGGGGGGGGGGGAAGGCATTCATTGTAATTGTGTCATATATTTTTATTAACCTTTCTACTGCAGCTGAGATATTGATATGCCTATGCATCTTTAACAGTCAAGGCAGGAGTCTCTGGATATTGATGTTTTCCAATTTTAGGAAAGAAAATTAATTATTTTCCTGTAACAATAAAATCAGGGGAACCCAGGGTGCACCTTTATAATCAGTCAACTATAAATATATGTTTAAAGTGCTTCCAGTGCCACAAAATACAACGTGCTGTAAGTAAAGTAAATGTTATGTTACTGTAGCACACACCATTTTCCTTGTCCTGCTAATAGCTTAAAATAGATACTACTCACAAGTAGACAAGGGTTTTTTATGTGTAAGTTCTTACTGCTCAATGACACCGAGTAAAAGAAAGATGGAAAACCTAAAATTTTTAGGTCATCTTTTTGCCTTTGCCAAATGTAAAGCCCTTTTCCATGGCACATAGTGTTTACTCACCCAGCACTGCATGAATTTTGGCCCATTTTAGAGGCTGAGGACAGTATAAATATACATAACTAACAGTTTGCCTTGGAATATCTTTTGCCCAGACTGCATTATTTGTAGCAAGAAGTAATACCTGCAAGTCACTACTGTGCAACAACTGTGGACATTTAAAGTCCATCTAGTTTTTTCAGAGGGTGGAAAAGGCATAGAAGTAGATTGCTGAACTTCAAGGGGTAGATTTTGTTGTATGTTAGCATTGCAAAGAAAAGAATTAAAAATATATTCTGCTAAAGGGACTCATCTGAATAAATACTTAAAACTTCAGAATTTTGAAAATTAAGCCCATGATCCTTATGTTTATAGACTGCATGTAGCTTTAGTTGCATTTTAACAGAAATCTTTACTTTTGAAAAGGGATAAATGAAGCAAATGAGGAAAAAAAAAAACAAACAAAAAAAAAAAAAAGGGAAAAAGGTATTTATGAACTCCAAATGTGGGGGGTTTAAGTTCAGAGTTTTAAAACTGAACTTTAAGACTATGCTACAATTTAAAAAAACAAATAGGGAAACATCTGAAAATGTGCTTTTTTTCTTCTCTTTCAGATGGTATGTGAAAACCCTTCAACAAATACATGCCTCTACATTTGTACAACAGTTTCAAATTACAAACTGCGTTCTCTAACTATTACAGAAAACCATTGTATTTGGTGGCAGTATTAAATTATTTTTTTATTGGCCTAGGATGTGTACTAGTCAAAGCAGAACTATTTGGTCAACCACACATACAGGACTGTTTACCCATGATTAATATAGCACATATTAATCATGCGTGAGCAGTATGTGTAGACAGAAAAGGGGCTGATTGCAAGCCCCAAGTTTACCTCCGCGATCTGTAAATTGTCTCCAGTCAACCACATGAATGTTTCCTCCAAGCACAAGGAGGTGGAAGGACAGATCGACTCCGAATACTAAACAACCCAGCTATTGAAAGAAGCTCCTCAGATTTAAAGTTATTTTTGCCACCTTGTCCTCCCCAGCTGTCAAAGCTTTGTTGACCTTACTGCTTCTTGAGTGGTCCAGAGGATGCAAACCTTTTTGTGTTCGTTTATTGACTACATAAAGCAGAAGAAACTCGGGACCATAATTTGCAAGTACTCTGGAAATAGTACCAGTTACATTTTATTCTAAATCAACAGACCTTCGAAATTATTGTTGAAAGCACATGAAAAACCACAAAAAGAGAAATGCTGAGGAAATTGGAAAAAAAGGTGGGCAGAGGCATAATACACCCAAATATCCCTTTTCTCCTCCTGTCAGCGTCTGCAGTAGAGTGAGGAGCTGGATGGAAATGAGTCTACAGCGCTAGAGAAAGAAACCCTCCACTGACTGAAATAACTGCCGCAAGGTGGACGGCGACAAGACACGCATGGACCTGAGAACACATCTCCACCGTGTTTTGCAGGCACCATTGTTTTGCCACTGTTATTGTTCTCCGTGGAAAAAGAACGTTCAACCTGCTCTCATACCTCATATGAATTTTGTAAACATGTAAATGTTTGTCCTTGGCTTCTCTCAGACAGCAACTCCTACAAATCTAAGGGTGATATTCAGAGAGAAAATACTGTAAATAGCAGCAGTGTTTATTCATTAGAACAGTTTACATTACCACAGTTCTTGCTGATTTTAAGATCAAACAGAATCTGTGACTCAAGATACTCTGAAGTCTGAATCTGGTGTAGTCATAAAGTAATCCAAAACAAGGGAAATACTGGATCTGCCGTGTTATCTGACAGCAATTAGAGAACGTGTAAATGGCAGGTATATCCTATAAGGTTGCCTCCCATAAGGCTACCTGGAACACCTTCAGTGTGTTAATTGTACGTGGAATCCTAGTTTGTGTTTCTCACATGAATATTGCACTCCATTTTAGGAAGCCTTTTTTTGCTGTTTGCCAACTTTGCTCCTAGTGGCAGATTGAAAGGGACAAGCAAATTTTTCTAAGCACCCTGAATAGTAGATACTAGATGTGGTACTTTGAAATACCTCTAAAAAGGCCATTTTATTTCAAATTCAAAATGTAAAAGCATTATGCTTCCATTTCTGCAGTGCCTGGGAAACTGTCCAAATAAAACCCAGGGTTGTACTATCCACATTTTGCAAACGTTTCCCAATGTTCTGTGCTTTTTTCCACAAGTATTGTAGCCAAATAATTTCTATCCAAATTAGCAACAGCCACTCATCCAGAACAAAAGTTAACATTTTGATATGTCAAAGTTTTGGAGAAGAAGAGGATGAGGAAGAGGGAGAGCTTTCTCTCAAATGCCTACTCTTCTTGTGGACCGTGCAGAGACACCGAATTCATCAGCTCACAGTTGAAGCTCCACCGGCACTGTGATAATAAAACATTGCGCCTTTGTGCACCTTTAAGAAGGTGAGCCAATAAAGACAGAAATATACACGTTCCTTGTAAGTCATATGAAACTGTTCAACTATAAAACACCAGTATTCCCCCTCTTTAGCCCTAGACATAATCCCTTCTCTTTAGCGTGAAGCTTGGATCATTTCTGAATTTTTTATCTCAGTTCCTTGTTCTCTAACATACCACCCAGGCAGGCTTTTGGGTAGACCTTGTGTGTGTTTGGGTCACAGAAAAAGAAAATTAGTCCCGCTGCTTTTCATGTTATTGAGAGTTTGGGACTGCAGTGCATGCCATTAATATTGACATTCCAGGACATACAACTATTGTTCTCCTTTGAATTTTTCTTATTACTACTCAGGGCAACTAGTATTTGGGCTTCTTCATGGACTTTAAAAAAGAATAATCGCAGGCTTGTTCCTGTTCCCATTTAAGCTAACAAAACTTTTGCCACGACTTCAGTAGAGTCCTGGGCCCTCGAGGAGGACTTTCACAACATTCAGCTTCAGCTTTTGAAGTTCCACATGGTTCAACTCAAAAGCTGAGTCACTTGGGAGGAACAATTTTTCAAATTCTTCTTTGCACACCAAAATTCACATTCCAAAAATGGTAGAGGCCAGTTTAAAATAGAAATCATTTTACCAAAAATGCCACCCTTTTTCCTCCCTTTTTTCCATAGTACCTGCTGTTTACTGTGACCTTGGCAAGTTCAAATGTGACTTGCTGTTATTTCAAGAGCATGCGGTCACTGTAAGAGCAAACCAGCAATAATGTGCTCTGTGTCACTGAGCACCAGTTAATTTGTACAGATTTGCCTAACAAAAATACAGGAGCTGAGGGTGGCTTTTATCTCCTTACGGTTTCTCTATGCTCTGGCTAAAAATATTACCTGAAAGTGGACTCCTTCCAGAAGAAAAATATCCATGTTTGACTGGATCACCCTTCTGTGCGCATCACCTACCCACAAAATATATCCAGCTAGTGGAAAACTCTTCTATTTAACTACCAGAATGTACTGTCACTAATTCTTGTGATCCACACCTCCACTCTAAAGGAACAGACTAATATTAAACTTTTAAGGAAGAGTGAATGGGGATTTATACTGTCTGAAGAAGCCACTTTCAGCTGAAAATCGGTTGTGCAATCGTTTCCACTTCAATGCAGGAATAGGATGATGTCCTCCCATGATGCCAAGGAAAATAGTATGGCTGCTGCGGCAGGGGTGAAACAGCTTTCGCTGGGGAAGCTGACATGTTATTTCTTTTGCAAAAACCTTCAGAACTTTCTGAAAAGGGACTCAGTATTTGGTGAAGCATTAAGGACTTTTTGGAAAATGTGCTTTGCTTCATAAGAAGTTACTCAGAATGTGGTTCAAAATGTGTTTTTCTAGCTAAAGAGAAACGTGTGGTGCATATGAAAAAATACAGAAACCCATGAAAGATATCTTTGTTAAATGTCAGTGATATGTGTCTGTTATTCTTCTGTCTTGCAAGCTAATAAACTTAAGACCAGTTGCTTTACAGACAGGGTAGTTATTAGCTCTCAGTAGAAAATAATGTACCAGAGGGAATTTACAGTATAAGAAAAATGCTCTTAAATATTTGGGGCCATCTGAGCCACCCAGGGTAAGTGTTTTCTGGCAGTAGAGGTGTTATTGTTGCCATAGCCCTGCCACATGATGTTATTCTCCTATGTAAAATGTAGTTTTCCTATTAAAGAACTCTGCTTAAGCCCAGCAGCAAGTAGCCATGATTTCCTTCTCATAGCTGGGATGGAAGAGATGGTTTTGAGGACTGTGCAGCAGTGGTAAAGGAAAAGAACAAAACTGCAATCTGTGTTTTAAATAAAGCAGGTGGACTGCGATAGAAAGGTATTTCATTTCTGCCCGTGCTCACAGAAAATGGAATAGTTGAAGGACTATATTATTGATTGCAGTGACTGTAAAAGGCAAACTTGTTGCTTCTGTCTTTCAGAAAGAACACAAGACATCCAATCACAAAAATAAGACACTACAGGAACAAATCTATGAGGCGATATCTAACCCTAATGGTTTTATTTTCATGGAACCTTCTTTTTGCTATGAGAGGTCTCCTGGTGTTTCTTAATTTTAACTTGCATCTAGTTATTGAAGAATCAGGTTGGCAATAAGAACAGCTACTGTTGAAAGCCCAACAGCCAGACTATGTGGTGATGGTCGGGATTATCAACCACTTTCCAGAGAGAAAAATAAATATGAAATTGTGGTTTTCAAACCCCCAAACAATGTTTGGCTATACACATTCTTGGCCTTAAGTTCCACTTTTAATAATGTAAATATAAAATAATTCTGCATTAACACTTGACAAAATTGCTTCATCTCTCATGCCAGGGCACCCATATTGAAGTTGAGGTTTTACGAGCATAAGTAGATTAGACCTGCAGTGTTATTTTTAGTCATGTACTTATTCATGAGCAAAGGTCTTTTTAGATACAAACCAGGTGCAGACCAGCTGCTTTGTGTATCTGCGCAAGTGGCCCCAAACCGAACAAAAAAATTGCAGATACCTATCTTTGAATAATAGCATTTCTGTGTTGTACAATTCCTCCGTGTTATCCTTGCGCAACATTTTTCCGTAACTGAATAATTCATCAAACTATTTCTTGGTGGGGTCCTCAGCTAAGGTCAAAGCCGTGCGATACGATCTGCCCGAACGTCCTGTTCGACAGCCTCCAACGGGCACCGGCACGGCAGTGCCGGGCTGGCGACGGCGGCAGGAGCAGCCCGCTCCTTCCCCGGTCCTTAGACCGTCCCGGTGGCTGTGGGGGCTTTCTGCCAGTGCCGTCACCGGCAGCTGGAGAGCTGAGCACTGGAGGGGGCAAATGAGCCCCCCCGGGTCCATCCCCTGCTTATTGCCACGCTCACACGTGGTCGGTATGTGCTGACAGAGCCATACAATAGCGGCATAGATAGAAAAAACAGCGAATCGTGCCAAACAAAACAGGCTGCTTGAGACGAGGACTGTAAATCCCAGTGGAGGTCAGTGCCTCCTTGACCATAAACGAATGATAATGATTCATATTAACACATAAATTTGTGTGCAGGGAAGGGAAGAGATGCCTTAAGGAAAGCTACAATACTTAGTAATAACCTAAACTTCATTTCACATACCTCTCAGTGATTTGCATGTGGTAGCTTCTGAATAAAGGCCGGAAGCAATATTTGATTGGAAAACTATTATGCAGCCAGAAAGCGAGAACTGAGAGAAAGGAGCCTACAGCACTTGAGACTAAGGGCTGAAAGTTTCATCTGATAGAAAAATGAATGCCTGTTGATCTGGGGAAAACATAATGCGAAACATGTTTGCTGAGTGAGAAAAATGTTGATTGGGCAATATCAAAAGCAGCTGTGGTGTGACAGTGGAAAACCAATTAAATAAATGTGACATGGCAGCAAAATAGTCCATGTGGATTGGGGTCTGTGACGTTACTAGAGGGGACAGTGATGTAAAAGTTGCTCACTAAGCTGTAACTGTGATGACAGCATCAGTGACTTGTCAAGGGGCGGGGGGCAGATATGCATATTACTCAATGTTTCTACATATCTTACTTATCTTTTATAATTATGGTACCTCTCTCAGCTTTCCAGTCAATCAGACACATCCCATGCTATGGTGAAGATAAGTTACCATCACACGTAGCCTTGCTCACCTCGCAATTACCTAATATTCTCCATTTCCTGGACTTCTCTTTGCATTTCTTGACACCAATCTTGGAACAAACAAACAAACAAACCAACCACATTAACACAAAAAAGCTGATATGCAGCATGTTCTGCCAGAAAAGAAAAGTGTTAGATTGACCATGCTATGACTTTCAACTCAATAAGAATATAATAAAATACCTATACATTTTGACTATCAAGAGCAGAAAATATTCTATAGCCGTCATTCTTCTTTGAAAGAATATGCTGTGTCTGTAATGAAATGGGGTTTTTTTTTTTTTTTTTTTTTTTTGAGCTATTACTACAAGATAAATCATTGTTCTGGGTATAAAGACCAAATATGACACATTGCACCAGAGGATGGATGGGTGAGATACACTGGCTATCAATGTTTTCTAAAGTGGCAAGGGATGAGGAACTGCTTTGTGTACTTGAAAGTACTGGAAAGCTGATATCCAAATAGAGAGAGCAAGGCTTATGTCCTTTTCTTTTTTTTGTGTGTGTGAGTTTCTTCTTGAACAAAGAAACTAGTATTCAATTTTTCTGTTTATTTGAATCACTTAAAATGTTTTGCCAATGACTCACTGTCAAGAGACTAGATGAAAAGACTTTATCATAAAGAGATAATGTGACAAAGCAATGCAAGTTTATGTTCCAGATTATTATGTAGTAATTTCAGCTTAATGCTAGGCTTCTCATTTTCAATGTATGCCTGCAACAGTTCAGTCAAATGTGGGAGTTTTTATGCCCCAGAAGGCGTCAACAGTTCCTAAAACTTTCTACATTTCCATAGAACGGGAGCAACTTTCATTCAAGCTTCCCCAACACTCTCCCACCTATTCCTTAAGGGAGCACTTCAGGATGAATGCACAGTTTAGTCTCCATGACCCACTCACTTGTTGGTGCCACTGCGACTGCCAATAAGTGACTGAAATTAGCTTTAACTGCAGGGCGAACACTAGAAGTAGTTAGGCAGACACCAATAATTCATCTTTCACTTAATGCATATTTCTGCTACTGTTAATCTGCTTGAATCAGTGACCTACGGCTAATGGATTCAATAGGCTTTTTGCATAAGTCTGATCAAGCTATTACTAATACAGCTGGGCAAAAAAAGTACAAAAAAATACTTTGAGTTTGAATATGATTTTTTAATGACCTTCTCTATTCCTAATGCCTACAGCCTACTTGTTTCCAGGTCAGACTAATGTCTAAAGCAATCATCCCAAGCAGCAATGGGTTATCTTTGGTGCCTACAATCCATTCCATTTGGTGTGCTTTCCTTTTTTTCAACAGCAGCTGGGAAAGTAATTGCTGGTGGAAACACATGGACGCAGTAAGCTTTAGCATCGCCAGGACTGCATTAGACCATGTGGTTAACTTGAACTGCACGTGTTTGGATTCCCTGTCTTAATTCTGAACCCACAACATAAGGGGAGCATATTTCCCTGCTCCCACATCATTAATTGCAATCACTGTTATCCAAATAATCTGGTTCATAGATAAAAATTGTTTTAAAAAAAGGTTGGGAGAGAGACAATAGATCAGCTAACAATAGACCAGCTGATCGTTTAGGAAAACTAATAAAAAAATAGTGACATATTAATAAACCATTCTGACTCCTGGCTTGTCAAGTATTTGGACTATGAACTATAACAAATCCAAAATCCATCCGCTAAATTCTACTGACACCGAAATCTATAGGAACTCTGATTCTTGTGTAGGGTGACGGGTCAGTTCAGTGAGTTCAGCCAAGAACTAAGGCCTGAAATCTGGCTTCAGAAATTCTGACGTGCCTCCACCTCTGAGCGATCACAAAGGCTTACCAAGTGCTGTAAATAGGCCAAGTGCAAGGCTCCGAATGAGCAAATGACACAAGAAGAAGCTGCATTAGGTTTTCGCAATGAAAATCTTGTTACCTTCTGCCTTACACAGATTTCCTACGTGACAAACATCAGAATTAAACAGTTGCAATATTCAGCACATTTTTATCCAGATAAATATTGAAAACATATTTAATGCAATATTGAAGGGATTACAGAATTCAGAAAAGGGAAAGTCTGACTAATGCTGCAGCTGTGCAGCATTCCAGTGAATCCAAGCCATTGCCAGCATTTATTAGCCACTCAGCCTTTGACAATAAACAATCTTCAGCTCATGATCATATATCCAGACAGATAGATGTACAGTATTGCTTACAGACGCATTAACACTGTCCTGTCTATGCACCGTGAATACTCTCAACCATTAGCTTTAATTCAGTGAGGCTGTTACAAAAGGCATAGTTCAATTTTTATTTTATTTTCTTTAATGACTATAGACAATTACAGTATAGCATGTTTTATTGTATGTTTACTTTTGTTTTCTGGAAGAATTACTGCGGGTTGAAGTTCATAAGACTGTTTATTACTGACATGAAAATAAAGACTTCAGCCATTTTACAAAATCAAATTGTAGAAATTTTAGGTTGGAAAACATGTTTTTCCCCACAATATTTGGAATCAAACTACTTAAAGTTATGACAGTAACTGCAATAGGGAGCACATTTTCATCCATTGTAGTAGGCTTGTTTTGAAAAAGGAAATACCAGTGGAAATGACTGGTTTTGTATTTCCCCAGAGAAAAAAGTAGAAAATTAGGAATATCAAAGAAATCGTCATGATACTATCCTATGAAACCAGATGAAGAAAAAACTCAGGAATCCTTTTCATTTTGTGGAATAAGTAACACAAGTTTTGTGAAGTCTCTTCCATTTAAGCATGCACTCCACATTGCATTCAGATCACCAGGCACACATAGGATGGACTCGGAAAGCCGTCTCTCTCACCTTTGGTCACCACCACATTATAAACTTCAGTTAAGAGCCTTATTTATATTTGGTGTCTGGTGAAGCTTCAGAAGAGGAAGCAAAGAAAGAATTGTCATTAACTAAACAAAATTGCTCAGCGTGAAAGTGTTTTGGTTTCTTTAAATACCTGGTTTGCCAAGGACATGCTCAAGAGTTTATAACACGCAAGTTGAGACACTTGCTTTGACATATAGCATTAAAACTGGGATAATATGAGCCAAGATGAATCTTAGATCAGCCATTCTGAGAATGGTCTAAGCAAGAAAACAAGAATGCTTTGTAAAGGAAAAGAGAGGGAAATACTTCAATGCTTCTGATAATACGAAGCAGAAAGTCACACAAGAGAGCCTCTCATTTAGAAAAAAAATTTTTTTCAATACACAAGATAAAAAAAGTTATTTGGCCCCCTTTCTATTCTATTTCTTTTAGTAAATGAAGAATGAAATGTCACTAGTATTATCCAGTTGTATTCTTGTCAAAGTTCAGCATATCAGAGAAAATTTCAAATAGTAGTGAGAAAGAGATTATTGTCAGCTGGAGAGTGTTTTATTGTGGTACCTTGCTAAGATAGTTTTATAAATACAATCCAAGAACAAGTGGAAAAAGCAACAGAATCCTTGTAATATATGGAAGGATTAGGGTAAGAATAATATATCTGTTTGCATTTTTACTCCAGCACTGAATGTTCCAACATTAAATACAATGGGAAAGTATTTTAAAAGCATATTTTTCATTAACATCAAATTTTCCCTTCAGCGCAACCATCCCTGGGACATCCAGATTTCTAAAAATGATGATTCTCAAAGTAGCCTTGGGCAGTGAGGAGGCAAGCCAGCAACAGCGGGACCAAGTGCTCAAGTGGGGACCCAAGCAACATCAACTGCGTCCTGACCCCACCACGCAGGTGTCAGAGCAGCCGGACGTGCAGATTGTCAACCGCTGCGGTTCGTAGTGCAGTTTAAGACAAATATATTGAGGCAAAGCAAACTGGATGGCGGTGCACCTTAAAACAGCACGCTGTACCTTACGGAAGGAATAGACAAGCAGCTCAAACAGGTATAACTCATGAGAAGGACAGGCAGATCTAGCTAATACTTTCAACAGTCATCCCAAATTGCCTGTACTTGTTAGTCCTTACGTTTCAAAACAGCCCTCATGGGGGTGGTTTTGGTAAAAGATGGGCCCATATACATGCCCATGTCCAGGAGTTACAAAGAGTTGTAGTTGTATGGACTTTGATCCTTTGAGCACTAAGCCAGCAGAGCAGGGATGTCAGAGAACAGCCCCAGGGAGGTGAAAGACATCTCTGATCACACCAGCCGCTGCTGACTTGTGCTCGAAGCTGAGCTCCGGAGCAAGAATTCTGAGCTCAGAAGTGGATACACCTGGCATGAGATAATTAGACACTGTTGTGGTTCCACTGTCCTCAGATGTTTTTAGTAAAACAAGCGTTGTTAAGACACGACTTCAACCTGAACCTACTCAGTGGCACAAAGTTGTGAGGTGCTCAACCAAAAGTGCTCAAGGTTATAGCGTCGTAACAGATTGCAACATTGATCGCACTTGCATCCTCTTTCATTAATGACTGAAGAATGCAGGAAGCTTACAAAACTGAACATTAGCTTTGAAAGTCCCAACACAGTTAATAATTCACATTTACTAGAATTTCACTATTTCAAATAGAATTCCACCCTGAAGAAGCAGGATATCACCTCTGAGTTCACGTTGAGTTCAACTTGAAAAGCACAACGGTACAGTATGTGCTGCTGGATATAACAAAATAAAGAAAATGACTACAGCTAAACTGAGATTATCGAACCTGAGAGAGTTGCTGGAATCAATAATCTCCAACTGAAAGCCTACCACGGTGGTCTGATCCAGAGGACATTTATTACTGTATAAGGAGCACTGGCCCAAGACACTAGACAAAACGCAATAAATACATTTTTCATTTATGAGTGCAGTGATAACCTGGACAGTCAACGAAGATCCTTTAACAACAACAAAAAATCATTCATCTCTTTGGCCTTTTGTTAAATCTTTTTGATGCTTCAAAGAGGTTTAGGAGAAGCTGTGGTCAGGGATCAGGAGCTCAGATGCAACTGCCTGCAGGTGATAGTCATATAAAAGATAAAAGGGCCATAATACCATATGGCATCCAAGCAATCAAAAAAGAACATTGGCAGAGAAGAAAAATAAGAAGAAAAAAAGCCTGAGGTACACAATTCAAGTTGTATGTTTCCTTTAAAAAGAGATACAGAATAAATCCTACTTTTTTACCATTATAAATTACTCTTCTTTTTAAATAACATGAAATGATGACATTTAAGGTAACATCTAAAGGTCAAAGCAAAAAAGCAACAGCTTCTTACTTGTCCTTTCCAGAATGAAGGATAATATCTGCAACTAAGATTTTTAGTAGCATCTACCTACAAAGTCGCATCCTAAATAAATGCTAGTATTCTTCAAACATGCAACACTACTGGGTTCTTTCCACTCTTGAAATCAAGCCAAATATTTATGTATATAATACCGTTTTATCACAGCCATTCTAAAAACCCAATTCTTTGCATTAGGCCTTTCTTAATGAAATGCTGCTGAGATTCTCAGCTTAATCTTCTATTTATTTGGTTATGAGCAGAGTTCATTGTGGTTTTTGAAGATCAATATTACTTTAAATTAAAACTCAGATTCTCAGGATAACCCTTAATTGCTGAATGAAGAAACTGAAGATAATGTTCAGTGGGACTGTTGTAAGGAACTGATATTTTGTCATATACTTTTCGGTGATCGCTTCAACTTTTTTTTGCATCTACAGGATATCACACTTTGGTAATCCCATGACAAGAAATCATTTGAGGACTCATGGCGACATTTCTGCATTGTATCAGGCAAGGTTTGCACAGACTTTATCCCTCATTCTTCCCACCTCAGTTTAGGCACCTACATTGGAAGACAAGTCACTCCAAGCACCTTCTCACAGTGATTCAGTCAACTTATATTTCAAGGCCTTTCAGAGACTCCTGCATCTTTCCACTTCATGGACTCCCAGCTGTTACAGCCCAGGTGAATCCTCTGGCTAAAATCAGGTGGAATGAAACCAGCCAGAGGGTAGACTTTGGACTAGACTTCAAAAGAAGCCTTGCATTTATTTCAAAAGTAGCTTAATGTTAAGATTCTATCTCTTTCTCATGTCTTCCTCCTTAATTTAGAAGATGATAATTCTTCTCTAGCTATCAGAAGTAATCCTTGGAATAACTTCTTTAGATATTTAAACCCATATATTTTTGTAACCAAGCAGGTAGACAGGAATATGTTAGGCATCTTAACAGTTGGCGTTTTATGTGAAATTCTGGGAAAAATGTCCTGTTTGAAGTTTTAGCGCTTCACAGAATTTGCAGCAAGTTTGAAGATCAAAAGCAAGACACAAATAACAATGACTTTGTGTGAATTTCTCATTCTCACTCTCACACTTCACACTGCTACAGTATTTTGTATATATTCTGAAGACAGAAGTCTTTCTAGATTGGAGGGGGAAAAAAACCAAACCAAAACCCAAAAGGCCCAAATACAGAAGTTTGTTTCCTAACACAGTCAGAGGAACATGAAGCATATATATCTGCATTTGGTGATAGAGGAAAACTTAAAGAACATTCATTTTTGCATTGTTCTGCATGTCTCCTTAGAGCTCTGATGGAAGCTAGATATACTATTATGGGTCAAATAAAATAATATGTGTACATTTTTGAGGCTACAAAATGGATGTCAATTTGAAGGACTTTGTAATTTTTCTGATTCATCCATTGATTTCCTTATTAAATAAAAGCTAAGGAGGCCTCACACTTTAATAGCCAAAAGTATATTTCATTAGAAAAAACTTCCTAAAACTCCCTTTTGCTTGCAATGATGCAGACTGTTGAAGTGACTCTACCTGTTCTTTATCAGCTACCACAGCTGACATGTTCCCTTCACATTTGCCTTTGACTGGTATTTCTATGGCAGACATAAGTAATCATCTGCTTGGGAAATCAGCATTAACTATTATTTAATGTTATTCCTTTAATATGCCCTTTATATGACTTAGCAACTGGCAATAAGAAGGAAAAATAGCATTATAGACTACCAGCTGACTTCCCATAAACCACTAACAGAGCATCAGCGTGGGTGACCACTGTATTTTGGCGCTTTATCCACTAGCCCACTACCCCTAGTCAGAAGCCCTGGGAAGCCTGGCTTGAGGATATACGTTAACTGTGGGCAGACATATCACAAATGCTTTGGAGATGGAGCTACATTCGGATTAAGTCTGAAGACATAATCACTTCTTAAACCTAGAAGTACTGCCCCCCTGTATTCTGCTGCTCTGGACAATTTGTCCATAGGTTAACTGGCTAAGTCCTCAGCAAACACTCATCTCAACACAATATGGGAATCTCTGAATAGAATTATGTCCGTGGTATACATTCTTTAGGAAAAAATAACTACTTTGTTTGCAAAGTAAAGTACTGAACCATGATGAAGAGTTGCATCACATAGAAGTGATTTCTAGCAAGTTAAACATTGTGGCAGACATTTTCAAAGCCTCATAAGGACCACAGATAACCCCTTCCCATTATCATTAATTGGCTATAAGGCATCCAGAGCCCATGTCAGCTTTGAACATTTCGGAGTCGATAAGGGATATTTGTTCAAATTCCTATTTCATGTTTGGAGGGTCTATTCTGCTACAGTTGAGTAAAAACAGATTGCAAGTTCACTCTAGTGGGATTAGTCTCCTTCATGTGAGGGGACTAACCAGGATTCATGCCTTCCTATTGTTCTCTGTACAACCTTTATCAAAAAGTGCAACCCTGGAGTACCGACACCTGATGTACTCAAAACAGGGAGATATACTGCGTTGCTCTGACCTCATCATATCCTGCAGAGAACCACTAGGTTAATCCAGGGTAAGTGAGACACTGATGTTTAGAGCAGGCCTGGTTTACGGCAGAATATTCGTCTCTAAATGGGGGATGGGAAGAAGTGTCCAGAAGCATTATTTATAAATGAAGATAAGTGCTGGCTAACTTTCCTGCCTTATGCTTATATCATCTAATTACTTTGGCATGGTATTTCGCTCTTTCATGTTCCAAGTCTGCTTTGAGCTCTAGCAGTTCACATCACTCTCCTTCCTATCTCTTACAATTTCTTTCCCCTCCCTTTAGATACACCATTAACAATCCTAAGTAAACCGAGCTTCAGGGGTTTATATATGCTCGGTGTGATATAACTTCTGCTTCCAGTTTCCAACCAACACTACTTATTTTTTTGGCTGCAAGACAATATGCTATAATGGGCACGCTTTTAATGGGATCTCCCAGACCCCCATGTCAATCTCAAAGCACCCCAAAAATAGTAAGAGCTATGAATCCCAATGGCTAGGTTCTGTAATTTGGGGAGGGGGAAGACTAGAACTATGACAATTTTTAAACAACAGTGAAAACTGAGTGAGGCGAAAAAGACATAAGATACAAAACTTACCTGGCTGTATTAATCGTCTTTTTATAGAGCAGGGCCTTTCCTCCAGTATTGTTTTTAGTTCAGCAATCTCTAGACTTCCCAGACTGTTTAACATCCTAAGAGGAGTGGCTTTCCTCCCTTCACCTCTGGCTGTGGGATCCTTCCCGTGCCTGTCACAGTCACTCCCAGCACTGCACTTTTCTTCAGCACGGGCTTCTTTCCTCCTCCATTCCAGAAACTTCTCCCAGCTGTCCATGCTCCATCACCTGCAGGGAAGGACCTACCTTCCCATCTTCCCTCTGTCCCGGGGGTTTTGTCGGGCGATGGGCTGCAGATGAGACAAGGCAAAGAGCCAGCCTTTCTAGGGAACACAACACATGGTAAACCACAAACAAAGAAATAAAACAGGTACCATCCTGAACAGACTGGGATATTATTTCCAAAATTGTATTCTTTGGCATTCCCTAACATGTGAACTTTCTAGAAATTTTTCTTGCCAGCTCTGAAACAGAAGAAGACAGAGACAGCCCCAGGAGAAAATACTGGTCTGGTTGGAGCCATTACAGGCTTGTGGGTACCTGCACCAAAGGGAAGCCTTTGTGGTGGGGGAAGATTAATAGCTGGACTAAGAAGAGATCTAAGAAAAGGTAGGAGATCATCTTCAGCTTCCTATCCTGAACAGGGCAAAAACTTGCCCTGTTTGATGTGAGAATGGGATGCTGAGTCTCCATAGCAGGGTCCTCAGCACTACCCCCCCATCTGGCTTTTGCTGCTGGAGTAGGTGGCCCGGCATGGTGTAACAGGGCAAAAGCAGCTCAGTTCCCACCAGGGAGGAGCCTTGGCCTCATCCAAACACATCGTCCGCAGCCTTCCCTCGACACAGAGATGCTTTCAGCTTGAGCAGTATCAATAATGCTTTTGCAGAGGAAGCCGATGCGTTCACATGTGAATATATGTATGTCCAAGCGTTATCTTCTACGGCACATTAAGTTAAACGTTCAAACTGCAACATGGCTTGTGGCTTGTATGTGCTATTAAAAAGGTCTGTACGTGACACAACTCTTTCAGTCTCAACATCTGCAAATCCCTGAAGCCTAACGGGATTTTTAAATGCTTCATCTGTTTGATCTTCCTAACACTAACAAATAATTCTTTCAACCTCACTACCTGTACCTCCTTCTTTTTGAGTTAGCCGAGTTTTAATACCCTAGTAAAGTTTCATAAATGTATCTTATGGAAAGGATATTTCCTAATCCCAAATTGAGGTAATGAGATATAATTCCTCACCAAAATGGTCTAATTACAGTGTATTAGAAAATGACAAATCTCTCTCTTGAAGAATAAGAAAATCAGCAGGTAGCTGGCAGAATAGATTATGTTTAATTATAAATATTTTCACCACACTGTTAATAACATGATTTAGGAAAAAGATTAAAAACATAATGTAAATCCTTTCTGCATCCATTTTTAAACAAGTCTTTAGTTCTTCTTCTATACACAAATGTGTATCCGGCTCTAGCATTCATTTGTTGAAACTAGATCAGTACCAGGGGAATCTTTGATCTGCACAATTATCAATTAGATAATTAGAATCAGAAGAGTGAAGATGCTTTGAAGATTTATTAGTAACTTAATTTATTCTCAGTTATTAATTTTCATGCATAAAATTGAAAAACATGAAACAACAAAGCATGCATGCTGTCTCTGTAGCAGTCTTTGAACTAACAAGTCTCCTATGGGTTCTAGGATGTATATTCTGGGTTATTTAATTATATAGTACATGTATTCCTAAGAAAATATAGACAGAGTCTGTGAGGGATAGATTTGTGATTAGTATTGTAGCAAATAATATATCTATATTTGAGGTTTTATGAAAAACCGAGTAAGTTTTGAAGTACTTAATTACATTTTCTCTTCAAATTTACTCTAAAAATGCCTTCACCCTGGAATAAGAACAGGGTGGATGCCATCATTACAGTTCAGCCTTTTTTTTTCTCACTACTCTCTATTGCATTGATGGGAATTAAATGTCAAACATCAGGTGAATCAGACCATCTTATGATTACACACAATAGCCTGCTGCTTAAATTTAAATAATGGAACCTCATCCTTCCTTACATGGATTAAAGAAAAGATTTTTAAACTTACGCAGTCTGTTTGTATTTACCAAAGATACTACACAGTGACATTGTACTCTCATGTGCAAAAGTACGTGTGCCACATGATTTTCTTCCAGTCAGGGACAGCGATTACTCTAGAGTTACTCTTTCTGTGAAGCTGAGTATAATTAACTAATCCAAGCGGTTACTTGGAAACTTAAAGGACAGAAGAAATCTCTGGACTAGCTGACATAGTGGAATGACAGAAAAAACAAAGATACAGGTGGTAAAAAAATATATAAGGCTTAGCCTACTTTAAACACTTAGATACATGAAAGACACATTGGGCAGGAATACTACCAAAAACCCCACTGTTTGAATTTTTTGAGGGTAAAGAGTTTTTAAAAAAACATAGCGTGCAAGTCAAAACAATGGAGATGGATATTCCATCTGTAGATTACAAGCTTCAGAAAGAGTTAAAAAATCTTCAGTTCAGAAATATTTTTTCTGGATTTTGTAAGAAACCAAAGTATTTGAGGGAGTTTGAGGGGAGAAAAAAAAAGTCTTTTTGAAAACCATTATTGAAAAAGTAGAAACACTGACAGCCCTGGGGTCTCTTTCTGTTACAAAACCTTTCCAACACCAAGGTCCTTTCCACCAGACTGCTCTGAGGCAGGAATGGTGATCCATCTCAGAAAAAAGAAGGAAGCATGTCAGAACGTTTCAGCAGCAAGCCATGCACCTGATACCATACAGACTGAGTTTCATCATTTAAATATCATAGAAAATTACCAGAAATGAAGCTATGCATCATAACAGCCACATAAGCCTACCTCCTTGAGGAAGGATTTAAAGAGCTCTATCATTCAAGATCTGTTTGTGAGCCTGATTTTGAAAGGCTCTTGTCAAGTATTCTGTTCATTCACCTCATGTACTCAAAATGAGGAGATGCCATTTGCTACTAACATGTACAAAGAAAACAAGAAAAAAGAATGGTATCTCCTGTCAGTAACAGAAGTTCAGAGAATGAGTATTCTGCCTGCCCACGCACAGTCTTTATGCAGTTTTTCTATATTGATAAAGGGCAAATAACTGAAGATTCAAATTGCACCATAGATGAAATCCCAAAAGTTACTCTGTTCAGTCACATGCATCTACAGCAATTTGTTCTAGGAATCAGGCTTTCCACCACCGCCTCATATACATGATATTTTTAGTATTTCCTGGTTTCAGTTAGGAGAGAAATCACAAAAAGATAGCTTTTCTTATGTATTTTTTCTATGTATTTCCGTTGCCATTGTACCTTAGAAGGAAACCATAGCAGAGAAACAAAGCACAGCAGGATAATAAGCATCTGGACCATAAAAGAGGCTGAGTGAGCTCTTCCATTCAGATGAGTATTTAGGTAAATGTTACTTTAATTGGAAGTGACCAACATGCCTTTAAGCTAAATACAAAAACCTAGCCCAGTGAACTGTTATTGCAAATGCGAAATAAAAAGCATCAGCTGTGTCAGATGAAAATAATCTCTTTCTAATGTCACAGAGCTGAGTAAAGATAGTTACAACTTCTACTTCAAGCTCTCTGATACAAATAATAAGTGGAATGACATGATCTCTGGCATTCACCAGAAAAAAACAACCTGCATTTTGCTAAGTTAATTAAATGTTTTTACCGCACTATGGATAGCTTATTGTTCAGAGTGGTCAGACACTATGCCGAGCAAGCATCATCATAAGCTATCCCTCTCCTCCCTAATTTGTTTCAACAAAGCCTACAGTATCGTCCTTTTTATTTTTTAATTAGCATTCTGAAAAAGCATGTGCACGCTGCTGTGTCCTTCCTCGGGACAAAGCTGAGGAAGACCCTGGCAGCAGCAGCAGCCACCGCTGCCTCTGCCCTTATTATTCCATGGCTGGCAACTGGCTTGGCCACCACTGCAGACCAGGCACAAAGGAAAGCTGCCTCTCATATTCACAAACTACACAGAGTATTTCCCACATTGCTTCTGGACAGCAACAGAGACAGCAAGTTCTCAACAAATGAATTTTTATGATAAACAAACTGTTGCTGCTTTAAAGCTAAATAAAATAGTTTTAACTTGATGAAGTGTTTGATTGAGAACTCCCATTTTCACTCCAATATATCTTTCCCTTTCAGACCATAGTCTGATCATTTACAAAAATGCTGGAAATGTACCTCAGATTTGAACATAGTTACTCTGAATTACTTTCCAGTAATTCAGAATGCAAAGCAGCATTTCCCATGATTTGTGCCATTCTGATAACTTGGAATAGTCAGGAACTGAGTTCATGGCTGCTTTGCATTCCCAAAGTGACACAAAACAAATGGATTGTACTAGGGAATTCATCCTTTCTTAAGTTCTCTTCTCCCTTCTTTCACCAATGTTATATCAAATAACTACTGCATCACAAACCCCCAAAAACTTTTACTGAAGAAATAAGGATGTCATACATAAAAGTTGCAATATTGCTTCATTGGAAAATTTTCATACTCATTTTTTCTTTCTTCAGAAACCCTGTCCAATACTCCATAACAAATTCATTCAGCCATGAAAACATCCTTAGTGCTCTGCAACGCACAGCGCGTGAAAACTGTGGTGCACCAGGGAATACACCCTGCACACACACACACACACACACATGCATGCACAGTTTTAGCAATCTAAAAAAGAAAAAAAAAAAAAAGGTAGGTAGGTATACAGCACACTGAGGGGCTGGCAGAACACTCCATTTTGGTGCAGAAACGCAACTGAGCAAGGAAAGAGGAGGCTGTAGTTTGTTCCACGGACTGCCCACAACAGGCAGAGGAAAACGACGTGCTTCAGCCAAAACCAACAAACGTGCTGCTCCTCTCCTCTGCCTCCCAAATCCTGTGGGGCAGAGCGGTTCACCCAGAGCATCCCGTAAGTCAGAGCTGTCAAAACTGCCAAGGAAACTGCACACGAGTCCTATGCTAGCCACGAGCACGGGACAGATCTGTGCGTGGACCTCTTTCTTCAGGGGGTGCCTACGGGTTCCTTGTGGGACCGGGGAGAAAACTGCACTATCTGATACATACATCCACTTACACAGAAGCTCAGCAAAGAGGGTAGAGCTCAGAGTCCTAGGAGAGAAAATGGGAGTAACAGTTTCCTGAGGACTGCTAAGCCAACACGCTATTAAATGTACCGTCTAACATTGTTCTGTTCTTCCACTCTTGCAGCTACCACATGTGATGGACAAAATCCAAGTTAAACACTCTCACCAGAGCATGCTCCAAGACAGACGACTGGGCCTCAGGCTTCGCCAATACAATGTAGTTCTATTCTCTATTTATTTTTGTAGTTCAAAGACCTGGCAGTAGCCCATTTGATGCCTGCCATAAAGGACCAGTGCACTCCTGATTACTGCCATGAGATTTCCAAGCCAACAGACGGCATGTATTCCAGCGTATGCCAGTCACCAAGATAGGCTACGTACAAATAGCAGCGGGATTCTCTGAAAGAAAGAAAAAAGCCAGCTCCCATTTCCACTTTGAACCCCCCCATGATAGGCTGCCAGCTTGAGGACCTTGCTTTAATCACAGCTACCACATGAAAGAGTTTATTCTGTTTATCTTGGTTCATTTAGGAAACCAGTGATAAGTCTGCCATGGAAGAATTCCATCTTCTCCTGGAAGCTGGCATACTTGTCCCAAGATACGGGCTTCGATTTCATTTTAAGTGCAGTTATTTACAGTCATATCACAGAGTGCGTGAGTTTTCTCGTTCTACCAGATGACTTCTTTTCCCTAATAAGCAAGTGTGAATACTTGAAAATTCCTCTCAAGTACAACGGCATCTCTGAGTGGAAGTGGTGGGAAAAGGGCAGCAAATCCTCCTAAAGCCGCAGCTCAAGTGTGCAGGCTGCATCCTTGGTGTGTGCACCCAGCCAGGCAGCAAAAGCTGCTGGAAGAAGAGCTGTGGCACACACATAGGAGGGGATGAGGTACGTGATGCGACTAACCTTTCTTTCTCCCACTAGGCTTTCTGAAGCCGATAGGACAAGCGCAATATTAAATAAAGATACGAGACTGGCACCCAACTACGGAATATGAAGACGGAGCATTACTTTGCCATGGAATAGCAATAACAGAGAAAAACAAAGATGCCGACTAATTGCATATAAAATCATATAGCTCTCTTCTGCATGAGCTAGCTGCATTTTTTTGGCTGTGGAGTATTGTGGATAACCAAACAGGTACTCCTGTCCCTGTAAATCAGAGCAGCATATATACGTTTTAACTTTGCTACCATCTCTCGACCCCTGCCTGCCACCAGCGCCGCTTGTGGTGTAGCCAGATTCTGCAGTGCTGTTGCATTAGTTTTCTGGGCTCTCTAGGTAACTCACAGGGTTTAAGTGTCAATGATTGCAATTCTCTCTCTGCTCGTAAGGAGTTTTAGAAGGTGTGACATGGCCAACCGGTTCTTTTGAACCCAATGGATGCAAGGTAGTGGCTGTGGTGATGATGGGAGACTATTTAGGCACAGGTTGCGAACGGACTTTGGAAGCAGATGGTAGCAGTCTGCTGTAACCAAGCAAAAGACATTTATGGACATCTTTGAATCCTGGAAGCTACGTGAAGCCTCAACTTCTGGCAAAGACATAAATGGGAATGGAGAGGAAAACTCTTCCCATATTTGCAGAAAGATGCATAATTTTCAAATTCTGAAGGATCATTATATTCAGCACAACCATTTTTCCTCTTGAAATGTAGGTTATATTACTACATTTACTTCTGATTTCTCAGCCCTTGGCACCCATAATTCAATTTTCCAGTTTAAAAAATTGCTGAGGTCTCTATGCTGATATCTCAGCAAACACAATATTTCATCTCTAACTGTATCCTGTTTAGTCTGGAGTTGTTCATGTTCACGAGCAGGAGATTTGAAATACAGCCTTACAGAATAATCAGTAATAAACACACAAAAGTGACAGGCAATAATTTCATAGTTTTCATGGGAGATAACATAAGATATTTTGCAAAACGTTGCCATATCATGTGATTGTGCCAATTTACCTCTCACAGTAAGATAGAGTTATTCATATTGCAAGATTTTAGGAGATGCTACTATAAATCTTGCAGTATCTTGCAAATGTGCAATTACTCTTCACAAGTGCCCAGATGGGGATTATATCTCATTATATCAAGTGCTATGCAAAAAACAAATGTCTGGCTGTAATTAATGGGGTTGGAAACTTCAAGAAGAACAGATCTGCTGATGAAAAAAACACAAACGGTCATAGTTTCAGCTTGAATAACAACTCAAATGACTGGATGTTTATGTTAACCTTGTCCAAAGTATGCAATCATCCTGAGAATGCAAAACTGGACTGAATCACAAAACTGGACCTTCCTTCCAAGCTTTCCACTATGTACTTTGTCTGTGTGTCTATGTGTCAGAAATATGTCAAAAAATTTTCCTTTCTCATGCTACAGTAGCATTTAGATTTCTGACCTTTTTTAGAAACAGAAGTAACAGATCCCTGGAAAAAAAAAGAAAAGACGTTTTTATACAGCATTAAGGTTAGAAAAAGGTCCATTTTGGTGGAAGCTTAAACAAGTTCCTATTTTATGCTTGAACTGATTCACTCAAACACCTAGACCTGATCGCTCACATAGGCATAACGTGGCATTGCCAAATTCCCATTACAAGCTCTAACCAAATTTTCCAACAAAAAACATTCCCATTCCCCCTGCCTGGAACCTTAAAACATGTCAACAAATACTCAGTTCCCTTCACGTACCACTGCAGCATTCTGCAAACAGACCATCCCTGGATTTTCCTGCTCAGGAACTGCTTGTGGCCAATCCACACACTTTGCAGTATTTCAATTTAATTTGCCCCAATAACAGATTTCCCCAAAGAAACATCTTTGGATGATCTCAAGTGCATGCCAGAGACAGCCAGCTGTACAGGCTTCGGTTTTTCCCTGAAGTTTTCTGTAACATTATTAGCTGAACAGGCTCAGCTGAGTATGTATTCAGATATACTTTTATTAAAATTGACTTTTAATGTTAGTCATGAACAGATCTTCATACTTCTAAACATTTTTTCCCTTAGTGCCAACACACTTAAAGAAAATTGCATCTAAATAAAGTTATTCTCACTGTTTAATAAACTTTTTGATTAAACACACCAAGTGTTGATCCATCTCTAAAATATTTTTAGATGCTTTGAGACGCAAGTTTTCAGTTTTCTCTAAAAATTACCTATTACATCTACTCCAAAGGAAGCATGGGACGAGTCAGATGAGAGTTTTAAGGTGTAAAGTGAAAACAGCTGAAATTTTTCATTCAAGAAAAATGACCTTTTCTGAAAAGAAGGCTTCAAATTTATGATTCTACCAATTTTTCTCTCATTCTCAGAAGTGTTGAGAAGCAAAACGGAGATCAATTCCTTTTCCTTTCTACTGGAAAAGGAGCCAAAAAGCAGAGGCAGGTAAATTCCACTTACCTACCTTTAAGTTCAGCCTCAGCAGTGTCATTCGTCAGTCAGGACCAATGTCAGGATTGCACACTTATTAACTGAGTTCCTTTTATTGAATCCTTGCAACCTTTACTAACACGTAAGCTGTAAAGCATGAAAGTATGCATTCATTTTGAGTTCAGTTTGTAGAACAAGTAACCAGGAAAACCACTGCTCTGCCTCCCTTTCCCTCCAGCTCCCAAAACCTGTCTTGAAAATGTTTAATGACCCTAACCCTGCAATGGTGCAAATGGATGTCGTTTCTTAAACAGACTGTCATAAACACATGATGAACAAGGGGAACTGTAATGGCTATTTTTAGATGGATGGCACCAGTTTCAGAGAAAACTTCTTTAACAAAAAAGGGCTTTTGGATCACCCTTCCTTATATGCAGCTACATCAATCTACCTCAGCTTTCTCTACAACAAAAAAAAAAGAGTAAGTGATGTCCAGCATCATGCCTGGGCTTTCTGCTAGACAGAGAGGACACATCCTGCAGGCTCCATGGACCAGCAGCTGCTACTCAGCAATGACTTGGCTGACTGTGGGAAACTGCAACCCACACATTTCTTCTCCTGACTTACTCATTTGCTCTTCTGACTTTTCTTTGCAGTTTCTTCCATCCAGTCTGTGCATAATCAACTTCTCTCTCTAAATAGTGCTTAGGATGCGAACATCAGGTTTTCTTCTTGCTAGAATTCCTGCTTACTTAGTCCCACTCGCCTGTAATTTTGTACTTGTTATTTCTGTCTAACACTATGCTCTTACTAGAGAATTGAAAAGCTTGCAGTAATTGGGCCTAATAGTTGCCCTTGAAAGATTACTGCTGGTTTATGTTTGGGAATTCCAACTCTGACAAGATACGCCACCACTTAATTTGTACTTGAACCATTTAGTAGGTGAGTTGACCTTGATCACCTTAACACTTAAAAAAAAAAAAAAAAAGTAACAAAAATCATATACCCAACAATGTGAATAAATATGCTGAAATAGCTCTGCATTCTTGAACTCTCTTAGTCTCTTTTTTGATCTGTGCAACTCCGAACAGGATAAGAGGCATTTTGTGCTATTTATATGCAGTCTGTTCAGGAGAATCTCCCTGCAACTGGGAGAATATGACAGTGTATACTTACCAAGAAATACACAATACTGAAACGCTGCTGTGAATTTTTCATGGGTAGGGAGTTAACAAGACAGAGCTCTGCCTACAGATTAACTAAGAAAGTATTACCTGGATCTAATGATATGCTCTTGCTTTCACTAAAATATTATAATGCAAACCAGAATAAAACTCTGGCTGTATACCCACAAAATATAATTTTTTCCACCAGAAACTAGAATAGTTTAATGTGTTGATTTTTACATCCTGCCACAGTCCTTTAATAAAATCAGCCTGGAGTTTGGAGGGTTCAGCTATTGTATTTAAAAGGCATTAGTGTCCAGATTGTAAATTTGACCATTTCTGTCTCTCTCCAGCCCTTAACAACAATATTACAACAGAACAAAAAGAACCAAACTGTGCTTGTTAACATACTTACATGATTTTCAACCTAAAAAAAATTGCAGTTTTATATGTCCTACTAATTTTTCTAACAAAGCCAGCAGAATACAGTTCTAGCAGTTGACCGAGGCTTCTAATCCAACAAAGCACTTAAATACATAGTTAATTTTAATCTTCCAAGCTAGACGCCTTGACATCAGCTGAAATACCCAAGAGCAGAACTGGATAGAAATAGTAATACTCCCTGCCTAACACCAGCCCCCCGCCCCCCCAAAAGCCCCAACAAACCCACAACCCAAACAACAACAACAAAACTTCTAAGAAATTAATCCCAAATCTGTACCCCCAGAAACCCCTAAAATATTTACTTTTTTCATAGAAATTAGAAACAAACAGAAAGTTCTGGCCTCCTGAATGCATGCCAGGAAAGCTCCTGTCATCTGCCAGAAAGTGAACTTACAGCAGGGAAAAAGGTGGCTTCAATAAGCCCAAGAAGGGAGTAATAAAAGCAACAAAATTATTATGAACAGCCTGGTAGGTAGTAATTACAGCCATAAAACCGTTGCTATTTACTCACTCATTTTTTTTATAGCTATCATGGCAAAAGAAATGGGAAAAGGATGATGAGATGGTTTCGAGAAGTTTTAATCATTTGAGAAGCTCATCGTGTTCAAGAGAGCTGTTAAGACGGAAAGCACGAAAGAGCTCACTGGGAAATTTGATAAATGGGCAGTCTGCTCTGTCTTTTGAGGAAACCTGATAAAGACAACTTTATGTGCTGCATGGGGGAAAAAAGTCAGTATAATTTTTTCTGAGTGATGAACTTAGAAATGCTTCTTGAATGAATAAAACCATCAGTAACTATGGGATAGTTACATAACTGAACTTGATACTTGTATTAACCTAACACTTTAGACATGTCATCGTTAACTCCTGATAATCACTCTGCTGTAAGTAGCTTCACTGGGTCAGGGTAGAGAGTATATCTTAAAATTCATAATGGAAAGATAACCATATATTATGTTTGATCCTGTGTTACAGAAACTATAAAACTGAAGATCAGCATTATAAATGTAAATTTTGAAATCCAAATAAGGTCAAGAAGTACAAACTGAAAAATGATGCTCTAACCCATGAAAACTCATACTTGGAAGATCGAAAAACTCCCTTGAACATCTGAATAAATTCAATATTTCTAACGATTTCATAACAATGTGAAAGCCACAGAGTTCATGGGAATTTCATGCTCAGACTAGCTTTGATATTGTATAGAAAGTTGTCAAAATTAAAAATTCTTCACAGAATACAAATTGTGAAGGTTTACATTTAAAACATATAATTTAGAAAAAATTAATAACTTATTCAAATAAAATAGTTCATAATGATTTATTTCTAAACCTAAATGTAAAATAAAACAAAAATTAAATTTATTCATTTCATAAGAAAATTTTTATATCATTGAAACAAATCAAGAAAACAAAACAAGTGATTAAAATTTTCTGGTATTGAAAATGTTAAAAATTAATACCTTCCTGTGATGCCTTTTAATTTCTATGAGATTCCTTATTCCGATAAAAATTTGTGCTAGAACTTTGTTTCATCTGCACTGCAGTTTAATAAACATTATAGAAAGAATCTGAATGTTGCCAAACAAAGGTGCCAGACAGAAATGTTAAAGTTTCCTTATGATGCATTATAGCAATGCCCAGACGTATAATTTGAAAATCAGGTGTCTTCAGAATATTAAAAATCCTGTACTTATGTTAACTTCTCAGTTAGAGCAGGGATTTTCAGAGACTAATTTTCAATATAAAATGTGTGTCTAACTTTCTGAGATGAGCTTGTGAAAATTACAACTGTGTAAGTAAGGAACTGTTGAAAGTTTTTATTATAATAATCTTGATGGAGACAAGCCAATCAATACATATTACTGCACAGTGTGTCAAACGTATTACAGTTAGATGTTTCAATGGATCACTGAATCTTTCACTTCCATAGCTCAATTTCAAATATGATTGGATTGAATGCAGTCATCACTAGTAACTTTTCGGTGACTACAGAAATGCCTGTAAACTAATTCCGTGGAAAATAGAGCTAATTGTTAATTCCCTATTTCTTTTTAAATAATAATTCAACCAAAGGCCTAGTTTTTCTTTGGCAAGCTTGGTAGGTGAGATGGTAGTGCTGCAGGTCCTTTTTATTCACTGTGGAAGTTTTTATTGTTTTGGGGATTCAAAATCAAAAAGAACAATTAAAATATAACTGATGACTGAAACTGATGGCCAAGATTTGTGCCAAAGCCATCCAGCCCCCTTCTGAAGCCTCTTGTTACAACATCTCACAGATTTGGTACGTTTACTTGTCTTTTCTGTTTGCAGTAGCGACGGGAACTTAAATGTAAAGAGCCATTCATACAATTAATTGCTTCATGAACCTCGAGTCATAACGATTCAGATGCCACCATAGGCTCCCCAACCCAGGAAAGACCTGTGACCAAGAGCAGTTGCAAAAGCGTCTTGTATAGACACTTTGGTTTTCTGTCTTTCAAGGCAGAAGTGCCCAAGGACCTTAAGGCTTTTGCTTTGTATTCCTCCTTAGGTTGCCATAACTGAGGTGGTGACTTAGAAGGAAAGAACATATTTCGTTGTTTCACAAAGACATTTTAAAAGACTACTCTTGTGGATTTGCCCAGAGGTGCTGGAAAAGAGAAGGATTAAGGTTTTCTAAAGGAAGGTAAATATGTGAAAATAGCATACATTTGTAATGCGTGTGGTTGAAAAAGTAAATGAAGTTTCAAGGTTTAGAAAAAAAATAAAAAGGCAAAACATATAACTAACCATCTGATTAGATACAAATAATCCATGCATTCTTCCTGTCCTGATATCACTTTAGAGTTCAATGCCATGATAGAAGAATTATTTAATTTAATGGCCATATCCATAGCCAGGAGCTTTCCACACCACAGTAGAAGGCTGGGCTGTGCCAGAATGCTTTGCTAGTGGGAGTAGAGACCAAGAGGAGATAAAGGAACATGGTGCACTCAAAGTCTATGCTGAAGATTTCTTTTAGTATTTTTCGTATATTTTTGCTCATCACCAGCTAGATAGTGACAAGAGAAACTATTCCTAGTTAGTTTAATTAGGAATTAGTCTAGAAACCAAAGCCAGTCTAGTTCAGTAATGACATTAATATCCAATAACTAGGTCACATTATCCGCAATTACAATAGAGACTATAGAGTTCCTTGTGGAAAACAACTTTCTGTATTATCACAGGACATGAATAAAATCTGGGATATATCTAGTTCAATAATGGAGTCAGTCAAGCAGAAAATTAACCAACACACAGTTGAGCCACTGATCCAGTAACCCTAAAATTCCTGCAGTAGGTCAGGCATCTGTTTCAATCAAACCAGTGGGGAGAAAAGAATCCAGAGAGTTGTCTCATAGAGTGTTTGGAGAAAAGAGAATGTCACTCAGAAATGAAAGACTAGATGCTTTCACCTATGGAGCAGTGCTCAGTGCAGCAGGTAGGCAGGAAGGATAGCAGGGGCACTCTCTTGGCTCTAATGAACCTTCAGTTAATACTGGATTTGCTATGTGTGCCTCATACCCATTTGTTGGGCATATCATCCAACATATTTCCTAAACCTGGTATGGGGAGTCTTGGCAATTAGCAGAGGAGCTTTCTCCATCAATGAATTCTGCATGTGGGCTAAGCAAATTTAAGAAAATCCAGATCGCGGAAGTCCTTATTATTTCAAATGTCTTCCAGCTGTTTTCTGTCAATCACAGTGCTTTAGTACACCATGAAAGTTGTTGAGAACCTCTGATGCTGCAAAATATTTTCAGAAGATGAAGAGCAAGAATCTATCCTTACCCCATAAGGAAACCTCAAAGCAAAGGCTATGCCTGATCTGTCTAATCAGCACATAAAGGGTATTAAGGTCCTGATCTCACAAATTTCCAACAAACTCCAAGCCTACACTACAGCCTTCAGGACTGTTTTGCTTTGCGTGGAAACAACATATGACAAGGAGGAAGAAAGCTAACACTGGTTTGTTCCCTATCTGTAGTCATAAGTACCCAGAGTCCCACAGGTCAGATATAGCGAAGGATGACTTATTTGAAATGAAGGTATGGACAGGTATAGGTTCATCTAAGAAGCTGACACAGGAATCTCATAAGCACGTCAGCTACTATATCCTTTAATTCCAGCTATGTATATAGTAATCAACAGTGCAAGAGACTTAAAGATTTATTTTAAGTTTATCAATATTGTACCAATTTTTTCTCCCATGAAGAGAAACAAACTTAAAATAACAAAAATATCTAAAGCCAGCCACCAGTAAGAGTAGACAAGATAGCACACTTACTTTCACTGATTTACACAGTAGATAAGACACCAATCAGAGATTGGCATGCCTGTTCAGTACTTACTTGTGGGAGATGATGTGGTTATACACTAGACAAACGTCAAGGTCCTTAAATTTTCACCAAGGTACGTTCCCTGTGGTTTCACTGCAGAGGTCAAGATTTTAATTACCACGGCAAATGTATTTTTAAGGTGGGATTATGTATTTATAAGGTTTTGCATTGTGGTCTGCTTTTTCTGGTAATCAGCATTGTTAAGAGCTCTAATAATGTATAATTTATTAAAAACAGTCTTTTTCTTCGGATATCTCTGAAAATGTATTCTGTTTTGCAACTATATCTTGTCTTCATAAAGTGGTTACAAGTCAAAATGACATGCATCTGCAGCCTTTAAGAATAAAAATAAAGCTGTTTTCAAAACTACTTCCCTCATACTAAAACACAGTTTGAGAGAAGTGTAGTTTTCAATTTCCATGGTAGAGATGCACTAACCAATTGGAAGGCAGTTGCTGCCAGGAACATTTGGTGTCAATTACAGCAGGGCTAGAGAAAAAAAAAATAAATATATAAATTTTTTTTAGAGAAACTGGTGAAATCTCACGTTTTTCTTGGGTTTGTCAGAAGTGAGGATTTCCTGCATTTTCTGTTCCATCAAAAGGCAGTTTGTCCCAGCAAAATGTCAAGATGTCTTTATCTAAGTAATTGCCCCACTTGCATTCTCAGCAGACCAGAAAGTTGTACTGTTTTCATGAGTAATAATGAGACTACTAGAATGTGATTATTAAATGCAGACATCTGAGGGACAGAAATTGTAAAAACGGAGGACAATTTTCCACTTACACTTATTTAAATGGCTGCCACTATTATTCCTGGAACTGTCCCATGTCTGCTGCTATTGGTGGCCACATACCTCAGAGCCCAGGTCTGTCTTTATGCCATGAGTAACTTACCCCATGAGTAGTGCCACTGATTTCGTTCCCTACCCTTCCGACACAGCTACGGGACAGAATCAGGCCCTTATGATCTAACAAAAAAGCTCTCACAGTGGATAAGTGGAGGTGTTGTACTTTCCTTAAAAGCACTTTTTAGGCTATAATAAAACATACATGGACTGTAGTTTTCAGTTCATAAAGAAAACTAGTGCTTTCTGGGTTGAAAAAATGAGCTCCAATGAATAATAATGTCCTTGCTTGTGGCTTCAGAACTTAAATCCCATAGGTTCTCACCTTTTTCAATCCCATAGAGCAATTCCTTTCCCCATAAACTAAAGCTCCAGCCCACATCAGTTTTATTACATACCTTTAAAATGTCATTTTAGGCTAAAAATGTGCTAAATGAATTTTAAGTATGTTCTACCAATCATAAAAAGAAAACTGCATATAGACCTCCACAGACAATGTGGAGTACAGAAATTGTGTCATGTTGGGAAAGAAAACAGCCATAGCTGTTCATAGACTGCTGGTGAACCAGCAGTGAGTCAATCAAGCTATTCTTGGTTCCTTCAAAAAAAAACCCCAGTATTTTTTTCCTTTCGCTCTTTGTGCCCCTAGCACATGGAGGCTGCCTTGCTGCGTGTATAGCCAGAACGATCCCACTTGACTTCTGAGCGTGCCGGGTTTCACCCGTTGTACAGCTGGAAAGGCACCTCCTGGAGTGAACTGGGGGATGAGAGGTGTCATTGGGAGTTACTAGGGAAGCACGGGTTTCCCTGTGAATGATGAAGGTCTATGGCCTGGCATTAGCAAACTCCAAGTAGACAGCTTCTCGTTGTGGGGGGGGAAGCAGCTTTCTTGAGCTGGCACAATCTCTTGTGTAAGTTTTGCAATCTTGTATCTCACCAGAGCTATAAAAGGAGGCCCAGAACGTGATCTCATTTCCACCACATCTGGAATGATTCCATTGGAGTCACTAAAATCCCTCTCTTGTGCCTCCAGAACAACAGGCTGCAATTACTTCAAAAACTGTTAGCCACCAGAAAGAGTGGTAGGAATTCTCCTTTCCTAGGGGCACATTTGGCTATAACATGCAAACCCATGTCCCACACGTTAGATTTCTACTTACTTGAGCAGGGCACTAGCTTTTGCAGTTGCTATAGACTCCTCTTTCACTCCACTGAAATTCAGACAATTTCATTTTTAGATGCCTCATAGGTTGATTGCAAAGTACAAAGTGGTTGAAGTTTTAAGCTCTTGCTTCTAGTCATAAGGTGCTCAATATTAATGCGAAGCTTTATTACACATGAAGAGCTACTGAAAGTAACTTACATTTTTCCTTCCCTCTCAGACAATACATTTGGGTCCCATAGCAATGAGGATAAGTTGAATTTATAAGTGCAGTGTGGCAAAAATTACTGCAAAGTATATTTTTTTCAAAAGTTCCTAAAATTTTCCTTAGAAGAAAACACAATTTTCTGTAATTCTGTGTTAGCCCTGACTATCAGGATTTCCACTACTTTCAAAAGTAATGTCTGCTTTCATTTGGGAGGATAGAATGCTGATAGAATACATTTTCTCACAGTAAAATTAGCATTCAAATTAAAACAGCATTCCAGTCTGGTATCTTACTGGCACAAACCAAGCACAACCAGTACAACTCATCATACAGTCATCTCAAACCAAAGGCCAATAATACACTACCATTTATTCACACTTATTTATTTATGTGCATTTCTAGAAAAACTTCACATATTTCTCTGCATAGGACACATTTCTTGGTCTAATTAACAACCCTTTAATCTCTTCTATTCGATATTTTATTAGAAGACATGTGACAAAAAGTTATTCTTGACTTTAATGTCTTACTGAAATTAAGGGTGTTAATTCCATTTATAGACAAGAATATTAAAACTGAAGGGAACCGACATGGCAATTTCTCTCGTCACCCACTGCCAAGATCGTTTCTAGTTTTACTTTGGTGAAACCTGGGAAATATGATGTTAGCCCTTCTCTGTCTCCTTCTCCCAGCATTATTAGAGAAGAGTTGGCATAGTCTCATTTTATTTATTTCATTCAAAGACCTCCTCACCTTCCCTCGGCTTATTTTTTCCCCTTCTTTCTCCTCCCACCCACTCCCAGTCATAAAGCTTTCTGTAATTATGGTAAGCTTCACAGCTCTGTGGGTTTAAAAAAAACCCTCATAAAATAAAGCCTTTTTTTTTTTTTTTTTTTTTTAAAGCAGAACACATGCAGGGTGCTTAAGAGAGATGTGAAAATGCTCTCATTTGACTACCCTCATTTGAGGGCAATTTTTGGCAACAGACGAAATTCATAAAGAACACAAGGAATAAATTAGCAGGTCATCAACATCTTTGTAGCCACAGAACATGAGAAAAATGATGAGGGATAGGTTAGGTGAATCAATGGGTAAGTTATCTATTAGAAAAAAAGACAAGAGGGTGACTGTTTGATCCCCCTGAAATTATTAAGTCAAATTGTTTTTTTCATTTCTCCTTTTTTTCTACATCTCCTAACTATTGGTGCCTCCTTACTGAGTGCCTACCTTGGGTCTCCCGGAGCCTGCTCTCAGGGTTGAATATTTACAGTTCCAAATAAAGTTCTAAAGCACAGTCTCACAGTCAGGTTTCATATACGTCAAACAGTCACCCAAAGCATGTCACCCAACATTAGTGGAAACATTTGGAAATAACGGTCTTGTACAGCACACTGTGTAAAAGAGAAAATAATATGAAATTTTTACCTTGCAATGATTGTATCTGTAAAGTAAGTATTTTACAAGGCTTGTTATATCAGATTACTTAGGAATGTGAGGGATTTGTCCTTTCTTTGCGTAGAAAGTAATGTTTCCTGCTTTCAACTATCTTATTGTTACCAGATCTATTGCTGCTGCAGCAGAAACAAAGTGAATACATCAACAAATCAACAAGGAAAGATTTATTTTTTCTTAATAAGTTAAATGAATAGAAAATGGCCCATTTACAGGGGTCTCGTGCCAAAACTGGGAGTTAGAAACAACTAAATAATAGGAATATAACACCTTGCCTCTACAATCTAAGCATTCAGAAATTCACCATATGCTTGACATATGCTAAAGGTCACAGGCAGCCAATGGCAAAACATGAGAGAGTTTCTGAATGTTATAAATTATCATCTTCCAGCTAAAAAGGCACTGAACCCAAGACATGATAGATTTTAAGACTAGAAGGACCTAAACTGTGATTATCTTCTAGTCTGATCTTCAGCAATAAGCGTTTGGATTGGTTGTAACCGATAAAAGACGAATTACCCTGTTTTCCATATATCATCCACCCTCAGATAGACCAGCATCCCCCGAAAGAACAGTGTGCAGATAACCCTCAGATAACGTACAAGTTAATGCAGAAAGCATCTGGCTCCAGACAGTAGGCAAGAGCTATGGCACATTCCCTCCCTCTCAGCCCTCTCCACGGGACCCTCTTCTCCATCCCACCAACCCTGTCTCCCACATGCTCTTTCTTCCCGTAGCCCTTCGCTCCTGACACTTACAGGTCGATAAATCTGTCCAGCGTAGAGAGCTGTGATGCCTGCTGGAGGTGCAAGGAAGCTGGGAGCACGGAAAGAGGGAGGAGAGCCATGGACGGGATGGGGGAAGGCAGCACCAAAAACCGACTGGGACACCGGGACATGGAAAGGGAAAAGGCTTGTCCTCATAGGGAGATGTGTGACATGTGGGGAAAATCACACTAACCTTTGTTTTTATGGTTTGACAGCTCATTCTCCTTGCTGGTGTTAGGTTGGCATATGAAAGGAAACTCTGGAATTAAAAATCTCCTTGTTATTGTCATGTACATAAAAACCTGTGCTGCAGACTAATTCCTAAGTACGTTAAATACATAGGAGTGTGTGACCAAGTTTATTTATATAAGTAAATGTCTATAAATATTGGAATTTCACATAAAATGTCAAAAGTTCACATTTCCATAATAAAAAAAGTAATTCCGAAACGAGCCCTGATTTACTGTGCTTTTGTGTGTAATAGTCTTCAGCACTTGACCCCATGTTCTCTCTCAACTCATTTTTTTGACAGTACTTCAAGTTTTCCCCTCATTTTCTAATTTTATCCTTTCCATACCCACAGATTGTTCTCTTTATTAATTAAAAACTGGACCAGAGTTAATTTATACTAGTCAGCTGGCTAATACAGCAACTAGACTGATCAGCCCATGAGCCAAGTCAGACTTGATAGCTGCTGAGCTCAGACTGTATGAAGGAGGAAGAAGAAAAGGCAGGGGACACTAACTTGAAGCTCTCTCCTTTACCTATCCACCAATTTTTACCTACTTGCAAAAGCAATTTTTTTTCTATGTACTTTCTACCACTTTAAAATGTTCTTGAAACTGCCAAACAGGTCACAGACAGATGAAGATAGAGAGCCCAATAGCATGGTAACATAAAATTTGTTTCCCCTAGTGCTCAGTTTTTGCCCAATGCAAAGGTACTGCCTTTTTTCTTTTCTTTTCTTTTTTTTAATCTTTACAACTCTCATCAGCCTTCCAGTCAGGAAAAAAAACATTTTGGCAAGTGCTCTGTTCTTTATTTTGATTTAGCTTATCCTTATTTGATGCAGCACCAAAGCCTATTCCTGAAGTTATATTACAGCTGCAGGATATGACTCCCTGTATGGTTGAAGTTTTGATCTCATGAAATGGGACTAATTGCATTAGAAAAGGGTATGTTTGCATACCACAAAATATTTTTCTGCAGGCCATATTATGCTTTATAAAAGCAAGAGGCAGGAATAGATACAAAAATTTGAGTCTGACTCTGGCAACTGAATCAGTAAACTAAAATTCAGGAAGACATATGTAAATGTTACAGCTACTGAAGACTAGCTTAACACCATATGAGGAAAGAAATCTGATTAGTCTTTGACATGCAAGTCATTCACTGTGTTCTTTCCGGCTCCTCAATACACTGTGAGTAACACTATTCAGCTTATTGATTAACAGATTATTGTTAGATTACTACAGATCTGACCTTGGGCTGATATAACAAGGCATACCAGTGCTTTTCTTGCAATTGGTTGTTACTCCATAAGCCAATGGACTTCTCTTTGGTGGCAATGGTTACCAAGCAAATGATGTTTCCCTCTTAGCCTTTGGCAGTTACAGCCAAAATATTGTTGGATAAAGCAGTGGACATGAGGTTTTTGTGCTGCTTTGAGTAGAAAAAGACCTGCTCATCTGAAATCCTTACAGTTCCAAGGCTTCCTTAGGATGCAAATGCTTACCTCTTATTTTAGGATGTAGCTTCTCTTAACAAAATATTTCACTGGTAGATGGATCTGTCACTTTTGATTATCTGTTTTGGGGGAAGACCACTTCATTAGATTAGACGGGAGAGGTATATCAAAACTTTCAAGTCAGTTTTTTTTTTACAGAAAAAAAGACTACTTACCGAATTTGAAATTCATACGGGCATTTCTTAATTTTTAAGCTATTTTAGCTATTTTGAAGTTTGAAAGGGAATCTTCCAAGCTTAAAGGGAATGCATTTATTTTCCCACAACTTACTTTTCAGTAAGGGGGGGGGGGAAATTTAAAAAGATGAAGACAGGAAACATTCCTTTTTTTTTTTTCCAAAATGTCTAAACATTTTTAGGAATTTGGGATAATTATATCTTTGTATTATTTGCAGTAGACTTCTTGAACAATATTTTTATCCTTGCATCCAAATTGCAAGTAAGTTAATATCTAAAATAACCTTCTAGAATTCTAAAAGAAGGATTTTCAAAAGAGATTGCTCATTTACAGTTCAATTGTCTTTAGTTATAGCCCAGAGTAAGAGATAACAATTTCTTGCTCCTTCCCCCCTCTTATGGGAAGAGGGACTGAATTACTTACAGTTCCGCTCAGCAAAATCATCAGGTCATTAAAGCAGAATTGGGCCACCTGCATACAAACACGGAGATTAAAAAACAAAACAAAACCATACTCATTTGGCTGCCATCTAGCACTGAAAATGTCTAAACTCACCACTCACAGACACGTTTGACCAGAAAGCACTGTACAAGCTTAACACCTGCCCAACCTCTGTGGGTTGACCTTTATCCGCTAGATATCCAAATAGATACTCAAAAGACATTTTTCATAGTATAATGACAAGACACGATACAACCATCCACATATAAAATTTCTTGCTGGTGCTGCGACACAGCAAGTGTTATGCCATGGCCTGGGAAGGTGGATGTCTCAGCTTGAAGTTTCAGAGCGATCAGAGGCTCAGGATAGAAAGGAAGGAGCAAGAAGGTGAGGGTGAAGGATGCAAAGGGGTATCTCTGGGTACTCTTGTTGGTGATTTACTCTGTTGTGGCAAATCACTGAGAAAAGGAAAGCATACAGCTGGGATGGGGAAGACCTGGCATCAACTCAAAGCCTATTTTTATACCCTATCTAAAGCCAGCTGGATGCTAAACTCAGAAACAAGCTTCAGAGCAAGAGCAGGAACATAACCTTCCCATCCCAAAGTGGATGCCACAATCACCAGGCTGCAGAGCTATGCTCCCTGTCGAACGCACTTGCACGCAGATGCATACCCTCCTATGATCAAATAAAAAAATGCGGACCGATAGGGAGTCCGCTCTTTAAAAAAGAAATAAATACATAAACCCACCTTTGAGAGAATTCTAACTTTTGACAGAGTTTTAAGTGTCTGAACCTTACGGGAAAGATTCAGGGTCTTTGTAAGTGAACTGAAATACTTTCACATATTCCAGGCACCAAAGAAGAAACCACAGGGATGTACGCCTAATTATGCAGCATCCGACCGACTGGACGGAGTGATACAGCTCTCGGGTCCTGGCTCACTTTCTCTAGAGCACGTTCTCAGGCCCCTGCTCTGGCTGATCCCTGCACCGAGAGCTCCCCCCCTGCAATGACACCCTGCGCACCAAGCACCTCATTACAGAGCTCCAGCGTCCTTTGTCAGAGTTAGCTTTTAATTAACACGCTGGGGGCTCCCAGCCAGTTGCTTTGGCTGGTGAATAGGTGAAGTGGGCTTATGAATCTCCCCAGCCATCTTTGCTTTCTCTTCAGCCATTAACTCTGTCATTCATCTGGGAAAGAAAGAAAGAAGGTACTCCCTGCCATCCAGTAAGATCCAACCTACTTTTCAAAACATAAAACCTTTCCTTAAAAGAAATCCCACGTTAAGAGTTCCCCAGAATGTGTCAGAACTGCATGTCACATCATAGGCAAAATGTTTCTTATTTACTACTAGTGCATTTGCCTAGCTGCCCACGAGGACCAACTCTCTCACGCATCCACTGGGATAACTATTTACACGTGGCTTTCTGATAATTTTAGTGAGGCATATGCTTCTGCAGGATTACGGCTTAGTGATTAAACTTTTTTCTACTTGATGTTGTTGCATTAATTTAACCGAGTTAGGAATTTAGCATAACAAGAAGTAGCTGTCCAGACTCTTCAGCTGATTTTTTATCTATTTACTTTTAAAGATCAGTGTTACATTTGTTTTACTCTAAGTAAACCCCCTCCCCCCCCAATTTTGATTTTACTTCCCAGAAGTAAATTAAAAGAAAGTAATTCAACACTTCCTGGTGGTCTCCAGAGAATGGGCATCTTTTCATCATTCAAATGAAAAAGCAGAAAATAGCTTGTTATTTTAATTATACTTTGAGTCTCCTCCCTGCCCCCTCCCCCCCCCCTTCTGATTTTTAGGTGGAGTTTTTATTGCTCCTGTTTTCTAAAAATTAGAGTAAGTGCTTTAGCAGCACAATCAACTTCATGTATTATGGAAAGTGGCCTGGAATACTGCCAATTTGATACTTCATTATAAAAGCAAAAAGACTTGTAGAAATACTTACTCCTCATGAAATCTGCAAATTAAACCCACATCAGCCTTTTAATACTAAATCCTATTTATTTTTCAATGTAACTTGTTTAAGCTGAATAAAGGCTTCATTTTGGCACTGTTTTTCTGTTTTGTTTCATTTCATCACATATGTCACAAGTAATCATCCAAAGCTATGAAATGGTCAAAGACAGATTACTGAAGATTTTAAACAGTGGCTTTTAATACTGAGACAAATCAAACTTCCTTGTAAAACACTACATTCAGTGAAGAACTGCATGGGAGAAACTCCAGCAGTCAATAAATTATAATGAAATCAAAATCTACTGGAAATGCACCGCTCCCTTCTTGATCTTATTTTTTTGATCTCTCTACCATGTCCAGCCCTATGTGTACACTACCATGGATTAGATAGGACTCTGCCTGCTCCTCACATAATGGAATCATTAGACATTTTTCAGGCTAGAAATGCGGTTGTACATAATTCATCCTTTTTCATATGTGTACCTTCATCTTTTTTCTCACGTTAAAAATGGTATAAGGCAAGATCAAATGTCATTGCCTTAATTTTGCCCACCAAGGAGGCTTGCTAACCCACAAAGATCTTCCTAATTAGCTCCCTTTTAGGCTGCCAATTACAGCATGGCTATTTCCTGAACATAATTGATCAGAGCACAAAATCTTCGTTAAGCACTATAAGAGTTCTTCAAATTTGCATGGGAAATGTCTGCCAGCTGCAAGGCTCAGGTAATTGCACTATTATCTCCCCAAAGTAGACAAAACACAGCTTTATTTTTCAGTTAAATCCATACTACCCTTAAAAACAAAAAAGGCTGTATTCAGAGGCACACACATGCAGCCTTCTCTCTGTAGTGCTCTCTCCAGCAGTTCACTGAAGTACAAAAATTGGAGTAGAGACTTATTACTAGAAATAATACTGTACAAGTCCTTCTGTGAAAGTAAACGTGTATATAAAATCCCAGATTATCTTTCCTACTACTCAATGCCCATTATAGTGTGATCCATTTTCAACTTCACCATTATAAAAACTGATTTCTTACAAAAATGCAGATATTACAGGTATTGCAAAGAGACCATCCAGTACATTAGGGTTTGGGGTTTTTTTAAATGGAAGATCTTTTTTTCTTCATCTTGCATGTATTCTAATAATTAATGTATGTTCAAAGATATTACTTCAAACTTTTCCTTGGTTGCCACTGATCTAAATCACTATTTGTATTTATTTTTGAAAGCTGCTTACAAGTTTTTAATCCTCAGAAATCCTCTTGACAGCAATGATGTGGTGGAGGCAACCGTAAGGATCTCTGTCTTCCACAAAGCAATTAGTTACTCAACTTGAAGAAGGATTTTCTTATTCTATTTAAGAAGAAAGAAAATAGAAACCAAAAGCTATCAGTATACCATGGCCCAGTGGGCTAGTGTTGTTTACATAGCTTAATAAAATTCAAATCCATAATGTATCAGTATCTCTTTTTTCTTTTACCCTGAGGTAACTCAGTTCCACTGAGGCTGGGGGAATCATCCTTGATGTGCAGCACTGTCAGAACAGTGCTGCTCTAACCCTACATTATGCGTGAGATTTATTAGCAATACAATTTTTTTCCTCAATCTCTTCAAACACTTCACAATCATTAACTCTGTTTTCTACTCAAATAATGCTCTGCAGGAAAGTTTGAAAGTACCAGGGGTCAGATTTGCAGCTAGTATGAATGAAAGCAGATCTGCTGAAGCGTCAGGGAGCCGCCATGTCTACTTACACAACTGAAGACGTGCCTTCTTTGTGGCTCCTCTCATTTTCCTGACACACTCTCTGTCACTTGGATTGTGAAAGTATTTCAGGTGTCATAAAAAGATATCACGCTTTTACTTAGCACATTCAAAGCAGACTCAAGATCTAGCTCAATTACTACTTTGCCTTTAGACAACCTTGCCAGATGGACATTTTGGCGGATATTACAAAAGGCATTAGTGATCAGAAATCTGTGTGGTTTTCTGTTTCCTAAACTAGATATTTATTATCTGTGAGCAGTTGACTCAGCATCATTAATTCATGCCCCATTTCTTTCTTGCATTTGTTACTGTGATCTTTCTTAACCATTCTTCCAATTCTGTATTTTTATTTGGGAAGATTACTAAATTAGTAATCTAATCTAGGTTTGTTTTATTACCATTCTATATATACTTTCTTCTGCTGCTTAAATACAGAGGCATTCTTAGGAAAAAAGTTGTAAGGGTTTTATCCTTACGATACCTAGCTTATCGAAGTCAGTGCTGGTTGATAACCAGTTCTTCAAATGATTAGTTCCCCTTTGCCCCACCACAACTATAAGAAAAAAACTTACCACTTTATAAATTCGACTAAAGCTCATTTTACCGCTGAACAGCTGGTTTAGAATGTAACTCTTTTACAAAGTGAATGGTGATTTATGTTGTTTAGCATTATACAATGGGCTTATGTTACATCAATGCATGGATTACAAACCTGGGCACAAAGAACGCATTTGATGTGCAAGAAATCTTGGAAATCATACATAAGGTGAAGTACGCTTGTTTCTAGTTGAGAAGGTTTCAAATACAAAGTGATATTCTAACTTTTACAAAGCTCTTCCCTTGGCATCTAATATTTACAATAAGCAGCATGCTGTATATTCAAAGAATGTAAACTTTAAACTGCAGGAATGAATATTTACTATAGATTAGATATATATGCAGAATGATCTAGACACTTTTTAACAAATTCCTCCATTCGCCTAGCCAGTAATAACACAGGGCACAAGCACATTTCCACAAATAATGTTACAGTTGCTGTCACTGCTTCTTCACTGCTGTAACACAATAGTTTCTTATCGATACCACATACTCATATATAATGCAGCCTTGCAAGTGAGATCTGCAACTTTGCTTGACCATACCTTTATGCTGGCATACAACATCAGTAAATACGCATGGTGTGCTTCTCACCTCAGTTGCACTGCGCTTTGGGGGGAGTAACTCACGGTACCTTTATATCGGAACCCCAGTTGAATTGCTGAAGCAGCAAAGTAGAAGGATGCCCACAGCGGTGTGAGAACTGTGCCTATGAAACAGAAATAGAAATGGTAATGCAGACCATGGATAAATAAGGGGAGAGCGGGAAGACAGTACGCCAGCTAGCAGAGTTTGTGAGGCACTCAGTGTGGCGCTTCATCGTATAAAGCACTACACCCACCATCTCATTTCCTGAATTCCTGTGGTGGGATAAGACTCTGGGAGTCAACGCACCACGTACAGAGCCCGACGTCTTGGATCAATGATCACTTAGGTCAGGGACCTTGTGCAAACTCACCACAGCTCTCTTCTCGCCCAGATTTTCTGCCCAGGGATCTGGACCATTGTGAAGGGTGTCATAAAGGGTTGGGGGTGGTCTCATCCTGACCCCCATCCAGAATGTGCACCTACAGCCTTGGTCTCTGCTGGGCTTGTCACTAATGAATAAAAGATGAAGGAAATGAAGGAAAGCAGCCTGGGTGCCACAGGTTAGACATAACGCCTTCAGAACAAGGCACAGGGCTGTTACTTCAAAAGGTACTACACTGGTCCTAGTAATGACATAGCCTAATATCCTAATGTTCGTAATATGCAGGAGGAATTATTGAGAGCTCTTTTATCCTGACTTTCATGACTTCCCACCTTTCCTGGCACCCTTCACTTCCATTGATAAGCTTCAGCTGTAGTGAAATAAAAGCTTCAAGCTCAAGAAAAAAGATGCTCTTCTTGCAAGTTCTACTGCCCAAGTATGAACTGTAGTAAAACAGGAAAGGGGAAGACAGGAGCAGGAAAATTTATACAGTATTGTAGAAAGACTCTTATTAATAGGATTGTCCCTGCCAAATAACACCACCACCACCCTTTCTAAAAGCTGTTTTCAGCCATTTCCAAAGCTACTTAATGGATTTTATTTTTTTTTTTTAATCATGTCTACAATTACACTGCTCTTGCTAAATGGAAACTGATTTTAAACATCTCTTGCTTTCATTTAGTGGAATGTCTCATTTGTACAATCCAACTGCTTCTGTTCCTTGGAAAGTATCCTGTTGTTTTTTTAATTTAATGTCTCTAGGTTTCACCAGATCTTAGGTGGGACAAAAAACTTGCAGCTGCGTTTGAAAGAAAGAAAGAAAAAGTAAAAGCCAATATATGCTGAAATAATCGTCATACAGAAGTGTTTGGTCTTGTTCCTAGATTCTGTTCAAGACATTGACACACAGATTGTCATATCATGACATAGACCTGCTCAGAGAAATTTTCATCACTAGCAGCCAAAACCAACAAATAATGGACCACTCTGTGGCTTTCATTATGTCTGATCTCACACCCTGACAATTCAAATCAGACCAAAAATTAGACCTGTAGGCCATCAGGGATTCTTGGGCATATATGAGAGATTCATAAAGATTTATCCAGAGGTAAAGTACTCATCACCTAAATAGATGAGGGTTTGTTTTTTTTTTTATTTTGTGCTATTCATTCTTGTACATGGTAGAAAGCAAAGAAATTAGTCCTCCTACCTCTGTATTTAAGGATGTTTTAACTTTCTGACCGCTTCTAGGTCTAGACTTTTTGGTGGAAGGTTGGGAGAAGGCAGGATGGGAAGAGGAAACTCCAATAGCAGTTCATCCCTTTTTAAAATGTTTTCTGAATGAAGACAATACAGCTACTAAAAGGTACCTGTCTCTTGCCTTTGACTAAAGAGTAAACTTTGATAAATACCTTAAACAAAATATCCCAGTTTAGGTGGTTAAAAATATGTGAAATGCACCACAAACTAAAGCAATACTATGGCGCTCTACTTGTAGGATAAGATTCATCCTTATGAAGAAAATATAGCTCTTAAATCCCATTTACACCCTAATGTTTGAGGATTTAGTAAGGGCTGCATTTCCTGGGTGATAATTTTTTCTTATGCTACAACCTCACACTACACAATTTTTTATATTGTGATATACAAATAACTGCTCAACAAAGTTTTCCAGTAGAATTTATAGAACAGAGAGATACTTTGACATAAAATGTAAGGTTCCTTTTACCAATGGAATAATGACTATTCCATAAATAATTTCAGTCCAATTGCAGTGCAACAGTTTTACTCCACAGCTGATCCAGTGGGACTTACTTCTTTAAAAACTCCAGTAAAGCTTTTTATCTTGTATTCTAAAAATACACTGACTGCTTTCATAGACCGGAAAACAAAAGTACTCCCTTCAAATTCCAACCACAATTTAGAAGGGTGCAAAAGAGCAAAATGGAGTCCCATTTAAAAAACCACATATCTTTGAAGTCTGTGAAGAATTTCCTTCTTTTTAGAGATTTTAAACACAGTGCCAGCAGTCATCCCTTGTACAGCTACTTCTCTGAAGTAGCTCCAGTTCCAGTAGATGTAACTTCCTCTATATATCTCTGCCTGAAAAGTCTGATGAGGCCGTAGCCAGAAAACCTCAGGAGCCAAGGGTCCAGATCCTCAAACATGGATCAGAGGGAGTAAGACATCTTAATAGGAATTGGGTGCTTTTGCAGATCTGTGTCTAAATTGTTTATCATTCATAGCAACCATTTCTTGTGAAAACATTGAAGAAATTGTAAAGGAAAACCATCACACTGATTTGAAAACTGCCTATTTGGAGTCCCCTTTTACTGCAGTCAATGCTCATGTTACACAAAACCTTTGTGGAGCATGACTAAAATAGTCTATTAAATCAGGTTCGGTGATTTGCAATGTTTTTAGCACAGATCCATTCATCAAATAAAGTTTTCAGGTTTAAATTCTTGTACATGAGCACAAGGCTAAATTTCTCAACTTTCGTAGCTGGTCACAGCATTAAGCAGGTAGAAGACAGGTGGAATTAATTCAGCTCAGGAGTTAATACTCCCTGTACATAAATATGCCTAAAGAGAAAAGAGGAACTCAATTGCAGTAATAGAAGACAAAATTCTATCCCAGCTGGCCACCACCTCATACCCTGCTTGCATACACTGCATTGTTTCCTATGGACAACGTTCCATGTCTAATTCACCATCATTTGGCACGTGAAGAGCATGCTGGTTTTAAATCACCACTGAAGTTTTGAGCTGAATTTTGGCACCTCCAGTAATGATAGCAACACTGATTTCTAAACATTTAAACTCCATCATACTCGAGCATACAGCTCAAAAACCTCAGCAGACAGTCAAAAAAACCAGAGGGCTGTACTGGTAGCAGGCATGTTGCATGCCATGCTTTCTTTACAGGTTATTGCAGAGGTGTATAGAAAAGACTACTACGATGTCTCCCACCGTCTCAAGGGAACAAGCTTCTCCAGGAGCAGCTGCAACAGACCAAACAAGTACAGCGGAAGCCTCTAAGACATTCTTTCAACTCCCATCCTTTTTGGAAGGGCTAAAAAGACAACTCATGTCTCCCACCCTTTTAATTTACAAGTTAATTTCAGGGGAAAAGAAGATTCTGAAGGGCCTTCCCATCTGCCTTGTGTAATTTAATTTTCACTTCAGATGTAAAGGACCTATGGCCAAACTCCACACTTGTTTACAGCAGTATATTCCCATGTTTACCGAGTTATAACTAAATCAAAGTTTTCTGCCACAGCATTCTGTTTACTTGACTCACTTGGCTCCCTTTACAGTGCCTTTAGCGACACATCCAAACGTTTTGTGGTTGGTAGCTGTTGTCTCCTAATCTTTAGTGACAGCTCAGCTCGATCTCTGGTGTTTTCCAGGCTTGGAAAGAAGACAGAAAATAAAATAACATTTTTTCTCATTCTCATTGACATTTTTCCTCATTTTTTTTTTAATGAAGGCTCTTTTCAACAGAAGTTTTCTGGTTTTCACTTTTATGACTGAGTTTTCAAACTCTGAATTTTAATTGTTCTTCTCTGTGGCCCAAGATGTTTCTCACCATTCACACAGGCTTAGGAAAAAGGTTTCTAGTGATAAAAACTGTAAAGAAATGATTATTTGATGTCCGATGTAGTAAAATTGCTGTAAATTGAAACAAGTAACATTTTTCCCCTCGTTTTGCCTTACCTCCTTTCCTTTCCATTTTAGAAAGGAAAGACAGCTAGAGACGAGGGAGAAACACTGACAGAAAAACATGATGAAGAGCGCTCTTGGATGATGGTCTGCGAGACAGACCCCCGGTAGTTTTGAACAGCTCTGGTCACTTGCATTCATACAACCAAGAAGAAAGGAAGTATTTATCAAGCCGACACTAGCCTCCTTGCTCCGAGTGCAGAGACCTATCAATTTCTGTCTTTTGGCTAGTCTTTGTAATAAATATAGGCTTGGTGTGTAATGAAAACCAGCTGAGTGTTTCTCAAGGTACAGATGCTTTCTTTTCTTCTGATTCCAGCTAAGATTGTTCTTACTTGTCATAATCTCTCACAGCTGCCAAAAATCCATCTTATCGTTGCATGAGGTGAAGTTTCCATTAACAGCTATTATGGTAGCAGAGGTCAGGCGTCCAGTGTCAAATGAGCTGCTAAAGAGAAACACAGTGCTAGAAAATGCTGTACGAGGGAGAAAACCTCAACTGAGGTGTGTTTTATTATTAATTTGAATAGGTTTTATGTGCAGATGTGGCTGGGCTGTGCTGCTGACAGACCGGTTTCTGATGTCCCGGAAAAAGAGAGGGAAATTTGGGGTGTGGAGGAAGTGGGAATATACATCCACTGGCCTGACTGAAGAGGAATTTTAATAGTTTTGATGATGCTCAGTTTTCAGTATGTCAGCCAACCAGACTGGCTGCCCCTTCATGTTGGAGGGCTCTAATGAAGGAAGCTCTGACCATAAACACCACTTGCAATTTCAACACTCACATCGCTGCACTTGGGGCTCCTGACTCCCAGTCATTGCAGGGCAACAAAATAAAAGCAGTAATAATAATAGTCTTTAGTTTCCAATCACTTAATGGAAAATAAGAAGTTCCCCCCAAAACCAAACAACTCCATCTCAACGTTTTCATTTTTAAAAGATCTTCGTCCAGTAAAAGCATCTGGCTTGAATGCATTCTTTGTTATATTGAATGACAGTATTTTAATACCCTTCTAGTATGATGATGGCATAATTTTCTTTAGGAATTACCTACTTGGAAGTGCATATTAGCTGGAAGACATTTTGAATACTAAAACTGTGTGCGTGTCTTTGTATCTATCTCTACGGTAACTGTACCAAAGCTATAATCATATGGGAGTATGCACTGTGCAGGTGCCAAGGGTTAATTGTAAGTGTGCTACACTCAGAACAAAGACAGAAGTAAGCAGATCAAAAAAGAGGGTTCAATAAATTTAGGACTTCTTTTACAAACCCCCTCAATTTTAAAATAATTAAATGCATAATTATTTGGAAAACCATTACAAAAATATTGACTATTATGATATATTTTAAAAATTACTTTTGACATTTGAAAACATAAAGGAATTCAGTATTTGCAGAAAATATTGGCTATTTTTCAAAGTATCACAACATTATTCTTTCCACAATACCTCGATGTTGCAGGCTCAATATGTGCTTTGGCATGCAAAGATTCCTACAAGCCCCTTATCACCCATGCTCAAAGCCCTTAAATACACAGCTACAGACGAAATAGATCCTCAATTGGCAAACTCTCCTCAGGATTAAGGGACAGAGCATAGAGAAAGCTACGAATTGCCTTTAATTTTCTTCTTCATTGTATGGATAGAGCAAAGGTGTGGGCACTTTGCGTAAGAGTAATTTACACTATAAGCATTGTGCACAGGCACAGTGTAGCATGTGGAGTTATTATTTTCCCCCAGACTGTAATTCTAAATACACACTCTACCAAACAATGCCAAAACTATCAGACACCAACACTATTGCAATATCTCTGCAACATCCTGCTGAGCCAAGGGCACCCTTCCTCTACCAGAAAGCCACGTTCCAAGTTTATGGGCCAGGCTTTATGGAGAATGGGACTTCTTTTGTCAACTGCTAGCATTTTTATGCAGCATGGAAAACAATCTCCCACACAGAGCTGTGAGGACCCCGCACTGAATTTAGTCCCATGTTATGCAGCTTAAAAAAAATCCCTACTATATTTAAACCATTACAAAGCTTTTACAAAATTCCTCACAAGGAAGCACATCAAAACCCATCTTTGCTGACTCCATCTGCATCTCTGGCAGTAAACTGGAGCAAATCCAGTACCAGTACCCAAGCCACTACCACCAGGACTTGGGGAGCAGCTTGTGCTCGGGAGCAAATACGCAGGTGCTCTGTGACAATGCCAACACCGCATTGGGGTCCCACGGGGGCTGGCAGAGAGGGAGCAGTACGGCTCTGGAGGATAACTGGGAAGTGAAGGGCACATCTGTAATATCTTCCCAGAGCCTCACAAACCTAACTCTTATTCTGTACCTTCTACAATGAAGCAACTCTGAAATAATAAAGGAGCAGGAGATGCAGTATTAAGCAGCTTTTTCTTCCCTCCTCCCACAGAAGGTATTAATGGTGCAAGCAGAGGTGGACATTTCAGTGATGAAGACAAATCGTCTCTGAACTAGTCTGCAGCCGCTCCTTAGTTAGCACAGAGATTTACTGTCTTCCTTACTGCTAAAATTTCAGGAAAGGCATTGAGTCATAGCCCTGATTCAAAAGGATGTTGGTTAAAAAATCCACTATCTTTTACATGGATTAATGAAGATGTTTTTCATTTGTCTCAACTACACAAAACCTTGTTTTATAGAACGTGTGGTTGACCTATTGACACCAAAGTATTTGGGTTTGGTTTTTTCTTTTTTTCTTTTCCTAACTGGGAGAAGATTTACATATATGTCAGGATTTCTGGTGGAAATCTGGTCTCTTTCAAAGTATACTGATAATAGGAATACCAGATTAATGAGCATCTCAGTTGAATTAATGGAAACAAGGCATGAAAGTGAAAATGTACAGTAAATGTATGCAAGTAAAGAAAAGAAGATATACTCTGCTATTTAGAATTGCACTTTGAGTAACTGTGAGTGAGCAATAGATCACTAAGAACATTTTTCAAGATGTTTTTTACATTAAAACCAATCTTTTGTAACCTGTGTTCTGCTCCTTAATGCTGGGGTCCTCCTTAAATGCAAGATTGAGATTACGCAAGGATAAAACATCAGCACTTCTACCGTCGTCTCAAAATTACAAGCAAAAAAGCAGTACGCATGCATGCATCTCCGACAAAATAATTTTCAAGGCTCCTGCGATTTAGCACATTTCTGTCTTCCAAGTAAAAACGGGAAGCCAAACCCAGCCTGAAGGCAGAACAAGATGGGACAAGGATGCTTTTACCAGGGCTGGCTGAGGAAGACTGCCACAGCCTTTGCCAGCCAGTCGCTGCTTCCTTTAGTGCCGGCAGTCTTACAAGTTGCCCTTTATGTCCCAAGAGGATAGAGTGCATTTGGCCAAGTTGCACTCTCTTCTTACCCTCTCACTCTCACCCTCGCTCTCTTCTTCATAAAGGAGGGAAGATTTTATCACCCTGCTTGCAAAGAGATGCAGAGAAAGATTTAGGAAATGGCATCCAAGATGGACGGGGCCCCAGAGAAACTGTCATACCAAACAGTGGTGGATGATATCAAACAGCACCAATACAAGTACAATAAATTTGAGACAGTAACTGAAATAAATAAATTAGGGAAAACCAAACAAAAAAGTATTTCCACCAGCAAGATGTAATTTTAGACATCAATGCCACAGTAAGCTGCGGAGATAAAAACTGAAAATAAGAAGTTATGCAAGATACATGAACATCAAAAATATAGAGTCAAAATTAATGTTAAAAACGTTCAGCTTTTATCAGCATCACACTTGATGTAGCTCATGATTCTTTTGCTTACTTAGTATTACACATTTCTTTGTGGACTACCACCAAACACCAGCAGCTGTAGATGACAGACTTTGGGTCTGATTTAGTGTGGCAGCTCCTATATTCCCTCTAGTTTCTCTTTTCCTCACAGTATGAATCCATCACATTCCTATGCAGCAGAGCAGAAATAACAGTATTTCCAGTTAAAACTGTTACAAAAATTAAGTTCTGCTTTGTTGGTTACTGTTATGTCACAATTTTTTTTTTTTTTTCTGAGAATTGTTCTATAAAAGTAAGATGTTTCCATCCACACTTCTTAGTCAAACTTTTGATTTCATAAAAAATCAGAAGCATGAAATTTGTTGAAAAAAATTTTGAATTGAAAAAATATTACTGCAGTTGTACAGGTGCCTCAGCACTCTATTATCCTCTAGGTTAGGGTCCTTGACCAAGTAACCTGTCTTTTGATGCTTTAAAATCCATTCTCTTGTTGAACCACCTGGTGCTTCATGAGAGATGGCTGGGCCCTGGCCCTCAGGGGAATAAGGTTCTATGCAATATCCAGTGTAGTTTTCACGAGTCATCATATCCACACTTCCAGACAGATTTTTCTTCGGGGTACCTTTGGGTTTCTTTCCATAGATAATTGAATTTCCAAGTAAAACATGAAATGCACAGTTTTACATTAAAAAAAAGAAAACCAACCAGCTTTGATATATATAATTTTCAACCTGTCCTACTCATTAGTATACACTTAGTATTTCCATGTGTGCTGAGGAGATGATATTATACCTGGGTTAATCATATATACCCTGAAATACATAACTGCATCTTGAGCATCTGCAAGATAGTTCTGACAGGCCTGGCAAATAACCTGGGAGCTGTACCAGACCTTGTTTCCAAGTTTAGTAACTGGAAAATAAAAGCATCTGATGCATCCGGGCAGTAGAGCAAAACAGTATGTACTGACAGGGGCTGAGCTGGTTTTATTTTTTATGTAAGTAGAACGTTGCATGGCTTATTTTTCTGTCGGTGAGCCAGAAGTTCATAGGTAGTGGGGCTAAGTCGATCCAGAGGTTACTGGAAGGGAATTTCACTCACACTGCAGCATGTCCTCTCAGCACAATGCTGGCTCCTTCTAGCATCTCCTTTCTTCTCCCCTCCATCTCCCCTACGCTTTTTGTTATTATTACTAGATTCAATAAGGTAGCGACATATGTGTTATTTTTTCCCAGTCCAGCAACAGTAAGTGTTAAGTAGATGATAGTTCCAAAATGCAACGTGTATATCATATTTTGTGACTAACACAATCTCCCAATCAGGACATTTTGATCTTCCAGTTATAGCTAGGGACTTTTTCAGGAAATGATCTTTTTACGTGCTCTCATAAACTCTCAGAATGTCTGGTTTTGTTTCACTCTCTCTGCTAAAGAACACCAATAGTTTCTCTTTGGTTTTCCTCATGTATGTTTATTGAGCTGATAAAGACTGCAAGATGTACTGAAAGAAACACTTGGTTTATTTTGCTTTATTTTGGCAGTGATAAGAGAGTGGAATCCATTTTAAAACCAGGAGAAAAATAATTGGCATGTCCCAGTTATATTATATTTTATACATATGCATTCATGAATGCACACATACACAGATTTATTTTTTTTTTAATTTTTTTTTTTTACGGGTACCTTCCTGACTTGCAGCCAAGCCATGTAAATGCTAGCCAGCTCGTGCATTTAATTGTATCAGCATATAATGGTAGACAGATTTTCCTCCCTTCTGTGCTGCAGCATGAGAGAGAGCTTTCATAGGAAACAGGAGAGCGCAAGGTAAGGGCAGCAAAAAACCTAACTTCCATTGTACAACAGAGATAGATTAAAGCGCATACACATCTAGATGATATACTGAAACATAGTGTCAGGCCCTCTGTATAATTTATAGAATACATGCCTGAACTAATATATGCCTTAGGGAATAGTTAGTGGTGAGTGGAAGCCTTGCTTAAGTGTAGTGGTTACATTAAAATCAGCCTAGACTAGCTAACGTTCTGTTTTGGGTACAGGCAACAAAACAGAAGCTGCAGTTGAAAACTCAAGAAAATCTGCTGAACTTTCAGCCCTCTGTGTCTCTGTCTCCCGTTTCACACACACATACACACACACATCCCCCACACCCGGTAAATTCCAACCAGGAAATAAAGAAAATTGCTTAAAGAAACAGGTATTACTGTATTGTTATTATGGTCAACATTCAGTGGGATATGCAAAAAAATATACTTTATGCCTTTCAGGCTTGAAACTTCTGTTAAGGAACAAAAAAGACTGCAAGTTCTTTAACCAGTACGTTGAGTTGAAGGTAAGGTCATTGCTTGCCAGCAGGCTATGACTGACTCTAATTAAACATTTTTATACCACTCATCTGTTGCTGGGGAACATGTCATTAAAACACAGGAAACATTAATCTACAGATTAATGCTATAAAAAGAAAACTTTTACACAATCTTTACTTCCAATTAAAAGAAGCTTACAAAACATTAACCCTTGGTATACTACAATGCCACCACCCAGTAAAAGCTCCAGGTAGATGTTTGCCTTACTCCACTAAGTGCCTATTTCTTCATTTAGTCACATCAGTTCTGCCTCAGTGTAAGTGTACTTTTCTGAGTGACACTCACCCACAGCATGTATACTGATCTGCTCTTTTGCCTACACAATCACAGATCTTAAATTAGGGAATTGGTTATGTGTATTTACTACATTTTGACTATTTGGAACAAATTTCAAATACTTTTCAGAAAAATGGTGGGTGATCTCTCCATAAATCCCTATGTCTTAGGCCAGTCAAGAGCACAGCATATACTACTATTTATTCATTATTTATTTTTATCAACCACTGTGGTCCATCTTGAAGCAATTGCATTTCTGTGTGAAGGCATCTCTACACTAGCTCCATCTGCTTATAAGACTAAGTAATGTTTTGGACTGGGTTTTGGGGTAGGGGGGAAGAGGCAAAGGGGAATTTATGGACAGACGCAGATTTCTATGCTCTTGTCTATTTACCAGAAGTATGCAATTTGCTATTGGTTGTGAGGTGCTATTTAGTCTCTTGAACCTCTAGTTCTCTTGCTGAATCCCCCCATTTATTCTGCTTCCTTTCTGTAAGGAGCTATGCTTAAGTTCAAACCCTTTACAAAGGGTTTTATAGCCAGTGAGATTAGCAGTACTTGATTGAGAAGGTTTAACTAGTAACATTAATTTTGTCTTAGATTTGACAAACCTATATACATACAGAGAGCGTATTCAGTATAATTGTTAGTATTCTACTAAATTTGAGGAGTCCTTTAAATTTTTAAGGCATTTGCTTCCTATTGGTATCTATATGTGAATATGTATAGATGAAGAAACAGAATATTTATATGTAACACTATCTCAGTCTGCATATTTAGAAATTTAGCACACGGTTTCAACAGTAGCTTATTATTACTGCTTTTACTTTTCAAATATTTTTTAATAAAAAAAGTCTGTCATCCAGGCCTCAATGTTACACAAGCATTTAGTTAAACTAGTTAAACAAGATCAGATTGTTGCTGGAACCACGCTGGCAATATTTACAGTAAAACTCACCTGGCTTCAAGTATTGTTCCAAAGTTGAAATTCAGCCCAGTCTTGAAAGTTCACAAAGGTTCATTAGCTTATTTGAGCAAAACTTAGGCTCATTTTCAAGTAAACTTTGGCTGATATTTAGTTCTAGATAAAGGGCACAGTATGACAGTGATATGATTAAAATGTCTTGAATGCAAAACCTCTGTTCACTCTTGTGAAGTGGAAGAGAAACATTACTGGTTTGGTTACCCATTCAACACTCATAAAATCAGTCACTCACTTTCAGAGGGAGGTTTACTGCTTATGCTCACAAATACTCACCACACAGCTAAAGGATTTACACAGTCAGCTAAGAAGAAAATACGTAACATGGGCAAGTGAAAGCATCGCTAGTTATTTAGGGAGATAAAACGCCTCCTAAACTGGAACGAGCAAAGTATATTCTACCTTAACAAGAGACAAAAAGGGAAAACAGCAGCCTCTAAAATCCTTACAGACTTAAAAAATCTATTCCACATCATTTTCATCACTTAATGGATTTATAGATTAATTGTTTCTTATTGTCCATTAACCCAATGACCCAGATTTTACTGCAGCTCAGATCCAAACAAAAATCTTTCTAATCATATGAAAGACCCTTAATGAAGTTTAAGGATACACTGTAAACCTGGTTTGTCCTACCATGCCAGATTGCATATTACTAATCCGCAGAGAGTTACAGCTAGTTTGTCAAGATTAAACAAGGGAGGAATGAGAAAGTATTATTACCTCCTCTGAGGCTTCAAATCAGTTTTCAGTCTGCTGCGATGACCCTGGCCACCTTCAAGGTTCCCTGGAGAAAAGAAGGAGAGGAAATTAATAAATAGGGATTCATAAAGATGGCTGCAGCTCTAAACAGCATCCACTGCTCTCTTTTTTCACCCCTTAGTATATTGTGAAGAAAAAACGCCTCATCCATATAAAAATATAATAAAATGCATGTGTTTCTTTTATATATGGAAAAGGTATGTAATTAGTTTTAGTTTAAAATAAAAAAAAAAGAAGACTGGATGAATGTATGCTCACAATAAAAGAGAAAACAGCACTTCTTTTTCTTTAGAAAGGCTCTTTCTTAAAATCCTACTAAAACCAGCAGATGGACTAATTGAATTTAAGCTAAAAATAGTACACACCCAGAGAAGGTTAAACTTGAGTCTCACTTTGTAGAGGGTGTCAACTATATATTTAGAGGGATCCACCTTTTCCTTGGCCACTTGGGATGGTGCATCATGCCAAACAGATCGCTTCACATCACAGCAATGCACTTTTTCATCCCAGTCTCCTCTGGCATCTTTGCCTGGGAATCAAACACATACCTTTACTGCTTAATAAATCATTATCTTTACTTTTACTGCTTAAAAGAGGACCAGAAGTCTCATTTGAGTATTGAAACTTCTGATTGCCCACATAATTTTTAGTTCACTCCCTGGCTCCACTTAGGACTCTCCCAGCCAGTTCTCTTCAAGACAAACGTGGAATAGAGGATTTTAAACCTAAAGCTGTGCGGATGCAAGGAGTCAATGCTCCATGACTCTGGGACTAGGAGCTCTTTCCTGGTTTGTGCTTAAAGGCAGAACTGAATGGATTTTTCCAAAGCACAGTAAAGTTTCAGGAGGCAAGGAAGGCTTTTAGGAAACAGCCTTGCTCTGCGACCTTTTGGGATATTAGAAAACCTGATGCAAGTTTAATTTGTACATCTTCACATACGACCGAGTCCCATTTTCATACATATTGCTTCTTTATACTGTGTCTCTCTTTAAGAAATATGTCACAAGACATAAAGAAAATTTCACAAAATTCCAGGTTTCATTGTGGATACTCTTTGATAAACTGTAAAAATGACTGACCTGCTATTTAAACCATAGATCTGCTCTATCCAAAAAAGTAGAATCCACCAGTTTTTTGTGTTTCTCCTACCCAGCTATATGCAATTTCTCTACTTAAACAAAGCATTTTTCTTTCTTTCAGCTCAGTCTGGAAACTATCTTTCCCAATAGTTCATCACAGAGCAATTGTAGCAATTCCAAAGCATAATCAAGGTATAACTGAAGAATACATAACTTGGATTCCTCATGTAAAAAAAAAAAAGTCCCAACACTCACACAGGATCAGAAAAAAAGCTACTCTGAATCACCCTAGGAAAAAAAAACAACCCAACCCAAAAACAAAACACAAAAGCAATGTCCTCTCCCTCCTCTCCTGAGAGAAGATAATACAAACCAACTGTACTGGGTTTGTGTGGCAAAGTTTTGGTAGCAGGAGGGCTACAGGGGTGGGTTCTCTGAGAAGCTGCTGGAAGCTTCCCCCATGTCCGACAGAGCCAATGCCACCAGCTCCAAGATGGACCCGCTGCTGGCCAAGACCGAGCCCATCAGTGATGGTGGTAGTGCCTCTGGGAGAACAGATTTAGGAAGCGGGGTGGGGGGGGGGGGGGGGGGGGGGGAGGGGGGGGCGGGGAACCTGCATAACTGCAGCTGAAAAGAGAAGTGAGAACATGTGAGAGAAACCCCTGTGCAGACCCCCAGGTCAGTGAAGAAGGAGGGGAGGAGATGCTCCAGGCGCCGGAGCAGAGATTCCCCTGCAGCCCGTGGGGAAGACCCTGGTGAGGCAGGCTGTCCCCCTGCAGCCCAGGGAGGTCCACAGGGGAGCAGATCTCCACCTGCAGCCCATGGAGGACCCCACACCAGAGCAGGGGGATGCCCGAAGGAGGCTGTGACCCCGTGGGAAGCCCACGCTGGAGCAGGCTCCTGGCAAGACCTGCGTACCCGTGGAGAGAGGAGCCCACACTGGAGCAGGTTTGCTGCAGGACTTGTGACCCTGCAGGGGACCCACGCTGGAGCAGTCTGTGCCTGAAGGACTGCAGCCCGGGGAAGGGACCCACGCTGGAGCAGTTCATGAAGAACTGCAGCCCATGGGAAAGACTCACGTTGGAGAAGTTCTTGGAGGACTGTCTCCCATGGGAGGGACCCCATGGTGGAGCAGGGGAAGAGTGAGGAGTCCTGTCCCTGAGGAGGAAGGAGCAGCAGAGACAACATGTGATGAACTGACCCCAACCCCCATTCCCCATCCTCCTGCGCTGCTGGGGGTGAGGAGGTGGAGAAATCAGGAATTGAAGTTAAGCCCAGGAAGAAGGGAGGGATGGGGGGAAGGTGTTTTAAGAATTGGGGTTTATTTCTCATTATCCTACTGTGATTTGATTGGTAATACATTAAACCAATTTCCCCAAGTCGAGTCTGTTTTATCCGTGACAGTAATTGGTGAGTGATCTCTCCCTGTCCTTACCTCGACCCACAAGCCCTTTGTTATACTTTTTCTCCCCTGTCCAGTCAAGGAGGGGAGTGATAGAGCCACTTTGGTGGGCACATGGCATCCAGCCAGGGTCAACCCAGCACACCAACCAACCAACCAAAATTACAGGGACAAACACAAGGAGGAAGGGGAAGGGAAAGGGCAAAGAGACAAAGGGGAAGGGGAAGTGGGAAAGGAGATGGACCTCTTTGAGAGGTGGTAAAAAATTTCTTAAAACACACCTTTTACTTATAAAAGATAAACCAAAATTAAAACAAGCTTAAAAATATAGATCTTTCATATTTGTTCCAGGTTACCCTTTGGAATACAATTACATTTTAAAGCATGACTATGCAGAGTAAATAGCACTAGGTAGTCTAATTTGTATTTATAATTTAAAGTATTGCTGAAGAATCACTGAGTGAGGAAGTAATGTAAACTCAGAATAAGTGTTCAGGAGCATTTGCTTAAGTGAAAAAAAAGAAAAAACTGTAGAGTTGCTACTGTTGCTTAATATTAAATCTGAGCAGTTGGGTCTGAATGATTTATGTGCTGAGTTATTAAAAGTAAATCAAATAAACACATGGGAACACTAGTCATTCCATTAAATCCCCCTCAGGTTATTTCTTTTATATATCAGCAATTTAACCAAGCAGACTGCAGGACTGTTCAAGTGTCATGCTAATATTTTGGCATGTCCAATAAGCAGTGATAGAGCGCAAGACTATTTTTGCCACTCTCACGAAGTGTTTTTGAAGTGTTTATCCACATAATTATGACAAGTTGCGTTAATTAATGCTGAAGGACCCTTCTGATGTGAAGTTCCTAAAATTACAGTAATCTCAGTGTCTTGAACATTTGCAGGACACATTTCTGAGATGCTATGAAATCTATTTATATATACAAAACTTAAAATACATTTTTAGAGTTGCAATCGTGTAGTCTTACTATATTTTCTGCTTCCAAGTTTCACAGTGATTAAATTTCAAAATCAGTTATCTTAATGAGACATAATATCTGAGAATGATTTTAGTATCATTCAAGCTAAACAAATCTAAAATGTATCTTCAAACAAAAATACTTACAGGCATTCTCTCAGGCTTTTTCCCAATATGATTTCTTTGTACAGAATATTGCAAACCATACATAAATTCCATTCATTTTTTAAGGATATCTTTCGGGTTATGTTCTCTGTTGTGCAAACTTTCCCATACACAAAAAAGAACTTCATTACATTTTACTTTATTCTACTCCCAGTCATGCTTCTCAGGATTCATAAAAGCTCAGTGCTCTCATTCAAATTGTGAGAGAACAGACTTTAGAGGGCTATGCCTTTTTGGACTGCACTTCTTTCAGGTTCATCTATGATGAAATAAATAGTCTGGGCCAGTGTTGTTTCTCAAGGAGGATTACGAAGAAATTGTCCATATGTAGGATCTAAGCCAGTGAAACAATTTCTCTTTTATATTTTTTCTTACCAGACAGCTAGTATGGAAACTTCATCGTATTTGCTAAAGGTTTACAGAAGAAAACACCGTTTTCATCTATGAGCATGCTCCCTGATTATCCAATTAACCAGTTCCCATGACTGTCACATATACATATAAATGTATTGCTGGTTTAAATCACTAGATATTTGTTATGTCCTGTAAAATTAGCACAGTTTCTGAATGGGGATGTATCTGTGAAACCAGAGGTCCTTTGAAGAAGTCTACCCACCGCTTCTGAAGACACATCTCATCTTCCTTCTCATTGTGACCCATTATCATGTAGGACTTTGAAAAAATGTGGAATTAAGTTGTTTGGACATTATATTCCCACTCCTACCACCATTTTCTTTTAATTCACAGCTAACCTGCATTGTCCAAACCAGGTTATGAAGTTGCATAGAGTTACCTCTGAGGACTAACATTTATGATATTTTTCCCATTATTTATGCATAAAAACAGGCGTTTCGCATAAAAGAATATTAGCGCTCAGTGTCTTCTTTCCACATAAAATGTTGGCTTTCTTGGAAAAAACCAAAGCCCACAAACATCCCAGCATCATTTTCTTTCCAGAGAACCTTTTCTGGTGTCCCATGTAAGCGAAGTTGGTTGGTTTGCATTCCCACAGATTGGCTTCCTACCTAGACTACAAAATGGAAGTTACTGGGAACCTTCATGAGGTATCACAATTCTTCTCTGAAGGCCAAAATAAGGCAGATTAAAACGGCAGTACAAATATGCCAGTATACGTAGCACAGACAATTCTCTTAAGGAATCCTCACATAAATTGCAGCCAAACAAGATTTCAGCCAAATTTTTAAGTATTTGAATTACCCCTAAATCAACAGACAATATAGAGGAAACATATCTTTTCATTGTCCTGGAAAAAATACCTATTTTTAAATAGCTTTCCTCTTCCTATGAAACAGAAGAGCACTGCCATAAAATAAAATATTCACATTGAGCCTTCTGTACTGACTAGCAGGGAAAGAGAAAGCAATCAAAGATGAGATTATTCTTATTTTTTCTTATTTCGTTACATCTGATGAATAGTCTGCAGATATCATCTATAGGTAAATCTTGCAATTAAATTGATACAAACTGCAGCCCAAGACCAGCTCTGAGTTTAAAATTAAGTCCCATCCATTCCAATTCCCCCAAGCCATTTTCAAATTCATAAGAATAAATTTCAAAACCCTCAAAAAATTTGTAACACTATGATGGTGAACAACAAATAATCATTTACTAGTGCTGCACTTTATTTCAGGTGCCAGCATTCTGAAAAATCTGACTTTAATCAAAGGAAACGGGAATTTTTACAAAAAAATAAAAGCTGCCATTGGGCATCACCAATGGTATATGGAAACTTCTGTAAGTCTTTGGAAGTTTTAAAGAAAAATATACGATTTTTGCCTCTGTAGCACAAAGTATGTGCTGTCTTTCCCTCTTCCCCTAATCAGAAAAGGTTAAGCTACACTCTGAGCAACTTATTTTCAGGTCAGAACAGTGAAAGCACTGCTATAATGTAAGGTTTCATCTTTCAACAGGAAATGTCTGCCTGGCGTAAGATTTACTTTCACAGCAATCCTTAGTTTATGATAGTAATCCCTTACACTACAGGAAAAGTGAAGTATAGCAAATGTACTATGTACTATATGCAAAACAGTAAGAAAAGCATTGCCCATTTTTCACTTGAACAACGAGCAAAAAAGTAAGTCTTGTAGGCTGTTTCCATTATGAAGGGAAAGTGGTGGGAGAGCTAGGTGTTCTCTGATGCTGCCTTATTTATTTACAGAAATTTTTAAGGTGCTCTCTTCCTGAGCACAAGAAAATCAAATGACAAGACAGATTCCTTGCTCACTTTTCCCAACCTCTGTTAGCCAAAATTCTCTCTCCTACCAGCTGTTTCCTCGGGGACACACTCTCCATGTTAGACTAAGCTGTGTCTCCCATCCCCGTACCAGCTCCTACACCAGATTCTTTCATCTTTTCCTCATCTCTCCCACAGACATACAAACAATCAAAAAATAGTGGCTGGGAGAATTATTATTGCTTCCAATTGCCTTGAGTGAGCCTTTCCTGTGTGCTGTGAGGAGTTCTTGTATTTTGGGTGGCAGCTACTATAGTTTTACAACAGAATTTCATTCCCTGAAATTACAGTGGTCTGCTAGGTCTCTCAGGTTTTAGGGAAATTTAGTTCCAGCTACAGATTTTTTAATCTTATTTTTTTTACATTTAAATCATCTTTATTATATTTGTTTCAATAATGCATTTTCAAGCATTGATGACCAATAAGAAGAGGGTGTTCCACAGAAAATAGGACTATATTAAGTAAGCATAATACCTAGGAAGCAACATTAGATGAATATGTATCACTTGCCAAGAGGAAAAAAAAAAAAAAAAGAGAACTGGAAGGGAATGCTGTTACCTGAAAAAAATCAGATTATTAACCAGGAAAAGCCAAGAACCTTTTCTGATTCACTAAAATGAATTGCAAATTACTGATGATCTGCCACTTTATTCATTGATTTAATGGGTTTGCATGCTAACAAACCTAATAGCATGAAAGGCACGGCTCCCATTTCATCATTCACCTCCAAAGCATAAGTACGACAGGTGCTTGTATGGGCACGTAAGAAAGTAAATAAAATCCAATATGGACCTGACCATCTAGCTGCCTACCAAGTTATGTTTATGCCAAAACACCGGATTTATTCATGCAGACTGGGTATTTGTATATGTAAACAATATATGCCATTTTGTCTTACTTTTTGGGGGGGGCATTTCAGTAGAACTGCACTACTGGTATATTACAAAGTATGACATGATCACCATTTGCAATGGACCCCAATACTTCAACACACTGCTCTGAAAAGTATACCTGTAAAACTACAGTATGGGACTTTCATTTTTTTTGAGCCCTGAAAGCAACCTTCAACTTCATATGTGTATCTCTAAGTTACAGCAGCAACAATATCATTAGATAATCCTGACACAAAAAAAGTGTTAGCTGAGGTGGAGTTACCTCTGCTTTAAGGATGGAGGTCTTGTATAAGCCCAGTTGGACTACCAGCTCATTTCAAGTTTGCTGACGAATTTATATTGAGTGTTAATGACTTTGAGCTAATTCTAAATTGAAGTTAAGAGCTTACAACAGAAACTGACCCTTGCTGTCCCAGAGGAAAAGTGGGAGTGAAATGATTATCTGGGGCTATTTGTTAGGTCTGAAAACCCACTTAATGGATTAATAAATCAAACAGTGAATGAAGCTGGTTTTGAAAGTAGGTGTGTGGTTTCTAGTACTAAATAGGTGTCTCGTGTGAGGGAATGGTGTGGGTTATTATAGACTGAATGAAATCAGCTGAATTATATCCTGTAAATCCCCAAAGCAGTATGACATTCGTTCTAACTTTACTATTGCCATCCCTTCTCGTAAGTATTCAGTAAAACACCCTTGTATGTGTACCTTATGCAAAATGTGTCAACATAACATGCGTGTAATATTTGATAGGTTTTAATGCAGTACGCTAGTAATATATAAGTGTATGAGCGTTTATATAGGTAGAATAGTCAAGTGCTGTCAGGAAATATCAAAGACAGCTTAGTATTCATGTTGAGGATACTTTCTGGCTTAAAATAGAAAAATACATCACTGAACTGCCATAGAAGAAAAGTGATGGATAGGGTAAAAGGAAGACAAGCTTGCTTAGAAAAATTAATAGAAAGTGAAGCCCAAAACCTCTTGTTTCCTGACCGGTGCATGGCATAGCATAAGGGCACTCCAGAGACTACTGTTTTTTCCAAGTCATATACAGTTCACCAGCAGATGTATACAAAACTACCACAGGAAATGCTGCAAAAGCCACACACATTACTCCAAGATCCCTTCACTAACTCATCAGTCAATCAATCATCTTCATTAAAACAGTGACATCTGAAGGGCTATCAGAAGATCTGTCCCAGAGCCTTTTTAAATTTTTTTTTTAAATTATTAAAGTATGCTAGACTGTTTTTTACAAAAATGGTAGAAGTAGAGAAAGAAGTAGAGAAAATAGGTTTGCTCTCTGACAACATATAAATCTTAATTTATGCAAACTTGAAAGGCACTATGTGTTATGATTTGCTGTAATGTACCACAATGCTCAGAGTGTTCACTCAGCAGAATGATTGACTCAGTAAGATCACACTTTTTCAAACTCTCACCTCACTACATGCTTATGTATTATAGTGGAATAAGGCCAGAGACTATTGTATTCAGTGTTAAGTAAACAAACACAGAACAAGTAGGTAGCATATAAACTTAAGTTTTCACATCACAGGTCTCTTAAGACAGAATACGAATGTACGTCCCCTTGCCCCAAGGAAACCGTAACAAAGCAGTCTGGCGTATGATTCTCGAGGTAAAGCCAATTCCTAAACCATACCCACCAATATTAGCACTATGGCACCTTCCTCCAATAAGAATTTGTCCCTGTTCATCCCAGACAGTAAACTTTTGAGCTAAATCCCGAGAATCATCCTCAAATAGCATTCTCCAAACATTTTCCAGTCCATGACAGTCAGTTTCTAGTAATGCATTTAGTATAACCTCAGTGGAAGGAAACCTGTACTTCCAGTAAATCAGGACACACCATCCCAGAAAACTTATGAAGTGTTCAGAAAATATTAAATTGGGAGGAACGGATAGCCTGGTAGGACAGGGTAAAAATTCAATATGATCTTAGACAATTACAGAAGTGGCTTAGGATCAGATAAAGTCAGGTGCAAAATACTTAGCTTAGATCAGAAAAATTGCATACACAAAACCAGAATGAAAAATGATTAAGCAGCAGTTTTTAAGAAGCAATTTTAAGGAGTGCCATGGATCACAAGCTGAACATAATCCAAAGGTTTGTTCTGTGGAAAGAGGCAGGCATCTCGTCGGGATGTATTTTGCAATATTGCCTGGGAAAGACTGAAGAAGGAGCCCTTCTTGTGACTGTGCCAGGAGGCATCTGGACGCTTGCCCTGGAAACACCAAACTGGGAAAGAGGTTCACCATTTAGAGAGTCTGAAAATGGGGGACAAGAATGAGAAAGGGTGAAGAATCGAGGGGAAGGGGACGAGGAGACAAGGGAGGGGGAGAGGGAGAAAGGAGAGGCTGAAACTGAAGCTACTTAAGACAAGACAAGATGATGGTGACAGTGGCATTCAAATCAATGAAGTAAAATGAAAAGAGAACAGCTATTAAACTATTTAGAGTTATGACAGTATACAGACATAAAGCTATGGGCTGAAACTTCAACAGCGAAGATAAGTTATGCACTGGGGGAAAGCTAATAAAGTTATCTGGCAGGCCCAGGGAGAGCACGGACCCTCCATCACTAGAAGCCCTTAAGACAAATGTGTTGAGATGCAGGCATACTTGATTCTCCCGCTGTGGCAGGAGATATCTCAGGAGGCACTTTCCAGCCTTAAATTCAATTATCCTGCGATTCTACAAAACTATTGCCATCATAATATTATTCATCTCTTTAGAAACTACACAGCCCCCACAGAAATAAAATAGAGGGAGAAGACAGGTGATGAGGTTTCTATATAAGTTTCTTGTGATTGATCTGAAACAAAGTCCCTGCTAGGGTCCTGGGTGCCTATTAAGGAAAGCTCCAGAAGGATACGACTCCACTATTTCCCATTTTGTCTTCTTTTTTACCCTCACCACTATTCTTGAGATTCCATTTTGTTTGTACTAATCTTAGTGCATCACATCCTCCACAGCAATTTTCAAATACATCCCCTCAGAATAGTCCAAGAGATCCCCTGCACGATAAAGAAGCGCCAGGAATCTTTTTCGTCTTCTTTTTTTTTTTTTTTAAATGAACATGTTTTTGAGTTAATAATATGCTGAGGGAGCAGCTGCACTCAGCAAAACTCCAGCTATAAAACCCTGAAAAGCTTGTGTTTCTTTCACATCATACTGCAGCCAAGCCAGCTGAGTCTACATCTGCCTCAAATCACTGGCAGGTAAAGTTTGTGTCTCGCTACAGGGATGTAGTCCCACTGGGTTATTTTATTTATTTGAAGCAGAGCAAACTGAAACATTTGGTTTAGCTTGAATTTGTGTTTCTCCCCCAAAGTTCACATGAATTTCAACAGGGCTTTTTTGTATTGTTTTGTTTCGATGTATCTTTTTTTATTGTATCTATTGTATACTTGCAGCAACAAATATAAGCCATAAAACTGATATAAGATAGTAATGGCCATTTAGGCTGCCACGGGCTACAAGGACCGTGACAAAGTAACACATAGCATTCCGATTTGTAAATTCTGCACAGAAACTCAAAATGTGCAGCACTGAGGTAAATCTCAGTTAACAAAGTATAAAACTGGCAGGATATATACGCATATAATGGCAATCAAAGTACCTTTGCTTTTCTCTTTATCTAGCCCTCAAGCCTTTAACTTTTACTAGTTATGACCTTGCTGTTACCATCTGTGTCCACGCTGCCTTGAATCATTTCTGTTCCCATAAATCCCTTCTGTATTGACAACACTGCACTGAGTTTGTTTGTGTTTATAGACTGTCATTCAAAACATATAATGTGAAAAATTGTTTTCCAATTTCTTAAATTATGCATGTGCATATCAAGTGACTGATCTGGGGAGTACTGGTTAACCACATCATAATATTCAAGGCTAAGAATACCAGTTAAACAAAACACTGACCATATTTTATAACAACTGTATTTGTCCTACAACCCTCCCTCCTCATCCTTTGCTGTCCTTCCTGCTCTCACCTCTCCCTTTCACCTCCTCCTTCTCATGACTCCAGATCTTTAGTCACACAGATTTGAAGGCTGGCTTAAATAAGTTTCTTCCAGTGTTCCCTTCAGCATCTCTGCCTCCTACTCTGCCTTCTCTAACATCAATGCCTCTTCCTCCTCTCTCAAGAGACCTCAGATAAAACTGTTTAAGGATTACTTTGATCTGCTTATATACAGTTTTGAGACTATACCTCGCCCTTAGCTTTCTACACGACAGTACTATATTCTGAAGCCCCTGAGTCAATGCATTTAGCCAGAATAAATGGCATAACATAGGAACTTCAACAATTATGCTAGAGGAAATAAACATCAATAGGGACTCAGATCAATTAAAAAAAAATATCAGAAGACACTGATGGCAAATATTTGATTGTTCCTTAACTGTTTGAGAGGACAAAGAGGGAATTATTTGAGAAAAAGTTTCAAATTAATGAATTGATTTCACTACATGAATATAAGCAAGAAATTAGTGCCCAAGCCCAGTGGAAAGATGCAAATAAAAGACTTGCGCATGGAAAGAGAATCCATTTTGCTTGTGTTTATAAATAAAGCATATAAACAATCGATAAGACTATGCCAAGGCAGGCCCACAATATCCACTCAAGATTTTGGACTTCAGACCTCAGTGAAAATGCAAGTCAGAAAGTGTGAATTAACATCATCAGGTGCAGCCACTGACCTACCTAAGTTAAAAAGGCAACTTGACACATTATCAAGAACAAAAAATGACACATGAAAGCAACAGAGAATGAATTTTCTACTCATTTTAAAGTGTAAGTATGATCTCAGTTTTCAAAGGAGACCTCCTGCAGCTTTTGTTTGACTTTCATGGCACAGTAATTTGTGACACAGTGATGAACTACAGTTGCCTGTTTTGCTCACAGTGCTTACAAGTATTATTACTTTATAATGTGGTTACCTACAGGCCAACACACCTGTGACCGTGCAGTCAAAATGTCATAGAGATTACAGCTCAATCTGCATTTGCCATAGACATTAGTAGGAAAAATAAACAACATATACACAACACGAACCGCATGTATAATTTGGCAACCGTAAGCATAAAATTTGCACGTGCCAAATGATCTTTCACTATCAGGGATTCACAGAAATGTCAAGGATTCATCCAGTCCTTTCCTTAGCTCGGAAATAATGTGAGGTGTATCTAGGTCATCCTTCAGACGTACTTATCTTCTGAAAAATCTCCAGTGGGTGAAATCCTACAGTCTCTCATTATGGCATGTTCAAATGCTTAATTATATGCATAGTTGTCCAAACTACTGCTTTTTTTCTGCAGACCAAGTCAATTCTTAATTGTTCTATTTCAAATGGACACAAAGCCCTCCATTGAATTTTATGCTGTTGATTGCAAAACATTTCTCCAGTTCTCAAGTCCACTTTCATATTTAAACTTACTCTCTTCTCCTAGCTATAAGTCTTATACACTTTTTATGAGTATATTCTGTAAGTTATCCTCCAAGCTACAACCAGAAGGATTAAATTGCACTCAGACTAGGAAAGCCTTTAGCAAAACCCTATCCCTAATCTGGTTTTGAAAATATGTTGCAGGACTGTTACAAATGCTTCTGAAATGAAGACAAACCATATTTGCTGTTTCCCTCCAGAATTACTTTTTTGGGGGGGGTGCAGCTAGGTAGAAAATCCAGGTAGGAGCTACATTGCATCATATTATCATCATCTATAGCATGCGGGATCCCCTCTATTCTCAGAGGGTTCCAGAAGGTAACCACTAATAATCCAGAGTGCACTGTAAGCATTCATGGGTAATTTTCAATTTCCTCAAGGAGTACACCTGAATTACCTTTTTTCTAACCTGACATTTTGGCTCTTCCCCTGTTGTTCCTCATTAATATTACTGCATTAACCACAGAGTCACAATAATCTTTTTGGCTAAAGTCAAGAAAAAAGTCTTATCACCCTACTCCGTAACCCATATTATCTCCTTCAATAAGTATCTGCAATAAATATTAGACCTGCCCTTTTTTTTCCCTTGCTTTTAACTACCTTTAATTAACTTCTGATATATTTATAGAACCATTACTTAATGCCTTTTGTTTTCCTGTTAACTGACTTCTTATGTTAGACCTCTGATTTTGTTCCTATAAGCTTGTGCTCTCTTTGCTTATACTTTTTCATGATTCCTTTTGGATTATCAGGTTATCAGGACCCTGATTTATTGACAGCCACTTGTTCTTCCTGTCACTTTTGTGAGTCAGGTTTGTTTGCCAGAATGTTTGTGCTCTCTCCTGGTTTCCTTTTCTCCTTAGTTCCCTTTCATAGACCCTAAACTAGCAACTCTGATTTTGCTAAAATAGGCTTTCTTGAATCCTTTATGACTGTCTGGTTCTGTTGATTTCTATTTTTTTGTAATGTGGATAAATACTTATTAAGGATGAGGCTGGGAAACCACTGTATTTGTTTTACAAATGAAACATTTCCAATATGACACCCTGTCTTAAGTGCAAAATGGTGACACATATCTCACTGCCTGGTCCCCTGACTTTGTAAAACTCTTTTTTCATGTTTTAACTCACATGTGTTGACATATAAGATTCCAAACGTAAACCAAACAAGCAAAGGCTGAGGATGTGTAAGAGGCAGTTCTCAGAGATACAAAAGGAGAAAGGGTAATGTAAATATTGCCTGACAAATCCTTCCCTGACTACCACCAGTGGATTCACAGTGTGAATTACAGAGCATTTGCTATAGCTTGCTTCTTCATTTTCAAAAAAGCTTCTTCTAATACCTTCAAATTGACTGTACAAAAGGTTCACAGTATTTATTTGCCTTCATATACTGCAAAAGTATAACAATTGCACAGATGGGCAGTTTCATGTGCTTTTCATTAACTTTTTTCCTTTTAAAACACACCTTCTTTGCTCAAGCTAGTTTATGCTGGTTTTGTTTTACGACATGATAGTTTATAAAATTTCTGTCAAACTGTGTTACTGTTTGATCATTATAAGAACAATCAGTGTAAGTGTTGCCAGTTAGTTTTTCATCCCAGCCAAGTCACAGTGTACATATGGTACAAGATATAAAGCAACGCAAAGACTGATTAGCGAACAAAGTGCAGCACAGTGGTCTTTACTATTCATCATTAATGTCATAGTGGATTTTAAGAAGCAAGAGACTTTTCCCATAGCCAAAGCAGTCTTGCATATAACCACAGGAAAGAAAAGCCAACCAGAAATTATGCAACATGTGTGAGCATGGTCTTCAGCCATAACCTCCTTTTCAGAAACAGAAAGATTGTTCCTATCGCATTTTCCTGCTAACTCCCCCTAAAGGTTCAGGAAACATATGTCAGAACAGCTTTCCTTAAGATGGAGCAGTGAACTTTTCCATGCATTTCCTGGAAAAGCTTCTCTTCCTGAAAACATTGCAGCATCTGCCCCAGAACGTCTGAAGCCTATCTGAAGTTCGCAACAAACAAGATGAAGAAGATCACTGTCATCTTTGGACTTCATGCTATAAATGGATGTGGATATTAGGGAAAAATTAGGGTCACAAACAAACAAGGCTAGCAAACCAACCTCCTGATGATCCTAGAGACATCCTGGTTCTCTTTTGTCTTCTGTGTTTTAGAGCCAATTGTCACGGGTTCTTTCTGATTATTCTTTGCCTTTTTTCTTTCTTTTTTTTTTTTTCCAGTGGGTAAAATCTAAATTCACACTAATCCCTACGTATTAAAGACTAATCTTATTTGACGCCCACCCAGGAAATTCTATGGGTACTTAACCTATTCTGCACGTGCAGACGTTAATGGAGCACACATGCTCAATGGCCTAAAAGGCATCTCTTCAGCAGGAACTTTCAGAAGGTGAATCCTCCTGAAATTGCTCACAGAAGGACCCATTTCAAATACTTTTCTCGCTAGGCAAAAATCTCATTTCAAGCAGCCAACACATTGGTATGCTTGACAGGAACGAGCAACAATTTACAGCATGTAGCCTGCTTCATTGGTTAATATAAGAAACTGACATTTATGCATGTCAGAATTCAACAGAGCCATGTCATCAGAGGAATTGTTTGGGGAGCATTTCAGCAGGCACAACTCCACCACAGTCTTCAAAAAGTGTGCATATAACACCCTTCTGTAGGCAGTCTGGCTCTGAAATCATTTAGGGCCCACTCAAGAATACTCATGACTTTTGGGAGGAGGAAGACAGAGAGTTCATAGGCAACAAATTAGTAAAGAAAGCTCTCAAATGATTTCTCTGTCAGAGGATGTTCTTGAAGCGCCTGATGAATCATAATCAAATATATGTGATTAACAGAAGGTGAATCCAAATATATGGAGACCAAATGAATACAGTGGCTTGTAGCCACGTCATTTGGTGTTATGAGCCAGTCAGACCTCCCAAGTTAAGCAGTGCTGAGCCAAGTCTGAATTTAAATAGGAGATCCTCCAAGGAAAACTGAGTGCATGTGCTGAAGGAAATAGTACTGGTAGCCCTTGTCTGTCTGAGTTACTACTGAACTAAGGCTCTTGCGTGATGCCAACAGCACAGGACTGAGACTGTAGAACAACCTCAGATCTTTGAATCCTAGCTCCTAGTGGTCATTAAAAATCCTTTAGCAGTTTTTGGAAAAGTAATGATGTTCATGTAGCCAAATTTCATATTAAATAATTATAATACAACAAATACCCTAGCAGTTTGAAGTGCATACAGTGTTTTCTATCACTTCTTCCCCATCAACTTTCAGGAAGCGTTATTCTAAGGAGTTGCAAAGTTCTACTCAAGAAGTGATTTCACTCATGTTGTAGTGTTAAATAAAGAGATTATAGCATAATGTGCTGGAATCACAAGTTGAAATTAATTTTTTTTTAACCCCCATGTTACATCTTTTCTTTGATTTGTTTCTTACTCACAAAAAATATATTGAGCAAATCTATTTGGGGGTCTCTGTCTTTGCATTGCATGAAGCTAACTGAACAACTTGTGATTCTTAGACTCACAAAGTAATTTAGACTGGAAGCGACCTAGGGAATTCATGTAGTCCAATCGCCTGCTCAAACTAGAGCTGATCTCAAAGTTAGATCTGGGTGCCCAGGGCCTTGTTATAATTTACAGGCACAAATCATACTCTCTGAATTTGATATATGATGTGAAAAAAAGAATAGCTAGGGAGAAATTATTGGTCTTCACTTGTATTGGAAAATCCTGTACTATACCATTCTGCAAATGCATATTCAAACTTTGCCCCATTTTGTTCACACTTGAAAGTTTTTGTGTATTCACAGCCTAATTCAGTGTAATGATAATTACTGTTAATGCCAGTAGCTCAGAACGTTCACTGGGATGAGTCTGTGAAATACACAAATAAACTAAGAGAGAGAGATGAAGAAAATGTATAAAACAGCTAAAACTTTGTAGTATGGTCATAATATCAATAATAGCAAATAAGTTTTGGCACTATCCTGACAACTGCAGGTAATTGACTCCCATGACATGGGTGTTAAGTACATTCATATTTCTGGTGCAAAGTATAACACCCACTACCAGTAGATTTTATTAGATTGGGAGATGTTCCTGCATGGAGGAGGCAATGAGCAATACCTCAGGCAAAAAAGGAGATACATGAAGAGAAAAAGGTGGGAGAGAATTTCGATTTGCATACCAAATACTACTGAGAGGACTTATATTCAGTACATTTGTCCTTTATATAACTGCAATACATGGATTATTAATCTGCTCATCCTTTATTAGTCCTAAAAGTGTGCTCCTCACTGCAAAAGCACTGAGACAGTCTGTATTGTAAGCTCTATCAGCCAGACTTGGAGGAGCCAGACCGCACCAGAAATCTGTGGGATGGGATCATTCAGACTGCTTTTGTGCGCGGTTGTGTGCATTTGCTGCCTAATAGTTCTTCAGATTGCTGTTACTATGGGACAAAAGGAACTTTTTAGGAGCACTTTGAGTGAGAAAAAGATGATTCCTTTGGCTATGACTAATGTTTGGTGATTAATATCTAGCCAGAAGCATTTCCTGACTTCATACTAGGGGAAAACTTACGGTGCATCATCTCCCTGACCTCCTTGTCCTGGCTGCCATGAAAAGAAAACAGAGAAATGCAGGCCAGAAGGACTGAGGATGATGGGAGACAAGGACAGCATGGCATGCTACAAAGAGCACTGGCCCATACACAGGGTTTGTGAGGACTGGGATTCTGATAGCCTTACTAATCAAGCAGCCTAGCAAGGAAAGTGAACAGAAATGAGTAAAAGTAAGATATAACCAGCAAATGGCAGAGGACAGCACGGCTCACACAAACAGTCATGCACTTCCCACTAATACAGAATATGTAGCAGCAACAAAAGCATGCTTTAATCCAACATGACTAAAGTGAACATATCTGATTCTTTCTCTGAGTCCTCACATCTATGCAATTGGATCTCTACTTCAACTTGCTGAGACCTTGAAGCGTTACTTGAATGAGCTCAGCAAATCTTTGAGGCACATCTTCCTGACAGCAGCCACAGTTGACCGTTACGCCTATGAAAAAGTGATGACTGCCAATGTTTACTACTTCTTACCTTTTGTGCCATTTGGATCTGGTTCTGTTCTTCATTTCTGGTCTCCAGCTCAAAGAGGTAACCTGTAATTCATCAGCTTTGGGGAAAATATGTGTGATCTCATGAAACCTGGATGTTGTAAAATACTGGTTTTTTGGTGAGGAGACAGAGGTCTGTACACCATTAAACTAGTAAAACTTGCAGTTTTCCAGGGGTTTGCCAAGCAAGTCTTGAATGCCTCAAATCTTCCACAATCTGTTTGTTATATCAGGAGGGAGATGCAGTAAACTATCCACGAGGGTAGCTAGCACAGATCATAGCATCAAATGCATGACATTTATACACTATAAACTTACTTTAAATTCCATGCTACAACAAGTTCTGTAACATTAGAGAGGGCAAAGTTGGAGAATACTGATTGTGACCATGTGTAGAATGAGGATAATTTCTTTTTAACATTGTATTTCTGTTCTAATGCAATTCTACCACCCAACACACACACATATGGATGTCTAAAACATTATCTAATATTTTAAATAGCTGCCATAAGCAGGAGCCAGAAAAGGAATAGATGTATGTTTGGTTTACATCATGTTAGGAGTATAAAATGTATTGGGGGTGGGGAAAACTTATATTCCCTTCATGGATTCATTGGATGAGGTTTTCCTCTCCACCCCAAGGTGTAATTCCAAAATTTATTCCAGAATAATAATGGGCCATCAATACTTATGTCTCAATATTCCAGAAACTGGCAGCCTTCGGAAAGAAACAATGAAGTCACTGACAGTACCATTAGAGGGCTTCTACTCCTCACTGGAACAGCACTGAATACACTGTAGAAAAGAAAGTTGCAACAGGATGGCAATGAGAAGGGAAGATGACAACTTTCCCTTTACACCTGAGTTTAGTGATGGTCCTGTATGACCTTATAGTTCTCCACTAACACAAAGGCCTTATGCAAGGGTTGTGTACTATACTTGTAAAAATATTTGAAAAGCAGAAGTAGGACATTCATCTTTAAATTCCTGCATTTGGTAGTATTGCTTGCATCTTTGCAAATTCCACTAAGAGGAGGCACCTACTGGGAGAGGAAAACCCACAATCATTTTCTGCTGAAACATTTATGGGAGACACTCATAGTCCTTCTCGTCCATCATAGAATCATTTGGGTTGGAAAAGACCTTCAAGATCATTGAGTCCAACCATCAACCATGCCTACTAAACCATGTCCTGAAGTGCCTTGTCTACACGCTTTTTGAATACCTCCAGGGATGGTGAATCAACCACTTCCCTGGGCAGCCTGTTCCAATACCTGACAACCCTTTCAGTAACAAATTTTTTCCTAAGATCCAATCTAAACCTCCCCTGCCGCAACCTGAGGTCATTTCCTCTTGTCCTGTCTCCAGCCACCACCTATCTCATCTACAGCTCCAGATAAAATCCCTGTCAAGACACAGCGATAAGCCCCTGTCAAGACAACAGCAGCATGCTTTAATCCAAATTGACCGTGTCTTGGTTTGCTTCTTAAATCTATATGCAATTAGATCTTCTTTCCAACTTACTGAGACCTTGGAGACCTTGTTATTTGGATGACCTCAGCAAATCTTTGAGGCACACCTTCCCGACAGCAGCCACAGTTGACTCTTACACCTATGAGAAACTGATGATTGACAATCTATATCATGTCTGAAACATAACTCTACTGGTTGCACTTTCTCTCTCTGATCCCCCAAATAGTTATTTAAACATAAAAAAGAGTCTGGAGAGAAAAGCTGAGCACAGCTGACTGCATATTGCAGTAGCTACCTACCTTGTGAAAACCCAGCTTCAAACACCTTTTCCTATCTTCATCATTTGGGCTAGCAGTTATGCTAAAACAGTGCCTCTTTCACTAGCTGTGAAAACCTGCAAAGGTCTCCGTGACATTCCTGGAAGGAAAAAATTTCTTCTGCATAAGCCCCATCTTTATTCTTTTTCTATCCCCTACCCAGAATTTTTGTTGTCAGGCCAGCTCTGGAATGCAGCATCTATGCAATATCGGCTCCAGCCATATTGAAAATCTGCACAAAGAGGACTGTTTAAAAGGTGGAAGGAGAGAGGATTTTGGCCAGCAGTATGTTATCAAAATGCTGAACTTCTACCCTACGAAAATGCCATGGGATCTTTAATCATGAGGCAGAGCAAAGAAGATGTTTGCATGTTATCCAGTTTCCTTACATTTTAAAGGAGGAAGGACAGAGTCAGTCTTGCCAGAAACTGATCTTTGGGTCCAGATACTGTATGCATTCTAAACTTGATGACTAGGTCTCTGAATTATTCCCTGCAGGTTTAGATTTTTAAAAGGCCATCATGTTTTCTGCCAGCCGGTAATGTCAGAAACAACAATATTGCTGTTAGTGTTTAACAGGTAATACTGCGTATTTCATGGAGTGGGTTTTGTTCCAGATTGGGATTGAAATTGATTTGTGTTAATGATTTAACTTGTTGACAAATAAACATTTGAGGGGAAAAAATATATAATATAATCCTGGCAAACCAAACCATGCCTTTAGCTTTGCCTTAAATTTAAATTCAGCTATTTATTACATCACCCTTTGCCAGAATTGGGCAGTAAACTGCTTTCATATTCAGAAGAATGTTTCCATTTAAAATTTACATTTAAAATTGCAATAAGATGCTGGATCTCATTCTTTTTGAGGAAACTGTATTGCATTACATTAGCTACATTGCTAGAGAAATGGTGCATTCTGCTTCCTGTATCAGTTTCAATTAGCTGGGTGCATTACTCACCCATTTTATCATGGCATGTTAAAGTTAAAATTAGTGTAATTCAAAGTGTCACAAACCACAGCTACAAAATGGATTGGTTTGCTGTTAATTATTTAAATACTGCATCCTGTGCATAATCAATTTCTTACCTACAGTCATGATATATTATTGACAGTTTGGAAGACTAAGTCTATTGCTGTCCAGCATAATTCTGAAATATAATTTATAGTGGTTATTTGGAGAACTATATCGAGTACATTAAAGCCATATGGTACTGTGGTTTCATCCCCAAGAGATGCCTCATCAGCTAAGAGAAGCATTATGATCAATATGTATATTACTCATTTTTAATAGAGTGTACTAAGCTGTAGAAGATTACTGTTCCTGCCAGTTACTTGAAAATATGAGGTGCAACAATTATTTTAAGATTGTTGGAGAGTTACAGTATTCTCAAGATGTAGAAAATATGTCTTTGTTTTGTTATGTTTAGAGCCTGAAACATTCTCTAGCAGCTGAAATCCCCCAGAAAATAGTATGCCTAACTAGATGAGCTGATACCTATAAAAGGTAAAACTTTGAGTTGTAATGCTCAAAACAATTTGCTAAATACGGCTCCTCAGAAGACAAAAAAAAAAAGAGAGAGAGAAAAAGATGAGAATACTGTTTGTCATTTATCTTGGCAAGAGGACATAGCATCTACCACAACTATGCCTATTTCACTACTAAAAATAAAAAGTGGCAAGCACTACAATGATTGTGGCAGCCTTGGAAATACAGAGAATGCTGGATTTTTTAAAAGATTTGTGTTACGTACACTCATTCCTCAATACACTGAGAAAAATACCACATAAATACCAAGCATTACATTAACCTCTGACCTGGTAGAAACATTTGCAACTGCAGACACAGAGTAAAACTGCACTGCCTAACTAAGGATGCAAAGCCACAGGCATGAAAGATGAAAATGAAAAAACCCCCACAAAGTCAAATTTCAGTTACTCAATCAGATGAAGCAAGTGAGGGGGAATAATTCAGAAACAGCAGAACTGCAAATACTACAAAATTGGTTGGGAAGAAGATGAAACAAGGCCACAACAGAGGCGGGGAGAATGGGGAATAAGGAGTGGGAAGATCTGTGTACCAGTGCTGCATCCTCAGCACCCGCAGCCCGCACTTGGCCTCTCGCTCCCATTCCTCCGGGGCTGGTGTGGATGTCCACCACATCCGAGGCTGCAGCCAGGCATGGTAAAGTGGTTAAGGGACCAGCAATACCAGTAGCAGCCCCCCAGGGCAGGCAGCATCAGATCCCTCCCAGCAGTGATGCTGCCAGTCCACTCCTCCCATGCAATTGGGATAAACCCAGCTGCACCACAAATGTGTAGGGGAGCAATTCCTCCAAGTCTGAACACGCGGGTAAGGGGCAGGATTAGAGGGTTACAGTTGGAACAGGGAGCTAAGGACCAGATGGAGAGTTCAGACTTATAACTGTGTCTAGAAATGCATTTGCACTGTGCTCCACCCAAACTAATAAATCCTTCAGTGGCGATTCAGGTCCAGCTCTTCGAATATTGTCTGGAACTTTCACCCCTTTCTGCTTTAAATATCTGATTCAATGAAAGTTTTTTAACCCGATTTACTTTACCTTGAAATAGGGAGGATTCAAGGCAGCTCAGCAGTCACTCAGGTAAGCTCAATCAACTTTAAACTTCCTTTTTAAAAGACAAAGTTCCTTATAATTAGATGTGACTGCATTGTTATAGATTGATTCGTATTTTCTTCCAAGTAATTTTCAATGTTTTTTTTGAATGCTTGCTTCAGTATTTTCTAAAAACTAACTGCTTGAGAAACTAACAACTTTCATTCTGAAATATTATCATGGAAGTATGGTACTAGAATACTGAAAAAACACCACAGAAGCACCATAGTAAAAACCCTCATGTCCCTTTTTTCCTCTTAAACTTCTTAGGTGGACCTCAGGTCTCGTGACACGCGACGGCCCACAGGTTTTTCCCACGGATGTGTGTTCCTCACCAGGAACTTCAACAGAGTCAGTGGTCTGCTATTTATGCGTCACTCACCTGCCCTCTGATAAAGCTGCTCTGATAAACTGGGGATGCCACAACTCCCTGGGCAGTTCTGCAGACACAAAGGACAGGACTGCCAGATTAGAAATACCACTTCACTTCTAAGGAAGGCTGTAGTTTTTCCAAGGTATTTCTTTTATAGACACAAACATTCTCCAAAGCATCCTACTTAGATGTACCAGAAACCCATTCAACAACTGGAAAACCACTCTTACAGACGGTGGGAGCTAAAGTTAAGCAGTTTCTAAGCATGCACACATTTTTCCAACCAATTTACGTGCTCTCCCATAATCCTCAGTTTTATTTATTTCCAAACCTTCTCTCCATCTGTTCCCTTCTGCATGATCTATATATTATCTTACGCTATTTATCCCTAACAGATTTTTGCTTCCTCTGTCTGTTCCAGTTAATGATGCCAATATTCTCTATGTATTTCTAGTCTTTTTGTTTTCTTCGTCACGCATCCTGCACTCATACAGAGACTTCCAAATACTTATCACTCCCTCCGACCCTTCCACAACAGTCTGAGTTTTTATTCCTATTTCACAAATGTTCTCTCTTAATATTTTTCCTTTCTTCCTCCTTTAGACCCAGATTGCCAGTTTTAGTGCTGAATCTCAGTTCTTCTAATCGTGTCAGACTCTGTCTACCTTCTTTCAGCTTCCTTCCTTTCTTCCTTTTGCCCTTTCTGGCTTTTATTTGGCTTTGTCCTTTATTCCTCAACCTTTACTCCTGTACCTTAGCTAGAGGTTCTTTATCAAGAACTACCTCCTGAGACAGTTTAATGCACTAGTGTTTCTTCTCTTTTCTTGCAGGTTGTGTGCCCTGTGAACTATTCATTAAACTTGTCTAAATAACTGCTGCATTAAATGCCCTATGCACACCATTTTGACACACATTCAGGTTTTAAACTTGTCATGTCCATGGTACCAAATTTTGCTTGTGACACTACAAGTGTTCCTGCAAAAACTGCTTCTGTTACCCTTTCTCAACATTAATTCATGAGTACTGCTATATTTTGGTTTGGAAGAAGTCCAGCACTGTTATTTTTAATGACGGAGCACACTTTCTTCCTTTGGGAGATAAAATAGTCAAATTGTAACAAGCTGTTCTGCCTTGCTGCTTCAGGCTGCCTCTGGTCCAAAAGAAGAAATCATAATAAAGCAAATGCCTCATCTGAATAAATAATCAAGCACTTCACTGCTTAGAGAGAGGAGTACAAAGCTTCAGGGTTGAAGAATAAGAAAGAAGCTTGCAAAAATCGGCCTGCATACATATGGCAATAAGTCTACCTGAAGTTTCCAGCTCTGTTTAAAAAAGACGCGACAAGTCAGTGCTACAGACAAACAAAACCTGATGTATGAAACATGCTGCAGAGGTCCATATGGAGATACTTATGTGGAAAGACAAAATTGTCATGAAGAGACAAGCAAAACACCACAGAGAAAATCTTTATACAGGCTCTGGACTCTCACCATTTCAGGGATGCTGAATTTCCAAAGAACCTCTTTCCCCTCTTCCCAAACCTTTCAGTGGAGGCAACAGTTGACTCTGTAAAGAGAGATGACCATAGGAAATACAGCTGATAAAACTAAAGAAAGTTCTTTATATTGTTACACAGGAGGAAAAGGATGAGATGGGAAAGGCACAGTTGCTAGACGGTGCTAACAGTGCAGTTCAATTGCAGTGTTGCTAACAGTGGGCTATAATTTAGTACGAGATATTTGATGAGTGCTCAGACTCCAAATAAAGTGTTGAAATACACAGTTATTACACAAAATTAAGAAACCAAACACCATCTGCACTTACTGTGATACCTCTATAGTCAAATTTCAAACTATAATTAAAATATTCTGTCACAGGAATTAAAAAAAAAAAGATTAGATAATTTTGTTAGCAAATAACAGTAACTTGGTAACTTATGCTACCAAATAAAACAAGAAACATCACTACAATTGAACAGATATGCTGTTTAGCTGCTATGTAAAAGGGCAGCGTCTCCACCTTTTGAGTAACTGCATCGCAAGGGCATAGTGGAGTTAAAGGCAGTACAGAGAAGAGCTACTAAAGTGAAGGAGGGTATGGAGCAATTGTTTTATGAGAGACTAAAAAGACCATGTTTCAGTTTGGAGAGAAGAGGGCGGAAAGGGAACACGATCAACTTTTGCAAGTTCATGAAGGATAAATTGAATGTAATATTGTTACTAACCAAATCCTGCAGTCCTTGCAGTAGGTGGTCACTCACCAAAGCTAGCAAAAGGTCAGTTCACAACTAAATGAAGGGAATAGTTTTTACAGAGTGGGTAGTGAATTTCTAGGATTTATTGTCAGAGAAGGTTGTGAAAGTAAATAGTATGAGGAGGTTCAAAAGGGGAGTAGGCAAATTTAGGGACAACAGGTCTACAAACAGATAGCGTAAGAAATAGGCATGGATGTATCCCCTAGCATCGCTAATCCAACAGCTGCGAATGTTGATGGGAGAGGAATAGGCTGCAGAGAGAAGTCAGGCTCACATGACCTTCCCAAACAGCATCTCTTTCTCCACTGTCAGAGAGCTAGATGGACCACTCATCTGATCCAACAAGGTCTTTCTTATGCTTTTACATTTTACAAGAGAATTAAAATCAAATGAGTATCCATAGAGATGAAATGGAATACATGAGTAGTAGCTGACACCCCTACAGTGACAAGGCTATGCTCAAAAAATTCCTTCTTATCAGCTGGTCTAAATTAGCAAGTCAAAAGAATTATAGCATATGAGCAGGACAGAGGACTAATGGAGAACTCCTAAACAGGGCAAAGGCAAAAAAAGACTTTGTAGGCCAAAAGCAATATCACAAGCCAGATGTTAGCATCGGAAGTCCCTGAAAGCCTAAGACTGTGTCTGAAGTATAGGACCTGGCATCACTCACCGTTTCCCAGTCCCAGATGCGTCCCGACTCAGTTGTGTCCAGGATCCATGTCAGGGTGAAAGTCAAGCACGTGCCACCTGCCTGTCAACATGATTTCCAGGGGAAAAATAATTAGCAAACCTTGTCTCAAGGCTTAATACAGATCACATCTGCCCCTCCACCTAGACAGAGCCTTTAAGCTGTAACACTTTGGTAAGTACCATCTTCCTGTGACAGGCTAAATACCAGTGAGCAGCAAGGCAGCAAACAGACATAACACCATGCAACAATGAAGTTTTTGCTAGAAGGAAAAATTGCCACAGGTTGCAGTTTGAAAGAGACACTGAGAAATCAAACTATATTACTAGGTACAGCCACACCATTGAAATAGCTCTGTTAGTAAAGAGCCAGTTAATTAAATAAGCACAGAGCCCTTTCGTTGCTATTAACCAGCAGAGTCCTAACTCGGTCTCATTTATCCAACGTAAGCCAATCTATGTCTTGGCTCCTGGCTGCAATGAAAAAAGAAAGATCCCGACAGTCTATCATTAATTATTTTATCTCAGTTACACGTGCATGAATCTGGAGCAAATTCAGGGAATAAAGTGGAGATATTTCTGTTTCCAAGCTGTATAATTGGGGTGAGGATCTGACCACCCAATATGCCTGTAGAGAAGCTTTTATGCCCACTTAGGCATGAGTTGCATACATTGAGGCAGCCAGCTTGCACCTGGCTTGTCTACAATTACTACCACTTCCTTTTTTCCCCTGTCAAATCTTCCTCTCCTCAATAAATGCACTTCATGGTGTTTTGATGGATGGCAAAAAGTAGGTTAAATTCTTGTCCCAGTTTTGTATATAGAGTTGTTAAGTATCAGAAAGGAGAGTGGCCAAGAGAGCACGGCATATCATCCTGCAGATCATTAACTGGTAATGTAATCTGCCCTACTCTAGGTGTCACATCCAAGAAAAGACCACAAAATTAGAAATGTAGTGCTCTGAACAGGGGAGTACTCAGTGTTCCTCTCCTTGCCCTTTATGCAAGCACTGCAGTAAGCAGCCAAGCAGAAATCAGCTTTTTACACAAAATGTCTCAAAACCTGATAGCAAATCCAAACAGCTATTCAGCGTCATGCACTCAGATGTGGTTGTGTAATTTATATATTATGATAATCTGGTTTTCATCTAACTTACTAATTCAACCGTTGTTTCATTTAAATAATTGGCTATCTGACTCCCCACCCATGTTGAGGAATATGCGCACTACTTTATTGCAAGGATACCATTAACCTTGACAAAATGTCATGAAAAAAGAACAACGAGAATTTTCCAAGGAAAAGAAACAGTATTCACTTTCATGGGAGCTTATATCTTATTATATATTTTTAAATGGTGAAATTTTTGAACATTTAGAAGGAGAAATTATTTCTAACACTGTTTGAAAAGATCACATTCAATACTTTATTTTTAGGAAGCAAAGGGCTTGGTTTTGGTTTTCTGGATTTTGTTTGGTTGGTTTTTTATATATACACTTACGATTCTCTTTCCAAAAAGTCTTACAGATAAGCAGGCTAGCAGTGGCTATCGAACATCTAGCAAGGGGCTTTAAAATCAGCAAAGGTCACAATCAAGAAAGGAAGAATCACAAGGGCACATGACATTGCTGGGGACATTTCTTCTGTCAAATACTCCTTAACCTGGCTCTGTAAGGCTGCGTCCAGTCCCAGAAAGCATCTTTAAAATAATATGGATATTACATTCACTTGCCTACTCTTGTCTTTAAACATTACCCGTTCACAAGCAGTGCTGTGCAAGCAGCATTCAGCACTTGCTCATTTTAGCCACGCTGTCCTGTCTCCTGCAAGGGTGGCGAAAGGCTCCTGTGTACCCAAATGCTCCCAGCTACAGGTTACCTCATGATACAAGTGATGTTACAGGATGCAAATAGCCAGTGTTTTCAGCTTGGGCAGTCATTTATACCAAGAGAATACAACCCCTTCCATTTTCACAGCGTTTTACACAGCAAGTGCAAGACAGTAGAGAACCCCATCTGCAAAATGCTATTAAGCATGCTTATCTTAATTATGAGGTTTGTGGTTGTTTTCAGTTTTCCATTTCAGTTTGGAGTAGTCAGCCAACTCAAAACTACAAGTAGCATAAAGAAGTCCCTGTCCCTTTCAACACATGAACTAGAGGGTATGAATTGCAGTTAGGAGGAGGCATACTCAAACCATTCTCCACTTCTCTCGTTCTCCACCAAGGCACAGCTACGCTATGTCAGTCCTCACCACAGACGCAGCACTGTGGCCCCTGTCTAAGGGAACGACACAGACAACAGTCCTAACAAAACCAGCTGAAGCATTAGGAAGCACAATTTCACAATACGATACCAAGTACCAAAAATATAAAAAAGCTGAGTGTTTAAATAACAGGACTTTTGAAATGAGTGGGTATTTGCTGTTGTCTCAAAGGAGTATAGGAATGAAAGCATATAAAATTGAGAAGCAAAAGTTGCTTATAAAAATAAGAGAAGAATGGCCTAAAGCAGCAGTTAGGACTTTTAATACAAAGTTAAATAGTTAATAGTAGATAAACTCAAAGAAAATTGAGGAAGCCAGTAATGACAAGTTACTTATTCAGATATTTCAATAAGAATGTAGAAAATGCACATGTTGCAGGGAATAATTCTCCCAGTTAAATAGGTAAAGATATTGAATATGTCTTTTGTACCTCTTCTTTATACATTAATTAAGATTTTTTTAAAAATTGGAAGAAGAATGGAAGGAAAAGAGAATTAAATTGGGTCCTATTCTGGCAAAAACCAGTCTGGATTTCCTAGGTGTTTATTTAGCACAGTGCTATTTTCACAGATCATTTCAAATTTTACAAATGGTCTTTTTCATCACAATTTTTTAGGCCAATTCTGTTAAACATAGTAACTGAAAGGTTTCCATATACTCACCAATTTGAAAAAGTTATTCTTTTTCTCATCAAAATTTTCTCTTTTCCCTTTGTTTCCTTTCCACCCCATAATTTAAACCAATAGGTGGATGTTCTACTCCTAAATAAATCTTTTTTCCTATTACTTCCAATATCACATACGTTTTCTATATAGTTGAGCTATTCATGTTTTAGATGGTTTTGTGAGTTTTTTCTTTAACTTAGATATTACTTTCTTCAGTCTCCTCATCATTTTAGGTTTCCTCTCATGTCTCAGACTCAGATCTAAATATGCTTATAAGCCAATCTGACCCTTCAGAAACCCCTGAGTACATGTCTTAAATACAAATGGTGCAGTACGTTTGCCTGAGTCAGAAAAGACTGAAAACCGGATGGCACAGGGAGCTGAACTTTATACTACTCATTTTAGCAGGGCTTCAGCTAAACTTGGAAGCAATTTGAGGAGAGCCTAAAACTCAAGGGTAATAGGTACACACAAACTGGTACGGAAACTCAATAGCTTTCAGTAGAGGAGTTAGCTACCAACACTGAAAACATTTTGCTCCTAAAGTACCCAGACCGCTGTGTTTGGGTACAGAAGGGAATTCTTTGTGATGCTTCTTTGTAAACGTATGGCAGCAGGATCTGGGCGTAAAGTGTGCAGATTAAGCAGTGAGGGCAACACTATAGACCTGCCCCTGCTGGCAGTGTCAGGTGTCAAAAATCAGACACAACCCAAAGATCCTTCCTTGAAGAATTTTCTGATGTGAAAACTGCTGGAGCTTGGGGGCACCTGGACTGAGACCGCGCTTAGGTTACCACGGAAGGGCGTTATGAAACTCAAGTGCCAAACCTGTAGGAACACCGTGGGCTCTGATGTCTCCTGAGCACAGCCCTTTGGGGTTTAACAGAGCCCGAGTGCTTAGTGGCTTGTTTTAGCTGATGGTCCCTGGCTGTCCCACAACCTTTCCACGGGAACTTCAACTTTCAATGCCCTCACAGTTTACCTTTCACTGATTTCAAGTCCTTGAAATCCACCAGATGTGAATAATGACAAACAAACCCATTTATCTTAGGAAGACGAACCAAAAGCAAGTATGAAAATAACCCTGCATGCCGGGTAAAAGTTCCCTCTGACTTCTCTCTTTGGAAATAAAAAATGCAAGGCAGAAATTCTCCTTTCTTATTCTTACGATCTAAGCTAATTTTTCTTAGTCACATTTTTGAAGGAGTCAAATGGGCTATCATAAGAGCTTAATAACACTGCCAGCTCTTTGCTTTCTGCTACAGCAGTTGGGATGAAAAACTAGTTCATTCTTATCACAGGGATCTGCCTACAGCTCTTTGTTTGCTCTACCTTCTGCAACATAACAGCTTGTTGCTATGGTATTATGTTGAATAAGCAAATATTACTCCTTAGTCCCTTGATTCCAAGCCCTCCGCATCCTCTGCCTGGGCTTGGTCCCGAACCACGACTGCCAATTTCTGTAGAGCACACAGCCAGCTGCTGCAAATGCACTCATCTTGTTTACTCAGCTTCTGCTCTCTTATTTCCTGAGCAAAAAGTCAGTGCCCAAGAGCTTTAATTGCTGATCTCTGTTCACCTGCAAGATACCAAGAGAAAAAGCATCAACAGTACTTGTTCTACCAACCATCATATACTGGAAACTACAGACTGCAACTACGTCATTAATAGGATTTGTAAGGTTGGAGAGAATAACTAAAACAACCTATAATTTCTCTGACAGCTCCAGCTGAAGGGCAAATTTCTTCTGCCTGTTCTACCCTTTAATTGTAGCTTTTGGAGCTTTAATTGTATATTCTATTCCCAGAGGGCCAAATTATACTCTCAGTTACAACCATGATATAATTAAAGTTAATGGAGTTGCTCAGGTCTAATTGAGGGCATAGTTTATTGCAGCAAATGTTACATTACAATAAATCATTGAGAAGGATTCCAACCGTCAGCTTTATATACCACTCAGTTTCCAGAAATCTGAGTTAAAATTCTTTAACTGAAGCTCCCCTGCACTTGATAATGGTTGTGCTCCCCCCAAATCAATGGCTAAATAGTAAGCATATAAACATAGAGTAGCAGATTCACCACTTCTATCGGCTTCAATCACTACCCCGTTTTTTTGTGGTTTATTCGGTTTTTGGTTGGGTTTTGGTTTTGTTGTTGTTTTTTGTTTAAATCCATTTAAAATTGGTACAACGCAAGGAATCCTATTTACAAACTGATATCGAATGAAGAAACAGTGCCATGTACATTATACAGCCTGTGCACTACAGAAACAGATGTTAATTCCTGCCTGTGTGTGTATGCACAGCAGAGAGAAATGGCTTGTCCTCATCTCCAAATATATTACTATGCTGCAAGCAAAGGCATCATTCTAGCACCTGTGGACAGAATCAATATAACTGAGTTTTAACTCAACTAGCTTGGGTGCCAGTAACAGTAAAGCCAGGACGAATTTGCCTATTTGAAAGCCATTATGTGGCAAAGTGTGACTTTAGACACTGTGCCAGCTTCCCTGCTATTGCCACAGTGCCCGTAGCAAAACTAGTTTTTTTACGTCTCTTTTTTGCAATTACACCTTTCAAAGCAGGGTAGATATGACTAAAACACGCAAAGTGAAAAGCTGAATTGTCACATCAATTTGGTTTGCATGAACCTGATTGGAAATCTGTATCACCTTGTTCTTGCAGAAAAACCCTTATCGCTGTCACATTTCTACAGATCTCTGCCATTGCTATCCTTTCAGCTTATCAGAGGCCCATTAACCTAAAAAGCCATTAAATAAAAAGCCTGTACTCAAACACATTGATGGATAATACTGAGATTTGGTGCCTTAAATATGTTTATTTTAAAATTATTATTATTATTTTAGCTTTGAATCAACTCTATTCTTTAAAAGTAGCTGCTTGCATTCTGGTAATTATGAAAGATTTGGAAAAGATAACATAGTATTTTTAGTATTCAGATTATATAGCTAATGCTCAGGAAAGCTTCTCTCTTTTATTTAATTTTGCCTCACATTTCCTTTTTGCTTCACTGTGGATTTTAACACCTTTAAAAATAAAGTATTTCATTTCCAGGTCTGAAGTAGCTAGAAACACTTTTTGGTGTGCAGCTGTGTGATGTCTTTATTCTCTTTACCCTAAGTTCTCTTTATGTGCTTCTGGTTTGCACAAGATGTTTCAGAAATTGCTGTTGTCAAAAACCACTCACTCTCCTCTGGGCTTGCTATTACCACAGGGAGTCTTATGAGCTGAAACCTTGTCCCCAGCTATTAAATAAGTCTTCTTTCTTTAGTTCACCATTTTTACTCTGTAAGCATTGCCCAACCACACTGGAGTTTTTACAACACAGGTCTGAATGGATGGATTTTGTTTGTTTGTTTGTTTGTTTTTCTTGTGAGCAACACACAGTATCAGCTTTTAAAAGCTAAAGGAAGGATTACCTTCTGTGACTGGGAGCGATAACTGAGCCATTAACAGTCCTTTGTCCTATGTTTATCCAGTGCCTAAGGGTCTCCAAATTTCAAGCTCCAGCTCACTTGTACTCTTCTGTTTTACAGCCTGAAGGCAGGAAAAAGGCAGGTCAGGATGCAGATGAGATGACCTGTTTCAAGCTCCATTTGTCCTTACTCGTGTGAAGAAAGCGTGGGTCCCGGTACTTCTCCTGAAAGGAGTAGGCAGGCAAAACATTTAAGGACCCTTTCACAAGGGATCTGTCTTCAGGTACGCTGTTGGCCAGTGAATTGGAAAACATATCATGTCTACTCGCCCACTTCTGTTTTTCTGTTGATATTTTGTACTGTCTCACATCACTATAACTTCTGAAGTTTTCTTATTTCAAGTATAGCCAGCAGTTGGAGACTGCCTGTCTGGTTCTACCACCACTGAGCAATTTTTCAGTCCTCAACGGTACTTTAGATTAGTGTCTATATATATATAAATATATGTGTGTGTGTGCATGTGTATATATGGAGGGAAAGGTATAAATATAGATGTATGAAAATATATATAAGCAAAAACCTGAGACATTACTTATTTTAAAGTTATGCCTTTACACTGTTTTCTGTCAGAGTTGATTTTTTTCTACTTCAATACCTTCTTCCTCCCCAGGTCTACACTACTGTAGATTTATGTAGACCATTCGTCTTCAAGTACTTCAGTTGCTGGGGTTTGTTCGGCTTTGCACACATCAGAGAAGGCTTCCCAGGGTTTCCTGCTAGCTTCCTTCGATCTGTGCAATTCCAGTTATGTTCTTGCAAGGTCACAACAAAAAGCCCAATTTGTTCATTTATAGGAAAAGAATACTTTTTTTTTTCCCTCACAGGCTGAAGTACATTACCATTCTGTTTGCTGCAGATATCTATCTGGGTTCCTAACAGTTCATCAATTGCGTAGCAGCAGCCTACACCCTTCTCGAACTGCTTACACACCAAAGCACGCCCTGTACAAATGGTTAAGCACTGGCCCAAGTTGATAGCTGAATCACATGGCCAGTCAGAAGACTGTGCTGGCAAAAAAGGACAAGGAATTCAAATGTCTGGCCATGGAAGGAAATGAGCCAGCAGCAGCTGCTAAAGCCAAAATCAATGGGCTGCTTGGGGATCCAGCAACACGGCTGGCATGAGCTAGACCTGCTCCACCATAAATTAATGGGTCCTCTGGGAGCTGTTGTCAGCTACTGTCTGTGAATCACTCCAGGACCTCCCGTTCCCCTCCGTAGATGGTATGCATCTTCTGTGGCTTTTGATCACATGAAGATTTTGGTACGCAACTCAGAGAAAAGGAGAATTAGGCCAACCCCGGACTAACATCCAAATACCATACGCGTCTTGCAGCATATGTATCTGTCTTTCACGCTACATGGAATGTCTGAAACCAGACACTTCTCTGTTTAGATTATTTCAAACAAAAGCATTGGTATTCTCTTGGGAAGATTTAGCCCTGTTCCACTTACTAATATCAAGCACACAATGATCATGACAGCACTCTTCTTCTGAATATCTTGAGTAGCTGTTTCTGCAAGACAGTTTGGGAAATGGAAAAGCATCTTTTGAATTGATGGTTTATTTCAGCAACTTTTTTGAAGGACCATCTTCATCATGAGTCAGTGCTTAACTGAATTTTACTGAAGAGTGGCATGAGGCACAAAAATATAAAGGCATGAAAACATTGCTATTGCTCACTAAAGTCAATTAAGTTATTTTAGTTTAAACCTCATTAACTGGGACCATCTGGTTTTGGACACAACAGTACCAGAGGCTGAAAAATTAAAGGTATAGGAGAGCACAACTGCAGGTACTTACTCTATGTTTGTACACTCCATTATACAGCATTTTTTAGGAGGAACGTGTGACACTAGAAGTCACTACAGACAGTACATACGTACTCTTTACTGCCCAATGATTTGATTGATATTTTCTGGAGAGTTAATAAGAAATAAGTATAAATGGATTGTACTGGGCTTTGTGAGATCTTACATGGCTTTAGAAATGTTTCAAAATGCTGCTACTCCTACAGACAGGAAGGGATTATTTTCTTTATTTTTTTAGTAACTGTCTATTCATCCAGGATTGTATCAGACTGTCGCTGTAATGTCTAGCCATTTTCCAGGGAAATTATGTGTGAGCTTGCCATTTTTTAAAACCTGTGAACATTTTTGAGCTTTTCATTGTCTTACAACCAGAAGAGCATTTAGCCTAAGGATGCTTGAAAGGACTATCATGGGAAAGCCAGGTTGAATAATCGGGTTCTTGCATTGAGTGCTTAGTGTGGCACACGTGCTGGTCATTGTTATTTTGTCTGGCAACAAGTTCCATAGTCTTAGTCCAGCTCCTGTGAACATTTTGTTTCCTGTGGTTACGAGTCTTTTCCTATGTTGTTGACAGCTTCATTTTTCCAGAGAAGCAAAGCTGTAGCATGAGGTCATCTCGGTTCATCTGCTATCCCACAAAAAAGAAGAAAAGGGAAGATCTAGTGCACCACAGAAAGTATTACTGTATGTTAGAACATACTCAGAGTCATAATGTGTGACATATTATATATAATATATATAAAACCCATTTTTACTTATTTCCCAGGAGAAAAATTATAATGCATTGACTTATAACTATAGAATTATTATGTGTCAAATTATGTGATTACATTATATATTTTTATATATACATATCTTTCCAATTTTATACAACTTAACAGGCAGCAAAACAAATCTTTTTTAAAATGAAAAGTCATAGAATGTATACACTAAAATGCATTTCTCATCTTTATTCTAAGGCGCTATATCACATATCTTAAATCAACATTCTTGGAGACAATGTTTATCTTTTAATTATGTTTGTCCAAGACCTGCCTTGTACAGGCACAGTATCATCCAAGTTTCCAGCTAAAGCTCTTAGTCACCACTGTGACTGGACATAATTATCATTATTGTTGCCACTGTTATTATTGTTACTGGCAAGTATAGGAGTTTCCCACAAGCAGATGATCTTCCCTTTCATTCCCCCTGCTTGTGAGCCTTTCTACCTTGAGTGAAATACACATACGGAGCAAGACAAAGGTGCAAGGCACAGGAAAGCATTCAGAAATGGTTAGTCTGGGACAAATTCCTAAACTCAGGTTATCAATGAGAATTTTACCTTCAGCAGGCCAGGATTTCACCTTGTCAGTTTACCTAGCCATCTACAAGGCCTGTCATAACACAGCTCATGCCAACTTCAAACTCAACATCTACAACTGAACAGTTCATTTCAAAGCACCATGGTCTGTGGAGCCACGTGTTAAGAGCTAAGGGAAGGGCTGAGCCCATTCCCACAAATAGATCCACTGACTTCTCTTCCCCATGATGCACCAATGCAGCCTGGAGGTGGAAGCTGTATAGGGAGAAGGACGTACGGATCCCATAGCGCTGTGGAGTCGTTCCCGGAGGCCCAGCTGAGCTCCCTGAGTTCAAGCTGAGCAGCCAAAATGAAGGTGAGTGAGATGAAGCTGCACTATTCATAGTGTACCAGGCTGCATGGTGCCCTTTCGGCTATCATTTCAATCAAAACAAACACTTACAAAATGAATAACTGCCTTGACTATTTAAGCTGTTAACCTTTTTTTAACATTGCTGTTTATAATTAGATTTCACAGAAAGCCAGACTGGTGGGTTTCTCTGAGCTTGACATTTTTATCATGTGAAATACGTTGGATCAGGTAATCGTAAGGCCTTAAGGTCAGGTAACATGACTGAATTGCTGTTAGTAATTAAATGTGCAATAAATAACAGTATCTGCTATAGCTAGAAAAGATCGTGTAGGTAGCTTCATGTTCTGTTTTATAAATCATATTAAAAAAAGTGTATGGGTTGTTTTATATTAAACATGGTGGTTACATGTGCCAAAGATTTATTAGTCCAGTCTGTCTTATGGTGAGTGGCTGCAGTCCAGATTCATGTGGTAGAATAATAAAATTTTTTAAATGGCTGTAGAAGTTGATGGACCAAAATGGAGTTAGTTACCCGATTGGCTGCCAGTGATGTCATAGCCATGGCTGCAGCTCCATATATGTTTATGAGAGGTTTATTCCCCTTAATTTCCACCTATATCGTAATAACCATCAGACACTCTAAGCAGCCTGTTTCTAAGAAATCACTGAACTTCCCTGGTGACTGGAGTCTCTCAGCCCCATCTACCTCACCCCGAACCCAGGGCCTGCAACCGTGCCCCTGAATTCCTCTGTCTCTCGGGGCTGATCAGCCTTTGCCTAGGCGCTCTGCTGGAAAGGCAAGGCTGTATTTAGGGTTAGGGTTTAGGCAGGCTATGGAAGAGCTTACTGTTCCAACCACTTAGCATGAGACCCTGCAAACACTTAAAACACATATATAATTTCCCTTTTGCAAGTAGCCTCACTCACTTCAATGTCACTATTATGTGAACGAAGTTATAACCCTGCTTGAAAGTTTTCAGGAGACTTACTACATATATTTTCAGAGGCCAAGAATGCTGATGGCTCTTAAAGAAAATAAAATGGAGAGACGCATGATTTGGACTATGTTCAGAATTTTCCCTAATTGCTTTAATCAAATTCCCACTAGGCACTAAAATTAAATTGTCTATGTTAGCTGAATTCCACTGGTCATTACTGGCTGGCAGTGGTTGATGTATCAGATTTTCTTTTCCTTGTTTTTCTTATGCATGGGTGTGTTACATAGAGGCATTATTGGGATGTCTGGTAGCCTCCCAGAGAAGTTGCCTTAACTTAATGACAGGAGTTTTTTAAATATGCTATTTAATGTTTCAAAATACCTGAAAATTCAAATTTTGGTCTACCTTTTTAAAGCATTCATGTCATGCAACCTGTCACATGAAATTTGAATGGTACCTTGTATTTCTATCTGCCTACCATGTAGGCTCCATAGAGTTCAAGTACATCAATTTGAGGGATTTCCTCATAAATTCGAAATTGGAAAACCTGGTGTGCACTAAGCAAAATACTATACTGAAGGACACAGCAAGTTTCTAGTGCTAAACCTAGCTGCCAAAAACCTAACATTAGTCTTTTGGTTATTATAAAAATAAATAAATAAATTCACAAGGACAAAAGTTTTTCACGTTCATGTTTTTCTTTTTTTTTTTTTTAAACTCCTTTATTTTATAGATGTATTACTGCCTTCCAATTAGCATTACTTGTTATAAACAATACTTTAGGCATTCCTTTTAATAATCTATTTCTCAGAAACTTCTGAAGGAATTTTGGTGTGGTTGTTTTTCCAGTAGAAACTGTTTCCAACCACAGTGACTGCAAAACAATTTGATTCCCGTGTCCAAATAGTAAAGAGCTCTTGTGTCAATACCACATCTCAGTATTCCCTGAGGAGCAGACGCTTTGTCTAAATTGAATTATAAATAATACTCTGATGCAGGAAGTAATAGTCTAGTAGCAGTTTACTCTTAATGCCATAGTTTTGTTTATTAGTTTTGGCTGTTTGATAAATAGAGAGAGGTTTTAATTTAACATAATAGTTCTTTGCATAGATAGAGAGCCATTACTGGTGCAGCCAAGTAATATCCCTTCCCATGGGAGACCCTGTCAAAAAAGGAAACAATATCAATTTAATTATTTTGCTTTCTGAACACACTGCAGCCTTGGGTATTGACTTAATGTTTTTCTTCAATAAATGTAGCATATATTATGGTACCAAGTTTAATGAACCTTTACTTTTTTTTTTTTAAACTGAGAACTGAAGGATTCTTTATTAAACAGACATGTAAAGAACTGTATTAGCTTTCTTCTATACAGTTATGATTCTTCTTCCAGCTCTGTAATTTCATTGTAATTTTAGAGCCATACTGTAGAAAAACTCCAGGGATTTCACATACAGGGGTGTTTAATGCTCAAAATGTCTTTAGTTGTACATTACTAATCACAAAGGATTTGGTTTTTAAAACTGTTCTTTTAAGCAGTAAAATATTTTCAGGAGTTACCAAATAAAAAAAAAAAACTGGCTAGAAAAAAATATACTCGTCAAAATATATTTGAGAGGCCTAATTATCACGTATGAGCCTCTGCTAGAAGGTTACTAATAGTAGTAGAAAATTACTCTTGGATTATTGCTTCCTGCACAAGGGAGTGTTATTCAAAACATAATGGAGACAAATCCATTGCTCGGCGAGTGCTGAAATGTTTGTGACTGGAGAAGGCCAGGCGTTGGACGTTGACCCCACAGTCATTTAAAAGCCTCAGTGAGGCCATGTGGTGGCTGCGCTGAGCGTGTTTTCTGACAGTACTTAAGAAGTATTCTATAGAGCTGGTATGCCAAGTATCTTGAAGATTAATCTGTATTTACGTTCACAGGGATTTCACATTGCATTGATAAGAAGACAAATGACAGCCTGTGGTGATATGGTAATCTCTGTGATATAAGCACTTACAGTTTGAAAACATTTGTGTTTTAAGTGGTATCTATATCAATAGTTATGGCTGCCAAAGATTTCTCTTTATCTGCTATGTTTTCAGTTGCTCATGAGTTTTTCAAAATGGATATTTTAGCCTGAGATGTTCCATGCCAGTTATTTTGCTTAGACTCAGATGTTCAGGATAGACCAGTGAAATTTTTGAGAAATAACTTATCCAGAGTTATCATTATTCTCTTCCCCAGCTACTTTTTGAAGAGATGTAGTACTATTATGCTGTGAAGAAGAAATTTAATTTATAGGCCAAGATGAATAGCGCACTCTTAAACTCCTGCCTGAAAATCCACCCAAATTTGAATACATCAGTTGAGGCTTAACACACGTTCAGTAGAGCTTCTTAGCGGCTAGCTACTAGAAAGTTTTCACAGACAATTTGCTAAGAGCAAGCTGCAGCTCCCAGTAGTCACCGGCATGCCAATACAAACAGGAATGGACCTGGACTGCACTGGACAGCCCGTGGGAGTTGCATGAACAACAACTTTCTACTCAGAAATACAGCAGAAAGTGCTACTACTCACTCTCATCTCAGAACAGTGCATCAAACTGGGAGTAGGAGACGACCTTGAGCTGTAATCCAGAACTTTCTACTAATTATACGTTCAGTACTATGGAAGAAGCTCTCATAAAGAGATCTGGCAACTATTTTTATTAATACTGCTATTTGCCTACAGTTCTGCAAGCCCAGAAAATTATGACTTTCCAGTTAGAAACCAAAGGGAAAGGGTGTGGGATAGGGCACTCAACTCAAGCAAAAAGATCAAACATTTTCACAGAAGGTAGACTTTTATTGGAAATTTCATGTGGTCAAGAAAATCAATTTTCTCTCAGACAGCCATTATAAAGGAAGTAATTTCAATCAACTCTACTTACTCCCCTTTGCTAGAAATAAATAGCAGCCACCTAATTTTATTAAAGAAGCACCTGAAAGGTTGCAAAGGAAAAACTAGCAAGACTGTAAGCTGAACCCATGTTTCTAATACAGCCAGTGACTGCCATGCTTCTTTTCAGCATGTGTACTCCTGATGAATTTGATGTACCATCTATATAGATCACTGTGCTCCTCTAGTCCCAGAACGGAAACCAGAATTTCCAGTTCCCAACAGTTATTTGCTGCACAAAAGGGTCCACATTTTTGGACCACAACAACTCCTCCACACTAGTTTATAATAAAATCACCATATTTACCATAGAGACCAAAAGCCAAAAATCTGCAAAACAGAAGGGAATTTGGGTAATTTTCAGAGGGTTTTTTTTTGTTTGCTAATTAAGCAAACATTGTTAATTATTAGTATTACTACTATATGCTTATTCCTAAAAGCTAGGAAGTTCAGTTCTAAAAATCTTCATCAAAAGAAGTGTTTCACTTGCAAAATCCAAACCTCAAAGCGTAAAAATTCTACAATTAACCTTCCCCTGCATCCACTGAGGAAGATTCTGCAAAAGTAGAATCCACCTCAGCAAATTTTAGATGATGGAGAAAAGTAGGCATAAAGTCATCTAAGCTTGTCATTTGGTTCAGTGGATAGAGAACATGAAAGATGCAGGCAGGGTAGATGAATTGCTCTCTGGTGGAGAACCTTTCTCTTACTAACTTAGGCTGGATTACTAACTTTAAAACTAAAAATTGAAGTAAGTGAAATGACTCCTACTTCCGCAGTTTTGTAGGAATCCCCAATTAATCTCTGAGCGAAGGCAATGGAAGGGAAGGGATCTGAAATGGAGAAAGAAGTACAGCAGGAAGTTTTGAAAAAGTTAAGTTTTGTGGAATAAGGGGAAATGCTATCTGTTCCATGTAATCCTTTTCACCCTCAGGCCAGGTTTGCTTTGATGGACTCTGGTGCCTGAAAGCAGCTCTGTTAGGGACACTGCCAACATCTGCGTTGACCCCTCGCAAGTGCTGCAGTGAAGGCACTCCACGCTGGAGCTCTGCTTTGCAGGCTCCCAGGCTATCTCTAGAGCTGTGTAGGTGCACCTGTGTTGCCTGCCTGACAGGCTACTCTCAGAGATACAAGGGATCCCACCAGACCTTGCTGCTTGCTAAGCCAGCTCCTTTTACCACTAGCTACATGCCCCATGATAAGCTGCCCTGAATTACCTGCTTCCCTGATTTGATATGGTTACTCCTGCTTTTCCATGTGAACAAGCTACTACTAAGAAAAGTATTGTCCTTCAGGAAGACAGTAACTGACCTCAGTCCCACTATCATGACTGGATGCTACAGATGTCAGATGAGGAGCAAAAACTCAGAAACATCACCTTCTACAAAGAGACACAATGAGCTCTACTGTCTGGATCTCATAGAGGAATTGATTGCTGTATGTCTCCAGGAAAACTAAATGGAAACATCAATCCAGATATACACCGCAAATCATCATGTATTTTAGAAAATCTACTCAAGTTACATTCAAACTGTTCTAAACCCCTCTACAGTATTCAGCCACTTCGAGTATGATTTTGGAAAGAACTCCATAAAAGAAAGGGTAAATGGCAGGCTGACAGTAACAATCACCTATGTGCATCAGTCAGTCTGGTGACTGGGTATGTTGTGCTATTTGCCAAAACCTGCACCAAGCCCTAGAGACAACTGCTTTAAAAACATTATCACAAAGGGACAGGGAAACAACAGCTTCATTGTTTTTAAGTAAAATGGGTCATTTTAGAGTCTATCATGAAAAAAAAAGTCCCAGATGGTTTTGAAATGTCATCACATTGCTCAGTTTAAAGGCTATGAAGGGAATAATGCCAGTCTAGTAATCCTTTCCCCCTATAACCAATTAACCTTCATTTGAAATTACTTATGGGCTTTGCTTACACTGAAACGTTTAGAAAAGTAACGGGTAAATCTAATGACCCATTCTTCACACATCTGACCAACGGGGTGGCCTGCTCCAAGAATATAATCAGTTTCCTCTCCAATTAATTCAACCCCTTTGAAGTCCAGATAATGAAGACCACCAATTGCCGCTGTGTTACTGAAAAGGCTACCAGGAGAAGACTTGGCTCTCAGAGTACCTTCTTGTTTCATAAAAGAGGCCCTTCCCTTGCAGCTGGTTTCTCATCTTACTGATTACCTGCTACATGAGAAATTTCAGTCTGGCTTCAGGCCTGGACCCGGCCCAGAGGCTTCTGTCAACAGGGTTTGTTATAATTTACTTATTGTAATTCAGAATCCCATTAAACCAGGTCTTTATCTGGCTTGCTGCATTGGAAGCCTTCGGTACTGTTGGTCAGTGAATGTTGGACCACCTTCAACACCTTATGAAACTTTCAGCCTGGAAGTTAACATGAGGCAGGCCCCGCTCCTCAAAGATGTAAGTATATGCTTAAGTCCTAATGTAATGAATGGGACTTAATACCTGCTAAAAGTTAAGCATGTGCTTATGTATTTTTATATATAGGGTAGAATTCCCCTGTGCCTACAGAAATGGAAGTGCTCAAATGTTTTGGAGCCTTGGAGCTTTATTTCTGAAAGAAGAAGGGTTCTGTGACTTCTCTAAAAAATATTTTTTACACCCTTTCTGGGAAAAAAATATTTTTCAGGAAAGAATTTTCACTGCCATGTGTCAGGTTGAGAAGTCTTTCAAGGCTAAATAATTTTTTTAAAGAAGAACTGTGAAAAGTGCAAGTCAAACTCTTTTTTTTTTTCCTAGGCTTGGTTTCAGGGGCTAGAACCAAATCACTTTTGAGAATTTCCTAAAGATCCTGTTCACCTATGTTATACTGACACCAGATCCCTAGGTTAATCTAGAGTGACTTGCATTTTTCGCTAGTCCATAATTGGGGATTTATTCCTTAACTCATCCTAATCAATGTAGTTCAAAGGTGAGATCAGGCTCTTGACCAGTGGAAGAATGATTCTGTTACTCCTCTGCTGCCTATTCTGTCTCAACACATAGAGTTCAAATATAAACAAAGGGAAACACATTTGACCTTTTTTCAGAAAAGAAATTATGAGCAACAATTTAGGATATAAATGCTAGAAAGAAACTGATAAAAACTAGAAGCTAACCTCATCATTGTTAGTTCTAGTGACAATATATATAGCTTCACATAACTTTCACTTTCCTCATATAAAAGGGAAAATCAAGGGGTGCAATTAATGCTATTTAAAACTTGCCTTCCAGATATTGTCTCTTATTGTAGAAGAAAGAACCAACTCCTATCTTTTGCCAGTTCAGATTTCATCTATAGAACAAGAGAGCTGTCTTTCCTTTAGACAACACATACTAGTAGGAAAAAAGATCCCCAGAGCAGTGAGGAGAAACAAAACTGGAATATTACAATGCAGTAAAAAAAAAAAAAAAAAAGCTAAGAGATTAGAGGTAGTGCTTTATAAAATACAAGAGCCAAAACCCAGCTTCCTGCGTCTCCTAAAGGAAATATCAGTATGTTGGCTAGTCTACTTTTCATTATCACTTCATGGTTTAGGAGTTGTTGTTTTCTCCCCATGACCCCGCTTCATCCCCCTTTTATTTTAAGTCTTTGGGTCCAAAATCTGTTAATGCATTTATCGTATGCTTTAGGGACATATTCAAATAGCAACAACTTGTATGAGTGCTTTAAATTATCCTGAAGAATGCAAGCACAATTTAAGATGCTTCTGGCCTAAACCATTAATGAGGTTACACACCATTAAGGGTGGAATTCGCCTGCACAATTTACTCTAAAGAAGCATGAAATACACATAAAAATGGATGCCCCACAGTTTTGCTTTTCAGAGAAATGTCTGTAAGGGTGCAGTAAGCTCACCACTTCTACAGCTTTAACAAAGATAGCACATGTCTGAAAGAGGAGTTAAAGCTGCTAACACCAAAGAAGTGATTGAATACATCCGTTGCTGTATGGCTACTTTCAGATATATAACACAGGCATGCTCAAGTTTAGACACACACAGACAAAACTCAGTAATGCTGTAGGAACTAATTTGCATTCAAATATAACGATGTCTTTAGCTTTCTGATTCCCCTCCCAACTCCTTACGTGTAGTTCTTGTTAACTTATACATTTTTAATTACACAGTGTCACAGTTAGATGATCTAACTTCAAACACTTCCCAATCATCATCTACCTCAACCACAGTAACATATCTACAAAAACATTCATCATTTTCAGAAAGACAACAGGCAGACATTAGAAGGTAACATTGAAAATCTTGTCCTGTGGAGTACACTGCCAGCACTTAATATATAAATCAAATACTACTAATAAAGAATGAATAGCACCAAATAAAATACAACTTTTGCAACATACAATGTAGTACTATTACAGCAACTAAATATGACCTATATAGAATGTATAGAACTGATTAAATGGTGTTTGCTGCATATAAAATTATTAACATAAACCAAACAATTCCTTATTCTTCAACATACAGAAACAAAGGTATCCTGTGTAATTACTTATCTACAGGGCTTAAGTGAATGCATCCTTTCAGAACACCTTGCACCACAGCTAGGATTATGCTGCAGGAATAGGAATTTTCAGGGAAAGGTGCCAGTGCTGCCATGCCAGAGTGATGGCTACAGCCTGCAAGCATTAAAACATTTCAGGACAGGCAATAAACACACTTCAAGTCCTTTAAAGACATTCCTCCACATCTATCAAGCAAAATACTCTGGACTCTCGACACGATATCTCACATGCTACGGCAAGAAGAAGAGCACAGAGCGGTTTTTCACTTACCATGATTTTCAGCTGTCACGCATGAAGAGCAGGTGTGTGGTAGGGCTTGGGCAAACTACACACGCCAAGGCTCCCAACTCTGAGGCTATCGCCAGAATTATCACAAACAGAGGAGAGAGCAGGAGAAGGTCGAGGAAAAAAATGAATAAATAGCAGCAAAATTACAGATCCAGATAGCGTTACTTTGAAAGTTCTTCAGATACTTGCAATGTGAAATTGCTGAACTGTAGAACGTAACCTGATGCTTAAATCGGTCTCATGAGTGAATTTCATAGCAAATGATCCTGCTATAAACAAATAACAGAAGATATTCCTGTAGACTGACGTTCATCTGGCAGTTACAGAAGATCATTCCTCTCTTATTATGCTGTCCTTACATTTGAGTACCTGTCAAAAACTAGTAAACAACAATCGCACAACAACTTTTAGATTTTCACACTAACAGATCAAAGTGTTATTGTTTATGGTTTAAACACTCATTGTAAAAACAAACATTGATTTGCCTCTGTTAAAACTCAACTGTCAACTGTGCCACTCTTGACTTTACCTTTCATTAAGTAAATTGCTAATCATGCCTTTGTTTTCCTTTTTCTGTAACGGTCCAGACCATACTGAAGTACATTCCACTATTAAAGCTCTAAATAGATTTGCCTGCATAAAGACTGAGTAGAGGTCTAGGGGATTTGGACTAATAGCTGTAACATGATAATGTTAGAAAGTTGTCAAGCTGTCAAAATGTAAAGTACTCCAAATACTAAAGTGTGAGGGTTTAGGTATTCGTTTCCACTGATATTAGGAAGAGTTACATGGCCTAAATTCTCTTATTTCCTCTCATAAGTGCTTACCTCACTGCTCATCAGAAACTAGAGATGACTCAGGGAGAGATTTTGAACCCCAACTCAAACCAGCTATTTCACTGACCGCAACAAAGGCATTCATGCATGAAAGTGCTCATCAGTGGGAATGTCTGGTTCAATGTGATGCTGAAAACACTTTGGTTAGGGAAGTACAAAAGCATTACTGTTCTCATTTTTCAGTGCAAGAGAAGACTGAAGAAGAGAAGATGACTTTTCCCAAGACAAAAGGGAATACAAAGCAAAAGCGCTATTGTATTTTAACAGTTTTAGACTATCCTGTTCACTAATTCATTTGGCATCTTTCACTTGTATGAATTAGAAAATAAATGCAAATGAGAAAAAAACCCAGACTCCTCAGGCTAAATTTTCCAAATTTGGTCCCAAGTGGGTTATTAACTCGGGAAAAATAATGAAGAGCGTGGAAAAAAATCTATTCTTGTGACAAAAATTTCTCAAGAACATAAATTGGCAGAGTATTAAGACAGTCTGGTGATATGACTGCAATAATAATGGAAACAATATGTGGAGAGACCATTGTCATACCAATGTGAGGAATGTAATCAGATTGGTATCTTGTGACCCTTTTGGATGCCATCTCAGAGCTCAACAGAACACAGATGCTTCAGTTGTTAAAACACTTAACATCTCATAATATACACCCTGCCAAAGCATCTTTTGCTAAAGGCAGGAAGAGTTTGTCACTTACTTCAGTAGTTAGTTTAGGCCCTAACTGAAAGTGCAGTTGAATTAATGCATAGATGTGCCCCTGCTCTGAAGAAGTAAATGAAAGAAAGTTTTAATTATTTCAGTGGGACTTGAACCAGGACTTTCAATCACAGAACTGGGAGAATAGCCAGAAAACATCTACACAAACTGCAATTCATATGTTATATTAATTTTAACTGTATTCATTCTTCCTTCTATCCCCTGCTGCAAACACTCACGTATGCAAAGCGCAAACACCATTCCAGGGACAGTAAGTATACGATGCACATGGTCCATGCACGTGCATGTTCAGCACAACTGCTTCTTCAGCAGCTTCATTCTCCTTTTATGTTTTCAAGCACAATGACAAGGAAGTGTTACGTATGTCCAGGCTACTCTTCATGGACGTATATGGTTTCTTGCCTTTCATCTGCTTTTACATTTTACACTGACAGATGAACAGTGCAGACGATCATAAATGTAAGTGACACTGTTTAAACCTAGTAAAGGCACACAGGTAGCCCCCAAAATAAAAGCTAGATCCAAAAGGGTATTTTTCCTTCAGCGTGTAACTCACGTAACAGAAGTAGGTCAACAAAAAACATACTGAGGAGCAAAAAACTATAGAAAAAAAGATTTTATGGGTATGGATAGTTTTTAAGTTTTCTTGAGACTTCACTGTGAGACCTTGCTTTCAATAACTTACAACCTTGCAAAGCTACAACTATTCAACTGAAAAATTCCCATACTGCCTACCTGCCTCAAACTCTGGGTTGTTTTAACAAGTATTTTTGTCACAGGGAATAATTAACACTAATATCCTTTTTCAAAATGATGACAACTTTGTTAATTTTATCATTATTGTAAATCTCACTTTCACACGGTTCTTTATCTATACATCTCAAAGCATTTAAAAGTAACATTGGCCTCCATTTGCAGCTGAAAATCTTAATGCGCACTGACATTTCTCTGAGGTCTTTCAATACCAGAACCAACACAAGACTTGGTAACTCTGTAACAAGATTACTGGAAACAGAATTCCTTCATAGGAGAGAATATACGCTTCCTCCTGGCACATAACATTTCTACCTATTATCCCTCTAAACCACGTATTCAACTTTTCTCACTCTTCCAGGAACCTCTGGTTTCACTTATGCATATTTACATCTCTTATCCCACCCCAGAATCCCTATCCCACTAAAAAATGCTAAGACTCTAGCATTATTTTTTCTGACATCCCTGTATTCCCCTTCTCTGTACTCCTCTACTGTACTGTGGCTGTAAGTCCCCTCAGGCAGGGACTGTGTTTTGAGCCTGTGATCAGGCACTGCCTTTGCCCACGCTGAGTTGAAGCTATTGCTAGGTGTCCTAAGCGCAGGGGTAGTTCAAAGAGCAAGCACCACTTGGCTCTCCTCTGATCTAGGCAAAGTAATATCTAAGCTGTGACAAAAATCCTAGGATTTATTTTTGACTACTGGCCAGATCTTCAGCTGCTGCTAATTGCTTCAATTCAGTAGAATTGTGCAATTGGAAGTCTCACCCTAACTCTATGAAATTGCAGGGAGAAGTGTTAAAGACAAGCTTGGCTCTATCACAATGTTGCCATTAAACTACCTGTAAAAGATTTTGGTAGCAAATACCAAGGGCCAAATCTTTTCAGTTCCAGTTCAGCCTAGGGAAAAATAAATTTGTTTTCAATTAAATAAAATCAATGTGTGGCAGTCAAAGATTTTAAAATTCAATTCCAATAGAAACATCACTAAGTACTGTAATGTATATGTCTGCATCTTAGGAAAAGTATAGTAGCTTTGAAAATATCTGGGCAGGCTAGATTCAATATGCAATCAAAAGCCTATAGCTCTCATTGCAAAAGTTCCCAACGCCAGTGAGTTCCACAGCAATTGTCTCTATTTAAATACCAATATAGTGAAAACTGCAGGGTTTGGGATGTTCTGTCCTATGTTTCTTGCGGCCCTGGGATGAAAACGATTTGTGAGTACTTTTTTTTTCCAGGAGAGGCTAAAGAGATTGTTCACTATATGGGTGATTTAGCTGAAGACTTAATTTGTATCTGTGTCGTTAGGACTGTGTAAGAGTAATCTGAAAGAAGCAAATATCTGCACACATCTGTCCCACATTGTGGTATGGAATGAGTGTAGCATGGAATGGCATATACTGTAAATTGTTCCATAATGACTCATGGATTATCTGGGGCTGCTTCAGACAGAACATTCCTGAGGGGTAAGGTAAAGCTGTCTTTAACTGCGACTTATCTGGAAAATAAAAGAATAAGGAGCATTTAGCTGCTTACCTGGCTTGCACTGGGGTATTTTTAAGCTCCTCTTCATCATCTTGTAATATTGGATAATTGTTTCGGTATAGTTCTATAAGCCACTTGAATAGAAAATGTGGTCAAAATATGTCCTTAAGGAGTATTAACTGATAGTCAGTAAAATCTTGATAACAACTATCTCTCCTTATCTTTTCATGACACTTTGAGAAGTGTTTGTTTAGACAATCACAGGAATAAGGGCAAGAAGGTTTTTAGATGCCAACTCCTAAAGGCCATTCTCAAGTATAATGAAAAATAAAAAGGAAAAGATACTTCAGGATGAATAAAAATTTCAAGTATCATCTCAGAGTTACAAGCAACGTCTTCGACTTCCAATCAGAGGAAGATCAGACCTAAAGGAAAAAAGAACATAGCTATCTTTTTTTATACAATGCTCAGGTAGCATCCTTTGAAAACACAATTTTCTCCAAGAAAAATGTTCTTGTATTTTTCCTGTCATCTTCTGAGCTTCAGTGGCATAAGGTAATAATTGAAATTGGCACTTCAAGGGAAAAAATGTTCAGAGAAAAAAATCAGCAAATCATTATCTGGCTTTGCAGCTTTGCTAATTCCAGATCACCAATGGCTGGATGAAGATCACTGACTCGTGGCTACATTTCTCTGCCACTGACAGGAAAAAAAAAATCGGAAAGTTTTAAAAAATCTGCAATTCTAAAACAGTCTGTAGAAAGCAAGAAAAAGAGGTCATGAAAGGTTATAAACTTTTGGATACTGCTGAAGACATTTCTGTTGCCTCAAGCAAGAAGGCAAGGAAAACATATCCGAATATTTCAATCCAGATAAATGGGGGATTTATCTGTATGGTGCCCAACACTTGGGAGAGAAATCTAGCACAGGAAACTATCTCCTGGGTTAAATCCAGTTCCTCATAATGCCAGCCACTACATCACATAACCCTTTCAAAACTGCACTAATTCCTTTCAATAAACTGAAGCACAGATATTTTGTCATCAAAACATACTGTTTGAAAATACACTAACCCTTTTGCTTATTCATACATGAGTGTAATGTTTGAACTTTTCAGTTACAGCTCAGCAGACACTTTGATGACGAATATGAATCAAACAATGCTTCATATACCAAGCAGAGTGCATTGCATTAATTTAGTTTCAAGGTGACAAGGATATGAATTATAATGATTAAGTCTGCATTATGAAAAAAAATAATGTTGAAAACCCTGTGCCAGATGGAAATACTCAAGAGCAGTATTCTAAAAACTAACTGGGGACCAACCAGCATCACAGAAAGAGAATCTGTGGACATACATTCAGTGGTTAAGATGCATATTTTCAGTATATTTGTAGATGCTATCCAACACTTTGCCAAGACTAATGCCCAAGCTCATCCTTCTTCACCTTCTTTTCACCTTACCTGTAGGAATTTCACTTACCTATTCTGTCTAGCTCAGGAAAAAACCACACAGAAGTGCACTGAAGTAGCTCTATTGCAGAAGATTTCTTCAAGAAGGGGCTTTACACATTTCCAGTAAGAAGGGGGCCATATATACTTTCCAAAGATTTTTGGCACTGCAGTGGGATCCCTTTCAGATTTCCAGCAGCAGTCTACTTCTTCAGAAACCTTTAATCATCTTCGCTGCTGGCAAGACATCTGTTGGAAGTTTTGGAAAACTGAGAATGAGAAAGCTCATAACTCTACAGAATTCACTAATAGAAAGTGAGAAATAAAACCTGCACAGTATTACTTGAAACTTCAAAATGTGCTGATAATAAATGGAATCTGGCTAGAAACATTCTGGAGTTGAAGCCCTGCAGTAAGCATCTCCAGAGCTAGGCAAATCAGTTCTTACAAGAATTCAGGAATCTACCTACACTGCAACCTCTGTCTGAACCTGAAAGAAGTCAAAAGTTACTTTTTATTCACACAAAGAGAACCTCCTCTCTTGTCCTAAATATATTCCTTTTCTTGTCTCCTTGTGTCACAGTTCCTTATTCTACATCTTCTCCAGTTGTCATAGAACCTGCTACTATGTAACCCTGGTTTACTTCCTGCCAGATGAAGGTCAGTGTTCCCAGAAATCCTATTTAGGAAGGGTAGGTTAAAAGAGCAGAATCCCAAAACATGAGAATTTCAATGTCAGCAACACCTAGGAACTTCACAGAAGTTCTTGTGCTCCTGCATCAAAAAATATGAGGCACGGATGGTCCCTGGGAGCTAGCATCGGAAAAGGAAAAAATCAGACTGGGGTTTGCTGAGGAAAGACTGTTTCAGTCCTTGCACATTTACGAAAACTGGCATTAAAATTCTGAAGAGGTTCTAATCTTCATCCAAATGGATCATATTTAAAGACCTTTGTGAACAATTCTACACTGTTGGGAGTTTCCACATTGTAAGACTGTCCTCAGTCCTCTTACCACTGCTGGTCTTATGTTCTGTAACTATGAAAAACAATAGGTCTTGAAATTTTATCCAAGTTGTGTTTGCAACTAACATCTTACATTATTAAACAATTGTGAGTTAAAAAGAATCTTAATTTCTACATAAAAAAATGAGCTTAAAATCCACGTATATGTTGACAAACTCAAACGCTCCAGTTGACTCAAACAATGAGCCTCCCAAGTTTTGGCACTGAATCAAAATTTAACGCCCCCCAAATAGAAACTTTTTCAGCACCGTGTCTCCTATGTGTGTAGCTGTCAAAAGCAGAAGCGGGTAAGGTCATGTCTTCCTCTGCCCATAAAAATGAGGAACAGCTTCCCATCCCTCTGGCAACAGCATGGATAGCATAAGGGAGAATATTCCTATTTCTAAAGACAGAAAATTTAAAGACCACCTGCTATTTCCTTATATTACGTAAATCTAAAACTAAAAATCTAAATTTTTATTTTAACAAAATGCAGTGAAAAAAGGGTGGGTGGATCAAAACTGTAGACCCTTGTGAGCAGATTTTAAAAGGAATCTAAAGTATGTATTTCTTTGCTTAAAAAAATACAAAAGATGTTACTTAGATGGCACACTGAAATATAAATACAAATTTGTTTTTATAATTTGTATTTTGTACAAATACACACACAGGTATGTATTAATAGATAAGCACACACACTACAGATATAGTAGACTTAAGTATTTTTCAGGCAGATGATAACCAGACTTATCTTCATATGATGTGATTTACAGAAGTAGATGAGTAAGAAGAGCAAATCTGAAAACATTTAGTTATTTGCACTAACATACGCAGAAACAGATACGTGTCAGTTGATCTGCAATGTGTATTCACCATTATGCCTGTTATGATTCAGAAATGAAAATACAGATTCAGCTCTGTGAGCTTTCAAGATAAAGCTGGGCAAGAAGTAATTTGCCTGCCCCATGAAACTTCTAAACATTTGAAAACTGTTAGGTTGTACCAGGATAAACCCAAGACCCTCAACATGTCTCCCAATAAAACAGCAGAGGGACAATGGTAGAGGGAAACCTTTCCATTATTGCTCTGCTTCTCAGAGAAGGGAGCTGAACTTTTGGACAATAACACTCTATGGAGATGATCTATACAGTGGGCTGCAGAGTTAGCCTTTTCCAAACCTACTGAAAGACATACATATCAGATTCAAATTGGAGCCTTTCTCCACTCCTTTTCATCTAGAATAACCAGAAATTCCAAGTCCTTAGATAAGAGTCTACCAAGCCTCAAGTCTTGATTCCTAAATTGAAGCGTGTTCGGAGCTCAGGTGCCAGCTCTGGTGGCTAGTCAGAAGGCACTTGGTGACCAGTAAAGATCTGGTCATACCTTCCACCTCTGAGAAGTGTGAAGCTAACCGTTATACCCTTGCTTATTTCTGCCCTGGGATGCCACTCTGGGTAACTCCTCCAAAGATAATTCCTCACTGGTACCTCCAGATGGCATAGCAGAACAAACCAGGGTAACCATTTGGTTTTGACCCTTCCTGACGCCTGTGGTAAAAATTAATTGCTTCAGATGTAAAAAAAGTAAGATAGGCAATAATTAGGGCAAGTATGAGTAGGCAAATAATTAGGGCCTTACTCGCTCTGTGTGTGGAGCCAGTTATGAAAGTTACAGGCTGTACCCATTGTCTTGGTTCCCCCTTCACCCACAAAAGATGTCCTCACTTCAGCTGCTGACCGATAAAAACACCAGGACCAAATAGCTAATGGGATCGCACTGTAAATGTAGTCTCCAAATTCTCTTTTGTGTGCCCGTTAACAGGTAAATCAACCTTCAGTTGTGCATAAGCCATAGGACACGAAAGCATTGTGTGCAACTGTTATAAAACCCCTTTACAATCTCAAATGAGACATTGCCAATCCTCTGTTAAATTTCATGGGATAATTTAAAACATATGTAAATAGATGAATCGTTTAAAATTCTTTTGGATTCTATTATAAAGACAGCATGCCATCAATTGGAGTAACTGCCTTAACATGCAGAAAATGACAATAGATTGTGATCCCTGAAGTATAGCAGTAATTAATCATTTGGGGGGAGAAGAATTTTTTTGTTTAAACTTGCTTCCCTCCTTGAATTTGTATCCCCTAGGCCACTATTGTTAAGAATGCTGATCACAAATGAGAGGCAGGTAGTAAGTTGATTGAAAATACTAAGAAAGGGAAATGTTCATGTACTGCCTTGATTCCCAAGACAAATCAAGTATATAACTGACTTAACCCATAAAGTCTAATTCAGTTATGCTGAACATTTCTGAGATACTAAACTCCATCTACTATCTACTCATTTGATGTAGTAATCGCATATCAAAAAACATTTTATAAGTAGGAAGATTCCAAGCATTTATTACTTTTATGAGTTTGAAGGCTAAATAAATAAAACTGGTATATAAAATCCCAAGTGTATAACTTTAAGTTTCACATTCCTCATTTCCAAATTCAGACTCAATTCATGAACAGAAATTACAAATGTAAAAGGTGCTACTCAGAAATGGAAGGACAGATACATACACAGGCAGCTACAAAACCACAGAAAGTAGACATCTAGATCTGTGAAAGGTGGTACAAATTACTAGCAAAATAAATTTCATCCACAACCAAGCTCTATAGGTGCTACCAGGAGTCAAGCAATAGTAGAAAGAGTGTTTGGGCATTTTAACATCGCATCATCTAACATAAACACCTGCAATGCATCTACTCTACCATTTTATCCCTTCTACTATAACTAATGTAGCTGGTCTCAAAACGAAAGTCTTACCACATTGACATTGTAAAGCAGGCTAAAATGCTGGGAAGGGGCGGGGGGGAAGGGCAGGGAGAGACAACAGTACGTGTTTGTTTGAAATCAATAACGTTTCAGACTTTAACTTTAAAAAAAAAAAAAAAAACAAATAGATGCTTCTTACAGAGCTAACACACCATGTAATAAAGTCTGTGACTCAAACAACAAAGTTTTTATGCATTCACCTGAACGCCCTTGATCCAGAATGAACCCAGCTAGATAAAAACAAATCAAGTGTATGAATAAGGATTTCTCTCTACTAGCTCTCTATATTAAAGAGCAGGATAATGCATCTCTGAAGGTAGAAACCTCTTCCAAGCTCCAGGGTGACACTCGGTTACAAAATGTGTGAAGATTTCCCTTTCCATATTGTATAAAGAAAAGTCGCCTTTCTTAGACAAGTCTCTTGTCACGTTGTGTTAGATCAAACAAATGCAAACTCTATTTCCATTCTGAAAAAACAGACAGCAAGGTTTCTGTCACCAGAGAAGAAACAAAGAACGACCACATTAATCTACTGGAAATGACTGTGCATGTTTTCTTCTGAGTCAAAGCAGAGTCCTCCTGAGACCACGTCTTTAGTAATAACAGTATTCCAGTTTCAACACAGCCCCAACCTGAGAAAGCTCTTGTTGGATTGGTACGTGAGTCCTAAAGGCAACAGCTAGCTCACAAGGGTTCATTGTCTTTCCTTCATCCCTTGCTGTCCTCGGACCACAGGAAGGATTCAGGACAATAAAATGGCAGAGTAACCCACTATGCCATCATTCAAGTTTCACAGGAAGACATTTAAAACAAAATAAAGAGCACATGAGCAGAGAACATGAAAATGAATATCTGCATGTTCAATTTTACATATGTGGGTGGTGCCTTTGGTTTCTTCTAACGTAAAACATCAGAGTAAAAAAGCATCGACTCTAACTGTGTAAAACAAATCTTGGGCTAATAAGTAACATCCATACAAGGGGAAAGTTTCCGTACCAACCCGTGCAATTAAAAATATTAGAGGTCCACGGCCTCTATTTCATATGTAAATGTTATGCTAAACATGCCAACATTTGTTTTAGTGCAAATTTCACAATGTTTTCACCAGAACTTCTAGCACAGGGCTAAATATTTGCCCTGCTCTATTTTTATGAAGAATAAATGGAGGAAGAGATTTACCGAAAGGCAATCTCCCCCATAGATAGGACTGACTTTATCAGTAATTTTATAATGGTGGTAAAAAAAGCGGTCTTTGATTGAGGTAGCTTAGCAAAAAGACTTGCATTTTATCTTGTGTCAAGACGCTCAGTACACATACCTGGCTTTGTTTCTACATACAAAAAATTGCAATATTCTCACACTTGGTACATATGCATCATCCTGATGTAGGTATGTGCTCGGCCAGAAACAGTAAAACACTCAGTCTGGTTGACTAGTTGGAATCAGGAAGTGTTCTTGAGGCTTGGCCATATCTGCAAAAATGATTTTTTCGGACAACAGGCTGTAATTAGAAAAGAGATATTCTGAAGAGATTTCCAAAGAGCATTATTCTAGGTCAGCATTAATCCAGTCTTAAGTGGGGTTCAGCTGTTTTTCTGCATCTTTCCAATGAAATGCTCATTTTAACAAAGCTTTGAGAAACCTGTAACATGGCATAAATTCCCTTTCCAATTTAAAGAATGAGATTTAGAAAGAGTTGCTGTCAGTATGCTGCAACTCATGTTACCTTTCCTTTTTTCTTCCATACTTCACATAGCCAGATTGAGACACTGAATGTCACAGAAAAGAAGAATACAGTTCAAATCTCTGTGAGAAAAAAAACATTTAAGGTTTTGTCAGAACATTTTTCTTAGTATGGAGTACTGTTTCTCCAAGATGGCTGGAAAGTAAAACATATAAGCATCAAAAATCAGCAAAAGGTTCAGTAACATTTATGTACTCTCCCTGTTTATGGACTGGAAGAGGTAATATACCAACATTACTGTGTGCTTAATACCTAAGCCTGACTTAAAAGTATTACAAGATATTAGCAATGACTTCTTGTTTTGCTTATTTAGAAAAAGAAAGACAAAACACAGAGACAATTTTACACAACAGATTTTTAGGAAGGACTCATCTCACCTAACTTATACTTTACTTACATTAACCCTAATCTACAAGCTGGGCAATCAGGCTTTCACAGTGGCCTGCAAAAAATTTAAATTCTTCCCATCCCAAAATAGGCATGCTGCACTCCCATATGGAAGTACCTAACTCCTCACCATTAACTATCAGATGTTTCTAAATGCTCCAGAGTGTATCACAAGTATCTCCCATGAAAAAAGATTATCTTTTCTTTTCTTTTTTTTCTTTTCCTAGAAAATCATCCTTGTTACGTTTTAAATATCTGTGTACTAAAATTTTCCATCAAGACAGATTTTAAAACATTAATTTAATTTCAGTATCTGTTATGGCACAGATTTTCTTTTAAGAATAAAAATTAAGCAGAAGTCTTATCTTTGTCTGTCAGACTGTTTGGATTTTAAGTCTCTTCTCCCTGGAAGTATCAGCGCCAGCTAGATGTAGGCTCTGCCTTTGCCTTTGGCCCCCCAAAACCCTGACTTTGTTCTAGCAAATTTCAAAAGAAATTTCTAGAACATGTTCACATGTTCTGGAAAGCTGCCATATTCAAGCAGCAGCAGCCAAAAGGTCATGATGCTTAACTTATACGTGTATCATAAAATCAAGTTTGAAGGGGTTTTGGAAAAAGAAATGTAAGATGCAATTTATGAGGCTCGTCTCCATTTAAACTTCTGTGATCCAGACTGTGACAAGTTGCCAATTTGCCAGCAGAAATAGGAAAATGGTTATAATTACATTTCCCTGTGCTGCTGTTCTGGAAAGTTTTGACCATTTAGGATGTTCCAGAGTCAGTGGTTATCCAAGAAGCACAAGTAAGAGGAAGGCCACAGCAGGAAGGATCACGAAGCATGAGGATGCCAGCCCACACGTAGTGTACCAGCAAATGTATCAAGATATATGTAAAGGGAAAAGAAACTGCTGAGAGACCTTAAATAGGCTGTATTAACCAATAAGTTTCCATGAAAGCCACATCCTATGGGACAATGCAGAAACGCGACACAGCTACATGAAGACCTTCCAGAGAGATGGAGTCAGGATGATTACGTTAGTGAACTGTCTCATATTTTTACCACAGACTGCACAGAAAAAACATAGCAGGGTTTTGTTGTTGACTTCTGCAGATGATTACAGCATGAGCAAGATTTTTGAGATGGTTCTTATAGGTTTTTTTCCCTTTTTTTTTTTTTTTTTGAGAGAGAGAGTCTTAAAACTTCTTTTATGTAGATATGTATGAGAAGGAAAAAGGGAAAGAATTAATTCGCATCTACTGAGCTAAGCAAGTAGCTTTCTGCATAGCAGAAGTTTTTTTAAGAAGGTGAGTCAAAGCAGGAAAGTAATCTACCTCCCTAAAATTAAAAGCTTATAATGCCTCTTTATGTGTCATGCCTCCTTCAAAGTACACCCACATTAAACAAAACAAAAAAAACAAACCCAAGAAACAAAACAAAGAAACAAACAAAAATGCCCTGATTATACACTTTGCTCCTGAAATTTGTCCTCACAAGTGTATTTGTTTGGTGAACACCATCTTTCTGTTAGGTGGTAAATATAAAACAGACTTCGTCCATTTACATATTTCTGGCTCACACAATATTTAACTGAGACTGGATAAAACAACCATGAATAATGGAGGCAAAACAAAACCATATCTGTATATTCAAAAGCATAATTAAATACATTTCCATTGGTACTTAATTCGTTTTCTCACAGTGAGCAATTTAACAGGAAAAAGACTGACAAAACAGTACCAGAGTGATTTAAGATATTCATTTGTTCATTTTTGCAGGAAAACTGTTCTGCTTAAGAAAAATTAGAGACAAATTCTACAGGTCATTTAGGGATTGAAGAAAATGGACAGACAGGGCTAGCAACATTTATTTTGGTCTCAAATGAGCAGCAATAGTGAAGAAACTGCCAAGGTTTCTTTCCTATGCCAGAAACACAAGCCAGGTCCTATTCATGGAATAGGAAAAGTTAAGTCAGTGCAGCAAAGCCGGCCAACTAGCTTACCTTGGGCAGAAGTTGTTCTAGACCAGTTCTAATTTATTTGGGTTGGTATAGAATACTTTACCTACCCCACGCACCTGTATGTTAAATCAGTTCTTCCTAAGGAAGTTAAATTTGATGGCATGGGCTGCAGATGACTGAGCATGACTTCAAGCATTTTGCAGCAAAGACTGGGTTTAGACATGCAATTTCTACTGCATGTCAAAACAGGGTGCTGCAAAACTGTGTCAAAATAATAAATCACCTATTGAAAATGCTACAGGCATTGATCCATACATTTAGCATTATCCAGTATAAGAAGGCACCAAGGAAGCCTAGGTCATCACCTGCTGACATTTTTATTTAACTGAAGAGCAAGAAAATGAATGGTTGCGATGTTAGGAGCTGACATCGGAGAAACTAGGGATTTGCAGAAATGTAAAGAGCTTCCATAGGCCAAGAAAGAAGAAAAAAACACCTGACCTGAGGCCTCAGGAGTTACCATTACTTCGAAGTGAGACATAACGGTTGGACTCAATGATCTTGAAGGTCTTTTCCAACCTAAATAATTCTATGATTCTCTATCTACAAAGGCAACAATATGACAATCTGCAATTGCAGTCCCAAAGCACGCCTACTTTGTTGAAGTTGCCATTTCATTTAAACTGCGGAGCCGGCAGCACATTTCCCATCTCCCAGAAGTGAGGCAGGCAACAGTGTGAAAATTTTCTTCTGGTCCAGGAGTCCTCCAAGAGGGAAGCCACACAGCAGACTGAGACCGAGGCACACACAGATCATACTTCACCAGAAAGAGCAAATGTCCTGCCTCCTGCCAACAGCACCTCTAGCTGCCAACAGCTATCGCAGGGAGACGGGTAAGGCTGGGACGTGGTACGAAACAGCTCAGAGATCACTGAGGCCACATGAAGAAATGCAGGGATCTCTTTTCCGTACCATGAAGACAACTGGAAGCAGACACCAAACAGCAGCCGAGTGTGGAGCACCTTACCTGAGCCTGCACCCACCTCCTCACTGTGGGGATATGCAGACCAGCTGACTCAGGGCTGCTAGCAGCAGAAAGGTCTGTGTGCACCAACCCAGCCACTGAGGACTCCACTCCCTACTGGTTCTGGAGAGAGGAATAAGCAGTCAGGGGACTCCACATAATCCTAAATACCACTACCCACTGCATAGATAGCTGATGATGTAAGAACATTGTTGCTTCCCTCCATACGCATGCATCTGAAATCACAATCTAACTTGCATATAGGTTAGCATAAAGGAAAAGGGTTAACACCAAGCTCCGCTATAATGAGGCTCTTTAACAAGATACAAAACTAATCACACTGGGGCCAGGGTTTTGGGGGCACATATTTTCCCCACTACAGTAATAAGTATTTTCCAGAAATGCACCTTAAGTTCTTCTTTGTGTTGCTCTTCTCTGAATTGTCTGCTGATTTTCCCCCTTAAATCATTGACTTCACTTACCTTTTGCAAAAATATTTCTCTGAATGCATTTCAAATAAAAATTATTTCAATTTATTGACCCATGAAAAATCTTTCCATAATTTAATCAGGAATAATAATTGTTCTTGAAGCTGTGAAATGCCTCAACTGCAATTTTCCATGTAATGAACAATAAACTTTTATATTTAATAATAATGAAGTGTATATTCACTGAGGCATACATTTCTAACCACATAGTTTTGAGAGGAATGACATTTTTAAAAGCAGTTACACTCCACACTAATTAATTTTGAGAACATAAACACTCTCCAAATTTGCAAAATTAGACAATTATACAATAATATGTTGTAATCATAACAGTTTTTCAGCTCTGAAGATTTTTTTTTACTTATTATTCTTACCACTACTAGGCTCTTGGAGCATATGGATGAATACTATGAGGCCAATCAGCAATACAAAATGTATGCTTTACATTTTAGCTTAGACTTCTGGTGTTTGCAGAACAGTGTGTCAAACTGCTGTTCCCACAGCTGTAAAGCTTTAAGACTTAGGAAAGCATTGAACCAGAGTCTGTCTTCACAGAATTGGAGTGGCGCAAAGTTTTGTTTGGGGTGTTCATTTAAAACACAAAGCTCCATCTGACAAACCCCAGGTTATTCCCCACATGATAACAGTGCGGGATTATTCATTATTTTGTGACATATAATTAATATGATGATTGGCTCTATACACCTTATGGGCAATGAACACTTTTTTTTTTTCCTTTTAACTACCACTGTTTAAAATCACTAGGAGAAAAAAAAAAAAAAAATATAAAAAAAAAAAGATACAGCCACTGGGGGAATTTCCAAATTAAGAGGTCCTTGAGATTCCAAAACAAGCCCAAAAAACATAACAGACACTCTTCATAAAACATTCACAATAGCGGAGGCCCAGCTTACAGCTTTTAACTGCTGCAGCGCTCGCACTTCAAGGCAGGATGCTGTGAGGCCGTACAAAGGGATCCCACAGCTACTGCGCATCACGGACTAATGAATCTTTTCCCATGACAGGTACAGACCTCGGGACTGGGGTGTGAGCCAGACCGTCGGAGGAAAAGTTCAGTGAACCTACAGCGGCAAAGCTCAGTGTACAAGACCCTGCAACAGTCTGGAAGATTTACCTTTACGCATGCACATTATACTAAATATTTTGTAAATCCCAGCACACACCTACCTGTCACCGTATGTTTCAGTCAAATCTATGTGCTATCAAAAGTATACACAAACCAAGATGCTGTCAATCTTTAGGTTGCTTCCTGAAGACAAATATAACTATCAGAGCTGAGGAAATTTTCCTTTTGTTCTGTCAAAATCTTCTTTAGTCTCTTGAGTAGTTCAATACCTTACAGGCATTTCAAGTGGATGTGGAAAATCTTTCTCCAACTCTTTTGTTAGTTGCTGGTTTTTAAACATAATGTAATAATTCTCACTAATCCTGACTAATTCTTAGTAATTAGTGAATAATTCCACTAATTCTATTTGAAATGTAGCATAGGACCCTGAATCCATTTTCCAGTAATCTACAATGTAGCTTTCACTCTCATTTGCGAAAACCAGGTTACCAGACTCACTGCGGGAGCTAACGCACAGAGATGCGACTCACCCAGAGCAGCACTGATCTTTTCAGTCTCTACTTACCCACATGATATAGGGACCTCTGATTTCTCACACCCTTGCCACAAGACAGCACTGGCTTTTCCTGAATGTAAGGCCTATCTAAATTTCTACCTTCCCTTCTACTTCTTTGCTTGTTTCTGAAACCCAAAGCCTCAAAAGGATTTAAAAGCAGGATTCTTCCCACCTCACTTCAAATGTCACTGTACACACGTCTGTGTACAAACCAGTCATCTGAACTACCCCTTTAGCCAACAGAGGGAATAAACACTTCCAGATTACACATCTGAGCTATTTTAAAGTCTAATTTAAGCAGAGATTAGTTGTGTACTAGATGCTCATTTTTTCAGTACTGACCGTGAAGACAGTCTAAATGACAGATAAATCTCACCATGGCTAACCTACCTTTAAAAAGAATAGGATCCCTACAGACATATTTTAAAAGAGTTGCCGTGCGGGTCTCTCCACTTAGTCTTCCTTTCAGTCTCATTAAGAAGAAGAGATCCAAGGGAAATTTTTTTAGCCAAACTTGTCCTGAAAGAAATCACAGAGTCTGGTCAAGAAATAAAAAATAAATCACAAAACAATGATGGTTTCTATTAATTCTTTTGGTCGGAAAAATAAAATCTTTTTCTTTTATTCTCTGAAGAAACATTTCCATTTTGATGTTTTTCTAATGAAACTTCTTGTATTCAAAGCCACGCTTTATTTTGAAATTTGCCTGCATTTTAATCACAAAACAAATGCTATTGGAACAAGCCATCCAGAAAATCAACAGCTCTAGTCATGAGCTCGTATCCCGCATTTAGGGTGTTGTCCTGCCACAGAACAGAATCGCCTTTGCAACTGTACCCTGTTGTCCTCCAGCATCTTACCTTGTGTCTCAGGGCAGTAGTCCCTGCAAAGGTGGAAGTTTTTGGCATTGCAATTTACCTTCCCCTTCAGCTTTTCATATATCTGATGGGTGCTAATCCACCCTAATTAGCCTACTGGGAAAACAACAGATAGCTTGCAAGCCTTGAAAGGCTTGTTCAGGAAAGTCGACATCTCTGGCAAAGAGCTTACTGTGTCTCCAATCAAGACAAAAGGAGAGATTGGATCACCATAATGAACTCTAATTTTGTATTGCTCTAGAAGGATAAAACGAGGGTGAATTAAGGCTCTGAAATCTTTTAGCACAAGAGCAAATGAAAGCTTTAAATTATGCATTTTTTTCTGTCGACTGAATAAGCACGACTTTATAAGCATGATTTAATCCAAAAAACAGATGCACTCTTCCCTTAAGACAGAAATCTAAGCCAACTGGCTTGCATAAGCGTTTTCTGTGCGTGATTATTGGACATGGCAGGTTGAAAGAACCAAGAAGCAGGATTGTGAGCCATGGCAGGAGATGCAAAGAACAGAGGTCCAAATCTTCACAGGAAATAAAAGCAGGCAAGAGAGAGAACAGTGGGGGAAGATATTCAGCAGTGTTTAATCACAGAGTTCAGGAATCAGGCTATGAATGCAGTGATGACATGTATAAGTGGCGGTCCTCTTTGTGCAATTTTGCCGTGCGAGCAGCATTGCAAATCGTCGTGCATCACCCATAGCCATGGTTACAATTTTTACCTAGTAATGATTCCATTGTAATTAATAGATGTTCCCACTGCATAAGGCAGAATACTGATGAGGAATTTGAAGGGCAGACAATAGTTTAACTATCTTTCATTAAAGTCTCACTTTACATTGAGCAAGCTGCATTCATCATGTTGCTTCTCTCTCAGTTTTCTATTCTTTCTGATTATCAATAAACTGAACTAACAGATTTCCACTCCAGTAGATTTTTCTTTATTCTGTTTTGTGCAATGCATCTCCTGCCTTTTCAAGGCAGCCCACAGATAGAAGCAGGAGCCCATTAGGCTTTTAGTTATCTTTGTTTTTGTAACAGAATGGATGTTATTCTGTGTGTGTTGCTGTAACCATGTCTCCAGCTTATTAACAAATAATTACAGAATATCTTGGATATAGTTGAAAACCTTTAAGTTAGATTTGATGTTAACATATTAGTGCATGCAAAATTTACTGCTGATTGAACTTTTCAATCTGTAAATGGCCTAAACAAGTCACATTTTCTACTGTCCTCATAACCATCAAATTTTCAGCTTTAGTTGAATACTCGGGCTTTTAAACACACAGTCATTTTCCTACTGATGAGAATTTGTTTTTTGCAATATCTACCAATTAGAGGATAAAATCATAGCAGCAATAATCTCACCAGGAAATGCAAAGGGATAAAAAGAGAAAAAAAGTAGCATGAGCAGAAACCATTGCCTAATTTTGAATCCTTAAATTGGTGTCAGTGGTGGCTGTGGCACATAGACACTGATTTTTCTTTAAAAATTCAGCACCAAACAATATTGTTCTCACAGCCTGTTGAAGAGTTAGTGCAAAACCCCTACTGATATTGATGGTGCAGGACCAGAACTAACAGCTCCTGGCTGCCTAAAGTCACATTTGAAAACAGGCCTATTTGCCACCTCTCTTCACACAGAGAGATCTCCCTGCACATCTCTTCCAGCTGAACTGACAGGGAGGTTATGCATATGGGCATATTTATCAAGCCAATATATGTAGGTTTTTTACCATACTGAACAGCAGTGATTGGTTATATTTTACCATTTAAGTGTCCATTATAAAACAAAATAAGTGATTTGCTTATTTATGGAGTCAAGCTTCAGATCCTGAAAGAAAATCAGTCAGAATGGGATTTAAATAAATTAATCTGCCTTCAGGAAAAAAATATATCAGCTGAGATGTTACTTTTAATTTGAAATTCCGTTATCTTAAACCTCAGTATAATGCTGAATTGTAATGAAGAAAAGATAACAACTACAGCTAATTTTGGATTTGTGAACACATAAGATTGATCGCTTGATAAGGTACAGAGGCCAAATTCTGGCCTACACTCAATCTACACAAATGTCACTGATTCAGAGTAAACAGCAACAGTTCTCCCTTTAGATTTCTTTTAGTTAGCGTTATTTTTCAGTTTTGGTATTTCCATGTCACTTAATTTTGTCCTGATGTTTCCAGCTGCTCTGTAGAACTTCATGAAGTTTGTGATTTTGGTGCTTGGTTAAAAAACTCGGTTAAAAACCACATGTTGGTGCTTTCCCTCTATTCACTTCTGTGTCCCTTGTACCTAGCGGAAAGGAGAGAAGCCTGAGGAGCAGCAGATGAAGCAGGACCACGAAAAACAGGAAAGTGAAAGCTGGCTGCTGCCAGCTCCCCACCAACACTCACTATATGAGAACTAGAGCCTGTAATCCCATATACGTGCACATGCATATGGATGACTGTAGTGCCACTGATGAATAGAAATGTTTGTCTCGCTCATGTGAAAAGACATCAACCTCTTTCAGCTTCAAAGTCAAGATGTCTGGTTTTAGCCTTTCTTCTGTCAGAGACACCTGATGGATCTGGACTGAATCCCACACTGATAGATCAGCGGTATTTAGCTAACTTTTCTGTAGACCATGTAGGGTTAAGAAAAATGTTTAAAGTCATTATCGGTGGTTTTAAATCTTTTGTCAAAGTCTCTCTTTTTCCGTTTCTTAAGGAAAATACTGATATGCTGAGAGCTGTTAAGAGAGAATGGAAAAGCTCAAATCCAAGTTGCAGGACAGAGGAGATGCTGTGCACATCTCCTCTTTAATCCTGGCTGGATATTTACAGGTAATCAACTGAGACCTGTTAACATAAATACTAACTAAACTTTAAAAAGAAAACCAGGCATTAGGTGGTTTTGATCCATTCCAAAACAGAACTTTGAGTAATTGTCAGCCTTTGTGAATCAGCAAAGAAATTTAACTATCTCCAAAGGTCTTCCAGTTATGATGTGCCACACAGTGATATACAAGATTAAACAGTAGTCTGTCACTTCCCCGCCTTTCCATTTTCATATTGTACAACTCAAAAGCTGTAACAAGCACTTTTAAAGGCAGATACTTGTTTCTCAGAATCAGTGACTATACTCAGTGTTTTTCACTAGCTGCAAGTCTAAAACCAGAAACTGTTCAACAGAATCAACTTATAAACTATTTTCTTCTTGCTCTTAAGAGCAAACCCCCCCCTACAACCACAATCAACTGTTTGATTTGTTTTAAAATAAAACCCACAAACATTACCAGATCATTAGCTTTCTCCAAGGTTGGATAAGCACTCTGAGATGATGTTACATAGCTTCTTTGCAGTTTAATACATTGACACATCCCTTAAGAACCTTTTTTTAGAGGGATGCTGTCCTACAGAGGAAAAAGGAGTTGGTGTTTCTTCTTAAAACTTGGACCATGGTGAATGGAAAAGGAAACTCTAATTTGATAATATTATTTGTTAGTCTTAAGCAAGCCATTTCATACATTGTTGAAGAGGTCCAAAAGAAATTACAGAAACTTGACCATTTGAGCTATTTAAAACTCAACTAAGTAAAACATGAGAAATAAACTATATGGAAAATGTGTGCAAAGGTAATAGCAAAAGAACCAGATGTCTTTGTAGGGCTTTTCAGTCTTTAACCATAGCATCAGTATGATAAAAAGCAACATGAAAACCAGTCACTGCTACGGCCAAGCAAGCATACATATGCTTTCAGCACAGCCAAGATATGACATTTTTAGGAACATGGAGTGCATCCATTTTGTTCTTATGTTTGTACATTTCTGTAAGTATAGCCAGGTTTTTGCAAGGCAGAACACAAAGAGAAAGACCAGGAGGCTGGATATGCTGAGTGTAGTCTAGCAGGATATATTGGACTATTGGTTTCCCTCCAGACGTTTTTCAATGGAACCAGTGTTTCAATGGCCAAGTTTTACTGAGCTCCGTGATGTCAAACATAAGGTACTCTACCACATGACTCAAAGAAATTAAGGATAAAAGCACTGACTTAAGTGTGATTGTGCATCTGGACAAATTCCTATCAATAAATTCCTGTTGCAGAATGCATATATTGACAAAAGACACACAGGGGAGGCTGAATGAAGATAAGTGAAATATTACAAAAGTAAAAAAATTCATTAATGTGTATTTAAAAAAATTAAAATTGTAATAATTATTATTTTGAGGAAGTTTTCCACAGGCTTTAAACTTCCACTTAAATCAATGGACCAGTTTAGGCACACAGTTCTGCTGGCAAACCTTATTAATTACTTTAATGGCCGAATTCAGGAGCCTAAGTTTTTACATTATTTTTTTATATTATGATCTATAGGATTGTCCTCTTCTGGTGAACAACAAACTACTAAACACATAAAAATCTTGCCCCCCAAAAAAGAGAGAGAGAAAAAAAAACTGCTTGGTGTCACATTCTCCTCCCCTCTTTTAAATTGAAAACAAGGATTCTTACATTATCAGATTTCACACAGAATCTGTCCTCAGAAAGAAACTAAAAGATCAGAAAGCTGAAACAGACACTCAGACTTTTCCTCTGCAACACACTGAAAGGCAGTGGATGGATGGAAGGAAATAATTCCCATCCTATTGCTGCTCTGATTACTATTTATATATCACTTAGTGAAGAATTTGTCATACTTGACATAAGTTGTGACTGTATCAGACAGTGATAGTAACTGAAATACCAGCTGCTGATTCATGAGTCAACCAAGTATTTTTTGTCTCTATAGATTACAGAGCACATAAAAGAAATCCAAAAAACTCCACCAAACAAAACCCAACCAACCAACCAAAACCAGGTGGAAATTTTATGACAAATTAACTTCCCAGAACAAAATTGCAAAAAATAGTTTCCATTACAAAATCCCTCTCCTTGGTTTCTCCATAGCTCAAAAAATATTTCTATCAGAAAAACAAAAAACAGAATGGCAGGTGTACCCATGAAAAAAAGTTTGACTCTTCTCTCCTGTTCAAAAGAGGAACATTCTCAAAGCCATTGCCAACACTGCATAAAGGATATCTGTTTCTTTCTGTCACAGAACAGAGCTGAACAGTAAGACAGAATTGATGGAGTGTACCTTTTTTTGAAGAAATTTCTTGCCAGTTTTACAAATGCTAATTTTCAAGAAATTAGCTTTGTTTCAGTTCTCCAGAAAAAAAGAGATTCCTGTAGAATTCCCAATAAGCTCCCATCACTCTTGTATCACACTCAGGCAACCTCAGCTAAAGGCCTTGCCACTGCTCCATCTATAATTCTAAACCATAGTATCATATGATTTCACAACTGTGTCTCATTATCTTCTACCACATAAAATCCTTGGGATGAATGTGCCATACTTACTTAATTCAGTATTTTTTTCCAGTTATGGAGAAATATAGAGCATCTACATACCAGGTTAAGATCTCTTGGAATGTTTGAGAAGGAAGAGGATGCACGTCTATAAATCATTTGAAAATGGACATGCACAGATGGTTTTAATTGACATAAGGACATGATTCATAACAGAATATAAGAAAAAATCTAGTGACTTTATTTTGGTCTACTGATTAACCCTCCTGCAAAATCTCTGCATGCAACCAATGTTGGGAATTAGCGTTTTAAGCACCCTGCTGAAAAATTGTCCAGAATTACAAACGGCTGACACCTTCATGTCATATTAATATTTTCAAAGCAGAACCTACACAAAAAAAAAAAAAATTTATAGAGAATTACCTTACTAGAGTTCTACCTAATTTCAAAGTTACACCCAGAGTTTTAAAAATGCTCCAGACAGTATACTGCTTTGGGTAATACACTACTACTGAGACTTGTGAGACTTGAAGCTCTGGGTAATGTAAAAGAAGCTCAGTACTTCCTACAATAGTGTTGTTTCTCACATGACTCTGCCAAATGTGACTTTTGGGCTGATGATTCCCAAAGCAGGGGGTCTGCTTCGCAAGACTTCTTCTGGAAGCTTCAGCCAAAAACATTTACCTGTTTCTAAGGAACAGACAGGGGAAAACACAGGATTTTTGTTCCTGCTGAAAAAAAATATATATTAATAAGCTTTCCTTATTAATTTGGTTGTGAAGCAAAACCTGGGATTAGGCAGGGAAGTTGTTCTGTGTCAAGGACAGTCTTTCAACTACACCTGTAAAAATCTGCCTATTCTTGGCCCACCCAGATTCCTATCAAGAAAAAAAAAAAGACTATTTAAGCAAGCCCAGCACAAACTGGAAGTTGGAATTGAACTGCAAATTTCCCTGAAGACTCCTCCTATTCTCAGCAAACTGTAACATGCAGCTGAGCAAAACATTTCCTGCAATTAAAGTATAAGAAGAGAACTTGTAATGACACTTTTTATCCTCCGTGACACTTTGGCTTAAATCTGAGGGAGTGAAGCTGTGACTAGATGCAGAGTCTGGAAGTGTGAGGATGGAGACCAGCTAGAGACTGAGAAGCGAAGAATTTTGTAAGAGGAATCAGGAGTGCAACTGGGCCTACTTGGCCAAATACCAAGGATGGAAACAAATACAGCAGGCAGGGGAAATTGCCCAATGGAAACATGTGTGGGAGCAGAGAAGGGAAGGCAACACAATGTTGATACATCCCTTCAGGGGCAGGAACTGAGCTCCAGACTGCCAAATCAGTTTGTCATTAGGAACAAATTTACCACTTAACTTACTTCATGACATGTGGAAACGTCTTCAGAGGTGTCTCCACCAACAATAGAAGCAGCATAAACCACAAGGTTGTATAAGACATCTACCTTCCAGACAACAGGAATTAGGTATAGTAAATTAGTGCCTATCAGCAAAGCTGGTCTTAGGCTACTTGAATATTTGAAAATTCTGTAGCAGAGGTAGTGAGAGAATTCAATTTCTCTGGGCAATGCACAAAGCAGGTGAGACTAATACTCCCTTGTAAGCCAGCATCTTGTCTCCTTCTGTAGCCATGAGCAGGCATCCAGGGAAGCATGAAGTAGTATTTCAGTCTTTCGATGCACACTTTCAATCTCCAGTGAGATGGGAATCAGGATCTTCCTGACCCAAATTCAATGTCTCAGTGCTGTGACTTTCCTTTTTCTTCAGTGAGTTTACTTGATTACTCTCAGAAGCCAAGCCAATTTTAAGCATCCACAATGTCCCAGGCCAGAGTACTCCTTTATGTGAAGTTACTCCCTCTGGTTGGTTTTGAGCCTGCTGCTGGCCAGTTGCAGTTAAAGCCCTCATTCTTATATTAGAAGAGACAACGAGCAATCATTCCCTCTTCTGCTCCCTTCTCCATCACGTTTATCAGTTTACAGACCTTTGTCCTTTTGTTTCCTAAATCATCATCAGAGTTGTATCTATTTAATCATTCTTCATATGAAAATGACTACTTACTGCCTTTCTCTCTCCCTCTTCCAGTCCTATATCCTCTTTAACAGAAACACCAGATCAGAACACCAATCAGTATTAAAAAACAATTATATAAATGCAGATACAATGCACAAATATGACACAAAGTTTCCTGTTTTTCTGAACAACTCTAAATAGGTTAAGAAAATGCTGGATCCTTGCATCTGTGCCCCATATTCAGTATTTTCATACAGGTATTACAGATGAGCTTTGGAGAAAAATTTTTCTAAGGGGAGGGAAGATAAGTATCCTTCAGGAAAAGCTCCAGAAAGAGAAGATATTAAATGTATAGCCCAGGTACACGTAGTGAGGGAGCAAAGGAAGATGGTTGCTTTGACAAGAGAAAAAAACAAACAAACAAAGCCTCCAAAGCGAGAATAAGAAATTTTAATTTGGTGGCAGAAAGCTTACTGAGAATATCGGTGAGGAAGAAAGTACAATTACTCAACGATTAACAACTGTGTTCATTCTGGAGAGGTGAAATGGAGTCAGGGATAGTAGAGGGGCTAACAGGAATAATAAATAAAAGCATGGATTGTAAAAAAGCTTTGGTGTGTTTGACGGCACAAGCATTAATGCTAAAAAACAGAATACAAAGCTCCAAAAATTTAAGATATTTGTGTGTGCCTGTGTGTTTTCTTCTCTTTCTCCAAACACATTCAGCATCAATCAAGACCTGAGGCAGAGCATATTGGGGTGACCTTGCCAGTACAGCAAACAGCAACATCATATCATGAGATTTCAAATGATAGGGAGTTTTTCAAGGTATTCAGAGAGCAGGGTGAAGAAAGAGGCAAGTATTAGATGCGTTGAATCAAAACCTACTCAAGCTGTTCTGCATTCCTGAACATTAGCCCTCACAGGCCTTGCGATCATGCAGGACCATCTTCTTAACAAGCAAAATCTTGAACAAGTAGTGCTAAAAGCATTTGAATGGGCTCTAGAGAGCCAGTATAACAACTCTTAGAGAAAGCAGATCAAGCAAAACAACACGATTATTACAGATTCCCTAAACAGAAATTAAATGCTAGCAGAATACCTCACAACCCTGAAAAAATAATGATCTCCAAAACAGGCAGCTTTTCACCAAAGGGCCAGTTTAGATCTTCATCTGTTTTCAACAGAGTTATGTACATTTTCCATCGCTGACAATGAGATCAGTCTTGGGTTCCCAGCATAGGCACAGAAGCCGTTATGCCAAACGACAAAAGCCACTGCACAAAAATTACACTGGAACGCTTATTCTGGGGGTCAAATTTAACATCTTATATTTGGATAAAGTATTCTGGAATATGTTTCCAAGTTACCAGAAGATAAATAAATTTTTGAAAGGATAGCAAACAGATATCGAAAGCATCTTTTCCAGTATAAATATTTGGGGAAATAATCCAAAAGTTCACGAAGTTCAACTTCAGGAAATTTCAATCCACTTAACATTGCTGATCCAAAATTTAAAAAAAAAAAACTTATTTGAAATCTTTTAGAGAGGTTTGGAGAAAGTGGTTGTAGCATTTCAGCTGATGTTTTACTGTTACTGCAAAGGCCAGTGTTTGGGGAATGATTTACAAAAGTGCAAAGAAGTACTCAGTCACCGTTAAGACTCAGCAGAAGTTGACTACTTAATTCCACCGTGTGCTTTTAAAAAGCTCTCTATATATCTAGCAAGCTAGTGCTGCACACAGCAGCTCAAATAAAGGCTAGAAGACTATGGTGTAAGTGTTGTCAAGAGGGGAAGAAGTTGACTACTGCACAGTAAACTGCTGTGCTAACACCATCCTCTGACAGAGGGAGCAGGACATAAAAGCCAATGGCAGAGTTCTTCCTCCGCAAGAGCAATACTGATACGGAGGAGAACTGTGGGAACACACTGAAGTGAAAAAATAATAATCCTTGGCACCCGACACTTACAATACAAGCTCTGATAATATACAGAAACATCAGATGTTACTTGCATTGCTGCAAAACTAGGTGTTTTAAAGCGCATAATGTCCCTTTAAATAGGACCATACAATTTTATATAAACCTCTGCATAGAAAAGAAATTAAATATACTACAGATCATGTTACATAAACTGTGTAACAGATGCTTTATATTTGGGGTTTTTTTTTCTGGTATAAGGTTTTACTCATTCCTAATCAAATGTTTATATGACTAAAATTTGGGTTAACTTGAAATTATGTGTTTTATTTGAATTTTTGAAAGCATGCAATGCCCATAGTTGTCCTGGCAGTATTTAAAAAACTGAAATCATTAAAATATTTTCCGGTCTAATAGGGAAGACAGCAAATTTGAATGTGCTATCTGGCAATTAAAATCCACTATCTTCTCATGCCACATAGGAAACAATACTGATGCTTCAAGTGGGATTATATAATACAAATCAATATATGTCAATAACATACATAATAAGAAAATAAAATATCAAGAATGTATCATTGAATATATTGTATATCTGTATTTTCTGCGAAAATAGAAATTAAACGTATTAAAAGGAATTAAACGGATCTTATGGGTTTTAAAAAAATAAAAGCAAGGAAACCTGCCAGCATGAGGATTCTTAATCAGAATTTAAATGAAAATTACCAAAAATTTAAGGCATAGATTGCAAAAGGGAACTTTTTCCCAAGTCATCCTGTCTTGAAACTTTAGAGTTCAGTGTACTTTTGTAAGTTCAAAATCGCCAAAGTAATGTTTCCAAGAAGTTCTTTCATGACCATTGGTACCTGATGGTGTAACACTAAGAAATTTTTTGAAGTGTCAATCTTCAGTTCAAGAACTCCGGCTAAAAAACTTATCAGTAGGCTAATAGAGCAAATGTCGGCTAAATGTCACTTAAATGACAAGTAGTCACCAAGGAAATAGAAGATATCGTGTAGTTGTGACATTCTGTCTTCTACCATGGGGCCTAATGCTCATTGTGAGGCTATGGCACCTACAGCAAAGGGGCCTACACAGTAGTTGTCCATCTAAACTAATGATCTACCATATAATTGGCTTTCAGTTGTAGGGGCCTGGACTTTTGGCCCAGGTCAGCCAGCCTGTGTTATTCTTAGCTGTTTTCTTGAGATGAACAATGAAGGGAAGTCAAGGAATGATTTATTCTAATATTACAAATATGACAAATTTCAGAGGAAAGTGTGCCCAAGCAAGGGAGAAGAATCTGTGTACGTGTCTGTCAGGATGACTGTTCATCCGCTTTCCAACTGCTTGTACCCAGCATGCTCCAGAGGAGTTGAGTTTGTACCTTGGCTTCAAGCCTCTGAACAGCCCTGCTCCACTTACACCTCCCTGGACCACATCACTAAGCAGTTCTAGGTGATGTCCCCATCACAGTATTGTCTGAAATAAATTTACTTCAGTTGCAAACATAACCTTCCAACAAATTATTATTTTTAAAGATATTTCCCTGTCTAAACATAAATGAAAGCTAGTGAAAGTAAGAAAGAAGATGATGTTGCAATAATATAAAATCATCAGTGAATTATATCTGTCCCATACTCTTTCCAAGGATGGTACAAATGTTTCGGAAATAACCTGGTAAGTGTATTGTGTCATTTCAGCAGATAGAAAAGCTCATCCCTTGCCAAAGTCAGTAACTGCGTGGCATTTATACAACAGTACACATAGTACATGCCTGCAATCCCGTGAGTGTAGCAAAGAAAAAACAGAAGCTCCCAAGCTGTGAAGTTCAAATCCAGACTTCACCCAAATTTAAAGATAGCTGAAGCCAGATATTGTTTCAACACAATAGAAGGTTTGGAGCCAGCTGCAGATTTTGGCTATATAAATGACTGTTTGTGAAATTCAAGCATTTTCATGAACTAGGCTTTGGTTTGATCCACGAGCAAGATATGGACTAGCCACAAAAGTTCAGATATGAATTTGGGCCCAAAGTCTGGGTCAAGACTTACTTGATTCAAAGCATGCAAAAAACTAACACTAACTTGCTCTGTGGTGCAGTTGACCCAAAGAGCAAAAAATACACTTTGGATAACTGTGAATATTTGGTTCTCTTTTACAAAAGTGGAAAATTGTGATGTAAAAATTAGCAGTATGACAGACTCCACAACAACCCTTAGAAAATTGCTGCAATAGTAACTAAAAATGTGCATCTTCTTTCTAACCTGAACTTATCTAGGTCCCAACCTGCAGTCATTGGATCTTCTGACAGCTTTCTTTGCTAGACTGGTGATCCCAATTTTCAAGTTTTATTCACCTTATAAGTATGCATCAGCAATAACTGAAGTACCCATCAAGCTTCTCATAGTCAGGCTAAACAATATAAACATAAATATAAAACATACATGTTTCCTAATACCTCCTTGATCCTGATATTTGTTTTCTGATCAGCTTTTGATCATCCAACCTGAATTCTTGATGCTTGGGCACACTAAACCCAATAGCCACTGCATCAAGACCAAATGAAATGTACCTTGAGATTCCTTTGCTTATTTCTGTATGGATCATATCAGCTCTTTTGGCCACAGCAGTAGTCCAGAAGGTAGCAATCAGTTATTACCCATTTTGATTCCCAATTCTTTATTCACTCTTTCCAAGCCAGAGACCCCTCTCCTGTAATTACAGCTGTGCCCTTGGCTAGTAGATGTAGGAAGTATTTGGCCATATTCAAACATACTATTTGTTGCATCCAGATGACCATATGATCTAGATTTTCCTTTCTCATTAATCACTCCCCAGTCTTTATGCCACTATTACACCCTCAGTAAAGCTTTTACATTTTATTCCACGATGTTCATATGGATAAATGTGAGATATAATGTTAATGCCAATTAACTAGGATTAATACCTTTTGCAGATAGTATCATGCTTATGATTGTGGAGGAATATGGTATTTTCACCAGAATGAGGACAACAACATGACCTTAGAAACTTTTTAAAAACTCCAAAACCCTGAAGCATTATAGTCTGCCAAGTTCTAAGGTCAGAGTCTCTCATTGAGAAGATATGGAACAAGACAGGCACTGAGAATTTTGCAAAGTTCTCAGGTTACTTTGTCATTCTTCCAATTCTCCTTTTCCAACCCTCCATCCAACATTATGGGATGAAACCATCTGAAGGAATGAGTTGGAAAAGTCTGAAGGATAACTTGAAACTCTTCTTGGCCTCTGGAAAATTCTGAAATACCTCCTATTTAATTGCACCACAGCTTGTATAACACTTTGGCTGCATTTCCTTCTCTGCTTTGTTTTGTTTGTGTTACTAAGAATATTTGCATGAAAACAGGATATTTGTTTATTAAGAGTTCATCATCTCCTGCTGTGTATTCTGCACTTTAAGTCATATTCCTTAACATTTATTAGCAGAAGGAAACCATAAATCCTGTTTCCCGTAAATGTGCCTAATAATAAAATGAGGAAAGAAACTAAAGTGAAGAGACTCAGGGAGAAAGAAAGAGAGAGTAAGTGAGAAGGAGAGATTAGATGATACATACTATAACTTGTGTTTTCCAGGGGCAATGGCCTGAAATGTTCCCCATGCCGTGTGAACTTTTCTTTAGTATTTTTTATCCACCCTTCCATTCCCAAGTAGTCATTCCTCAAATTGTGCAGATGCACATGGAAGTACTACCCTGCCATCAGAAAGCAAGTGAATAACTCCCCCTCGCCCCTTTTAGTTCTACTGATTTTCCCTAAAGAGAATGCCAACCTATAGGAGGAATATGCAACATGGGAAAGAAGTATTCACATTGTCCACACGGCTGGCACCCTAGATATGGAGCAGCAGCAGAAAAGATTTAAGTGTTTGCCCATAAAGAACTAAGCAAGCCTTAAGTACAGTCTTAGGTCTAGCTTCATACTGCCTTCTCATTTATCATTTTCCTTCAAAATATGGTTTGCATTTCCAAGATGTACTAGATTGATAGATTCGCACATGACTGAACATGTTTACAATTTTGCAGGCTTTTTTTAGTGCTAAAATCTGCAAAGATCTATAAGTAGTTGGCTACAGTAAATGAGTGAGGAACTATTCTGAAGTGCGAAGCAATAGTCCAAAGCATTAACATACACAACACACACACAAAGGATTTCTACTTACCCTTTGCAGGATAAAAATGGAGATTACATGCAGTTGCTAACCATTTTCAGGGCTAGACATTTATAAATATGGGGACATTTTTCTTCCAAATAGGATTCTAGGCACAAGAAAAAGATGTGAGAAAAGGACTGGGAATGATCCCACAACTCTGGCATACAGTATAATCAGTATTATATGATCATATCTTCAGAGATGTTAAGCAAACAAAACCCATCTAAAAATAAGATAAATATTGCCTTTTAGAAACTGGGTGATAAGCTTCATTGGGTGTTAAAATGCATCTATCTATGCTGGTCCCAGCTAGCATAATGCCAAGGACCCACTTACTAAAATTTAAGAGTAGTATTTTAAATGCTACCTAAGAATGAATTATTTTTATTGGTTTCATGAGAAACTGGCATGTCAGTTGTACCCCTTTCTCTTTCTTTTGTCTTTCCTGAAGCACTACTTTGTTTTGCCTAAAGTTAGATTCAAGCTGATCTGTCCTTCTAGACCCAAACCACATATTTTCACTGATGTAGGGATGAATTCTGCAGCTACACCAAACACCTCCCCAGCCTCTGGAATTTTCACATACACAAAGCGAGTCCTAAAATTCTGCCATTTAAAACTCTCACTGGTACAGGGGGCTTGACAAGAGAAAACAAGGATCTGGGCAGTTACTTATCAGCCCAAATACACCAGTGACATTCTTGGCACCTGTTTTCATGTGACATTTGTTAGCTTCTTCAGGTCTATCCAAAGTGTTACGATGGACCAAAGCCCAAGTTAAGTTTTCCAGCCCACTGTCTCTCACAGTATCCAGTACTAAATGCAAAAAAACCCCATGTCAGACAAATATGAATTAACCCACTCCCTAGAAAGGTCAATTGCTGAAGATAGGCTTAAGTTCTGAAATGATGAGGCCTTTGTCTTTTTGTCCCCCTACACAAAGAATGTATCACAATTCCCAGAAAATGAACAGAGGTTTTTTCCTAATAACATGAATATCATTCTTTTGGTTTTTTATGTGTGAAATCAACACTTTCATAACCAATCCTAGCTGATGGGCTCAGTGCAGGAAATGAAATTCCTTACTTTCTTGAAAATTACAAACACTAGGAAGTAACAGAACATAACAAAGCACAGACTAAGTGCCTATAAAACACCTGAAACATAAGCATATATACAGCTACAATCCATGGTCCAGACATAAGTTATGAATGTAGTTCCCTGTTATTTGGTTCCATAGTACCCGCTCTTCAGCATCACACCTGCTTCTTTTGTCATGTTCAGTTAATCAATTTGTCTTGCTGTGACACAAATCTCAAAGACTATCTCTCTTGTTTGGGAGAGATGTTCTCCCACATGGGGAGACAGCATCTGGGATGAACTCCCTTTGGGAGGAAACCCAGGTAAACGGATACAGAAGGTGTTGCAGTGAATTCCAGTAGCTACCCCAGTACAGACAGCTGGCTCATCAAGACCGTGCTCTTGCTTCACAGCTTAAAAAGCCTGCAAAACCCAACCTCCTCTGGAGATGAACTGTGGGATGCTTTCTCTTATTCCATTTGGTCCCTTCAGAAGAGCTGAGGGCAAGATCTCTACTGACAGTTTCTTACCTTTAGTGGTCTTTCCACGCTCACTAGGACAAAGGCAGAGAGGTATAGGCTAAAAGAACATGAATTGCTCAAATTTTAATCAGAGACTTGACTACCTGCCAAACCATCCTAGAATTGGTAAGGAGTCAAAAGGTCTTAAATCACTTTTTAGACACAGGCTTTAAATCATTTGGACTTTACATATATAATAAACTACATGCTTTATATTTTTATATATAAAACTCCATCAGTAACAACTCAAGCCAAACACTCGCTAAAACCAAATTATTCCCATGACTAGAAGTGCAGATTTTTAACCGTATTAGAACAGAATTTTAACAAAAGAAGTCATAGCACTCTTCCAAAATTCTAACTGGCAAATTTTAGAGACAAAAAATCATCAGTCTCAGGTACATGCTGTGAGACTCCTAATTCCTTATTTATACTACTAAAATACAATGCACTTACTTTCAGAAGCAATGAGACTCCACAAGTTCCTCTGTGGATAGAGGTCTAAAGAAGTTGAATAATCCTTATTTAGGATAATCTCAGCTTTACAACTCTTTGCTATTTTCCATTGCAAGGATACAAAGTGCTAACTATTACGTCTGATGTATCTTGTTGGGAATTTGGGACCTGCATGACTTAAGTTAAATAATATTTGGATATTTCATATTTTTCTTGGACTCACCTACAGATTTGCCTTGGTGCCAGAATGAGGAGAAAATTAATAAATATTTTAAGAGATCCCAGCTCTCAAACCATTAAAGTTACAGACCTGAATGTTTTCTCATTACTTGACTCTAGCAAAAGGAGGCCAACATGGTTCATGCAGACATGGAAGTAGGTGCCATATTTTATTTCAGAAAGATTAACAACCATCATAATCAGAGAAAGCAGGTTCCTTTGCACTGTGACATGAATGGCAGAGGTTATGGCTATGACATAGGCTAAGATGTAAGGACACACATTTTTCCCTGGATGCTCACCCACAACCTCTGGATCAGCATCAAGTCGTCAGTATATTAAGCCCAGACCTTACAGAAGGATCTGCCTGTGTAGATTCCTATTCCTGTGTGGCATCTCATTAAGTTCAATGGGACTGTGCATTGGATAAGAGTTCAGTGCAAGATCAGAGCTGATTGCAAGCTCTTTGCGGCAACAAGGTTGTCTAACTCTATGTTTTATAAAGTGCTGTGAACATCTATAAAGCTATATAAAAGCATAATAAATAAAGTGACAACAGAAGCAATAAAACAAATGTAAGGCTAGTGGATGCAAGCAGTCAGTAGAAAAACAGCAGTGTTGGATGCAGTAACCAACTACCATATATGTAGCTACTGGAAACCATACGGGTCATCAGACAGCAGCAGCAAAAGTGCCTCTTCTGTAAAGCACACTTATCCTAACATTTTGTCAGGTTTGTGTTATTTTCCTATGCCATTATGCACTGGCTAATCCGTATGTGCAATGTATTCCAGCTTTGTGCATATCAGCCTTTTTTACTACATAAAACTTAATCCAGAGAGTGCGGTGGCATCCAACCCAGTTAGGATTTCCTCCTGTATATACAATTCTCAAAGCAGCTGACAATGTTTGACTGTAGAGGGGACAGTCAAAGAAACAGGGATGTTACTCACTGAATACCCGTTTAACCAAATAAAATAGCTTCTTGGTGGTGGTTTTGCTACCTATGTATTTGCACACAATGGAAGATTTAGCAAGCAGAATGAATCCATATGTTTATGATGATCAGGTAGAGAGAGTCTAAAATTCCTCTACAAAGATCTAGTCACAACCTACCAACATTTTTGTGAATACCCATCACTTGGCCCACTGGTTCAGATCCACTCCCCCAATTCTTTTCACAACAATATCAATCAAATGCATAAAGAGTCAACACTAGAAGTTTAGAAGAACCCAATGATCTCTACATAAAAGTAATGAATGTGTACACGTCTCTTCACCTGAAACAGTATTTCAGCAAAGAGCTCCTGGAAGCTGGCAGAGCTCCTTTAGTAGCCAGATGAAGAAACCTGAACTGGCCCATGTAAGGAGGGAATGTTTGTTCCGTTTATCTTAGATATGAGACCAAGGGAGAGATTCAGATTCATACTTAGAATTTCCCAATGTTTGGAAACACTGTTTCAGTGTTTGGAGATTTTCTCTCTGACCTGTCTCTAATCAAGGTGTACATATATATCTCAAATTACATTCTACAAAAAACTATCACTTAAATATTTAATGGAGAACAGAGCAACTTTGATTTTATATTTTTCTACAGGTTTCTTTCCTGTATCTTGCAAACCAGTGGCAAAATAGAGATAGATAAATTTGAGGAATTCTCCTTAAGAAGGATTGTTTTCTTTAAGACAGCTTCAAGTTTCTTAATCAGTCAAAATGATGTTAGAAAAAATGGCAATACAGATCCCAAACTCTGGGTACAAGTATGTAATCTCAGAAGTTGAAGCTAGAACCCCCTAAAAACAATCGTTATTAAGGACAAGCACGTTCAACTACATTATCGTGCATTACAGACCAACAGGAAGAGTTATTAAAAGTGAAAATTTGCTGCTGAGGACCTGAAGTCGGCACATTAAGCATTTGAGGGGCAGGACTGTGGGGCTGTCTGATCTTTTTGTTTGGCTGCTTGTTTGTTAAACTTTGGACCAGCCAGGTCCCATGGCCTGAAAGCCCTATAGCAGCTGGACTGCATTAGCTGCAATGCTGGAGTGTATCTTAGAGCATAGTTTCATCTGAAAGGAATCCAGTTCATATGCTCCGAGATCACTTGCCAATGCATATCAAAGCAAGGTAAATGGGGACAACTGGGAGATTCTCTTCAAAAGAGCACTCCTAAGTTGAACTAAAACATGCAGGTAGATGCTCCCTGTGCATATTCTTTAGAAGACACATTGCAATGTGGAGACTGGCAGAGCTCACTGACCCACAGAACCTTTTCTAGTGGTTTGCAGGGACGATCCCATCATTGGTATGGATTCCTACTTAAAAAAAACAAACTAATAAATCATATGAATAGAAAACTAAGATAACATTATACCTTCCCTGTAACACAGTTTTTCCACATACCAATTGGTCTGGCTTCACCAACAGGTCTGCTATGTAAATGCAAATGGAACAAGAGATAGTACAAGCAACTATGAAATGAATAAACTGATCAGTTACGTAATCCTTCTGTTAAGTTACGATTATGGAAAACTCTGAGAAATCTTACCCTAAGCAATTCCTACACCGTTTACTTTCAAGCTTCCTCGCTAATGACGTGTGTTGGCTCCAGTGTTATGGCAGGAGACTACACATTTACCTTGATTTACTTAGCCTAATCAGAAAAAAAAAAAAGTTTTTATATTCAAGCAATCTGACGTAATGAAGTAGATTGTCTCCCTGTAGGCATTAGTGTGTAAAACCATAGGTAACAATGAGGGTTTTTTAAATTAAAGGAAAACTGAAAATTTCTCCATATGCCCTTTTCTGTAAAATCTAAACATCTGCTTAAGATCCTGATGCAGTAACACAATATGTCTGCAGCTTTCATAGTTATGAATAAATGCATCTTAAAACACAATACTGTAAAATCCATTCCTCCTCCGTTTGCCTGCCAAATTCAGAGTTCAAAAATCTCTGACCTGGGTCCTCTAATCAGTTTCTGGCCCTCTCACCTCCCCCGGGAGCTGCAAAGGTGGAGGGAGCTGGCCACGGCCAGCACTCCTCCCTCCTCTTGCAGGACAGTCCTCATTGGCACACGTGTGCCAGATCCAAAAACGTGTTGTGCTTCCTGCTGTCAGCCCTGACAAAGGAAGAGGTGTTGGAGGAAATGGGAGACACAGCAGGGCTGTGGCCAAGGCAGCAGAGCTCAGTCAGGCAGGGGAGCCACTTGGAGAACTGAAACGTATCTATGCAGCTCAAACCTCCTGTGACTTTTGTTTGGTAAGCGGGAACCACAAGCAGTAACGATGTCTGGAGTCAAAATCACCTTATCTAAAGAACATCTTTGATCTGTCAGGCTACAGTCAAAGATATCCCCCAAATACACCATCAAATGGTTAATAGGTATAAAAGGTTGAAAATTATTTTCAACGTACTTCATTATATTAAAAAGAACAGTTACACCAAATAGAGCCTTGAATCCAATGAGACATAACTATTGGCTGTATTTTAGCATCTTTCTGCTCAGATTACACTTTGTGAACTTGTCCTGGTTTCAGCTGGGATAGAGTTAACTGTCTTCCTAGTAGCTGGTACAGTGCTATGTTTTGAGTTCAGTATGCAAAGAATGTTGATAACACTGATGTTTTCAGTTGTTGCTAAGTAGTGTTTAGACTAAAGTCAAGGATTTTTCAGCTTCTCATACCCAGCCAGCGAGAAAGCTGGAGAGGCACAAGAAGTTGGCACAGGACACAGCCAGAGCAGCTGACCCAAACTGGCCAACAGGGTATTCCATACCATGGGACGTCACATCTAGTGTACAAACTGAGGGGACTGGGGGTGGGGAATCACCGCTCGGGGACTGGCTGGGTGTAGTTCGGCGGGGGGTGAGCAATCGCCCTGCGCATCATTTGTACATTCCAATCCTTTTATTATTACTGTTGTCATTTTATTAGTGTTATCATTATCATTATTAGTTTCTTTTTTTTCTGTTCTATTAAACCGTTCTTATCTCAACCCATGAGTTTTACTTCTTTTCCCAATTTTCTCCCCCATCCCACTGCGGGGGGGGGTGGGGGGTGAGTAAGCAGCTGCGTGGTGTTTAGTTGCTGGCTGGGGTTAAACCATGACAGAACTGAAATGAGAATCTCCTCACAACACTTTTCAGACATATCCTACGCATACTGTTTGTGCTACTTCCATCTTACAAATACGTAGATGAAGGCGTAACAATGCTTCGTCCTTTGCTTGTGTGTGCACAAGAAAAACAGGAAATTGAAAAAAAGAATTGGATTTTACTTATCTGTAAGTTAGTCCCAGATGAAGAATCAATTTAACTCACTGTTCTTACAATGAGACAAGGACTATGGTCCTTGTTACCTGGGGCTGTGAAGCAAGTTTGTGGAACTATTTTACAACTCTAGGGTTATTCATGATATCTTAATTTAGAATTGGCTTAGTCAGTGACACTTCTGTACATTATTTCATGGATCATAGCTGTGCAGCAAGGTAAATGAATGGAAAGATACTTTATTTGATGTTTAATATCAACACACCTTGTGAATATCACAGTATTCAAGCAGCTGTTCTAACAAGAAACATCTTTAAGTTTGGAAGGCTTTTTAGCTGAGTCCATCTTGTTTATCTCTGACAAATTATTTCTGATTAGTTACTTAGTATGAGTTACAGAGTTATCAGCTCTCCATGAAAGGGCTAACTCCACGAACCTGCTATTTTTCAAGGGGGTGGGGGTATTTCTTTGTTGTGTTCCACTTCATTCTCCTTTGTTTCATTTTCTCCTGGTAGAAGACTCTGCCAAATATTTCAGAGCCCTTCTTGGCAAGTAGTAAAATAATTTGGAAGGAGTATACTGCAATTAGAATTTTTTGGCAGGTTTCATATTTTGGAGGCTGATGAGAAGAGTATCAGTCTTAGCATACTTGACCAGTTCATTCTTTCAGATAATTTCCTTCCACACAGCACCGTTGCTACAGATCATGTTTGCTTGAAAAATCAGCAAGGAGATGCACCCTAATTTCTATGGTTTTTTTAAGTGCAGATAACATTACATAAATCAGTTTTTCTCCACCCATCTGTCACTCACTCAAAGTGAGCTCATAAAATCTTATTTCTCCCCCTAACATTCTGTGTCAGAAAACTGTTTCTTTCTCTCCAGAATGTAATATCATGTCACTTATACCACATGTGTACACCACACGGAGGAACACATTTGCATTGCTGTCATCCACGTACATCCCACTAAGACAAATTTTCTGGGTGGTGGTGGGATGAGGACGAGGGTTGTGACCTTATGCAGGTTTCTGCACTTCAGAAGTCATACAATGTTTTTATTGGATCTTGTTCTAAATTTGTGTCAGCACTTCCTTTATAAATCCTTATTTTGATATGGATTATAAACTGCTCATAAAAAAATCCATCCTAGACTAGAAGTCTGTTTTGTTGGGGTGGGGGTGTTAAGTACCAGACTTGATGATTTGGTCTTTCTAGACCCTAAGATTACAAACAAAACACACCTTGTGAGAGTTGAGAAACATTTTTACCAGTCAGAGACTTGTTCTCTTTATGCTTTACAGTTAAAGTATTAGGCAAGCTGTTTGCTGGAGTTTTTATTTCCCCTACATAGCTTTCCCAATAAAAACTTCCAATGAAACCATCAGTAACAGACCACAATGCAAGGCATGCCATTATACACGTTTCTCCCCCTGCTAGGAAAAGTCCTAATGGTTTGTGTTATTTCTTCCTCACAGAGTTATCACCTTCTGAGAAAAAAAACCATAAAACTAAATCAGGGTCAGAGAGCCCTGAGGTGAAAAAGGGGTCAAGATGCATGTCCTCATGGTCAGGGAGAGTTGCTTTTCTTAAACTTTCTGTCTACATTGTGATATTTCACAATAAAATAAAATTGCATCTTTACCCGTCTCTGTAGACAATGTTGCTCAGGAATCAGCACCTGGCTTGCCAGCATCGCCAGTTCCTCATGTCCATCTCTAACCCATGCCATGATTCTTTCTGCAAGAGGAGCTGTATTGAATAGACCTTCATAATAAGGTTAGGAATAACTGAGTTTAAAAAAACGTAGCTTTTTCCCCTTTCTTTATTCTCCTGTCCTCAGAAAGCATGCATTTGGTTTCTGAAAGCAAAACTTGGTCCATTAACCACCATAACCAGTGATTTCTCCAAAATTGCCTCATTACCAATGATCTCACTTTGCAGAGCAACCTAAGGAAGCAAGCTGGACTTTCTCAATGCACTTCTCCTTAGTCACAGAGTGGCTTTGCTGTTTGCATATCTAGCCTCCACATACTATTAAGCGCCATTAGTATGTTCGAGGAAAATGCACGTAGCCCTCACTGTGAGCTGCATATTCCCTACCCATCAAAATGCGTTTGACAGACAACATGGCAATACACAGAAGGCATGTGCAACACCTCCAGGAATGACCAGCTGCCTCTGTGAGTCCTCAAAGAGAAGGAGAACAAGCACATCTTAGCAATTTGAAAAGTTCAAAGCTAATAATAACTTTAAGGACAAAAGTCCATTATGGAAAATCCTATGGAAAGCTGACACTGATCAAGATGTAGTTTTATAAGAAACAAGAAGAAAAACCAACAAGAATGCATAACACTGTTCACAGAATTGCGTTGAGTTTAGCTTTGTGGAAGCACCACACTAGACTCACATGTTGCTGGGAGAGCCATCTGTGCAGTCTCTGGTGGTGGTGTTTTCATGATTATCATAAATAATTTGATCTGAGTGTTCCTGGCAACATTGGTGGCTGAGTACTGCAGAAGCTGGATAACGCTTCACTGATGATTTGCAGAAACCCTTGTATGTTTACATCTTCAGCAGACCATCAAATCCAAGAAACGCTTTGGTCAGTTTAATAATTATCCTGGGAAGCAAAGTAGTGCTGCTATTATCAAGGATGCTAGCTTCTGCCTAGTGACTTAAATTAGCTTTCATTCTTTGGGGTGACAGATGTGCTTGAACATTATGCAGAATACATTACTTCCATAATGGGATTGTGACTTGTTATTGATCTCTATTGCTTTCATCACCACATCCACATCAGCTATTTATGTCGATCTCAATAACTAGTTACATGTATGTATATCTGCAGTGGCTACATGAGGACTTATGATTTCAAGAAAGCTTGTGAATCTTGCTCATTGTATTCTGCATTTTCTGTTTCATCAACTCTATTTTATGGTATTTGCTTCTTAAAGTAAAGATATATTTTTTTCTGTTATTGAATATTAACACCTTTTCTTCATTAAAACTCAAAGATTTTATTTGTTGACCTTTTGTATGGGAGTGGTTTCCATTAACAGTCTTCAGATCTTAGGGAGCTGGTGGAATCATAGATTTCAAATTAACACCATCACATACAATCAGTAGGAAAAAAATCCACATATTTAAAGTAGATACGTTCATAGGGCATAAGCACTAAAGTTTAAATATGCACGGATGTACTTGTAATATTTCCCACTGAAAACACCAATCCCAGCTAAACCTCACAGAATACAGAGAAATTAAAAAACAATAGAAAAGAATATCAAAGGAGACACATAACTTTCATCCATGTCTTCAGCTTTCCTGTTTAAATGAGGATACGCCAGGCTCTTAACGAAATCTATGAGATTTACCTGTCAGATACCTGCAAGGATCCGGGTCTCTGTTCTCTGCACAGTTTCAGGTCCTGATGTTTCACTTTTTCCTTCTTGCAATATGTTGATAAACAGAGTAATAGAGCTGGAATTGCAGCATTTTTTGAAAGCTTTCTTTTTTCTTCTGTTTTCCTTAAATCCAAGGCCAAGTACATAATTAAAATAAAACAATTATATAAACTCTCCTGTATTTTTACTAAAGAAAAGGAATCCCTCACACATATAGCCAGTCACTAATGGGAACTGGAAGCATAAATCACAAAGGCGCATTCCCCAAGAAGACAATTCTCCAGAAGACTGAAGATGGAGTCAAAACTGCAGCTTCCTCCACTAAATGAAGGAAAAGCATGCTTTTCCTTTGTTTTATTTCATAAGCATGTAAATGACAGAGGTCATTTCTAGTGCTCATTTCATGCTTCAAGGAAAAGAATTTTCCTCTGCACAGAGTATTCCACACTTAACATACTGAATCTAGCAAAAGCGGAGAACCACCCCCCCTCCCCCCCCCCCCGATCTTAATGACTACAACTAGAAAATGAAAATAAATGGTGATAAGTTTTAGAGACTGTTGCACAGCTGGGGGCACAAAATATCCACTTACTGTTGCAAAATAAACAACAGAGCAGGTGAAGGCAGGTTATGCCTGAAAGCAAATTACCTATTTACACGCTTTTAAATTTACAAACTAGAACGGGCATACACTAGGTGAGGTCTATAGCTGGTACAAATAAGCAATCAAGTTCATATGCTCTACAGATTTGTCCCTCAGAGATGCTTGTGCCTAAGTATTTGCATTCCCTATCTCCATGCCTATTTTTGATACTTTGCCCTTAGATTATACAGGGCTAAGTAAACTGGTCACAGAGAAATCAAATTCATGCCTGCATCAGTGGCATCATGGCCTGCTAAACCAAACACACAAGTTATCATGTATTTTAGTATCTTTCAGACATCTGTACCACGACATTGTTACGTTATACTGAAGTTATGCTATGAGACGTACAGAGAAATGAGCTAAATGCTGTTTCACTGAACCGTGAGATTCACTGAACTCTGTGACATCAGCAAAGCCTGGCATCAAATCCAAACTGGTTCAAAAGCAAACTTTCAAATTGAAGACAGGGGAAAAATGATTAGTCATCCTCTGTCTATTGAAATAGAGATGATAACACAGTCTACTGTAGATGACTTTTGCTCAGATGCTGTATTTCTAAAACATTGTGTCTTTAGTTAAAAAAGCACATAATTCTGGCCATAAAACCATGTTTCCCAGGAATAGCTTTTATTTCTGCCCCAGATGAATAGTTTTGGATGGAATCTGTTTTAATTTGCAAGACTGGCAGGAGTTAGCTCAAACTGGTCTTTGTTCTATCCACTGGATAATACAGCTCTGCAATTTTTAGGGTCAGATTGAAGGCGCTTTAGTGAAGGTGTACCACAACACACCACAGTTCCTCCTCTCTCCAGTCTCAAAACATGATCTGCCTCTCTTGCACTTTAAAGCAACAGGATCCTATCTTAATCCTTCAAGAATTAACGTAGATGAAATTTCTCTCCACTGGGCTCACTTCACTACAATTTTCTAGCTAATCTGTCCATGTTCAACATCATTGTCTCTTCCTACATCGACTAGTACGTGAGCATGCTGTAACAGTGCACGCCCTCTCCCTCATACTCCATCCAGAGGGAGACGCATGTTGCAGAAAGTCAAAGAAACGCACACAGTACCTACAACGTGTTGAGATCTGCAATCTCCTTAGCTCCTGAGGGAGTCTAGCCCAAGGCCAGTCTGGCATGCAAGTACTTTTTATCCATTTTATAGAGCAGCAGTACCCAACTTTTTTGGTAAGCAGCCAAACATAGCTGTGTCTCATTCCAGACTCCTTATAGACTATGGTATCAAACCCAATGACACTGTTTAAGAGGGTACATGTTAAAATGTCCAAAGAGGAATGTAAAGTAAAACGTGTGGCCTCCATATGCAACTCTGTTCTCCAACATGCAAGGAAGTAAATATTTGGTTTCGAAGCAGCTGAAAAGAATAGCCAAGGATCAGAAACCTGAAGTCCACTATGTCCCAATGCCTGCTATTTTCTAGTGGCTGGCTGTAAGTCTTCAAAAAACACCTTGCCCTCAACAGGGATTAATTGGAGATTAGTCTTTCTGAACTGAGACAGAACTTCAGAGAAATACTGACTGAATATCCCCTGTAGCTGCAACAGACTAATGTGAAATTGCAGACCTCAAAAAAAAAAACCAAACCAAAAACAAACCAAAAAACTGGAGTGAGTAGAAGAAAAACTACAGAATGCTCTTCCGTACATCCTGTGTACCATAGGCTTTACATCTAGCCAGGCTCTTCGATAAACATACTTGATTCAGTAACCACAGCCGGTCCCAGTAGTTACCATCCCACTGCTGGAGTAAGTAGATGTTGTCAAGTGCACTCAGGACTGCCTCGCAGTAAAAGGAGGTACCCTAGCCTCTGCTTCAAACAAACTACAAGATCCTCTTCCCAAAGCACTGGATGAACTGACTTCTGCTGAAAAGGGAATAAAGAAAGTATTTTTCTCTGCTCACATGAGGATTGTAGGAGGCTAGAACAGTTCAGATATTTCGCAGGCAGGATTCTAGGTGGTAGGAAAAAGGAAATCAGTATCTTTCTGCCTCTCTGTGTCCTCAGTCTATTCTACCTACTGCCATAACATCAGCTCTTGCATTAACTCTCCTGCTTGGCTAGATGAAGCTTCCTGGCAAATGTGAGATCAGAGCTGACAGGACAGAGACTGCTAATGAGGAGTCTCCCCCTCACACCATTCTGCAGTGGTACAGAGGTCCTGTGGGCATTGGCCTGGAGATATGTGGGGTAAGACACAGCTCCTTCACCCTACAGATTGCTTTTCTGCAATAATAAAGAGAACACTTCTGTGACAGATGCACAGAGATGCTTGGGCCAGTTAACAACTCCTGGAGCTACCCCTTTTTCAGGGTGTTTATGGATTCTGGATGCCAGGCTGGCATCACCTGTAGCCAGCTGAAGCAGCTGCTGTAGCAGTTTAAGCTAAGAAGATCCTTTAGAAGAATGAAAAATGAGTAATCTTACGGTGCTGAGTTCTGGGGCTCAAAGCACTCTTCTACAGAGCCTCTGCTCCATTATGGCCCTGTTCTGGCCAGAGCTCACGTTCAACTGTTGAGTTGAAAACTCCCTATAATTCTAAGCCTGAGCAACAGATGAGTTTACTTGACTTACACCATACAATAAAAAGACTCTGAGCCAGATTAGATAGCTTAGTTTACAAACAATAAATGAGGTCATTTGACCCAGAAATCTTTGCTTAAAAGTTTGTCTGAGTAAAACATATGGAATATGTACATAAACATGTAAAACATAAAAATGCTTCCCCATATGTTCTCAAAGGCATTTCACAAATACGCACTTTTTTCACGGAAATGCCGTATACATCTGAGTTTGCACAAACTTTGTTAATATTGCTTGAAAGGTACCTGAAGGTATCTGTGAGGCTTGTAAGTTCTTTTGTAATTTCCACAGGTGTACTTTAAACACAACTTTTTGCAAGTCTGTTTAGCCTGGATGTATTTCTTTCTAATCAGGAAACCTCTGAGCAAGGCAGACAATGGAAGCTCTTTCCACATTTGGAGGAAATTATGTTTTTGTTTTGCCTTACGACAAAACAGTCCATCTGAAGTTTCTTTCAGGTGTTTCTATTTCCTAGCAAAAGACATTCGCTATCTTACAATGTTCCTCACTGAGAGAGCATCCAGAACTAGAGACCAGATCTCTACTATGTTTATGAATTATATGAGAGCACACTGCAACTTATTACAATTTTTACTATCTGAAGTAATTTAATGGTCACACACAAATTGTGCAACTGGTTACCTAATATACATCATGTGACTTTCTCTTCCTTGATTAGATTAAGCAAATCTGAGCCAGGGGCTCAGAATGTGCTTTTCATGAGTGTTCTTATGAACAAAAAGGTACTTTCACTAATATTCACAGAAGGAAAATAAAAGCCCCAGGTCAGGAAATCACTAAAGCATGTGTTTAATTCCACCTCTCCTTAAGAAAGGAGTTACGCATACACTTAAGTTGCATTGCTTAACTGCTGTCTGAATGGGGCTGCTTTTCTGAACCAGAACCAACAAAGAGGCAGCCACAGGTCAATCCTCTTTAAACCCTAAAAATGGTTTAAAGAGAATGAAGACTTCTGATTTAGTTCAACAATCATGTCCTTTTAAAAGTAACTAATTTTGCATTTTTCTAACCTCTAACAGTTTGTATTCAGTTAATATTGGCTTTCAGCCCTCTGTCCTTAAATTCTCGTGCCCTTGTCTGTTCAAAATACGCTTAATAGAATAGCATCCATATGTCCCATTACACAAAATTTGTGTTTTAAAGCTAGATCCAAGAGTGATTGAAGTTAATGGAAAGATTTAATTGATTTCAATGACAGTTGGATGAAGAACTGATAGTTTAACTCTGGACACTCCCTTTTGAACATTCTCACTAAGGTGCTGATCCAACTCCCAGTGAAGTCAATGGAAGGATTTGGTTTGGGATTTGGATCATACCTCTGTTCTTCTTGGAGTCAAATCCCCTTTGTCAATATGCACACGCACAAATACACAGATCTAAATGAAAACAAATGTTTGGCAACTTGTGACAGAAAGTCCAAATCCGTATCTGTGTATTTGGGCCAAACCAAAATTGTTACGCTTGACAAAAACATCATTATGCTGATCTGGTTTTGGTTTTTGCTTACTAGTAATTGTTTGGTGAATATAAATCTAACTTTTCATATTTTATTTTTTGCATAAATGCATTCTACTGTCACTGTAGACAGCAAAATGAGAGGGATTTCTACGCAAAACTCTATGTTCAGATTTGTCATAACTTTGACAAAAATAATCCTCTCAGAGTAGAACTTTCCATGCTTGGTCTCCATCAAGAGCAATACTGTTTTTGCCAAGTATGAAGAAATTTGCTTCAGCTCCTTCTTAGTTTCCAAAATACAAAAGGTTTCTCATTTAGGATCCATCCTACACTCAAAACAAAAGGGATGTGGGCTGGATTCCCAGAGGTGCAGCGCTCTTGCAGTTCTCATTGGCTTTAGTGTTTCTAAAATCAGCTTCTGTGTTTTTAAAACATGAATACCAAGGGGATGAGGGAATACTGACTTGGACACAACGAGCCAAACGGAGCCTTGGCTAGCACGATTGCAGGGAGTAAAGATGTTGCTGATTGCTTCATCAGCTGAAAGTGTGCACTATGTGCTATATATGTTACGCTATGTGCTAACATAGTAGTTTTCATGGTAGCATACAAGGACAAGAACAAGGTAGACAACAGGGGGAAGATGAAGAGGTGAAAAAGAATGTAAATCTTGCAAACCTTTGCAGATCTGTGTGTTCAAAACAACAGAAGCAGCCTTTTCTGCTATATGGACAAAAAAAATTTCATAATTTATGCAGGTAACAGCTCAGGGCAATGTATACTCCTAACAGACTGATTTTCAAGACCCAGTGACAAAATAATTCGTCCAGCCCCTTGCATCTTTTCTAGAATTGTGCAGACACCCTTCCATTTCAGTCTAAGATGATCCTTTCTGTGTTGTGTAGCCCCTCCAAGTACCAGCTCAGACTACTAAATACATGTTGAGGTCATTCTGCAGTTACTGAGCCAGTGTTGTCCAAGACATTGTGCTGCTGTAATTTTTACTGCATGAAGCAAATACTGTCAGATTATTTACCTCGCCATGTTCTCAAGGTATCAGGTAGCCACATTTAAAATACACCTATATCATCTTATGGTGATAAGGACACAGGAAATACCTAGCTATTGAATAGTACCTAGATGGCAAAAATCAGTGAACAAGCAACAAAAAATACAGTCAGGTTGGCCTAGTAAGAATCCAATCTCTATGGTTTGAAAATTGTCTGTTTTATTTAACTCATCAGCAAGGTAACACAGAAAAGCTTTTGGTTATTCATTCTCTGGCTGACAGTCATAAGATATTTCTCTCAACAGGTCCATTTGTTGGAGCAAAAGGGTTTGGGTTGTTTTCTGAGCGTTTTGCCTGGTTTTTTTTTTGTTTGTTTTGGGGGGGGGGGGGCAGGGATGGGTGGACAAAGGGGGGGTTGCTTTTTTTTTTTAAACAAAGCCAAAAGATTGCAGAGCCTGGAAAATCTTTGAAATAATAAAAACCATAAACTGGCAATGAGAATTTGGAATTATATTAAAATATAACAGAGTGACCAAGAAGCTGTTTAGCAAACGGATACTTCTTAAAATATAGTAAGTCACAAAACTACTTTAAGTATTGAAGAAACACAACATTAACAGAGTAGCAAGGTAGAAGAAGGTAAGGCAAATGGGTAGCACCAGTGAAGAGGCCAGTAGATGGGACTGGAAGAATTGTAATTCCGTACAGGTTCTCCTCTCACCTGTGCAATCCAATTAATTTCTGATTTATTTTGCCTGCTCCACTTAGCAATTATTGGCTCCTCCTCTATTTTTCTCTTTAGCACAGTACAGCTTTATCCCAATTAGGGTTTCAAGCCATTATTATAGCAAAAAGATGATGATGATGACTAAAGTAACTGACAATCAAGCCCTTAACCTGGGAGTAAAAGAGTCGGAGTCAAGAGAAGGAATGCCACCACCTGGAACAGAAGATAGAATAGTTCAGCTGGAAGGGACCTACAACAATCACCTAGTCCAACTGCATAGGTGATAGGTCCAACTGCAAATGTGACAGTGATTTGAAGGGCACCTGCAGCTAGAGAGAGAAAGTAATATATATCATACCAAAATTCTGTAGTTTGAGTAGCTACTTAAAATTTATGGAAGAAAACTGGGTCCCTAAAACAGTTCACCAGCCTGCTGTGGTGTTTACCTAAGCTTTTGCTTGTTTTATAGGCCTTGCTACTGCTTCTAATGCCATAAAGTAAACAAATTAAAATAAATGAAAAGTGAATACATAACTTGCCCTAGCAATAAACAGGCTGTGAATTACAGAACAGCAGTAGCTACCTTCAAATGGCTGGAACGGTAAATGCAAACATGCTTTAACAGTCCCAGGGGATGACAGATGCTGAAATTTCTGGATGATTTGTTCATTCATCTCCAGGCCGGTACTGACAACACCTCCTCTCTAAAGGGGTGTCTCTGCTGACACCTTATTTAACATCCACATCAGACGACTGAAATCCCACCAGGATGCCTGTGCCACACGGTTCTGAGCCTCAAGACCAGAGGATGATTTTAAGACATTTCTCCAATGCCTGATTTACAAAAGGCAGCAAAATCTTGGAAGAAATAAGGGATGCCCTTTCCAATACATCTGTATGCTTGTTGTCAAAGTTGTGCTCAGCTTTGTCGTTTTTTCAGACTGATCACTTGTCTCAAAAACCCAAAATATATCATTAGAGGAAAAGAAAAGGAAAGCCTTTTTTCAGAATCAGTTGTTCTGGAAAGGCTACATTATCCCTGTAAAGAGAAACTACACTTTATTTTTTTCAAATCTTGATTAAATTGATCACCTTCTACTAAATCCCCTATCATCTACTGAATCAGGTGTATAACTTCAGCCTATCTCCTAATTTAAGTCTGAAAACAGTTTTCTGTACCTACTGCACATTCAAGAGCTAATTCACAGACAGACATTAGAACTCAATAAATATGTTTAGGAACCAGCAGTGCCCTTTTTATTTAACCCTGCTACCTATGCCTCTGTCTGGGCTAAATCGCACCACCTTCTGTGGGAGGAAGACTTAAGTCCTGAGCCACAATCCCACAGCACTGGAGGGGCTTGTCTTTAAAAGAATGAGATTAAGTGCACATAATCTGTCTGAGAAAGTTCAGATTGGTAAACTTGGCAGGACAAAAGGACAAGTCTTCAAACTGCTTTACTTAGCAAGATTTGGAAGAAATGCGCCGACTACACATTCTCTACCCTCATTATATTCTTGGAGTTTTGACTTCCTCTGTTGCTCCCTAGCCACAGATAGGTATCTAAACATAGGGAAGGCAGACTGTTTTCACAGCTGCTATTACTGTGTTATACCTATGTACTGTAGGCCACACAGGGGGAGCACAGTCACTCGACTATTAAAATAATAAGATGTCGTTTAAATCAATGGGTTTTAATTGTGCTCCTTCACATTCAGTTCTGTATCTAGAAAAAAAAGTTGCTAGGAAAAGGAGAGTAGGTAGATTTCTTTGGGGGAATCAGAACAGAAAAGAATGCAATCTTATGAAACCACCAACACTTTGCAGCTCTTTGTCTATACTTGACAGCGTATACATGGCTCTGTGTTTTAGAACGTATCTATGCCTCCCAAAATCTAAGCACCTGGTAGCGCAAAATGGCACCTCAGGAATATTTTTTTTCCCTTCTAAATATTCACTAAGACGACAAAGAAAAAATATGAGTCAAAACTGGAAGACTTCAATTTTTTTCAGATGGGAAACAACAGCCCCTTCCCAACTGAATACTGCACTTAAAACATCTGTATTTCAACTGAGGAACAAACTACCTATACTTCATACAGGGCTCAGTATATTTCTAGCACATCCAAAGTCTTACTTCACTATCTTATGCTGGCTCATACTGGCAAATGCCATTGTACAGCGGCCTAAAAAAAATCATTTTCTTCTCTTCATCTGTAGAGGGGCAGGTTAACATCACAGAAATGATCCTGTAATTGGTAATGTTGGCAGTGCCAGGTAAGAAGTCAAGGATTCTGAAACACTTAAGAAGTTATTGTTCAAATCTACAACTTCTGGAAATTCATGTAGGTCCATTACAATGAATGGAATTTTGCCAATAGGCCAACTGATGACCTGCCTGTTAAAACAAAAGAAACCCAGCCTTGATCATTCTTTTATTGTTCTGATTCTTTCTTTTGCAGATTTAGAAAATGCAAGACAACTGCTTAAAATAACCACACCATTTAATATTCCAGGAGCAATGTTTTCTTACTAATACAGTCAAAATGCGTCTGGAATTTAGAAACAGAACATACTTTCCAACAACACACCAACCAATCAAAAAAGCTACATTCCATATCCAGAACAAAAAAATCATGGCTGTTAGAAAACAAGAAAAAGTAAATCATAAAAAAAGAAAATACTGCTAAGGCTAAAAAATCTATAAAGTAACACTGACCTTTTTATATACCTCATAAACAGCACAGAGAAATTCCTGCCTCTGCCAAGCACTCCAGTTTGCAGTGGCGTTCCAAATTTTCATTAGCACAGTAACCACTGTGACTGATAGCCAGTGGCTCAACCCAGTTACTCACTCTTGCTTCTGGGGGAAGAAAAAAAAAAAGACAAAAAAATTAAAATCCACTCCCATGGGTTTATTTTATATCACTATGATACCTCTAGATGGTGAAACAGTTGCAAGTGAGACAGTTAGATCTGAGATGAGTCCAAACCAGAAGCCCAGGCTCCAACTCAGATTTTGGAAAAGACTGCCTTAGAAATAAGGCCTTTCCTCAAAAAAGAATGCCCCAATGGTAGCCATTTACCTTCGAAACTGGACAGCACCTGAGGCTATTATTGATTTAACCCCACCATCTTCCCAGACTTCAACAAATCCAGTGGCAAAACAAATAAAGGTTCCCTTTTTACTTCTTTTTTTTCCAAGTCAAACCTAGTGAAGAGCAGGATAAGGAGAATGGTTGGCAACATATTTCCTCCTTAGAAACACAGAAATTGGAAAGGCCTCCGGGGTTACTGAATCCAGTTGCTTATCATCACAGGCAACCATGTCATAAAATACTCCTCAAAACCTATTTCTAATCTATCTTAAAAGGAAATGAAGGAGAATATTTAATTTTTCCATACCAATGATAGTATTGAATCCCACACTTCCTAGGGAACATAGAAGTTCTTCCAATAAAGACTTCTATTGCCAGACCTCTGTGGTAGGCTCCAAATTCATGGTCACCAACCATGAAACATTTCACCTCCTCACTATTTTTTCTTGATTAGTTATACCACACGAGCCTCTGGATTTGGGGGGCTTATTTTTCCCTCCAACTCTTAAGCTATTTAAATAGTTATATAGATGAATAGCATTGAATATCCCTGAGCAGTAACAGTATAGGCCCTGACTCAGGAAAGTATTAAACATATTAACTTTAAACCTTGTTTAAGGTGCTTCAGAGCTGATACCTCTTGTTACACGAGCACATGCATGGGTTGGCAAACAAGGACAGTACATTTAAGACCATTTTGAGAATAACTTGAAGAATAAATGTGTGTGTTTATAGGGGGATAACCTGAATATTCTCAGAAGACTGCACTGAAACACTTGAAGGTTTAAACTGTATGTTGATCATACTTTTTTTTTACCCAGTTTGAATGTATTTAAAAATTCCCAACTTGTCTGCCATGACATGAAAACAAGATGTCATAGAAAGTCTTTTAGTTTCTTAGTAATATACAAGAGGAATTCATGGGGCAGCATAGGTGACAGATAAAAAGAACTGACTGTATAAGACTCAAACTTGGATTCTGATTTTACCAATCCCCAAATTCAAGATAATTTGATCTAGGACTTTAAACCAATAAGCAGATATAGCTTCCAAATATCTACACTCTCAGTTTTGGAGATGATGGTAATTACCTCATTATCTCATGAGACATTTTGATATATAAGATATTTCAGAGCAAGAAAATAGTTGATGGCTACCACTGATGCTGTTCATGTTGGGGCACAAAAAAGTGTGCTAGAATGATGACTACTAAAACAAAATAGGAAGAAGACAGGATTTCCTCATTCTTTCTCTAATGCAAAACAAAAACAAAACAAAGAAAAACCCCACAACATGGGAAAGAGGGATAGAGAGGGAGAGAGAAAATGAAAAAGCTGTTAGTTCAATGCTTTTTCCAGTTCTCTTCCCTGTAATATATAGATGGAAAACAAAATTGATTAAGGGGGCTTTGTCTTGGTGTATGATATTTAGGTGTCACAATAAAGTCTATGAAACCCTCACCAAATATTGTTTCAGCTGCTTAGAAGTACACTTTGCAGTCACATAATGTTGAAGGTACCTGATTCCTCATCAGAAATGTTCGACACCTCATGGGTCTGGGTCCTGTTACAAGAGAAACAGTTTAAAGGAACTGGAAGTGAAAATAATCTTTGTAGCAGATGATGTAGACAACATAAGCTCATTGTCAGAAAATACTGGAAATTAATGAAAGGGAAGCAAAACCGTTCCTTTGTATAAAGTGTGCTAAAGGACAGTAAGGATTATGCCAAAAGACAAAGAATGACACTTACAAACCAATGAAAAAAGGAATAACCAAATTTAATTGAAAGGTGCAGTTTCAAAAGGAGGAATTTAATCTATAAGACTATTAAGAAAAAAGGATGAAATCCATAATACCATATAAATTTATTCTAGTCAGCAATCTATTTTAACAATCCCATATGACTCAGTAGTGGTATAATTCCTAAGCTGTGGTTAAATATGCAAAATGTTATTATTCTAATATGAAATACAATTATCATTACTTGTTTTCTCAGTTCTTTCTTTCACAAGGGCAGTCATAATCAGTCAAGTCCCAAATTTGGCATGTGCCTGTATGTGACTTTATTATTTAATTCCACACTCATAAAATTCACAAAGAATAAACCTGATGAAGTACACATGCATTTTAATAAGTAAAAGGGACAAATGAATTCATTGTCTATTGAAGCAGTTTTATAATATCAAAACATATGCTGAACAAAGCTGCAAGCTATTAAAACAAATCATACAGGCTTTAATTACAATCTAAATCTGCATTATTAAAGTAATAAAATGACCCTAAAATAAATATTATGGAAGTCATGTCGTCCCTACAAATGAACACAGCATGAGAGAGTGATACAATAAAACACCCTAACATTAACATGCCGTATGCACCACTGCGGCTTCCCACAGAGCTAAAACAACAAGACGTAACTCTCTTCTTCCATAGCTGTGGGCAAAATTCTCCTCTCCCTTAATTTGTCTTTGTTGGCCACGTTCACCAGATTTGCAGAATTCCCTCTAACGGGAACGGCGGGTGCAGACGGGCGCAACACCGCCACGCAAGGAGCGGGCCGGTAACACAGAGCACGGGCGCAGCGCTACCAGTCTGGGCAGACTTTCCGTACACATTCGTCTTCCTGTCCGCACACTCCCCACTTCTAAAACATTTAGGTCAAACTTCCAAGGAGGAGTAGGAGGGGAGGTTTACGTACTCCATTCCCTCAAGGTGATGAACGCTCACGCCCTGCTCAGTGCCGAGTGCTCTCCAGCTCCCGCTGCCCTCAACGCTGACAGTGTGTTGCAGTACCTATTGCAGGTGGAGGTGAGCTTTCCCTGCCCACCCACGCCGAGGTGATGGAGCTTGTGCGGGGCTGTACGACCGTGCCGGGCCCTGCCTCCTCCCCGGCCTTGCACCCCCCCAGGGAAGGCGTGTTGCCCAGGGTCCCTGGAGATCTCCAGTTTTGGGGGATGTCAAGGCGCAGTGATGTCAGGAGCCAGACGCGGCAATACAGAGCTAGGGACTAACTCGGCTTTGGTGCAAAAATAGTTGAGTTTAAACAATAAATTTTGGCGTTACTCTGTGGCAGCAAATTACAACGGAGGAGTCATTCTTGAGTTTATACGTGCAAAGAACATTATTCATATGACATTTACATATGAGAATTTGAAGGGTCAGCCATAAGTGTGGTTTTTTTCTTCTGGGCAAGCACTGATCTCCAAATACATGATCTGATATTATTTCTTAAAATAATCTGCTATTTTAGAATACTTGATACGTGATCATGACATTTATGATCTGTTGCGGAGCCTATGCTGAAGTCTAGAAACATTTTAACCACAGTATTTGCTGCCATTTCCTAAATCATCACATCCCACATTGATTCAGACAATAGAAGAAAGGATGATACGGGCACTGAAATAGTTGAAATTGTACAGAAGGCCACAGTTCTCACTTAACCATGTATTTTCCAGGGACTATGAGGTAAAACAGATACAGGACTCCTTTCCTCTCCTCTGTAACCCAGACCGGGAGATATCCAAATCCTTAAGTCCAATTCAAGCAGACGAGGACAAGTCCTCAGTAGGTCCCTTTAGACATAAATACTCACAGCTCTCTGTACCTTCTGCCAAACCCCACAGGCCACCAGCTCATTCCTGGACTCTTTCCGAGGGCTGGCCCGGAGCACAAGGTCTAACAGACTGCTACCCGCTATTTATCTTTGTCTGTCATCAGGCGCCAAGGGAACTCCACCGCTTTTCCGATCTGACTCACCAAGAACAACCCTGAATATTACCCACCTTCTGAACTGGTGCTTTCCCTGTAGGACAGTCACCATCGTCTCTGAACAGTTCCCAGTGCTTACTGGGAGATGTCACTGGCATCAGTCACATCAGCTCCCACGCCTGCAGCCACTCCCAATAATCATCTCCTATGGAGCTATCTCAGCATTTTGCCAAAGCCCCCTGCTCAACTGTCACAGAAAAGCACCTATCATCAAGCAAAGTGCACGCCAAGCTACAATTACCCTGCAATATAAGCTCTAAAATACAAATTTCTAACTTCTCTGTGGTTACCTCCCCTGCAAGGGTGAATATATGAAAAGCAGATGAGAAAATGAGCATATATCCTCTCTATCATAAAAAATTAGTTTTACGCAGACATTAGGTCCCTTAGCCTTGTTGAACACATGGCAGAGGTCACCACTGTATTCTGCCCTACCATAGTACAAAAAATGTGTTCAGACCCTAGTAAAACAGGAAGGTGTTCATAGTTTCTGCATTAAGTATTGCAGTCTTAAATGCTAATTCTTTGAATTATGTTGAGCTACAACCAAGATGGGTAGACCACTACTCTTCAGATGCATCTATAAGAAAGATATGAATGTATGAGAAAAGCGAAGGAAGGTAAGAAACTGTAAAAATATGACTGGCTGAATAACAGGTGAATTAACTATCTGAGCAAAACTAAAAACTACTGTATGGTAACAATCCCAAAACTGCACACCACAATACAGTTATATTCTAGATCTTCATTATAATTGCAGAATGTTAATTTTATCTGTGTGAGAGTGTACAACAGCACTGTAAAAAGAAAAGTAGATTGCAAGCTACCTGCTCTAAAAGATGCCACAATTCTTAGCAGCTTCACTGAAAGTACAATGATTAGACAGAAGGGGATAATTAAAACGTTTTAATTTCTCACAGTAGCATATAACTCTTTAAAGTCAAAACGTATCAGAAGACTGAATGCTTAACAGATGGGTCTTATACTTACATTCATAAATAAATGAATGACTTGCAAAATTACTGAGCCCTAGATTTTGCCCAACATGATCAGATAGATAGGATTTTTTTCTTCTACTGAAATTGCCATTTTGGCCATATCATGGTAAAATGATGATTTTTTTTCCAGTTTCACTCAGGAAAAATAAAATCATTCCACAAGACTCAAATATTACATTTCAACATGCTTAAATTATCCTACTTGACTTTGCAATGAAATTAAGTAGAAGAGCTCACACACTTAACTATCTCCACTGTACAGTACTGGCTTTTGAACATGACCATCAGCAAACTCTTAGTCCTTTTCTATGTAAAATCAAGATGGTTAGCTTAACCCACAAGTGACCACTTAGACCAAAAAGGCAGCTTTACAAGCTATTACCTCTCTTCCTCTCAATTACCAACTTCCACGCTTGTGTTTCTGTATGTTTACAATTTTTTCACCTACTACTGTCTAACCTGAAGGACAGGGGAATCACAGGTTCACCAGCATTAGCTGGCTTTCCTCTAGCTCCAGAAGTGATGTAAAGGGATGCAATGTTTAATATGTAGGTCAATAAGTTGTGGCTCAAGATCAGATGCTAGCAAAGGCTGTGTGTATTTAACCAGAGCACACAGTAGAAGTGCCTTTGTAAAAGGCACCTTACTGAAATTCAAATGTGTAAATTCATTCCCATGTGGGGAGCTAGCAGGGAGTAGCAAGGGTACTGTAAATTCACACTGCTGTTCACTGCACAGGCATTTTTTTAGGTAGAAGAATCTAATTGAGTACAATCTTAGAACACATATAATCTAATGGTTATAGCACTCTCATAGAAGGAGAGATATCGGGTTTCAGCCGGGAACTGTAACATGGGTCTCCTCCTTCCCTGTGACTGTTCTGAAATGCCAAAATATAAACTGTCTTTGTGTGAAACTTAGTCATGCTCTGTGTATGCCTGCCAGATGAAATCCTGAAGGTGAGGTGTGTGAAGTACCAAAGCTGTACACTGAGTCCTGTACAACTTAGGCAGGAATTAGAGGCAGCTGCCTTCAACTTAGGTGGCTGTGTGCATATCTAGTAACAGAAACAGAGATACTATTGGGACTTTCCTAGAAAGCTTTGGTACCTAAAAGCATTACACACCTCTGAGGATAGGCAAAACTGAATTTTTGCAGATACAAGTACATATAACTGTTGAACCTGTCACCCTACTTAGCTTGTTTAACTATCATCCATCTATTAAGTCATATAAAAAACATTTTAAACCTCATTTTATACCTGTTGCCTTTCTTACTAGCGTCAGGTTACAAAATCCTGTTCTTCATGTCAGCACTGCAAACATGAAAGAGTAGGACAGAACAGATGGTAATTTCTAATGAATGCGTGTTCCCTAACCTTTTATGGACACAGAAGTATGCAAAATTAATCTTTCTTTATATTTTAATTTGTTAAAGAGCAAACAATCACATAAAAAATAAGTATGCTTGTCTTACTTTAGAGACCACTTAAAAAGATGGCTCTGATTAAGGCGCTTGTTACCTTTTTATTTTTCAAAGTATTTACACAATTTAGACATTTAGAATATTTTTTCATTTTAACTTCTAAGCAATATTCTGCAACATTGTAATTGCAGAAAAGCACTTTTTTATTCTCCTTCTATTCATTTCACTTGGAATCTTGGTAAAAATTAGTTCTCAACTTTAATGTATCTATGCAGCCCAGCATTTTCTTCTTTGGAGAAATGACTTCAGAAAGGTCTCAGCAGCTATAAAAAATTCTTTTATCGTATAACTTCTCTGATTCAGGTTCAAACTGGGATTAATCACTCTTAACCAGCTATTTTATAGGCATGATGTGAGAACATCTAAGGTTTGTTTGGAGTATTACTTCTCTTTTTTTTTTTTTTTCTGCAACAGCCTATTTTCACGATAAAGCAAACTAGACCATGTTAGCCACAGAAAAATATTACTCACTTCCTTCTCGTCACTCTTAATTGGGATCAAGTAGTTTTAGGTCAATCACTTTGGTCAAGAAAATTTATGAAAAATACAGCTCTGTTTATACATGATTGAGGTAATTAATGCTTTTTACAGACAGTCGTTAAAAAAGCCTTTCATTCCTCATCCCTCACTGCATCATTGTGAGCAAATTCTATGGACGAAATGAATGGATGGATTGTAATATTGATTTCCCTGAGCCTTCTGGCGTACGCTCTGTAACGCACAGCTTGCTATCACTAACTTATTAATCATTAAACACACACACAACAAAAAGCTTGTTTCATTTTCTAAGTTTGTACAATTTGACCAGATGGTAATCACAGCCTGACGGGTCCGTCCTGAAAACTAATTTTAATATTTGTAAATAGTGGCATAAATCCTGGATTAGGTGATTAATAATTGCTGATCCTGCCACTTTCTTTTTAATGTTGCTTCTGTCTTAACAAATGTTGAACCTCACAATTCAAAGCAAACTTTAATAAATGCCTTTTCAACCGTACTTACTTGTCTTCATTAATTATCCAGCAGCTTCTTTCCCACAGACAGCGAACAGCATATATTAGGTTGTGAAAATGCTAACTCTTACTTACAGGACTACACAAATTCAGGTTTTGCTTATCATTTTAGCAAACATAAGTCACTGGGCTGAAGTTCTTGGACATTTCTCTGCCTCGTGGTGAAATATAGGACACAGTTCATAAATTTTTTTAAAAATGATACATCTATTACCCTGAACAAAGTTATGCTTTTTTCATACCTCTCCGCTTTAGACCTCTAATTTAAAGTTCCCGTATGAGAAGGCTGGTCACGCTAAGCTCCATATACAGTGAACACCAAAAGACATACTATTCCAGAAACTATCCTGAGTAGAAATCTACCTTAGATAATCTGAAACATCACCTGGGAATCTGTTTTTCATTACTGACTACCAAAAACCTGCAGCAACTGGCCCCACCTAGATCCTTAAACTAGGTGCCTAAGCTTAGGTGGTATGAACAGACCCCTTAAGAAAACTTATTTCAGCCACATTAATCACATTGTTATTACTGTTTGATTAAGAAGCTCTAGGGCCTCTCCAATGTTCATCTCAGAACCGAAGCATCTTTTTCCCCAGACTGTTCAAAACCTACTCAACATCGACAGCGTTACATATATCCCGATAATTTCAGTCACTCAGTAGAGACATGAAAGAGTTTGGTAATGCAGTTCTGCAGAGAAAGTCTCTGCACTGAGCATGCTCTAAGCCCCACACAGCTCACACCAACGGGATTGCACCCTTTCCACTCCAGGACTGCAGGGTCTCACCACATCTTTCTCCACTGATGCTTTTCAGCTTCCCAGAGGATCCTACACTACCAAGTATCAGAATAAAAATCAGAACAAAAATCTCTGAGGTCTCATTTCCAAGCACTTATCTGCAAGAAACATGGGAGAAAGTGGCCTGATTTAGTTGCGAAGGGACAGAAAAGGAAAGGAAAGTCATACAGAACAGAACGACTTTGGGAACACACGGTGGGGAGGAGAGCAGAGGCAGGTTTTGGGGAGAGAATGGCAGAAATGGAAGGAGGGATATCACAGGTGACACACGAGAGGACAACTTGTGGGAAGGAGCAATAGATGAATGGAAGAGAGACTCTGGGACAGACGTGGAGACAAAAATTCGAGAATACACAGACCGGAAAAAGATGGGACAGACAGAACCATGAGAGAACAGGCTCTTCCAAGACCGTGTAATTAGGACATCACTTTTCTACTGAGCAAATAGCTGTGAAACCCAGGGGCAAAACATGTGCTTCCATTCCCCTCTAGTGGCAGGTACACTTAAAGAAAAACACCCATCAGTTAGCACTTTATTGCTGCGGTACTCAAGGTAACACAGTAAGCTAAAGTTTAAAACCTGCCAGTGACCTATGTAGGGTGGACATAGGGTTTTCTTTACCCCTTATTCCCTCCCTAGTTTGTAACATTTTAAAAAACTCTGAAATTACAATAAAAAATATATTATACATATATGCTAAATATGTAAAGTCAACCACTGAGAAATTAGGAAATCAAGCTTGTATTTTAATAGCTACCAAAGGGCATAGATGGGACAATGCCCTTTGTAGTAATACACACACATTTTCCAAAGAACTACCATCTACTTAGTTCCAGGCTGGTTGGTTCTCACTGAATGAACAGATAATTAGTACTGCTATCGTATAACATATACTGGGAAATTGCCACTTGGCATTCTGGCACTATCCCTTCTGTGCAATGATAACTTTAATTTGCATGTTAATAAATGTCAAAGTATGCCTTCTGCTCTGATTTGCTTTCAAATTTTTTGTGATCAAATTTATATTTTTCTGTATACATGCTTCCTGCATTACACCAACCTAATTATTCAGCTGGAAAAGTCATAAAAATTTAAATTTATTTTACTCTATCTGTTTTTTTACAGGAATAGGGTTTCCACTATACACAGGGATTCCCATCATGGTAAGAATTAAACAACTCTGTGATACAAGGCTTAGAAGCTGTTCTCTTTGTTCAATGCCTATCACAAGAAAAAATACTGTCAATAAGAACCTCAAAACGGTTGCCAGCTCAATTGATTAAGAGGTGGTTGAAAAACTAGAGGTCAGGCAAGATGAGGAGAGGTGCCCAAAGAGCCAGTAGTAACACTGAGAAGGAAGCCCAGAAAGCCTTAATTCAGTGACCCATCCATGGAATCATGCTTTTCTTCTAAGATGCACCCTATAATCTTTCAGTACTTACATAATATTTATGTAGCCCTTGAGCATTTACGCTAGCAAGACTTCCTGGAAAATCACTGAGAAAAGAAAGAAAATTGCGAGTTGTTTGACAGTAAAGCAAAGAACAAACAGAAAGTACAGAGCGATAGGACTAGTACAATAGGTAGATACAAGATTCACGTCACCAAACTACAGACATCTAAAATTAAGATGTATGTCTAAGTCAAAGCTAGAATAGAGGGGGGGAGAAAGGAGGGGGGGGAGAAAACTGTGATCATTAGATCTCCCAATTAAAGTATTATTACCCCTCATCTGGGTTTCAGTTGCTGCAAACAAAGGATACGATCACATCACATACTCCAGACAACCATACCTCTTCAGCATGGCTTCTTGTTTTCTTCCAGTTCCAAATTCTACATTCAGAAATATGATTAAGTGGAAACTGCAGTAAAAGAGGAACTATTCTGCTTAATAAATGTTTATTTTTCCACTTATTACATTGACAACTTTATTGAGACTAGATGGAACACTTTAAAGTGAATTAATTTTTGGAGTTTTGTGCATCTTTTAAATGGTAGTCCAAAATTAAAGTGAATTTAATTATTTGTCATCACTAAAAATTAGTAAGTGTTGGCATTCTACATGTGACCACATTTGAAATTTAAATCAGAGCAGTCATGATTTGCAGAGTTTATCAAGTGACCCAAAATACAAGCTCAGCCCAATAGCTTCAATAGGAACCCTTACTTTTTTTTTTTCATATTGTTCATAGAAACCCACCAGAGGGATACATTCTGAAAGTCAACAGATCTTACTAATTCTGTTCCCTTTATCTTCAATTGTTCCTATCTTAATTGTAGATTTCCAGCAACCTTGCCTTTAGATATCTGAATAATGTTTGCTTGTGTTTTGGATCCCAAAAAGCTTTTTTAAACAGTATTTTATACTTCAAAACACTAAGTTTTCCATTTAAAAGATTTCTTTTTGCCAAGCACACAAAATCAGTGACAAAGGTTGCACCTGAAGTTGCAGCATAGTTAGAAGGTCCAACTAAGCAGTCTGATTTGTTAAGTTCATGCTGTTAAGTCAACCAGAAGAGAGGGTTTCAAGGAGAAATGTGGTAAATGGTTTGGAAAGCATGAAACCACCAAATGTCATTTATTTTTTTTAAGAAAAGCAAATACAAAGGAGGCTCATTTTTGCTGAGACTACTATGGCTTATTTTCATTTGCAATGCAGGGAAACTGTTCCCTGCTTTTTAATTGCATGCTCATAAAGTTTTAATTAGCAAACTTTCAAAAACATGACAATCATGCTGCTGAAAATCAGCCACAGTTTTGATTTACAAGTCTGCAAAGGATTACTTGGTAGCAATCAGGATGGATTGCAGTGCTTAAGCCCAGAAAGCTCTAATATGTTATAAACACAAGCAAATGATGCAGTAATTGCCCTTGATTGCACTACTGAGAAGATTTTTAGAGGCAACCCAAAGAGAAGTTGACAGTACCTATCTGTCTATGGCAAATAGTTTGTGAGTACATCAAATCCGTGCATGAAGTTCTGACGCACCATTTCCTTTTTCATATAAGCATGTGCTACTTAGGAGACCTGGGAAAGGCACCTCTGAGACAGAACGTGATCGGGTCTGAGGACGCGCGAGACCGTCACCACGTAAAGGAGCTGTGGAAGGAGAGCGAGTGCTGCTTACCACACAGCCTATCAGCAAATACTCTTTTGTCAGTTCACTGTCAAAATCAGCAGAATCATTAATGCAGATACCAGAATCACAGAAGAGTATTTTTCTTACCTACCTTGTTTGTCTGATGGGAGCGAGCTTTCCTTTTGTTATCTAAATAAACCATGACATTAACTAACAGGAGAAAGGGGACAGATGAAAATCGGGAAGGAGTTGAAAAACCTGTTACGTTATGATTTTACATTGCAAGACAACTTTTGTAAGAGCGGTAAACAAAATAGTTCACATTCCCACTATTTCTCAACCTGGAAAATTCACAGTACTTATGCTCAATATACAACTATTTCCTTCACCTCTAAAGATACGCATTTACTAAAATGTGAAGGACTTATGCAGTGTGGCCTATTTCAAATTTACAAATATAAACTTCCATAAGCGTATGTTGTACGAATATGATTACTAACTTCACTCTGTGTAAATTCCTTCATAATTTATTTCCTAACTGAATTTCCAAGAGTAAAACTTTCCTGAAGACAGGGGCTGGAGCTCTTCTTCATGGGTCTCAGGGCTCCCTCAGCTGTTTCTTACTCTTTTTTCCTTCCCCTCTCCTCTGCCTGTTTGGCATTTTTTGCCTTTTCTTAAATATGCTTTTCCTGAGGCGCCATCAGGTCAGCTGAGGGGCTGAGCCACGCCCCGTGGCGGGTCCATTGGAACCAGTCGGAACCGGCTGGAACCGGCCCTGTCCACCACGGGGCAGGCCCGGCCTCTCCTCACAGAGGCCGCCCTCCAGCCGCCCAATACCACCGCCTGGGCACCCACACCTTAATACAGCACCCCAGGTAAATCCCATTACAAAAAGGTCCAATTAATTAAAAGCTTTGGAGGATTTGGCAGAGGCTGGCCTGCAGGATACGTGTGTGCAAACATGTCCGACAGCTGGGTGTAGGGCCACACGGGAGCGACTCGAGAGTCGCGCAGGGGGAAGGACAGGACACTGCGCACAACCCTACCGCGAACACCCACCCAAGAACCAGGCTTGTCCCAGCTTCAGCTTCTGGTGGGTACAAATCGGGTTACCACCACCAGCTGGGGAAGCACTGGGGAGGCAACGCTCACTGAAGACAACTTCAAGAAAACATGGCACTTCTGGGCAGAGAAACAGCTACTGCCTCCACTCCCCAAAAAGCTGTGTGTGAACAGAGGAATATTCACCGAGTACAGTTTCAGAAAAGATTCTGTGCGAAATTCAGGGGAAAAAAAATAACAAAAAAAACCCCAAATATGGCCAAACCCAAGAGAGGGACAGGGTATCACCCCAGAAGCACCAGGCAGGTTTGTAGGACTGTGGACATAACCTCCAGGGAAACCTGAAGTAAAGAGATTTGGGGGAAGAAATGTCTAGAGGGAGATGCAGGCAAAAATCATGTTTTCTTGCTCTGACTTGCAAGAAAATAAAACCTTTTTACATCTGATGTAATTGAAGGGGTTTGTGGTAAACAAATAATGGATTTCTCTAATCACCCAGGCTCCTCACCATTGCAGGCCCAAAAGGAAATGTAACATATGCTGGTGTTGCACTTAAATTGAATAATCTTTGTCATTTTCCATCAGACTTTTCTTGGTCACTAAACACACAAGTAACTGCCCTGAACATGTACACATAAGTATACTTAAATACTGTCATCCTGACTGAGAGCTCAGAGCTACCTGCTGTGCCAAAGCAATAGCAAAAATATATATTTCCATAAAACTCTCCCTCTATTATAGTATCTGTGATTGTAACAATCCCTCTTGGTTATCAACATGGCATAAAAGCCAGGGCTGGGAGAAATGAAATTACAACCATACAGGATCACGGTGCTAACCTGACTACTCACACAGCAAGGCACTATGCTCTGGTGTTGTTTACTGCTGCTGGAAATAGTTCAAGTCTTTTGGCTTTGGGAAGAAGCATATTCCTAAACTGACAATTTATGCCTTCCTTCAGACAGCTTTAGGTTACCAGCCCAGAGGTGGATTATTCTACTACATGGGTTCACACACACACCAAAAAAAAAAAAAAAAAAAAAAAAAAAATAGAACCAGCATGGCAAAGTAAGGAAATTTTCAGTTTGTGAGAATACATATTAATAATTTTCCCCATAATTCCTCCAGCTATAGGACCAGGTTTTCAGCTGTAGCAAGAAAATAAACTTTAAAGCATCCAGAGGTTTAGTGAAATGTTTGTTGCGCAAAGCACCCCAGCCACACTCAGCCTCCCTCCAGCCTCTTTGGGCTTCCACCAAATCCTGCTCACCCTGGAACCAGATATCTGCAACTTACACATACTCTCTGCCTAAGGTTTGGTTGCATTTACTATCATTAGGTATTCCTCCCTCATGTTTAATTTATCAAATAGTTGAACACAAACTCTAAATCCCTTGAACTGTTAGTATTTCAGATGGTTATGTTTGCAAATATTTTGCAAATAATGACAAATATTGAATTTGACACGCAACAGAGAACATTTACTGTCAATACGAACTTCATTGGCAACAATTCTGTTTAACTTGATATCAGCACATTACACCTTTAAGCATAAAACTTATGGTTGATATTAAACACAATTCAGTCTGATGAAATTCCTAATTACATGGTATTCAATTTTGATTGTTGCAAAAACTTTTTACTTTGCAACCACATGGTACCACAGTCAGATAAAATTAATGTTCAATTTTACTGTCAAATTTGAAAGTATTATTTCTTGAACTGAAATTAAAGTCCTTAATGTTTCTGAAGGATTATTTGAAATTAAGAAAGAGTTATATCCCAGCAAATTCACAGACAAAAGAGCTCCCTGTGGTACTGCTACAAGAATTTCAAAATCTCATTAGAAAGCACTTCCATGGCTCTTTGAGCTCTAATCCCAAATGGAAAGAGCTAGATAAAAGGAATGTGGATTTAATATTTTTGTGTCATCAATACTTTTTTTTTTATAGATAGTTTACATTCACACAAAAAAGATTAGGCAGACCAGTGAGCTCCTCAATTCTACAGTAGCAGTACTTTGCAGCTGATTTATGCTCTAGCTCTTCACTAAGTTTACTGAAATCTATGGATTTTTGGGGGGACAAATCACAAAGAAAGAATTAATTATATATTTCAGTGTTCAAGGTTCTGTTCAAAGCCTTAAACAGAGCTCATATGCATATCTTTAAATTAAATGCAAAATTACATTTTCCAAAAAAAGACATTGCTTTTTAAAGAAGGACGATATTTTGCTTCAGAGTTAGTATCTGTAACAATAAAGTAACTAAGGTAAAACATGCTTCATGGATATTTATATGACTTTATATATCTTTATATGTCTTGGTTTAGGTAAAAGTTCAACTAAATATTTGAGAAATGCACTAACTTTACTATCTTCTGATTTTTTTCCTTCTTTTGGTCACCAACATTAACTTACCATTGCAAGATCACAAACTTAGTGCTCCAGCTTCCATTTGATTCATATGTACACATAAAGCAGACCAATTCCCGAGTAGCTTTATTTAAGGCTAACTGGATACAGTCCCAGAAGGAAAATGAATGAATCAAATGGTAACTGAAGTCTTGTGATCTTGTTTATGATGACTATCATCTTGGACAAGTAGCCTGGTGGTAGTGAACAAAAATGTCATAAATGGGTATATTTTAGTACTCACTCTAGCATTTATCTGGAAATGCCATAATCTTTTTAAAAATTTTAGTCATGTTTATCCTTAAATCCTGTTTGATCTATATTACTGTACACACACACACACACACACACACACAAAGGGAAGGAAAGAGAGAGAGGAGTTTTATGTCATACGTAACAGCATTACATTCCATTTAAGAAAGTAAGAAAATGATTGTAAATATTGCCTTGCAAAATTTAAAGAACCCTGTCTTTGAATTAAATAGATAAGTGTTTATTTGCTCCTAAATGCAGAAATTTGTTTTTGTCATTGTACTTTGATATATAAAAGAGCTATTCCCATTTGATTTAAAACACCACTAAGATCTATTCTCAGTTTGAGGGAGTTCAAAGGAACCACCAGTTACCTCATCAAACATGGACAAAAAAAGTTCATTGGACAGATTTGTATATTTTGAGGCCAAAAGTACCATTTTGATTATCTAGTCTGATTTCCTGTATAATAGTTAACATATAACTTCCTGTACAGACCCTCACCAAGTGATTTCTTCATCAAGCCTTTATTTTCTGATTTAACTAGACCATATGGTTTATAAAACAACCAACCTTAATTCATTCGATGTTGACATGCTTTTTATGTTAGCTCATGTAGAAAAGGGACCAACTGACTTCTGCAAGTACCAGAACGGAAATGAGATAGTCAGCACAAGTGACTAGCAAGTATACCTTAAAGCTTTACATTTTCCCATTTCTGAAACTGCCAATTCATACTCAGTTTATCATCTTCTCCTAACTCTTTAAAGTCTTATTAGAGCTTAGTCCTTTGATATTTATGACAAGTTTCAAGATCCTCTCAGAATATTAAGACCAGAGGCACACTCCTAGTTCAAAAAGTCTAAAGGAGATTTGATCAAATGATTTTCATTAATACTCTCATTAACAAGTGGAACAGATAACATTTTCCTTGTCACTTGAAAACGCAGCAAGTCACTCCATGGACTTACAACTGTTTTCCCATTCCTTTGGTTGTTTAGAATCAGCGTCGTTAGAAACGGAGCGCTTACACTGAATCTACTCTCTGCTCACAAGATCAGGGTGTTCCAACAAGACTGAAGACATCCTGCCTCCGAAACCACTGCAAGAGGCGACCTGAAACTGTACCTGAATTTCCTGAGCTATCGATCCACAGAGAAGTGCTGCTGGTGGTAATGCCACAGACTCCAATTTACCTTTTCCTCCATTACAAAGGCATCTGAACAACTCCAAAATTCAAGGTGAACACCTGTCCTGATACATAGTTTGTCTGAAAGAAAAACACAACAAACAGGACAACTGGCAGAGATTTACTTTCTCTGCAGGATTAAAAACAGTTTATTCAATTTCCTGGTGCCTAGAACTTCAGCAAAGCTGATTTATTATACTGCTACACAAAAAACGGATTGATACACCAAGTCTCACAACTGACCTCTGGTTCAGGAACATCTGGTCCAAAGACATGAAAAAGTTCACTACATCTGTACGTAGTAAATCAATTAGCCATAATGGCACTTGGCAGCCAATAACATAGAAGTATGGCACACAGAGTAAGTAATGATGGCTTTTACTGAGTTTAAAGATACCTTAGGACACATATGGTTCAAGGGTCTTCTTTCCTAGGGTGTCACATTAGCGTACATTAAGCATAACATAAGTGATGAAGACAGATCCTAGGTCGCACTTACAAAAACAAAACATATTTTACTTTAGGGATCATGTCCTTATGCTGTGATTATATCATCATCTGTTGTCCCTGCAACAGTGGTGATAGAAAATCCTTCTACAACTACAGGCAACTCTGATATTAACAGTTGGCGGTTTATAAACCAAGGGTTATAGAGCCAATCCCTTCTTTATCCTTTGGATGACTCTCTTGTTTATTTTTTCTGTATGTCTCTACAGAGAAGTTTTGTCAGGATAAGCTGAATTTGCTTAATGCGCATCTATTAATTTGGCCTCATTTTAGTTTATGGTTGGTATCCTATGACTTGCTGGAGAACAAACAATATATAGAACATGGCTGTCCTTTTGCACTTCACGTGAAGTGAATATGGCCTGTACTCCACAAGTATCACAAGTGACCAGAACAACACACCAAACACTTGGATGCCTGGCACCTAAACCCTTTTTCACAGTCCTATTCAAGGAAACAGGCAGGTACCACAGAATGGGAACAAGATCATATATTGTACTGAGAAGGGCACAGCCTCAATCTGGCACTCAGCAGGAAAATAAGAAAATACCCAGAGCAGCCCTACAGCAGTTCTGAGGATGGTCCTTCTTCCTGGATTCCCAGCATGAAGTCCCTCTTCAAAGTGCAAGCCTACAACATTGCTTTTGGAGGGAAGAGCCCATTTCACTCTTGAGACTAAGGATTAGTCTTGATACCCCCTCATTTACTGAGTAACCTAGCGCTCAGAAGATGTATGTAGGAAAGTGTAGACTGGGATTAATTTTCCTCCACAGCTGCACATTTCTCACTTCCCAGGAGAGCACCTTAAAGCATGACTGCACCGGAAGGAAGGGGAGTTAACTCCTTTAATTATTGTATCTTGAAATGGAAAATTCAAGACTCATCGTTTAGAGGCAAAACCTGACCAGAAGGTTATACAATTGTATTTTCTAGGAAGAAAGGCCAGAGGCTTTTTTTTTTTTTTTCTTAAATACTTACTAATCAGAGCCTTTCAGAGACCTCACCTGTAGGAAAACCTTGTTTGGGGGCTCAGATTTATGCACAAAGTAGGCACTGAGACATCCACCACAGTCAAGTTCAGGCATGCAACGAGGTGTAACTAATAGGGTATAGGCTTTTGGGAGCTTTTCCTCAGAAGTCTGGTTTGCAATCCACTGTTTTTGTGATTGTGCTGTGGGAAGGCTGAGTTTCCTTATTAGATGTGAAGGAATCCAGAATGGATCCTCTATTGTCTAATAGGCCATAACTGTCATGGAAAGGTTTTTCTGTGCATAACCTCTCATTCTGTGCTTACTCCTTCACACTGATTCTCTGATAGCTAGGTGAGCTCTTCCTGAATTTTCCCCTCAACAGGGGCATTAGTACAATATCTTTGCTATATTGGGTCCCAGCTATCTTCTGTTTGGGATAATAATCTCTCTAGATTCCTAATTCTCTGCCAAATGGGGGTAATTGGCTTACAAGTTTGGAAGCGAGGGCATTCTTACTTATTTGTTTTTGTGGGAGACCTACCAACAGACATTCAGTAAGTAACCATAAAAAAAAAAAGTGACCAAAGCTTTATCTTCTTAGGAAATTAAGCTAAAAAGTAAGAACCCCTATTAAAACCAGTATCTCCTGAATCAGGCGCTAAGCAAGCAGGTGTTTTCCAGGCAACAGTTTTTTATCTCAATTCCTGCCTTCCCTTGAAAAGTCATCAATTGCACATTGAGTGCTAATTCTCACACCCATTTACTATGATTTAGTCCTGTCCGTAAGCAAACCTTCAAATACAGCTGGGTTAACACCACTGCTTTGTAACCAAGCCTTGTATTTCCAAACTGCTTTTCCTCTGCCCTGACATCTCTTCCATCATTGTTATTTAATGACTGTATTTATTTTTACTCATTTTTATCTTCTACTGGTTCTCTCCTATTTTTCAATCAGTAGAGTGTTTTTAGTTTCTCATTCTCTCCACATTTGGAGATAATTCTTCCTCTCTCTCTCTCCCCCTTATCCCTCTACCCAAGCAGTTTTGTTAAATGCTTGTTTTGGGACAGCGGGGGGTCTAGCATTGCTTCAGTTAATATTTTAAAGGTTTGTTCAGTTTCCTCCTGCATGAGTGCACTAGCAATAAATAGGACTATCTAACCATACTAAGCTCTCTGTTGGGTTTAACTTTTATTGTTGGAGACTAGAATTGAAAATAGGAGTTTTAAGAGTCCCTCCTTGATGAGTAACTGATGTATGTTTAGTTGAGCTAGTGTAGTGTTCTTTCTTTTATGGTTCAGTTGTGTTTTCGTAAGATTGGAGGAAGAATCTAATTAATGCACTGAATATCAGTTCCAGCTGCAATATGCATTTTTTCTATGACTTAGCATTTTCTATGCTGTGGTGTATTTGTGGTTGGAAAAAGAAATGATTATTTTAAAGAATTATTAGCTCTGAAGCATAAAGAAACATAAGAAAAAAGCCCACCCCATTTAGTAGGTTGATCAGAAAAAAAGGAGAGGCTAGGGAATGTAAAGCTGGAAAGAAGAATATTAGTTTTGCAGCATGAAAAGTGGTAGATTTTTGAGAATGGAATTCAAAACACAGTGAGTTACAGTAAGATTCCCCAACAGCTAAGTAAAGTACACAGCTTATGTAAGCAGTACTTTCCTCACTTGTATTTAATTTTGAATTATACAAATTGAAAAACTGCTCCAGTTGACCCAAGCATATAGATAATATATCTGGAGAGTTTCACATTGTTTGCATTAGGAGGTGAAACTGGCAATGGCATCAGACATCTCTTGATGCAATCCCACTTAAGTTCAATAAATGCACACAAAGTCCTGTCTTCCCCCAGCTCTGCACAGATCCATCAGGAAGAGATAGGGGGGTGTTTGCTTATACTTCCAAGACTATTTCCATAAGATACTCTACCCCAAATGCTACCCTGCATGCTCACTGTCTCTGGTCACCTCTCACATGTGTTGCTTTTTCTTTAAAGGAATAAGCAAGTCCAAGCATTCCTTTGGCTTTCTTTCAACTGCCATACAGGCCTATTTACCACTCCACAGATCTTTTTTTGTACTCAGTTTCTCTTTCTTGTATATGCGTACTCCTCCACTAAAAATATTCCCTGAACATGTACTCAGACCCCAGGGAAAACGTCAGGATCCAGCACTGCAAGTGGCCTGGTGCTCTGGGCATTTGCAGAATAGGCAGAGGCTGCCTAAATAACAAGATAAACTGCTTCTGACATTTTGCTAAATGACCTCTCATGCTTATCAGTTCCAATGAGACCTCATCCAGTTCCCAACATCGTAATAGGCAGATACAGTTAAGAGTAATATACACAAATCTTAATTTTATCTTTTTTAACCTCTATTATCTCAAAACTGTCTATCCCATTCCAAAGCTTAAGCAATTACAAAAAGAGTTAATAAAAGCATCCTGCTTCACTTTTATTGATTAAATAATGCTGAAAAAGTGTTCAGATACTGCAATAAGGCAAAGCCAATACATAAATAAAACAAATATCTCCACCAGTAAGTTAAACAGAGGTCTCAAGAAAGATTTTATAGTTTCCCATAGTGGAACAGTGACATTTTCCCCTGAAGACTACAGTTCCATCACTGGATTACAAGGGGAAAGATGGTCCTTTGGGTAGAATATGGTCTTCACCAGAGGACACTGATCTGGAGATTACCTTGCACTGGATAAAAATGTGAAACAGAAGCTGCATAATGGCTGCATAC